>NW_026622930.1:43245448-43946698 GCF_023065955.2 Ursus arctos | reverse complement strand
CACCAGAACTCACTGATAGAGCCCAGACTTACAGCTCCTTCTGAATGAAGGCGGTGACGGTGTTCTTCCCCGTCTTCTGCTGTGGGACCATCCTCACAAAGCTGAGCCTTGATCAACTATAATGAAGTGAAATACAATTCTTATTTTATTACGTGTTTATACGCACACTTTTTCTTTACAGCTACTTTTCCTGAGAAAACGAGTCACACGAATAAATCCTTTGGGAGCAGCCGATGACTCAGGACTATCTTGCACGTGTAGCATGGCTGACAGTAGTCCGTGCTTGACTTATGAAGGAGAACTTGGGGCTTCATTGTCCTCTACAAGGCAGTGTCTTACACGGCAAAGTGTGGTTTTCCTTTAATACAGTCATTCCAATCTCTACTTTTTTTTTTTTTTTAAGGTAGGAATTAGGGACAAGCCAAGCCCAGTGGAGAGCAGCTTCCATAAAGATTCCATAGCATGAAGGTGCTGGGTTTTTCTGGAAATAATTTGGAGTAGGGATAAATGAGAAAAGGTGGCTGAAGGTTAAAACGGAAAGATATGGGTGCCTGGTGGCTCAGTCAACTAAGCGTCCGACTTCAGCTCAGGTCATGATCTCGGGGTCCTGGGATCCAGCCCTACATTGGTCTCCCCGCTCAGCAGGGAGTCCCCTTGCCCTTCCTCCTCTGCCCCTCTCACTGCTCATGCTCACTCTCTCTCTGCCTCTCTAATAAATAATAAAACTTTAAAAAGAACAAAATGAAAAGATAGACTGGGGCCTGATTGTTAACAGTCTTGATTATCAGGTTAACGGATTTGGGTGTTACCTGGTAGCAGTGAAGAGAAGCTGGAGGTATTTCAGACAAAAAGTCGTAAATGAATTCTGAGTTTTGGACCACGTGGGCTGCAGAGTGAAGGATGGAGGGAAGGCAGAGGGCCTGGAGACAGGGTGACCCACTGGAACACAAACCTGATGGCTCCCCTTAGACACCCTGGAGACCTGGATGAAAGTGCATGTGATGTGCATGAAGAAGAAACATATATTCAAAAGAAGCTTTGGAAACAGTATGTTGGGGGAGAGGGAGGCAGCCCATTGATTGCTGTATATAGATTAGGGATCATGAAGAAGCCTCAAGGATAGCTCAGGGTTTCTAGACCAGAGTTGACAATAAGATTTCATCTCCAATGTCAAGAGGATTCCGAGGTGGAGAGCTGGCTTAGTGATCTTGCCACAGGCACGGGAAGAGCTGGGGCAGTGTACTTGCCAGGAATTTGTCATCCTGTTCAGGCTAAATGAGTGGTTTGCCACGGAGTAGGCCTTTATCTTTGAGGTAAATTCATGTTATTGTCTAATAATGATGATTTTATTGGTCCCTTTCAGCATGAGTGCTAAAGATCAGATCATGCAACGAAATAATACAGAACCAATGCATAACCAGCTATATAGCTGAGCTAAAAGATTAGCAGTGTGGAATACCAAAAATATTAACACAATAAGAAAATATATTACAAAGTTACAACTAAGGTTTTTCCGACAATGTAAATGTCAGAAAGCTAAGAGATGAGTCCAGATTCCTCCAGATATTTTTGAAAAATTGACTCTAAAGCTCTCTTCAAAAGTATAGACTCATGCTGTTGTTTTGCTCACCTCCTCTTCACCACATGGATGGGAGCGAGAGCCTTGCCCTAGGGTTCTAGGGAGAGCTGAGTACACGACACTGGACAGAACTGGAGACCGGCAGCAGCTTATTAGTCCCATATACTCACAGCTTGGGGGAGGGGGACACCACACGCCATGCAGAGCCACGTAGGGATGGCACCGGGGAGCAAAGTGAAGCAGCAGGGGCTGTGGGAGGCTAGCTTTGTAGTAACAGGAGGGTGAGGTGACTTCCGGTTCCCAGAGGAGGATGTGATTGGCTTGTTTGAATAATTCCACAGGCTTACAGAGAGGTGAGGCTCATTAGGTTGAGGACCAGGTGGAACACAGCGGGTCTGGCTGCTGGGGAAACTAGCTGGGTAGGGAGCCTTTCCCACTGGGTGGCCAGAGCAGGGGAACTCACAGTTAGGACTTAGGGGCCCCCATGAGGCTCAAGGATGTCAAGGCAGCACATGAAATGTTAGCCCTTACAATACAGCTACCTAAAGCGTTAGCCACTGGCCACGGGCAGCTATGGAACACCTGAAATGTGGCCAGCCTGAACTGAGACGTGCTGTCAGTGTAAAATACACCACAGATTTTAAGGATTTCATACAAAGAAAAAATGTAAAAATATCTCACTAATTTTTGTTATTGATTGTATGTTGGAATGATAGTATTTTGGATATATTTTGGGGTTAAGTAAGATATACTACTGAAGTTCATTTTACCTGGATCTGTTTACTTTTGTTTCAATGTGACTACTAAAAAACTTAAAATGTGTTTCACATGAGTGGTTCACATTATGCTTCTGTTGGAGAGGGCTGGCATAGAGCTTCCTCTGGACCATCAAGAAATTTGAAATACCTAGGAAGAGTTCACTGAAATCTCTGTGGTATGGAAAACTCCTACTTAACGGACCATGAGATTGCTTTTGGCCATTTATTCTGGTTATCACTCCTCAAACAAGCCTCCTAGCAAACAGGTGTTTTTTGTTTGGTTTGGTTTGGTTTGATCTGGCCCTAACCAAATCTAACCACCGTTGACTCACATTCTAAAGTTGCTTAGCTGATGGCATTGAGCCCAATTGTAGCAAAGCAATGAGAGGGATTGGGAGAGGGCTGACGGCCAGCGTCTTGATACTGGGATGTGCGTCACAGAGAATGCTCTAAAACATCACACAGGATTTGTTTGTAAGCCCCTGGTATTTGGTGGTGCTGGACTAATATACCAACAGGCTTCAAGTAAAACTAATTTATACAGGCTTAAGAAAAGAGCAACAACTGATCATTGTTGAAACCAGGAAGCCAAATGCGTATCACACTAAATAAATCAGAATTAGGGCAATTTCACATACTCGGGAAATAAAAAGGAAGTGCTATCTTTGGAGGCAAAAACCTGTGGTGCCCAAAGAATCTTTTTTCTGGTTTTTCATCGAAATGAGCTATTAGATGCGAATTTTGCAGTTTGCTAGCGTGACTGCTGCTCAGGAATGAAATGCAGCCAAGGGATTTGGTTTCACTACAAAGAAAGCAACAGTTTGCTCTCCAAGAGTTAAAAATAGCTAGTATGCATTAGCAATAAGCCAGAAAAATCTCCTCAACTAAGGACGGAAGGACACAGTTTTTGGATATTGACTATTAGTAGGCCGTCCTACTAAGTAAGGTAAGGGTCCTTATAAAGCTGAGTTTGGTCAGCTGACTCCACCCCAATATCACTTCAGCACCTTGCCCAGAAGATAGTCCTCATCTCAGGGAAAGCTTGACTCTGCTCCTTTAAGTTTTGCCAAAGAAAAAGAAATACTTCAATCTTATTAATAAATAATAATAATGATAGCATCCAATTATTACTGTGAGCCAGGCATTGGATTGGAGTTATACATTTACCAACTAGGCTTTACAGAAAACCTTGACAGTTGAAGGTTCTATCCCTGTTTTGCAGATAAGGAAATGAAGCCCAGAGACATTAGTTTATCATTCAGAGGTGCCTTGGCTGGAAATAGTAGAATGTCTGACAGCTGGTGGCTTAAGCAAGTTGGAGTTCATTTGGCTCATGCACCAAGATGTCATGGGGAGGCAGTCTAGGGTCACTGCATTGGCTCAAAATTCCCAGGACGCAGGCTCTTTGTCTCTCCACTCTGCATTCAGTGTGTTGACTTTTGTCCTTGGATTCGTCATTGCCGTGTGGCTGCTAGAACTCTAGCAGGAAGAAGGACAGGGAGGCAAAAAAGGACCCTGCCAGCTGAGGCCACCTTTCCTAATTAAAAGTTTCCCCAGAATTCATATCCATATCCAATCATCTCATAGCCAGAACATGTTTCATGGCCACTCTGTCTGCACGGAAGTCCAGGAAACTGCATTTTTATCTGAACAAAGATCCCGAAGTGGGATTCTTTTAGCAAGGATAAGGGGAGAATAATTAGGCAAGTAACAATATCGTCTATCACTTCGAGATTGTGTTCTACGGTGACCCAGTTTCAAAACCCTTGCCACTTTGCTAAGTGGTGTGTCTCTGTGTGTGTGTGTGTTTAAAGGTTCAGAGAGCATCTAATACATGAAAAGATGTTCCCAAGAGCTAGATATAGAAAACAATCCCAAACTACTCTTGTCTCTTCTATCTAAGCCTTTACTAATAGCCCCAAAGACCTGCCTCAAATCCTTTGCATTTAAGTAATAAGCTTTTGGGACTAAGCTTCACATTTTTGCTAAAATGTTTTCTCCTTAGGAGACATGGGATGCTAAGTAGATGAAATGAGGAATATTTTGGTAATTGGGAAACAAATGAGTGATTTACGTGAGCCTGTGTATACACACGTGTAGACATAAAACCTGTGGAGGAAAGAATTTTCAGACAGCAGCTACTGAGACAGACCCTGGATGGCAGAGCTCAGGACGAAACGGGAGAAGCCATCGTAAATGTGACTTTCTTCTGGAATAGTGACCCATCCATCATAGGGAAACCCTATGGACGAGTCAGACTTTTCGAGGCAGTCCCACATTCAAATAATCTATCCTGTCACAGATCCAGCGTGTGATGGCGTGTCCTCATCTGTCATGTGTGAACTGTGGCCCCTTAGCCGTGAGCTACTGGTGATTACTGGGCTCATTTTCTGTTAAATGGTCCGAACTGCTGTAGTTCAGTGTCCGTGAAGGATTCAAACTTTGGCCATTCCCTCTTCTCTGTTCCTTTCTGGTGCTTTTCTTTGTAATAAGTTTCCAGGGGTCCAACTCACGTTTTTAGATTCAGACTACAGAGCTTGACGTGCTCTTGGGCCAGGCAGTTTTTTAAATTGGCAACCTTCTTGGAGTTGCTAATGATTCACAAACACAGGGAGATCCATTTTATCTGAAATCAATGAACTGGTTACAGATAAGCTAGTCAAGTAGATGTCGTTGTAGTGTTTTCTTCAAATAAGATGAGCAAAAAAAAAAAAAAAAAAAAAAACCAAAAACGTTTTACTTTAAAAGTTAACCCTTGCAGAAATGTTTGAATTTTATCATACAAATAGCATATTTTTGATGCAATTCTGTGGGCTGCTTGGCTGTTAACTAGGAATATCACAGTCATTAGAGGAATATAATTATTATACTAATTTATGCACACTGGTCAACTATATTCAATTTTTATATTTGCTTTTGATTTCATCCAAACTGTAATATTTTATATTGAAAAGTACCACATTGTCTACATATGGGGCATGGGAATGCCATTTTACTTATTTTATAATAAGATAATAAAATTTTATTCCGTAGTTTTTGGTTGTTGTTTTTTTGTTTTTGGTTTTTTTGCCCTTGCCCCCTTTCTTTTGCTGGAAACTTTCTTTCAAATTTTAATTTGAAAATGGCGATGGACCAGACTAATTAAGGGCAGTTAATCAGTGTTTTGCCTTATCTTCTGGCTTGTCGGCCCAAATTTTCAGTCCAACAAATAGCAGCAGTTTGGGGTGTTTCTTTAAGTTGGCATCTGGCTGATGGTTTCTGGAGACCCTCGTTCTATAGTCGGGACCACACCATCTCAACACACCCTCATCCATAATCCTAGGGTGGCTCAAATGCGACTAGACTGTGTGAAATGTTTTCATTTCCTATTGACTGGTTGTGTACTTCCCTTGTGTTAATCCCTTGTTAATGGACACTTTCTTTGAGCCAGCTGAGATCGGAGTTGTGTCGTCTTTGTGATTCTAGCAGATTTTATTACTTGGATATCTTTGTTTTCATTATTTTGAGATTTTGGGATTTTGTCTGTTTCATTGATATTGATTCTCTCAGTTAGAGACGGCCCGGCCTCCCACTGCTTCTGTTTGTGTTTGATCTACAAGCAGTGGGAGGGAATCCTCAGGCTGCAAATGTCTTGGTTCTGTGCTCCAACTGGGAAAGGCCTGGTAAGAGCCATTAGCAGCTTTCTCAACTGAAAACAGATGAATGTGGCTTTAAACCTAGGCGGGGGACTTGTATTTTGTCATTTAAACGACCTCAGGTTATTGCTCTGGGGTACTCATTGTAGGGGGCAACGTGGAATTTTGAAGAACTCTGGCAATCGCTTTCTGAGAAATCCAAAGAGAAGTACAGTTTGTTTCTTTGGTTATTACTCTGCCCCTTTCTAGCTGTGTGACTTTGGGCAATTCATTTTACCTTTCTGAGTTTTACTTTGAAAATGAAGATACTGGGGTGCCTGGGTGGCTTAGTCAGTTGGGTGCCCAACTCTTGGTTTTGGCTTGGGTCTTGGTCTCGGAGTCATGAGACTGAGCCTGGTGTTGGGCTCTGCGCTCATCACGGAGTCTGCTTAAAACTCTCTCTCCCTCTGTCCCTCTCCCCTCTAAAATAAATAAGTAAGTCTTAAAAAAAATAAAATAAAATGAAGCTACGAGGCCTGGTGATCTTTAAGTTCTCTCTCCCCTTGATGAATAGATGGAAAAGAAATAACATTTCTTGAGCTGTTACTGTATGCTCGGAGCTTAAATATTTTATTCAAATGGCATAGAGTTACTTCACTTAGCAACAACCCTGTGGGTAAGTATTATTATTCTATTTTGTGGGTGAACTAACTGAGTTAAGATATAGGTACATGTGCTATCATCTATATTAAGTTACAGTTTGGTATCTAACTGTTTAGATGGGAAAATGTCCTCTCTCCCCGTGAGGATTATAAATTCCTAGAGGGCTGAGACCACACCTGCCAAACACCCACTCCAGGGCTTGGTTTAAAGTGCCTGTTAAATTCAGCTACTCAAGAGTTTATGATAAGTGACGTTAAGATACCCCTTTGGCAGCAGCCCAAGCGCATGGGTCATGACCAAATGGCAGAATGGGCTGGAGGCCCCTGTCTTTGCAGACAGAGGAACTGGACCAGAGGTTTTTCAGGGGGAGGCAGGTACAAGAGTGAGACAAGAGGACTTCGTAACTTGGATCTCATTCAAACTGATATTCTTTACAATTCTGTTCAATATGTAGAAAAGTCTTAGGGCTTAAGGTAGGAAGGTTTGGGGACACCCGCTGCTGGTGTCAACAGTTCAGCTCTGGTCCCAAATTTCTCTTTCTCTTCTTTTTTTCTTCTGGCCCCAAAGTTCTAACTTCCAACCAGCAAAACAAAACTCCTACCATTAACTGAGCCCATTCCTCTTAGAAGGCAGTTTGGTAACCATGGGTTGCCCCTCAGAGCATGCCTTTTGGGGTTTGAATCATTATACTGTCAGAGAATTCCTTCCAACCTGTTGCAATTCTGTCCGTGAAAAGTGTCCTCGTAAGTATAGGTTTCTCCAACTCCTTCTATTTCTAGAGACAGTTTAGCAGGGCCTTGAGCATGTGTTTTGTTGAACCATCTTTAGTTCGACTCAGGGCAGGGTGATTCGGTTTGACACCCCCCTGCCCCCAGCTACCCTTGCACGGACTGACTTGTCGGGATACTTGAAGACTCTACCATTAGAATTTCTCAAATGACGATGTTGCTGGAGCAGTTGTTCTCAACTCTGATGCACATCGGAATCCCTCGAGGAGCTTCTAGAAATCCCCAAAACTCATGAGGCACTCCACACGAATACCTCCGAATCTCTGGGTGTGAGACCAGGCAGTTCTTTTAAAAGCTCCCCAGGTGATTCCGAGATGCAGCTGAGGTTAAAAACCATGGCTCTGGAAGGGCCGTGCTTCCTAGTCTGTCACCTGGAATTTGCGATATATTCATTTGGACATATTCACCTGGAATTTGTGATATATTCGTCTATCGCCTGTGAAAAATTTTGGCTGATTTATCTGCTGGTCTGGGGAGGTCTGAAGAAATGAGTTTTTCCCTTTTTTTAAAAAGAGCAAGGGCAGCAAGAGGAAGCAGGGCGTAGCTAACCACAACAAACCTTGAGCCCATAGCCGTGGGGGTGCTGTGCTCTCGGGAGCCACCGAGGGGAAGGGGTGGCTAACCCTGCCCTGGAGAAAACGTTAGGGAAAAGCTCTGTTGTGGAGAACAAGAGCAGGACAAGGAGAGGGGGACATGCAGCAGAAGAGATCTCTGAGTCAAGGATTCCACTTAGTCTGAATTGGAGAGAAGACGCACAATGGCCCATGTACCCTGCCCCTCCCCCACCACAGGACCTCAATCTTCTTTTTAATGCCCGTTGTCCTACTGAGGGCCTTTCCGTTCCTCTGCCCTGCCCTGTCTATACCACATTCCCCGCCTAGAGACCCACCTCATCTTTCATGTCCGGAAGGTTTATTGAGTATAAACAATATGCTCGGCTCTCTACAAGGCCCTACGGCAGTGGTTCTCCTACTATAATGTCCATCAGAATTAACCAAGGAGTATCTTTTTAACAGCGTATTTCTACCTCAGCCCTTTTTCTTATTATAAATGAAGATTTCCAGCGCTCATCCCAGTGCCTTTGATTCCGTAGAGCTGGGTGGGGGGCAGAAACCTGCATTTAAAAAAGTATTTTAGGGGCGCCTGGGTGGCACAGTGGTTGGGCGTCTGCCTTCGGCTCAGGGCGTGATCCTGGCGTTATGGGATCGAGCCCCACATCAGGCTCTTCCGCTATGAGCCTGCTTCTTCCTCTCCCACTCCCCCTGCTTGTGTTCCCTCTCTCACTGGCTGTCTCTATCTCTGTCGAATAAATAAAATAAAATCTTTAAAAAAAATATTTTAATGGAGGTATAATTGACATATAACATTATATTAGTTTCAATGTACAACATGATTCAATATTTATACACACTATGAAACAGTCACCACAGTAAGTCTAGTTACCGTCTGTCACCATACAAAGTTACAAAAAATTTTTTTCTTGTGATAAGAATTTTAGCAACTTTCAAATACACAATACAATATTATTAACTATAGTCACCACGATGTACATTACCTCCCCAAGACTTACTTATTTTATAACTGGAAGTTTGTAACTGTAGATCCCCTTCTCCTATTTCACTCATCTCCCAACCCCTCTTCCCTCTCGACCACCACCAATCTGTTCTCTGTATCAACGAATTTAGTTTTAGCTTTGTTTGTTCATTCGTTTTGTTTTTTAGATTCTGCATATAAGTGAAATCATATAGCATTTGTCTTTCTCTGTCTGATGTATTTCACTTAGCATAATACCCTCAAGGTCCATCTATACTGTCTCAAATAAGATTTCTTTTTTTTAAGATTTTATTTATTTATTTGACAGAGAGAGAGAGAAAGAGAGAGAGAGCGTGCACAAGTGGGGGGGGGCAGAGGGAGAGGGAGAAGCAGGCTCGATCCCAGGCCCCTGGAATCATGACCTAAGCCAAAGGCAGACACTTAACTCACTGAGCCACCCAGGCACCCCAAATTTTGTTCATTTTTAGGACTGAGTAGTATTTCTGTGTGTGTGTGTGTGTGTGTGTGTGTGCACCACGTTTTCTTTATCCACTCATCCAGCAACAGACACTTAGGTTGTTTGCATATTTTGGCTATTGTAAATAATGTGGCAATGAACATAAGCATGCACATATCTTTTTGTTTTTTTGTTTTTTGGGGATTTTTTTTTGCACATATCTTTTTGAATTAGTGTTTTTGTTTTCTTCAGATAAATACCCAGAAGTGGAATCGGACCATTTGGTAATTCTATTTTTAATTTTTTGAGAAAACTCCATACTGTTTCCCATAGTGGCTGTGCTAGCTTACAAACCCATCAACTGTGCGTGACGGTGCTCTTTTCACCACATCCTTGCCTACACTTGTTATTTCTTGTCTTTTTGATAATAGCCATCCTGACAGGAGGGAGATGATATCTCATTGTGGTTTTGATTTATTTGTATTTCCCTGACGATGAGTGATGTTGAGCATCTTTTCATGTGCCTATTGGCCATCTGTGTATCTTCTTTGAAAAATATGTCTCTTCAGATCCTCTGTCCATTTTTAAATCAAACTGTTTGCTTTTTGCTATTGAGTTGTGTAAGTTCTTTATATGTATTTGATATTAACCCCTTATCAGATATATTATTTGAAATATTTTCTCCCATTCGGTAAGTTGCTTTTTCATTTCGTTGATACTTTCCTTTGCTGTGCAGATTTGAGTTTGATGTAAACCCACTTGTTTATTTTTGCTTTTGTTTCCATTGCTTTTGGAGTCAGATTTTAAAAATCATCACCAAGACTGATGTCAAGGAACTTAACACCTATGTTTTCTTCTAGGAGTTTTGTGGTGTCCTACCTTACCTTCAAGTTTTTAATCCAGATTGAGTTCATTTTTATGTATGATGTAGAGTAGTAGTTCAGTTTCATTTTTTTGCGTGTGGCTGTTCAGTTTGCCCAACACCATTTATTGAGGAGACCATCCTTTCCCCATCATATGTTCTTGCCTTCTTGCCTCCTTTGTTGTAAATTAATTGACCCTATATGCATGGGTTTAAATCTAGGGTCTCTATTCTGTTTCATTGATCAGTGTGTCTGTTTTTATGCCATGGAAGGAGGTGAGTTCAGGATTTTCCTATGCTGCCATCTTGGACTGCTGGTTGAAATCTGCATTTTTAAATACACTGTTTATATGATTCTGATGCAGGTGGTCTGAGAACCCCAACTCAAGACACAGCTTCAGAGAATATAGAGGGTGGAGTCACATGCAGTTCTTAACCACAAGGAGAAAGTCAACAGCATGTTGTAACAAAGCTGTGGGAGCTAGCTTGTAGAACTAAAGCATAGGGTGCCCAGCCCGGGAGCAGTAGGAACTAATCCAGTCTGTGGTCCACTCGCCAAGCTTGAACTAACTCTGTCCTCTTACCTAGAAAGAGGCCATATGGACTAGCCACACCCTTGCTAGAGCGTTAACCCATACCACGGTAAGATCCATAGAGCATGACCTACTATTCCCCAAGCTAGTCACATTCTGGGCATTTGGGTGCTTGGTTTCTTCTACTTCATCCCTTCTTGTCTATCTGGAGAATCCTATCAATTCTTTAATAGTCAATTAAATATGCCACCTTCTGGATGAAGTCTTTCCTGATCCTTCCAAAGCCTGGTTGGTGCATCCCATGGGCTCTCATGGCCTCTTGTGCCTTCCGCTTCTTCTTCTTTCTTTTTTTTTTTAAGATTTTATTTATTTATTTTGACACAGAGAGACAGCCAGTGAGAGAAGGAACACAAGCAGGGGGAGTGGGAGAGGAAGAAGCAGGCTCCTAGCCGAGGAGCCTGATGTGGGGCTCGATCCCAGAATGCTGGGATCACGCCCTGAGCCAAAGGCAGATGCTTAACGACTGCGCCACCCAGGCGCCCCTGTGCCTTCCTCTTCTGCAGTGCCTGTCAATCTCAGTATCACCAGCACCTCAGCAGGTGCTGATACAGGACAGGTCCTGAATAAATCTTTGTTGGTAGAGTGTCAAGAGCAGGAACAGGTGACCAGTGGCCCCCTTCACACGGACGGGAGCATCCTGAACAGGGGGGGTGAGAAGAGAAGATGCTCCTCCTCCCCCAACATAAACATGCACGATTTCCCCCACATTCCAAGAATGGCGAGGAACAATGGGATATGAGCATACCACTGTGAAGACCACCACAGCGTGCAAGTGAAGGATGCAGTTCCTCCATAGCTCGTAGTCCCCAGACAGCTGGGGCAAAGACAGAGCTACCCAACAACCACAGAATGCGTGTGTAACAGATAGAAGTAGCGAACACGGAGTGCCAGGCCCTACTCAAAGCACTGACATGAGTAACTCACACACAACCCTATTTTACAGATGAGGAACAAAAGCACACGGTGCTTTGTTGACATACCCAAGGACCTACAGCTTGAAGGGGCAGGACTACAATCCAAACTCAAGTGCTCTGTCTCCTAAGTCCATGTTCTTAACTACTGTTCTCTAGCAATTCTCTATAAATATTGGAAAAGTGTTCATTTTATGGTAGAAGTGGCAGAGAAGGTCATCGTTTGTGTGGGACTCAATATTTTCATTTTATTGGGTTTTCGTATCACTGAAAATCATTTAATCCCATTTGCCAATCCATTTGCAGCAATGACTCATCATCATCTTCGGGTATTTAATGCCACCTGCAAATCTATATTAATTCACTAAGTTGAGACTTTTAGAATTCAACATTTTTGCTTACCTCTTCAGCTGCTACATGAGAAAGCAAATTGACCGTGCAGAATCCTTTCCACTACTTCGTATGATTTTATAGAATAAATTATTTTAGTTATTTAAGCTTAAATAATTTTCAATGATAATTGCCTAATGCTCTCCACCGAGCTTGCTTTTTTACCTCCTTTTATTGCTTCAAGGTACTCATTGAAAAGGATTTAAAATTATTGCTTAGAATGCTCTTTCCCTCAGCCAAGAGTAAAGGACACTCACTATACATCCAATAGCCTGTTAACTCACCTTTTCCATTTAACTTTTCAGAAAAGTTACCCCATGCTTAATATTTGCAAGCAGTGGAATAAAGAAAATGGCTTATATATGGATGATTTTCATGAATCAATGCAAGTGAGCTCAGGGGGAGCTGGCAGGGGCACAAGGCCAGCAGAAAAAAACCCTTAGGAAAGGCAGAAGGGAGGTACCCTCCCCAAAGTACTCTTGGCAGGCAGTGGGATAGGGACAGAGGCATTGGAAGATGCCTGGATGGGAGGCCTGGTGACAAGCCTGCAGCAGACAGATGTCTCTTGCTGCCCAAAGCGCAGGGCATTCTGCTGTATCAGCAACCCAAGAACCAGAGATTTAGAGATCTAGATTTTGGATTTGTTGGAAATATACACCAACTCTGATGAATCTCTTTTGTGAGGATTTAAAGAAGAAAAAAAAATGAAGGGGAAGGAAGAAATGAAGGAAGGAGAGGAGAATACCCCAAAAAAGAGAGAAACCAATACAAACTGCAGAGGTGGCAAAAAGAAATGGCAACCCTCCTAAATTCCACATTTTATCTCTAGTGACGTTCTTTCTAAACTTTTCAACAAGTAGATAAATTTGTATTATTTTGTTTTCTTTTTTTAGTGTTGAAAGATAACAGATAACTGATTCTTGGTCTAGAAATTTTCTGGGGATGAGTGAGAGGAGGGAAAGTTTGGGATCACAATAAGATAAAACTTGTGAAAGTGTTCTAAACTCACCTCCTTGAAATAGACAAAACATTTCACTTCTGGTGGGGATGCGATACTGGCGAGGGCAGCATTCAGTACTCTATGAACCAAATTCTAGCAAAGAAACTCAGACTGCACCCCTCCAAGAATCCATCCACCCTTTATCAGTATTCTCATAGTATCAACAAGGACATTTTGAAGCACAAAAGTTGCTTTCCCTAAAATTGTCTTCACAGATTATGATGGTCCTTTGAGGGCAAGAATGCAACTTAATTCCAATTTTCATTTTCTCTTCATCCTTCTTGTTTGTTTTTTTTTAAAATTAAAACAAGTTATTTAAAAAAGTTTGAGGTTTACAACAAAATTGAGAGGAAGGTAGAAAGATTACCCCTATGCTTCCTGCACCCACATACCCATCACATCCCCCAATGTCACTGACCAGAATGGCACATTTTTTAGCAAGGATGCACCTCCATTGACACACCATAATCACCCAAAGCCCATAGCTTACCTTAGGGTTCAGTCTTGCTATTATAAATGCTATGAGTTTGGACAAGTATAAAATGACATATATTCTTCATTGTAATATCATACAGAGTATTTTCACTGCCTAAAAATCCTCTTCGCTCTGCCTATTCGTCTTTGCCCATCCCTGGCAGCCACTGATCTTTTTCTTGTCTTCATAGTTTTGCCTTTTCCAGAATGTCATACAGTTGAAATCAGATGGTATGTAGCTTTTTTGAGATTAGCTTCTTTCACTGAACAATATGCACTTAAGGTTTCTACATGTCTTTTTCATGGCTGGATAGCTCATTTCTCTTTAGTGCCCAATGATATTCCATTGTTTGGATGGACCATGGTTTATTTATCCATGCACTTCCTGAAAGACATCTTTGTTGCTTCCAAGTTTTAGCAATTATGAATAAAGCTGCTATAAACATCTGTGTGCAATTCTCGTGTGGACATAAGTTTTCAGCTCCCTCAGGTAAATACTAAGGAACATGATTGCCGGACCATATGGTAAGAGTATGTTTAGTTTTGTAAGAAAA
This sequence comes from Ursus arctos, assembly GCF_023065955.2. Taxonomy (NCBI): domain Eukaryota; kingdom Metazoa; phylum Chordata; class Mammalia; order Carnivora; family Ursidae; genus Ursus; species Ursus arctos. The sequence goes on along the minus strand of NW_026622930.1, from coordinate 43,932,522 downwards.
CACTGAACTCTTCCAAAGTGGCTGTGCCGTTTTGCATTCCCACTAACGGTGACTGAGAGTTTCTGTTGATCCATAGCCTCACCAGCATTTGGTGTCAGTGTTCTTGGTTTTGGCTCTTCTCAGACATGCATAGAGGTATCTTATTGTTTTATTTTGCATTTCCATGATGATATAGGATGTGCAGAATTTTTTACATGCTTATTTGCCATCACGTATCTTCTTTGGTGAGGTGTCTGTTAAGATCTGTGGGCCATTTTTTAATTGGGTGGTTTGTTTTCTCACTGTTGAGTTTTAGAAGTTCTTTCTATATTTTGGATAATGGTCCTTTCATCAGATGGGTCTTTCACAAATGTTTTCTCCCAGTCTGTGGTTTGTCTTCTCATTCCCTTGATACTGTCTTTCATGGAGCAAAACTTTTAATTTCAATAAAAGTCCAGCTGATTAATTATGTCTTTCATGGTATATGTCTTGCCATTGTATCTAATAAGGCATGATCATACCCAAGGTCATCCAGGTTTTCTCTTATGTTATCTTCCAGAAGTTCTGTACTTTTACACTTGACATTTACGTTGGTGATCTATTTTGAGTTAATTTTTTGAAGGGTGTAATATCTGTGTCTAGATTTGTTTTTTTGCGTGTGGATGTCCAGTTGTTCCTGTACCATTTATTGAAGAGACTGTTCTTACTCCATTGTATTGCCTTTGCTACTTTGTCAAAGACCAGGTGACTACATTTATGTGGCTCTATTTCTAGGCTCTCTATTCTATTTCATTGATTTATTTCATTGTCTTGATTACAGTGTAAGAAGATATGTAGTAGCTTTATTGGTAAATCTTCAAGTTGGGTAGCATTAGCCCTCCTAACAAAAGCATTAGCCTTTGTTCTTCTCCTTCAATATTATGTTGGTTATTTCTGGGTCTTTTGCCTCTTTGTAGAAACTTTAGCATTAGTTTGTCAATATCCATAAAATAAGTTGCTAGGGTTTTGGTTGGGATTCCGTCGAATCTATTGATCAATTTGGTAATAATTGATGTCTTGACAATATTGAGTCCTTCTACTTGACAATATTAACTCTTCTTTGAATATGGAATAGTTCTCCATTTATTTAGTTCTTTGGTTTTGCTCATCAAAGTTTCCTTCATATAAACCTTTTACATATTTTGTTAGATTCATACCTAAGTATTTCATTTTGGGGGATGCTAATGTGAATGATATTGTTTTTATTTTTAAATTTTATTTTATTGTTTTTAAAATTTTTTAAAAATATTTTATTTATTCATTTGAGAGAGAGAGAGCACAATCTGGCGGGAGGAGCAGAGGAAGAGGGAGAAGCAGACTCCCTGCTAAACAGGGAGCTCGATGTGGGGCTTGATCCCAGGACCCGGGGATCATGACCTGAGCTGAAGGCAGACGCTCAACTGACTGAGCCACCCAGGTGCCCCAATGATACTGTTTTAAAATATAAAATACATCTTTATATTTAAAGTGGATTTCTTGTGAAGAACATACAGTTGGATCATGTTTTTTGATCTACTCTGACAAACTCTGTCTTTTAATTGGTATATTTAGACCTCTGACATTCAAAGTGGTTATTGATACAGTTGGATTAATATCTGTTATAGTCATTACTGTTTTCTATTGCCCTTCGTTTCTATTTGTTGTTACTATTTTTGTGTTTCACTCTTTTTCTTTTTAATTGAGCATTTTATATGATTCCATTTTCTCTTTTCTCAAAATATCAGTTATATTTCTTTTTTCGCTTTTTTTTAATGGTTGTTCTATCCTTCTTATTTAGTAACAGAAAATTCTTCTTCTTCTTTTTTTTTTTTTAGAGAGACAGGGGTGGGGGTGGGGGCAGAGGGAGAGGATGTTAAGTAGGTTCTACACCCAGCATGTAGCCCGATGCAGGGCTCTATCTCATGACTCTGAGATCATGACCTGAGCTGAAAAGAAGAGTTGGATGCTTAACCCACTGAGCCACCCTAGTGCCCCAATAATAGAAAATTCTAATTTTTAGTTATACACATTGCCATCTAGTCAAAAGAATATGCTCCTCAATCTTCCTTGTAGCCGGATGTGGCAAATGATTGAAACACGGCCAATGACATGTAAAAAGAAACGTTATGTGTCCTGAAAGGGAAGATGTATACTCTTCTCTGATTCTTCCTTCTACTTGGAAGGTGGACATGATGACTGGACCTGAGCAGCCATGTTGAAACATGCAATGGCACATAAATGATGGCAGAGCATCAAGCTACAGAGTGCTAGTCCTTTATAATGTTGGAGCTGCTATGCTAGTCCTGGATTGCCTTCCTTTGATTTCTTTCATGTGAGAAACAAAGACACCTCTATCTTTTTTAAGCCTGTTTGGTTTTTTTGTTTGTTTGGGGAGGTTTTGTTTTTGGCCATGCTCATTAAGTTTCTGTTATCAAGTGATACAGTTTTTCTTTTCTTTTCTTTTCTTTTTTTTTAAGGTGGGAAAAGCTGGGACAGATTTTCTCAGAGACCTAGAACTCAGAAACTTGTTGGTATACCGAGGTATATCTAATACCCCCTTTTGCACAAAATCTACAAAACAATGACAAAGACAAGAACAACAACAACAAATACAACTGAATTTGGTGAATAAAGAAATTTAAAAATTAAAAAAAAAAGGCTAAGCAAAAGATGTTTTCTGAAGGGGTAAATGATTTGCCAGTTTTAAATTCCCCCTCTTCCTAACAGCAGTTCTCCAAAAGAGGAACCCATTCGAATGTCCCAATAATTAATAATAAACATGGCAAACATCAGTCTGACCTTCTGGTTCTTAGCAATAGCTGGTGCTAGCATTAATCCTATTATTTCACTACCTTTTTTTTTTTTAATCAATGCAACTCAACTGCCATTTCTTCTTGCACTAAGTGAACTGAAGCCCTCAGCTAGCACACATCACACTTGAAGATGTGTGAAAAACTGATACTCACAACATGAATCACCATTCCTTTCTGTCCTAAGACCATGCACGTGACTCAATACGTACATTCGGGCTGTCAGGAACAGGCCAGCTCAGTGTTAGGAAAACAACCCAACGCCATCCTTAGACACAAGGTGTCATTCTTCAGAACATTTTAAAAAAGAAGTTTACATTTTCTTTAAGCAGGGGGATGATTGGAGTATAAGATAGTTAGCCCCTAAGAATGCGCTTTGCAAAAGACATCCGACACAATTGTCAGTGTTGTTGAATTTCTTCAGGAAGAAGATTAGTGAATAGGGTATTATTCACCTGTGGAGAGTCCTGGGGTAGGTCAGCAGGGTCACGGCCCCTCATTTACTCCTCTGGAAGGCAAAGGTGTCTCATTCGGATCATGAGTGGTGGTTCTAGGGTTGAAATAAGAAGGGTGCTTTGGAGGACACATGCCATTTTCTGAGAATGCAAGTACACTTGGGCTTGGTTCTGGCAAAGAGTTACAAAAATCACTAGCAGTTAGATGTCTGGTTTTTAATTTATGCTCATCTCTCTTTTTCTAGATCAGTCATGGTGAACATGAGGCACTTTTTTCTTTCCACTTCCCTTTCATGCCCCTGGAAAACATTGTTGATTCTTTATACTCCTGCCTCCTGAGTCCAGAGCTGACTTTGGAATACTTCTTGGCACAGTCTCTAAGCATCTACTACCAATATGCTGGCTTTGTCCTAACAATGATTATTGGTTCCCTGTTCTGGATGCTTGAAAGTTCAGTGAATGTTATTTTATCCGACACAGTTAGATGGGAGCCAAGGCCTCACAGTTGCCTCTGAGTCTGCTGGTTTCTAGTAATGTAGGCCTAGAACACACTCAGGGTACCTCATCCGTGGGTTCTAGTTTTGGTTTCTTTTAATTGAAGTGGAAACTTAATGTAACTTCTGGAAACTTCTGTAAAGTAACCTATGTTCCGAATCCTTTTCCATTTTTATAAACCTTACTTTGTTCACACCTGGTACATCTGCAGTATTTTTTTAGGGCTCACCTTTATCAGGTTTTGCTAAGGCATTCAACTTGGTTTTCATAGAAACAACAACTGTCTTCTTTGTGAGCTCACATTTCATCAGCTTACATAACATTTAATTAAGTTGCATAATTAAAAATAGCCTGGTGTCAACAGGTTTGGGAACAATCCTAACTGATTCTCGGGAGTCCTACAACAAACCAGCGGGAGCAGAAGGCGCACGCATAGCTCCAGGAGCTGAGCTTTCAGTTTTCCTGAGCCTTGGTCAATATATCTACAGATGCAGCGGAATAGTGCCTGCTGACCCTTGTCAGTTAAACAGAGGTCAGTTAGAGACCTCAGCCAAACACATGCCCCCAACTCTCATTATAGATAACTACACATGTTTTCCTTTTTTATGCATGTTTTCTTTAAAAAGAGAAGCCAGTTAGCTCTGAATGTCCTCATTACTTTTTGGGAGGCATCATAATTTTTCACGGGGTAGGTTTGTTTTTGTTTTTTGTTTTTAACAAATACACTGGAGAATCATGCAGTGTTGCCAGCGTTGGACACAATTGTGGGTCACAAGTCTACACACACCTTGGTAACTGGCTCTTTGATGGCAGAAACTTTCACCTCACCTTTATAGTTTGCTATGGTTGGCTATGGTACCTGAGTAATGGTCTAAATACAGGAACACACCATCTTTCTCCAGGATGACTTTTGAATTGAATTACTTTTGAATTCAACTGACAATTCACTATTGGCTGAACCTTCTTTCCGAGCTCTGGTTTGCCTTTCTTGACTGTGACCATCACCAGGTACCCACACCAGCAGCCGGAAGTCTCTTTGGCCATCCCTTGACCCTACTTCCCACAGGTGATATACAGAATTTTGACTCCTGTGTTATCAGCTCAGTTGGTCATGGCTCCTACCCGAATACCCAAGGAAAAGGGAAATTTTGCACTGGAGGACCTACCACATCCTTGCTTCTATGACTTGAACACAGGAAGAGGCCACATTGCTATTTTGTTTAGTTGTGGTAGACAATAAATATGTAAAATTGACCTTTCTAACCCTTTATGGGTAAATAATTCAGTGGCATTAGAATCTTATGTTGTGCAACCATCACCATTATCTATCTTCAGAACTTTTTCATCACCCCTAACAGAAACTCTTCTTGTACCCGTTAAACACTGACCCCCCATCCCCTCCACCCCAACCACTGACAACCACTATTCTACTCCCTGTCTCTATGCATTTGACTGTAATACATACCTCATGTGAGCGGAATCACACAATATTTGTCCCTTTGTGCTTGGCTTCTTCTCTTAGCATCATGTCTTCCATGTTCATCCATGTTGTCTCGTTGTTTCCTAAGTGGTTTCCCACTCAGACCACACAGCACAGTCTAGAGTCTTCTGTACATTCCCATGAAGGCCATTTTGAGATTGCCTTTCTTTCATCAGCCTCCTGGAAAGTGGTAGTCACCTGTGCCCCCCAACCTCCCCCCCCCCGCCACCGTGTGAGTGACAGCTATGGGCTTTTTATGAAGACCACCTCACACTCCCACAGACGTGGTTGCTGGGCCACATTTGTCCTTTCCAAGGTTCTAGGATTTTCAAATGCCTATTAAATCTTCTGCAACAATCAATTCAAATACACAAGTTTGGCTATTCAAATTACTTTTTCCAAAAGTACTTTAAAATGCATTAAGTTATTAATTGCCTGCTGGCACTTTAATCAAATGGGAAAATTGACATAGCCAGAGGCATGTATTTTTGTGGAAAGAAAATTTATTTAAGAAGAAACAGCAGCTCTTACTGCTTAATTTAAACTGAGAAAACTGTGGAAAATCAACTGCTATGGAAAATTAATAAAACATTTCCAGCTGCAAACAGTGACTAATTGTACAAGATGAAGACTGCCCGGAATTAATAACTTGCAGTCTTCTGTGTGAAGAACCCCCCACCACTTCAATTTACTGGGAGATTAAATTACTTCTAAGTTTGCCATATTAAAACAGAACATGAGTAAAACGTTAGTGAACGCACATCTATTATTTACTGTCTGTGACATGGATATAATTATTTCCAAACAACTACAATGTGACGTGACCAGTAATATTTAAATGACTCTTTTAGCAAGAGAAGCTACTGCAACATTTTTTTACCCAAAAGGGAAAAAAACCTCTCTCTTACTTCTAAAGTAATAAAATGATGACTAGTGGCCTTCTACAGACCACACGTCCCTGCCCCAATGGGCTGAAACATGCTCAGTGTCCGAGCCTATACTTCTTTCTGCATCAGATACTTTGTTGGGGGAGCACGTGCAAAAGAAAATCCTAGCACCTCATTTATAAGCTCTGCGCTTAGATAGAAGCTGGTCCTGTACCCCAGAGGACACCAGTGTAGATGCTTGAAGGCTTCTTCTCATGCCTGACGTGACCATGAGCACATGTGCCCAACAGAATAGATTTCTTTATTGCGAGGTAAAAGGGAAGGCCAGAACTCTTTCCTGACATAATGGTGAGCGTTCATAAGGGACATACATTCGCACAGGCCCCACCAACATCATGGGCATATCCTCCAAGCTTGCTTAAAACAGTGCGTTCCTGTTAGGCCTTGGTGATAAAATGAGGATTAAATAACACAAACAAATGTTGTCCCTTTTCCATCTTTTGTTGCCAGGATTGGATTATTTTCTTGCCTCAGACACCTAGAGGGTCCGTCAGTTTTCCTCGTGCATTCAAACTATGAGATCTGAGAACTAAGGTAGTGTGAGAGTACGCCATTCGGTGACCAGGAGAGATCTGTTTAAGTGAGAGGGCTAAAGAAAGGGAATTTTGGAAAGGAAGAATTCTATTTTTATGGAGTGAGAGGAAGTTTTTAGGTTTGGTTAGTTTGTTTGTTTTTAAAGTTTTACAGATTAGGAAATAACTCAAGAAGCCAAGAGGGAACGAGCCAATTTGATAACGAGTGTGGAGGAGACGTATCAAAGATGGAGATTTTCTCAGCAGAGAAACATTGCCTCCTTTGGCTGTTTTTCCTTTAAGCTCACACAGAGGGTACATTCAGCCTCTTGCCATTTGATATTGCTGGCAGGAAGGTCCGAGTATTGGCCTGGAGAGAATAAAGGCATGTTGTTTAGAAATGCAGAGGCTTAACCCGAAGCATAACTGGTTAGGGGTTTACCACAGAAGTTATCTGGACATATCATTTGATTTCCAGGTTTTAAATGTAATTCTAAACAAGATCTGGCCACACAGCTCTCCGCTGTGTGACACAGAGAGACTTTATCTGCCACCAAATGCCATTCAGGCTTAATGCTGTAGCAGTGAATTGTATAAATTGGGGCATTCTTTGAGGCCCGAAACCATTATGGCCTCTCTGAGGAGGAGAGATGAGGCCTGCTTCCTCCTCCCCGTTGCTCAGCCAAGACACTTTAGAGGTTGTTCCTCTCTACATATTTGGGTTCATTTTGGTTTTCCTCTTTTTAGAAACACTTAAGGCTTGCTTTAGCAGACCAAGTATTACCTAGAGGCCCGGTGGGCAGCTGCAGATGGCAGTGGATTTGAGGAGTCACGGGGAAGGTTCCTTGGGAAAGCCTGCCCTCCTGCTGGCAAACGTGGGGCGATACATCGATTTGTACTTCTGCTAGTGACAGCTACCAAGCAGAGTTTGAGGGCACAGACCACTCCATCCTGAAGGGGGAAGTATTATTAGGGAAGGCACCAGAAAAGAAGAAGGGACACAAAGTCAGACTGCCTGGGGCCTGAATTAGCCAATCCCTTTAGAAGTGGCCGGCCGACCTACCTTCTGGTCTCACGTATCATTTGATCTGTGATGTTTGCCCCACCTTTGAATTTAAACAGAATATTTTAAAATCAAATTTCTTCTACAGAGTTGTCTATATTCAGTGTCCCAACTCCCCTCATTTTCCTTGAATCCACATAAGTCATTCCTGCTGCCCGTTCAGAATTGCCTTTGTCAACGTCACCATGACCTTCACATTGCCAAATCCAGTGACAGTTCCCAGTACTCATTTTATTTGGCTAACAAGATCATCTAATCCAGGTGATCTTTCTTTCCTACCTAAAACACTTTTTTAAAGATTTATTTTTATTTATTTATTTTAGAGAGAGCATGTGCACGTGCGTGTGCGTGCACAAGTCCGGGGGGAGGGGCAGAGGGAGAAGCAGGGAGAGAAACTCAAGCAGACTCTGTGCTGAGTGCAGAGTTTGATGCAGGGCTCGATCCCACCACCCTGAGATCATGACCTCAGCCAAAACCAAGACTCGGTCCCTTCACCCACTGCACCACCCAAGCGCCCCCTCCCTGAAACATTTTTATACTTAGCTTACCAGAAGTCACACTTTTCTCGTTTTCCTTCTATCTCCCCGACTACTCCTCAGTCTGCTTTTCATGGTTTGTTTCCCTTCCTAAACCATAGCATTTATCATCACCTCATATTCAATATATTCTCCTCATTATTTGCTTACCATCTCTTTCTTCACAACTAGACTGTAACCTCTATCGAGGCAGGGAATTTGTGTTTTGTTCATGTAGTCTGTAAATGGTAGGCACTTACTAAATACTAATGTAATGTTGAAGGAATACAATGGTTTATAACACTCCGTTTAAATCAATTTAGTGATGTCCTTTTTTTGCAGAGTATGTGAAATTAATATAGTAGAATTATATCTTATATAGGGATTAAGCACTAAACTCAGCATTTGAGGAGAAAATCACATATATTAAAAAATCTATCCTCAAAAAATCTCTGGAGTGGGGCCATGTTGGATACTCACATACTGATATCTGAATAAGCTCAATCCAGCCGGTCTCTCCCCTAGAACTGGAACAGGAATTACAATTTCCTTGGTTGAGCACCAGATGAAGTTGTTGGTTTGATGTTAGAGCTATGAGGTACAAAAATACATATTTTAAACACTAGCTTCTCACATTTGGAGTGGCAGCGTGCACACACTCTGAGAGGCAGGTGGCACTCATAAGCGAACGGATTCCTGGCTTCAGTCTCCTGGTCATATGTGCTCCAGAGTTTATGCACATTGTGTGGCAGAATAAAAGAAACTACCCATACTCTTTGCTAATTTTTTTATTATTATTATTAAGTAGGCTCCACACCCAGCATGGAGGCCAATGAGGGGCCTGAACTAATGACCCTGAGATCGAGACCTGAGCGGAGACCAAGAGTCAGACGCTTAACCAGCTGAGCCACCCAGGTGCCCTAAAACTACCAAGACTTTCCAGATTGTTATTTCTCGCTGAGTTCTTAGGTTTGAATCCACCTGTGTGACGTTGCACACACAGGCAACTCCACTACGGAAAGACGTGCCAATGTTTCTCAACTCTGGCCAGACACTGGTATCATCTCTGGAACTCCAAAAATATTCAAGACCCCATTCCAGATTTATGCTGTCAGAATCTCCAGGGATAGAGCCCAAGTTTCTATGTTTCTTTTTGAACTTCCCTAGTAGAGTCTGATGCATAGCCAGGGTTGCTAGCCGCTGCTAGGATACTTGATTCTATTTTGCATTGCCACAGATGGGTTTGAAACCATTTAAATTTAATGCTTCCTGAACTCACCTATGTCTGAAGGCAGTCTTGTTTTAGGAAACCTAGTTTAAGTGCTTGCTCTGCGTTACTGTACGGTCCAGGTAGTGCATCACCAGGCAAAATTATAAAATGAGCATCCTTTCCCTGTTAGGGTCCTTCTCTGGGAGGTCTCCCTCATCCCTATCCCCCTGGTACCTGAAGATTGCCCATAGGCAGAAAGAGTCTACTAGAACAATGCATATTCCAGAAGTATCCTGTTGGGCAAAAAAACCGAACATTTCCTTCCTCTCTCTCCCCTCCAATTCCTACTTGCCTTTAACATTTCCTTTTAGCTAGAGATTATTCTCATAAACCAACATTGTTGTTATGGGCTGAATTGTGTCCCTCAAAAATTCATATGTTGAAGCCCTAATCCCTAGTACTTCAGAATGCAGTTAGATTCGGAGATGGAGCCTTTAAGGAGGCGATTAAGTTAAATTGAAGTCCTTATGGTAGGCCCTATTCTAATCTGACTGGTGTTCTTATGAGAGGAAGAGATTTTGACACACAAAGAGACATGGGAAGGGGCAGGGTGCACACACCAAAAGAGACTTGTGAGGCCACAGTGTGCGAATGGCCATCCACGAGCCTAGGACAGAGGCCTCAGAGAAAACCATATCTGCCAAAACCTTGGTCTTGTTGGACTTCTGGCTTCCAGAACTGTAAGAAATTAATTTCTGCTGTGTAGACCATCCAGTTTGTGGTATCTTGTTATGGCGGCCCTAGCAAACTGATGTACTTGCCAAGATGCAAAATAAATTAAGTATTAATCAAGTATTTATCTCTGTAACTTATATTAAGATAAAAAATATAGAAACTTTGGCCTCAAGAAGCTGGCCATGTGTTGCCCATGTAGGGGTACTTGCATTTTGGGGATTATTCTAGTTGTTTTCCATTTCCCTCACTAGATCCATCCCACACTGCCCGGCTCACTGCCCCGGGATGCTGATCCAGTGGGTTACATCACCTGGGCTCTCTTGCCCTCTATCTTCCAGTTGGGTTTGGCCAATGTAAACTAATAGCAGGAGACTGGGGTAGAAAAGAAGGGTAAGTTCTTTATCAGGGGCCAGGTTTTGCCAATGCCTGGGTTCCTCCCTGGCTAGAGTTTTCTCTAGGTTCTGTTATCTCTGTTCCCTTTCCTTGTCCCTTCAGGCCTACAGGTGGTCATGGCTTCCCGCTTCTTCTAGTCCCCAGGTGCTTCCTCTTGTCAATTCCCTTAACCTTGCCCACACCTCTATAAAGAATCCTTTAGTTAAGCCGCTTTCGATGATACCTGTTTGAATGTGATATTTGTTTTCTGCCAGAACTCTGATACAGAGACGTAGAGTGGTATGATGAGAAAAACCATCACTTTGTGTCTGACAGCCTTGAGTTCGTATGCCAGTCCCAACCGTAAATAGTTGTGTGACTCTGTGCAAGTTTCTTTATCTCATTGATCCTCAGCTTCCCCATTTCTTATTTTTGTTTTTTATGTGAAAATATACATGTCTTTTTTTAAATTTATCAATTAGCCAACATATAGTATATCATTGGTTTCAGATGTAGAGTTCAGTAATTCATCAGTTGCATATAACACCCAATACTCATTGCATCAAGTGCCCTCCTTAATACCTGTCACCCAGTTACCCCATCCCCCCCACTCAACTTCCCCATCTATAAAGTAGGGATAATGACACTTATCTCAGAGTTGCTGAGATTAAATACGATGATATACAATGTCTGGCAAATGGCAGGTGCTCAACAGTGCTATTACAGAAAATAATGGATGGAGTCATTAGTTTTACTGTACAAGATACTCTTAGAGATACAAGGCTTAAGCCCAAAGGAATGGCTCAGTCATGAGAGAGTTTTAGGTGCCACAGCAATTTCAAAGAATAGATTGAGGTTCTGACAGGTCCCCTTCAGTGGGCAGAATTCTAAGATGGTCCCAAACTTTCAGCCATGGTGTGTACACCCCTTCTCCCAGGTATTCAGTCTAACACTAATATAGGTATTACTCTGAAGGGATTTTGTAGATGCAATTAAGGTTCCACATCAATTGACCCTAAGATAAGGAGATTATCCCAACGGGTCTTAACAATCATACGAGCACTTTAAAGTCAGAGTTTTCTCTGGTTGGTCACAGAAAGGGAAAGCAGAGAGATGTGCTCATGCTGGCCCAGAGGAAAGAAAACCATCTTGGTTGGGAACTGCCAGTGGGGGCCCCACGCAAGGAACCGCAGGCAGCCACTAGAAGCTGAGAGTGGTACTCAGCCAACAGCTGGCAGGAGAATGGGGACCTCAGTCCTACAACCACAAGGAAATGGAGTCTGTGAACAAGAGGACCTTGGGCCAGGTGAGAAAGATAGCCTCAGCTGACACTGATTTTAGCCCAGTGGATCCTGACCAACAGAAATTATGAGCTGATAAATTTGTGTTGTTTTAAACCACTAAGCGTGTGGTAAATTGTTTCACAGCGATAGAAAATGAATTCATTCCCAACCACTATGCCAGCAAATTCCTCTCCTGACTATAAAGAAAATGCATTCTAGTCCCATCTCAGTCTGAATCTGTTGGCTCCCCCATCAGCAAAATGACACATGCTCCCTCTACGCTTCCAGCTCACTTATCTTGAATGTTCACCCTCCAGGAGCAAGATTTCAAACAACGTTAAATAATAACAACCACACATCAAGCTTCTACCCATGCTGGGGAACAAAATCGTCTGCACAGCTATTGGCCAAAGGGATAAACAAGTCAGGAGAAACAACACAGAAGAGGAGTTTCTGACTTTAAGGGAAATTTTTAGTAGGCTCACTTAATTTTCAAACTGATGATGGAGGATTTTGGAAAGTTTCACAGTGCAAGATAGGAAAAGAAAGACTTACCAAAAGGGGGACATATTGGCACATGCGTTCTTGGCTGTGCCACCCGTTTTTTTAGCTGCTATGCTCTCTCTTTCTCAGCGGGCCAGAAAGCAAACACTAACGATCTTAAAGAAAGTAATCAAGTGAAATAAAGCACATAGAGAACCTTGTTTAGGTAATAGAGGCATGCCTGAAAAAGAAAACTGAATTTAAATAACTCTCATGGTAAAGCAGAGCAGATATTAGCCCTAAGAATCAAGTCTACTGTTTAAGGAACTTTTTGAAGTCTGTATTTATAAGGGATTATAAACTCTAAGGGAAGAATCTTATTTTGGTGGCACATATAAAACCATTTAATTTATCCATTATGTATTTTTTTTTCTATTTTCGTCTTATACTAAGGCACATATTTGAAAATGTGTGCCGCAGTAGATTTTCATGATTTGGATAGATGTTTTAAACACTTCGTTAAACATTTAAGGAAATCTAAATTCTTTTCTGAATTCTTAGTGTTTCTCTGTTGTTCTAGGAAATAATGTGAAAAACTGAGCTTTGCAATACAGTGCTAAGGTCTTTGTTCTGTCATGGGGCTAATTATTACCACGGGTCATTATAAGATAAGAAACCACAAATACATTAGTAATGGCAAAGATCGAAGCAGCTAATATAGTGTACATGCATGGATGGGGATATATTCTTGCAAAGATATCTTTACATTTTAGTAATTAAGTGCGTCGTATTAATTGCATGGCCCTTTCACAAAACCTCACAAAAAAAAAAAAAAAACCCACCAAGAACTTTTCCTCTTGATCTCAGATTAGAACTGATTGCATAATTACATTACCTGGATAATTAAATACAAATTTAGTAGCCTTAGAACTGTACAATATTGTGGTTTCATTTTCTAATAGAATTACCCTGTCTTTGGTGCAGAATTCTTGCTAAGCAATGGAGATCTAATTAGTTAGTGACATGACATTAACCCCTCGGGGAACTTTTGTTGGAGAAGAGGTGCAGATTAAAAATAATTCAGGGAACTTCTTTCTCATTTCATTACAGGGATCCAAGTCGTAGGAATTAGATATATGAGAGATCTATTAGGCTTTCTTCTCTCTTATCCAGGGAGCAGGAGAAGAATGTTCGTCAGGCATTGTGTGCTTCTGGGTTCAGTTAGGTCCAATTTAGATAAGAAAGAACCACCTCCGGATGTAACACATTGTCGGGATGCATCCCTCCACTGGCCCCTGAAAGACGGATCATTACTGACATCTCACAGATCCTGTAATGATGATGTGAGAACACACTGGTTTGCCAAGGTACAGGGTGAGAACATGGCTGTGCTTCTGACAGACAGCTAATTACTTCATGTAGAAAATTATTTTAGGCAGAACGAACACAGGGATATCCTCATGGGAGGGGTACCTTTGATAACCTGGAAAATTGGAAAGCCATCACTGTTTGGTTTGATAAACTCATCTAAAAGCCACTTCTGCAAGTCAGAGCCCAAATAACTTCATAGTTGTTTAAACTTACACCAACTTCAACTTTCTGAAAGGTTTTCAATCAGGGTGTGACTTTACTAGTGGGAATGACAAGATAAAGCATGTTTTCCACGTTTGCAGTTTGTGTCACTCTGTGTTTCTAGGTCATGCGTCTGCGGCCATCTGGAAGTCAGCTGGGTAGCTCTGCTGAACTTGGTTGGGCTTGCTCCCATGTGTGCGGTTATGCTGGCTGTAGGTTGACTTAGGCTGGTGTGACTGGGGTGACTCAGCCCTTATCCAGCTTCGGCACTTTCCCATTATGTTGGCGGAAGTGCAAAGGAAAGCCAACCTGATACACAAGCCCATGCCAAGGCCCTGCTTGCATCCTGTCTTCTAAGATGGCAGTAACCAAAGCAAGCCTTATGGCTAAGGCCAGTGTCGTGGTACAGGGCACTAACATAAGGCTGTCCTGCTCATGATGGAGGGCAAAGACACATGACAAAGGGCATGGATACAGAAAGGAATAAAAAAATTGGGGCCATCATTACTGTTTACCACACAGTTCCCTCAGCAACTATGAGACTTCTCTTTGGTTTAATCTGGAAAAGATGCCCTCTTTATTATTAAACTGTCTGTTTAGATGACTTCAATCCTAGATCAGGTTTAGAAATGAGCCATTAAATGGGACATTGTGGAAAAAAGTATTTAGTCTAGTCTTCATTATCCCTGAGTCCTTTAGTGGTGACTGAAATTGCTAACTGGAAAGATTAATCTTGGACGCAATTGATATTTTACTTCTCTATCTTGATTAATCAGAAGCGTTATTCCTTGGGTATAACTGTCTTAGTCTTCTGAGGCACCATAACAAAATGACATGGATTGAGTGGCTTAAACAACAGGAATTTACCTCTCAGAGTTCTGGAGGCTGGGAAGTCCGAGATCAAGGAGCCGGATGAGGGAGTCACCCAGTGAGGGCTCGCTTCCTCACTCAGACAGCTGCCCAGTCACTGTGGCCTCACAGGGGAGACAGACCTAGAGCAGAGAGACAAAGCTTCTTTCCAGCGTCTCTTCTCAGAAGGATGCAAATCCCATCATGAGAGCCCCACCCTCATGACCTCATCTAACCCTTATCACCTCCCTGAGGCTCCCTCACGTTAAGGGTTAGGGCTTCAAAATACGAATTGGGGGGGGGGGCACAGTTCAGTCCACAGCAATAGCTATCACCCGAATAGATTCTTCAGTGTGTGAAGGAGCTGCGTGAGAGCACTGTCTCTGTTGCTTAAAGTGAGACGTGGGTTGTAATGGAAGTGGGGGGAGGGGTGAATTGGGAGGGAGTAGTGAACAACTTAGGAAGCAGCGGACTTCACACCGCCCACTCCGTGATACAGCACCCCTCCTGTGGTGAGTTACATCGTCTAAGATTTGGCAAGACAAACACTGCCTTTCCTTATGACCCCAGTGAGACCACACTGGGGGTGGTAGTGGTGATGGTAGGGCTGGTAACAGGCAGTGTCTTCGCATTTCCAAAAAGACCCCAAACTTCGTTAGTTTACAAGTGCATCAGAAAAATGAAACATAACGTATTTAATACTGTAATTAAAACGATTATTAGGATAATAATTGTCCATGTATTTTCATTTGAATGATATAGTAAAAGAAGTATTTTTATTTTATAAATTAAGTGTGGATTTCTTTCTTACATGCAGAAGATACTATTCAGAAGATAACTCTGGTTTTATTTATTTATTTATTTTTTAAAGATTTTTTTATTTATTGATTCGACAGAGATAGAGACAGCCAGCGAGAGAGGGAACACAAGCAGGGGGCGTGGGAGAGGAAGAAGCAGGCTCATAGCGGAGGAGCCTGATGTGGGGCTCGATCCCACAACGCTGGGATCACGCCCTGAGCCGAAGGCAGACGCTTAACCACAGTGCCACTCAGGTGCCCGATAACTCTGGTTTTAAAACAATAATATTTGATATGCTAAAATTACCAATTCAAAAACCCAGCTCTGCCATAAGCTTTCAGGTTTGGCTTACAATTTTTATTATTCTGTTTATTAGCCTAGCAAATTTGAATAATCACTTTTTAAGTTGGCCTTTGAATAAACTTATTTAATTAATAAATGACATATCTTAGAATACTTTCAGTTATATTTATTAATTTATGTACTTGATTGCCTTTTATTTATTTTTTAAGATTTCATTTATTTATTTGAGAGAGAGAGAGAAAGAGAGCATGAGAGGGAGGAGAGTCAAAGGGAGAAGCAGACTCCCCGTTGAGCAGGGAGGCTGACGTGGGGCTTGATCCCAGGACCCTAAGATCATGACCTGAGCCAAAGGCAGGTGCTCAACCTACTGAGCCACCCAGGTGCCCCCTTGATTTCCTTTTAAGGTCCTTTAATTGTTTGATTAAGTATCCTTCTCAAATACTCAAATTACTCTTATAAATCCAATAAGTGCTATTCATATATGCTGATTGTTAAGCTCTCTTAGACAGTCTGATGATGTTGATAACCTTAGTTAGATTTCAACTTAAAATCACAAGTCTGAATCAATTACTGACTCAAACATTTTAGTACTGGAATCATAAGGCTCATCAGTTACTCAAGTAGGACAGATTCTCTGAACTATGACCGGTAGTAGTATACACCAAATACACAGATACCCTTCCACTCAAATATTTTGAAACTGGAAGTTTGAGCCTCTTAACCCTTCTCCATCGCATGCTGTCTTCCCAGAGTTGGAAGACTTGAGTTAGCTCAAGCCATGTTAAGGATTAAGCTTGCACACCGACCAGAGGTTCCAGGTCGGACTAAGCCTGCAGTCTCGTCAGCAATCCTGATAGAATGTGCTGCTTCTGCTTTACAGTCACTACATTCAAACTCCTCCAAATGGGTGGGCCCAGGTCGGCCGTTGCTCTGGGTTCCAATTACATATGACCTGATTCTTTTGTAATTGCAGAGTCTTGAACATACCCCCTGCTGGGGAAATCACTAGATTATAGTTGACATATTTTGGGCTCTTAATTGTATGTAAATTTCTTTTCTCCCCCCCTTTTTTTTAAGAGGAAGAGAGAGAGGAGGGGTAAGGGGCAGAGGGAGAGGGAGAGAGAATCTTAAGCAGGCTTGATCCCACAACCCTGAGATCATGACCTGAGCTGAAATCAAGGGTTGAATGCTTAACTGACTGAGCCACTCAGGCACCCCTTTTGTCCCTAATTCTAAAGATCTTTAAACTTACCAGAAGTGTCCATTCTTTCCATATACATTTTGTCTCTTATGACCACACAACTTTTTCAGATATAAAATAATACCCAGTTCAATTGTGGAGATTTCTCATGGCTTTGTTTGACCAGTTTGGTCACAACTTTCAAGGTCATTTTAATGACACAGGTGTTTTTCAGAAAGTTGAGTCCAAATGCTATCAGGTTTCTTCATTTCAAACCACTGATGGCATCTTCCAGATGCTGCATTTTTCACTGCACAGAAGATCACAATATGATTTGAATTTTTATTAAGTATTCAAAAGTAAATGACAAATGTTTCCAAAGCCTGGTTTAAACTTTGTGTGTTGGCCAAGAAATGTCAATGCTTCATAAACAAATTTTGAATATATTCAAATATTAAAATTTTCTTATGTTTGTGTCTTGTCTCAAGTAGATTGTGAGGCCCTTAAGGAGAAACACCTGGTTTTATATTTATTAGTGGGGGAATATTTATTCACTAGATAATGAAGACAAGTTATTTAATTGGGACCTGCACTTTTGCTTCATAATAAAAGAAGAATATTTTTGTTCTTTAATTCAGATGCCCAGTGCTGTAACAAGAGAATGAGTTCTGGGGACAAAGACACTGTTTAGCCCGTGAGATTTACTTAGAATCCTTAAATCGAGGGCCAAGGACATATTCTCAGAGGACATTGCATTCTCTATAGAAAGTTGTTGACTTTATACAGAAAACTATCTTCGAACAATGTCATATAATCACATTCCAGATCATCTGGATGACATATAATAGAATCCTGCCGTGGAATTTCAGCACCAAAGTCCGTGATTGTAGCATCATTGGAACCCAGAAGTACATTCACTGTTTCAGGCTAATGAGTAAAGAATACAGGTAAATTCAATACATAAATCACATATTAAGTTTTTATAGTTGCAACAGAAAAATGAAACAAAATATATATTACAGTTGAAAAGATCATGATGATAACAACTATTCAAAGAAGTAATGTGAAAATAAGGATCAAATGATGTCATAGTATTTGGTTTGAAAAAAGCTTTCCAGGGGTTCCAATAGCTGTACTGGTATGCCAAACTCAAAAGAACACTGGGGGGAGGGGGGGAGGGCAGGCAGCACCAAAATCATGTTATAAATGGTAATTCAATTTCAAGAAAACATTGTATGTTACATTACTTCAGTGTTGTCAGTTTGAATTTTACTGTTTTTGCCATTTGTAATTAGTGCACATACTTTAGTTTTATAATTGAATAAGAACTGCAACATAAGGAGTATGTTTATGTTCATACATGTTTAAGTAATATTATAAACATAATTGAAATCAACATCTGGGCGTTGATAGGAGTTTCTTATTCCCTTTTAAAGGAATTTGTGCAGCACTTGAGTTGAGAAACTTTGATGCAACATTTACATACTATTTCCATTTTCCAATTTTATCCTAGAGAACTTAAGTATTTTAAGATGATTTAAGTACAATAATCGATAAATACACAGATTATAGATCCATATGTATGCGAGTGTATATAGGTATATACCATACCAAAAACTACACAGTGCTTTGAACCCCTAGAAGGTAAATTATGTTCACATATGTACTATAACAATAAAAGTTATTATAACATTGCATCAGCGTATTGAAAATAAAACCCAATGTGGCTAATCCTGATCCAGGACTGTAAGTCTATGTGGTGAGGTAGGAACTCTCACGGAGTAGAGTTATCTTTAACCCTTCAGGATACCCTGTTTCTTGTTTGCATTTCTCTCTTTGGGATTTTCACACCAAATGCAAGCCCCACAACGGAGAGTTCATTCTGTCTGCCTGTTGAACGGATCTAAATGGCACTCCCTAATTCACCTGCTCATTGTCACTGTTACATGTTTGAGCGATGGGGGCCCGGGAGGTGCCTGAACAGGAGTGTCATTTGATCAGGGAGATGCCGGGTGCCTGGTCTTTAAAAACAAATAGGAAAAAGCATTCTCAATCTGATCCTCTTAACCAGAAGTTCTTACCCGAGGGAGGACTCCAGGATGGGGGGGGGGTGGGGAGAAGAAGGGGAAAAAGCCTCCCCCCACCGTGGAGAGCAAATTGAAAGTCACAGAGGGGTGTGCCTCAAGGCAGTTTGTAAATCCACTTCCTTTGTCATAACATGAACAAATCCCACCTTTGAAGTTTTTCCTTCTTGTTACAAGCGGAATGTCTTTTGTTTAATCCATTTTAGCCCTTAATACCTGACCTGGATCAATCCTGTTGGTTAGATTACACAGCATTCATGCTGATTTTAAACTGGCCTGGGGTGGGGTGGTCAGGGGCACCAGGTTCTGTCTCATTGGTGTGAGAATCTCAAGAATAATCAACATGTACACCCAGACCACCTTTATTTTTAAAAACAAACTCTCCTTTTACACTTAAATGCATCATCATGATGAATATTGTTAAACAGATTTTGGTGTGTTCTACAAATGATATATTTTCGAGGGGCCTTGAAAAACTGATTCTACTCACTTACTCAGTGTGGCGGAGTGAAGGACCGTGATGTTCACCACACGTACATAACGCCTTCAGTGAAAATTCAAGGACCGCCTTCTTTCCCAGGCCCCACATCAACTGTAGGTGCAGATTTGAGCAGTAGGGGACACTTTGCTTCTCAATCCTCACCTCGGTGTCCTCTCTTTTTCTCAGGGATCTGGTTATTGAATAAGAAAAAGAAAAGAAGGAGAAAGCCTCTTTATAAAATGCAGCCCCAGTTCTTCAATCTCCAAAGAGCTTTTAGCTCCTTCCTTTAAGAATTCTCAAAGCCAGTGATGGGCAAAGGTGAGGAACCCTCAGAGTAAGCCTCAAAAAGGTCAATTGCTAATTAGGTATTTTTCTAGGCAAGTGGCTATTAATTGGTTCTTAACAAAACACTGTTTCTCAAATCACTTCAGATTGCCTGAGTACAGAGGAACCTTCCCAGAAAATCAAACAGCTCAGCTCAGAGGAGGGGAAAAGGAGCAGGTGGCAAAAGCCCCCAGAACTTTGACTTACTCCAGTGTCTTGAAGGCGCAGGAGACTCACAATCACTTCTCCCCAGCCTGGTGGGCCTTGGGAAAAGTCAACCATGTAAGAATGACCAGAAAATGGCCCAGTCAGTGGGGACAGGAATGCGCATTTGATGCTTGGGTAAAAAATGTGCCATTGGCAAAAGGACAAGACAGGTTGGCTCCTGGTTTCTTCATTTTGGCTGGTTGTGTTTGTTCTGATAGTCACCCAGACTTCCAAGGGCAGAAACTGTGCTTATTTATTTCTTTGGCCACAAGTCACTTCACGGGGCTGAGGGCTTTGTGAAGAGGATTGGGGTAACTAAATACGTTGATTTTGAAAGTACATTGAGGGTGCCCCTCCAGAAGAAGGTGAAAACATTTATTTTGTCACCAATAACGATCAAGTAACAAATGTGGAACATGCTACTTTTTCTCTGTTGCAGTCAGGAGAGAGTACTTTTTACATGATGGTATTTGAGAATTGATATTGCTCACTGGGTGTCCTATTTATTCATCTAGTCCCATGATGCCTCTGCATCTCAGTCTTTCACACTGGCAGGGAGAACACAATGTTGCTGGAAGGAAATGATCCTGAGAGACAAAGCGGACCACCACGGATTGCATGGAGTAGATTTCAGAGTTACTGATTTATCGATTTGTCTTAATATATAAAAATGAATGTGGATGCATGATGACAAGCCGAACCTTAGTTCACGTGGAAATGCAAAGGACCCAGGAGAGCCAAAGTAATCTTGAAAAAAAAAAAAAAAAGAACGAAGTTAGAAGACTCACACCTCCCTATTTCAAAACATATCACAAAGCTACGCTGACCCAGTATGGTGGTGCTGTCCTAAAGAGAGACATAGACTGTGATGGTCGGTTTCGTGTGTCAGGCCCCAGTCCGTTTTTCAATCAAACTCTAATCTAGGTGTTGCTGTGAAGGTATTTTGCAAATGTGACTAAAGTCTATAATCCGTTTACTTTAGGAAAGGAAGATTATCTTAGATAATCTGGTGGGCCTGATTCAATCAGTTGCAAGGCCTTAAGAGCGGAACTGAGGCTTCCCTGACGAAGAGATTCTGCCTGTGCACAGAAGCTTTACCTTGTGCCCGCCCCTCCTACAGCCTGCCATATAGATTTCAGACTTGTCACCATCACATAAGCCGATTCTTTGTGATAGACCAATCTCTCTCTCTCTGTATGTATATATGTGTATATATATGTACAAACATATACAGGTATACATATCTATATATATACATATTTCTCTTTCTTTACATCTCCTACTGGTTCTGTTTCCCTGACTGATCAACAGAATAGAATTGAGAGTACAGGAATAAGCCCTTATATTACACTTATGGTAAATTGATTTTTGACGAAGGTGCTAAGACTACTCAATGGAGAAAGAACAGTCTTTTCAATGAACAGTGCTGGTACAACTATATATTTATATACAAAAGGATGAAATTGCACCCTTCCCTCATAACATTTGGAAAAATTACCTAAAAATTAATCGAAGACCTAAATGTGGCAGCAAAAACATAAAAGTCTTAGAAAAAGACCTAGGTGTAAAGTTTGTGGTCTTGGATTAGGCAATGGTTTCTTAGGTATGGCTCCGAGAACATGAGCAACAGAAGAAAAAGGAAGATAAATTGGCCTTCATCAAAATTAAAAACTTTTGTACCTCAAAGGACACGATGAAAAAAGAGAAAGGCACCCCACAGAATGGGAGAAAATATTTGCAAATCATATATCAAATAAAAGTTTAATACCTAGACTATATGAGGGATGATTACGACTCAACAATAAAAAGATGAATAACCCAATATAAAAATGGGCAAAAGATTTAACTAGACATTTCACCAAAAAAAGATATTCAAATGGATAAGAAGCACATGAAAAGATGCTTAATATTACTAGTCATTACGGAAATGAAAGTCAAAAACTCCATGAGTAGGATGGCTAAAAAAAAGGCAGTAACAAAGTATTGGTCAGATGTGGAGAAATTGGAGCCCTCAGACATTGCTGGTAAAAATGTAAGATGTAGTAGCCACTTTGAAAACAGCTTAGAAGTTCCTCAAAAGTTTAAACATAGAGCTAGCATATGACCCAGTAATTCCACATCTAGGTGTATACCCAAAAGAAATGACAGCATGTGTCCATACAAAAACCAGTACACAAATGTTCATAGTAGCATTTTTATAATCACCAAAAAGTGGAAACTCAGATATTTATCTAATGATGAATGGGTAAACAACTGCGGCATATCTATATAATGGAGTATTATCTAGCCATAGAAAGGAAAGAAGTAGTGAAACATGCTACAATATGGATGAAGCTTGACATGATGACGCTAAGTGAAAGAAGCCAGACATTAAAGGGCCACATTTGTACGAATCCATTTATATGAAATGTCCAGGATAGGCAAATCCGTAGAAACAGAAAGGAGGTTAGTGGTTTCCAGGGACTGAGGCCCGGGGGTGGGAAAGAAAATATGGAGAGTGAGAGCTAATGGGGTTGAGATTTCTTTTTAGGGTGATGAAAATACTCTGGAGTTAGGTCGTGATAATGGTTATACAACTCAGAATATACTAAATCCACTGAATTGTATACTCTAAAGGGTGGATTTTATGGTATGTAAATTATATCTCAATGAAAGAATGAATAGGGGGTAATTATAAATTCTTTTACATACATTAGAACACATATTACCTTACTGTAAGTAAGCCTTCATGCTTACATCAAGATTGGTACATAAGGGGCACCTGGGTGGCTCAGTCGTTAAGAGGCTGCCTTTGGCTCAGGGCGTGATCCCAGGGTCCTGGGATCGAACCCCGCATTGGGCTCCCTGCTCCGCTAGGAGCCTGCTTCTTCCTCTCCCACTCCCCCGGCTTGTGTTCCCTCTTTCGCTGGCTGTCTCTCTCTCTGTCAAATAAATAAATTAAAAAAAAAAAGATTGGTACATAAAATACACAATGGTTTCTATGGGGATATTCTGTGACTTTTGCTTGAAAGTAGGGATATAATTATGCCAGGTTTTTTAAATATAGAGCTGTTTAGATATGTACATGATATGGAGCTAAGGAATTGCCTAACTTCATTGTGTGACACAAAACTCTTTGGCTCTAAGGCAGTGAAATCATCCGCAAATAAGAGAACTTTGATCTGATAAAAGTGCATCATTGAAGATCTAAGATGCATTCATTAACAATAATACTTTTTAAACATCTACCATGTTGTGAGCACTTTACATGTGTTATGTCATTTAATATTCAAAATAGCCCTGTGAAAGTATCATTATCACATTCTACCAGTGAGTACACTGAAGATCAATGTTAGTTAACAGGCTAAACATGTGTTGCTCTTTTGTTTTTTTTTTTTTAAAGATTTTATTTATTTATTTATTTTGACAGAGAGAAAGCACAAGCAGGGGAAGGGGCAGAGCAGGCTCCCTCCTGAGCAAGGAGCCCGATGCGGGACTCAATCCAAGGACCATGGGATCATGACCTGAGCCAAAAGCAGACACTTAACTGACTGAGCCACCCAGGCGCCCCTGTGTTGCTCTTTAGTAGAACAGAATGATGGCCAAGCCAAGATTCAAAGGTCTAAATCTCAAGCTCTTTTCCCAAAGACGCACTGCCTTCCCAGAGGCGGACCATGGAGGAGCAGTCTTACTCCACCACATACATTTGGGGACCCGGAGTAGATAAGGGGATAGTGAAGTGTCTGCTGATACTAGAAGCCCGCAGTCAAATGTAGAAAAGACAGGATCATTTTCAATTTGAGACAGCCCTTCTCCTTAAAAGGTATAGTCTATTACAATCCCAAATAATGAGGTTTTCTGTGTGTGCTTTATCCAGAAATGCCATTTCCTAAGGGATTACAGCATGGACCAAAACTCTTTTTTGAGTTCTCAGACATTGCTGGTCTTGGGAATGTGAATATGACATATAGAAATAACGACTCCTTGTGGAGCCCAATCTAGTGGCAAACAAAGATAAGAGGCAGCCACAATTCAGCATGATATATGACAGGGTCAGGTTTGTTGTGGTAGCCAGGATGGACATGCCTAACGCTGGGACAAAGGTCCAAGAAGGTCTCATGAAGATGATTCAGTGCGATCTTAAGGATGAGTAGGACTTTACTAGAAATCTATCCGTGCATGTAAGGAGAGGTCAGTTCAGAGGAGAGGGGGAAGGAGAAGGCTGTGGGAACATGTGCAGAGTGGTGGAGCCTACTGTGTTTCCATCCCATACCACGCTTTGAGTCTGACATAGCAAAGGGTCATGGTAGACACTTAGTTGTCTACCCAATAATTCTCCTCCTTGCTTGCTAATGGAACCCCATTGTTGTTTGTGATAACAAAATGGTCTCACCCTTGCAGATGAATCATGGCTAAGAGAAACCAGTCACACCAATCCTCTTCCTCGTGTACAGACATTCATTTTCCCAGTCCTGGCCCATAATAAGTGTTGGGAAAAGTTTCTTCTTTCCTGATAGAAGGGGCGGAAGTAACTGGTGCCACATGAAACAACAAGCAACATGCTTAGAATGAGGAACAGAAATGAGGGAAATAACCTGTATCCCTGATGCAGCGCAGAGAAGTTGCAACTACAAAATCCATCCACATAGGACTTCTTGTCATGCAATAAAATAATACGCCGTCATTATTTGGCTTGTTGTAAGTAGCAATCAAAAGCATTTCTATATGATACAGAACATGTCCAACTGAAAAAAGACAAAAGACATTTTCTCCCTATCCCTCAAAAGCTTTTCTTAATTTGGTGCATGGACCACTGTGGAGAAAGGCTGAGCAATGTGGGTGCCCTTCCTAATATGCATTCATTTCCAACTCCATTAGCCCTGGGAAGTTACCAGAAGAACATGACCATTCTGCCTTGGCATAGTCATGATAATGGAGCACCCATGGCAGCCATCATAGAGTATGAAGTCCCTGGGGCCATGGCAGATAGCAAATGGCAATGGTGGAGATGACCCATGATCCTGGGGCCATGCACATGTCAGGTTGCAATTACCAGAAAGATTTCAGCTTTTGCTCCTGGCAGACAACCTTGTTTATCTTTGTCATTGGCACCATGGCTTCTACCGCTAGGCCAAAAGCTTATTAGCCACTGAAAGTTGGCAGAGGAACACAGACCAGAGCAACTGACTATGACATGAAGAACTGATATTCTTAGAGACTTAACAGTGTCTCCACTGCTGCTTCCCATTGGCCAAACTTATGATGACTCACCTCTAACAAGGCTATATTTAGTCATCTGTGTCAAATCCAGCTCCAGCCCAAAAGTCAGAGATAATTTAATACTAGACTTGGATGGATTCTGTCAGTTTTTTACTTCATGTTCCATGTAAGAAAAACCCACAAGAGAAACAGCCTCAAATGATTTTTCCTCCTGGGTTGAAGCCACCTAGATTTTATACATCAGTGAAAGCTCTGAGAAATGCCAGTCTTGTGAAAATACACATGCTCTTTTCCTGTGACAACCAGAGACTTGGTTTTGTATGATCTCCGTTAGGAAACTGTAAGCTCGCCGAAGACAGAAGCAAGCCACTTATCTCACCACCTCCTGCAATTTGGTGCACCCTTCTCCTTACTTTCACCTGTGCTGATGCTTTTCCTCACTCCCCCCCTTTTCTCTATTGCCTCCCTCATCCTCACCTTCTGGAACTTTTCTCCTCTTGGAGTTTCCATGTTCGTCCAAAGGAAGATTAATTTAGCTTATCCAGGTTTCTCCAACTCTGCGTCTGCACCTGTTACCCTCAAGTACAACGAAGGTGGTTAGCAAAGCAGTGCAAACAGGGTTTCTATTTAAAGGATGAGGGAAGGGAAAGGCTGTGAATGTTTTTGTCCGTGTAACTCCCATAAATCATGCTACCAATATACTTCTTGTCTCACATAAAAACCCTCTGCATCTCTCTTTGCCTACCAAATAAGTTCCATCCTCTTCATCTGACATTTAATATCCTCTGTGACCAAGACCTCCCTTCCTTAAAAATGAGGTTTCCTAATATTGGCACTATTGACATTTGGGGCTGGACAAGTTGCATTGTGGGGGCTGTCCTGTGCATTGCGGCAACCCTGCCTTCTACCCATTAGATGCCAGTAGCAGACCCCCACACAGCTGGGACAACCAAAACTGTCTCCAGATGTTGCTCAATGTCCCCCCGAGTGGAAAAAATCTCCCTGGGCTGAGAAATATTGCTTTAAAATCTTTTCACCTCCTACTTCCCATACTTTGTCTGTACTCCCTCTATAATCAACATACTCTGAATTATCTCACCTTCACGCCTTGGCTTACTTTGTCTTTTAGGTTTTGGAGTGCCCTCCTTTCATCACCCAACTTCATCAAACTAAAATCCTATTCATTCTTTAAGACCAAAATCATTACTCCATGAACTATTACTTCATTCCCTCTTACTAGAAACTTCAAGTGTTCTTCCTTTGAGCGTTCCATAATATTTTGTCGATACCTCTCATAACTTAATTCTTTATTTCCATTTGACTCCTTGAGTCTAGTAACTATTTTGTATGTGCTCAACAAATGAGTGTTTGCCAGATGGATGTGTGAATTCATCTTTTGTGGTGGAAAATTAGAACACGGGAGTAGGAGATAATGTTCTCTCTCCTCGGCAAAGGAGGCCAGATGAGACTCTTTCTCTAGCTTTTTGAATCATTCTTACTGAGTTAGTGGCAATAGGGTAGCACAGACCTGAGGATTCAGTAGCTTCTGCCCTACTCAAAAGAATGTCAAGAAGCCAGCAAGCTGATCTTGATTATTCCCTCCCTCTAACACATATGATGGGTGCCCTTAACTACTCTCATTGTTAAATGACTAGAAAAATCTAGGCCACTCCCCTTTTGCAGTGGATCCCTGGAAATGCGTAGGTCCCAACCTTGTCTGACCACTCCCAGCTCTCACAGCCATTAGCACTCACATTTGGGAAGCCTCTTTTGCCACAGTAAGCCACATCAGCAACAGTGAAAAAAATTAAGTTTTTCCTGTACAGGCTCAGGCTTTTCTCACCTCCAGAGACAAGGCAGCTAGAAACTCAGTAAATTCCAATACAGCCTTCCAGTTGTCATGGCGACCAACCCAATGTGGTTTTGGAAACTGTCCTTACAACCAACCAACCATTACAGAAGTCCTTCACGGACTAGTTTGACCTTAGCAGGGGAAATTCATTTCTAGTATCTCCACACTGCCACCTTGCGTTCACTGGGAATAGTGCGTCTTTCTTTTCACGGAACAGACAACTAGCTGCGTGATTTGCATGTTCTCTGTGCCTTAAATGACAGGCACTGCAGCAGGCTCAAGTAACAAACCTTGTCCTTGTCGTTGGACTTTAATCCCTCAAGCTAGGCAGGCCTGGCAATGGAAACATCTGATGTCTTAGTGCTCGATGGCACAGCCTAGACATATCAGGTTGCTTTAAGAGAGATAGAAGGAAAAGCTCAGAATGAAATGGAATTAAAAACAAAGATTAAAAAAAAGAAAATCCCTTTCAGATTCTCTGCTCCCATGAGACTGACCAGGACTCAAACTTTCAAAAGCAAAAATAAGAATAGTGACCAAGGAACGTGTGTGTGTGTGTGTGTACACATATATATGTACACGTGTGTTATATATATATATATTACATATAATATATATATATGAATGTGTATGTGTGTAAAAGATGGAGAAAATATATTGCTTAATTTCCCCTGACTGTCTAAATATTGTTGTTTTTTTAAGAGATGGAGAAAAGGTGGGGGAAGGGCAGAGAGGGGGGGGGAGAGAATCTTAAGCAGGCTCGATGCCCAGCTCATAACCCGACACAGGACTCGATCTCACAACCCAGACATCATGACCTGAGCGGAAATCAAGAGTCGGATCCTTAACTGACTGAGCCACCCAGGCGCCGTCGCCTGACTGTCCAAATAATTTAATATCACTGAAGTTAATACTTTCTCATTCTATACAATGAGATTTTTAAAGCCTGAATAACATCTTTAAGCAGGAAGTCTATTTAAAATTATTTCACTATTTGTAACTCTGGAATCAACTTTTTCTCCTGGGCTTGTACCTGGTGGCTGGTTGGAAAATCTAGAGGGTCTCCCCTCCACCTTTGTTTCTGGAGTGGGAATGTTTTTCTTAATGTCTGTCACATTAATGATTAAAATCAATTAAGTTCATCTGGGAAGGTGACGTAAAAGAGTTCCTCCCTTCAGTTAAGTGATTTATCGCCCTCTAGTGGTGTGAGAGACTAAATATTGATGTAAAGCTAAGGCAGAGCAAATCTGAATTCATTCACTCAATTATTTATTGAGTAGCTACCCTATGCCATGAATAGTTCCAAGATCTGTGGCTATAGCAGCAAAGAAGATAAGCCAGAATCCTGACTTTTAATGGGATGTTTTAATGGGAGAGATAGAAAATTAAAGTTTAAATATGAGTGGATACTTTAGGTTGGAGTGTCTAGAACGGCCTCCCTAAGAAGGTGGTGTTTGCCCCTAGATCTGAATGCCAAGAAAACAAGCCACAGGAAGAGCAGGGTGTAGAGCATTTCAGGCAAAGGGAACAGCTAGAATAAGAATCTTAAGACAGAAATAAGCTTGGGGCGTTCAAGGAACAGAAAGATTCAGATTGGCTGGAGCCTGGGAGGTGGAAAGGATGGCATAAGATAAAGGTGGAAAGAGAGGTAATGGCCAGATCATGCAGGGTCTTGAAAAACCAAAGAAAGGCAAGTCGAAGGACATCAAGCAGGGGAATAACATAATTTGATTCACATTAAGAGCTTTCTCCAGTTACTATGTGGAGAATAATAAATTGTAGATGAGCAAAGTGGGAAGCTTGGAGACCGCGAGGAGGCTGCTAGAGTAGTCCCCCATCAGAAATGGCGGTGGCTCGCTCCAGTGTCACAGTGGTGGGAATGGTCCAGCACTGGTGTGTCTGGATATGTTTTGAAGGTAGAATCAGCAGGATTTGTTGAATGGCTTGGATGTAGGTGTGAGGGTAAGTGAGGGCTTGAGAACGACACCTCAGTTTTTAATTGAGTAACTGAGTGGAAGCAATGGTGTGGACTAAGATGAGGAAGATGGCCTATGGATTAGTTCTGGGGAGTAAATCAGGTCATGGCCTTCATGGCTTGGATACAAAATGCTGTACAATTTTTTAAAGAGTGTGTTATACAATGATGTCAGGACAATACCTAAATACTTTTAAGTTTCAAGAGGTACAGGAGAGCTATAGAGTTTATCAACAGAAATTAGGAAGAACATCTCCCTGATTGCAGTGTGAGACGACCCGAACAAGTAGGGAAAGAGAATTTAGCATGGCCAAGAGCCAAGAACTTTGAGAGCTTCTATGGGGAGCTTCTCTCCCATTTTCTGTGATTTGGGGGCTGCCATTATGTACCAAAGAGAGTATCATGAGAATCACAGGATATTAGAGGTGAAAAAACCTGGAGGAAAACTACTTCTCCAACTCCCTTCTTTTACAAATGATGGTGTTGATGGGGCGCCTGGCTGGCCCAGTTGGTTAAGCATCTGCCTTGGGATCAGGTCAGAATCTTAGGGTCTGAGATCAAGCCCCACGTCGGCCTCCCTGCTTGGCAGGGACTCTGCTTCTCCCATTCACTCTTCCTCTGGGCTCTCTCTTTCTCAGATAAATAAATAAAATCTTTAAAACAAAACAAAACAAAGAAAGGTGTCGAAGCCTAGGGCCAAGTGGGTGGAGGGCACACAAACGTTTGCGGCTCTCTGGCAAGATACCAGATACCATACGAAGAACTTTGTGTATCTGACCTCATCAGTTCTTTGAACAATCTTGCTAAGTATGTATAAATTCCCATTCTCCAGCTAGGAAAGCTGAGGCTTTGAGAAACCAAAGGTCCTATAAATAGCTACTAGCAGAGATGGAACTAGAACTTTCAAGTTCCAGTGCCCTGGAATCCATGCAATGCTCTTCTAAAGAAGATTTTTGAAAATGTGAAGAGAAAAATGAAGCTAATTTGGATAACTCTTCTTAAAGTTTAACATCCCATTCTTCCACTCAAACGTATGGGGGGAAGCCAGGTTGCAAGGTTTCTGTAAAGCAGCCAGGTGAGTTCTCCTGGTAGGCCGGAACCGGCCTTGGCGATGATGATGGTGATGATGATGATGGAGCTGCCATTTTCTAAGTGCTTTCGAAGTTTCAGTGTTTCAAACATTCTTTTGCCTAATCCTCATAACAGATTTGTAATCTGTTACCTTTATTTTATTTTAAAGATATATTTTATTCTTTATGTGAGAGAGAAGGCGTAAGTGGGAGGGGCAGAGGGAGAGGGCGAGAGAATCTCAAGCAGACTCCTCCCCACACGGAGCCCCACGTGAGGCTCCATCTCACGACCCTGAGATCATGACCTGAGCCAAAATCAAGAGTCAGATGTTCAACTGACTGAGCCGCGCAGATGCCCCTGTTACCTTTATTTTAGGGATGAAACTAAGATGTAGAGTGGTTAAATAAGTCATATCACTATTGTACTCAATGCAGAAGCTTGGATGTGGGCAGAGGGAGGATATGTCTTCCTTCTAAGAAGTTTTATAACTTCTCTTCCTCCGGTCCTAGTGCAATGGCCCACACAGGCCTGTCCTTCTTTGCAGGGTGGGGGGATATAGGAAATGGGACACTGCAGGGGCACTCTTGGCATCAACAGTCTAGATCTTATCTAGCATTGTTTTATGACCCACAGGACAACGGGGAAAGGGAAAGAAAAGCAAATGTGAGCCAGCAGAGGGCCTGTCTCTATGCCTGGGAACTCTAAAGGCCCTTTCTGAAGTGGAGGAAAGGCCCTTGTGATAGATAGCGGGCATCTCTACAGGCTTAGGGAGAAACCCTTGGGGTTGTCCTGATGAGCCAGTTATGCCCAATTCAATGAGGAAAGGCTATGAAGCTGAGAACAAAAAGCAGGTGAGGATGTAGGCCTTTTCCAAGTAGAAGTCTCTGTAGATTATAAAGTAGATCCCATGGCTAATTGAAGGGGCTGTTAATATGATTCAGAGATACCTGAGTGACCATCACTAGTTTGAGTGAAACTAGACAACAGTAGCCATGAGAGACCGGACACCAAGTTCACGCCTGAGTGTGCCACACACGGTGCTGTGCTCTACAGCTATGCATATGCTGCACGTTGCTGACCTTGCGGCCCCACATCAGACCCAGAGAAGTGGTTGTTGGCATATCGCAGAATTGTTAGTGTGCAGAATGCTCCAGTGTCATCAACTTGGAGGAGGACATTTCATCCTCCTGGGGTCCTCAGTCACAAGGATATTTTTGGCCCAACTATGGACTCCCTTTTGTGAGGATTTGGGGATCCGAAAACTTGTACCTCTGCGTGCCCTAGATGCTTCCATGTTCATCCTGACTGCAACACTACTGGATTGATCCAAATGATATTTGAGTCTGGTTTTTTCATCAGTCCCAGTGTGGTATTGACATTTGTTCACGTAGTCACCTTGCAGATTGGAGACAGAGGCGGGAGTAATGACGCTACTCCAGACCCAGTAGAGATGAAGGGGCCAAGAGGGTACCAGTGTTGGGCTGACGGACAGAGCATCTGCAGTTTGAGATAGCTGAGGACACGAAATGTGCAACAGGAAGAAACATGTGCACAGCGGTGGCCTTTATCCCTCTGGATCTGGCCCACTAACTTAAAATAGAGCAAAGCTTTTTTTTTTTTTTTTTTCCAAAGGAGTATACAACTAGGCAGACCTTGGCTATTGTTTGCCGCTCTGGTGAAAATCACTGAGCCAATAGAGGGAGCTAAAGCAGCACAAATGGGACTTGCAGACACAGACTCATTGCAAGGAAATTCCCAAATATTTGGAGAAGGGCTTAGAGTTACCCTATTCTATGGAATTTGGGGATGTCACAGAAAAGAGGCAAAAGATCAATAAAAATAATACTGCTAACAAGATTCTGTTGATAAGTGGCGATTACTTCAATATCTACATATTTAACTATAATGAGTGTTGTGAATGAGAAGCTTCTTAGCTATCATCCAGGCGACTAGGTACAAAAAAAGGTACCCTTTTTCCTGTTTTAATTGGCTGTGCTAAATGGGAATCTCTGGATTTGCCAAAGATGAGAGGTCTGATCAATTTTAAATAGTGCAGGCTTTCAATAAACAATAGGAAACAGAATGTTTAATTTAAAAAACAGCGAATGCACGGGCCTTAATAGACACTAACTTTACACATTTGCTCACTTTGGCCATGAAAACAGTAAGTGGGACCTATTAACTTACTGCAGGATGAGCCCCATAATTGTAGTAAAGAAAGTTCAGCAAGCTGGAGAAGAACAGGTTGCAATGATTGAACTTTATATTGCCTTCATGACGCCTTCTTTTCTACCCTAAGAGAGGGGACAAGAAGGAGCCATTTGCTTTTACATGGAACAGAATACAGTATACTTTTACTGTGCTGTCTTAGGACTATATTAATTCTATTTTTGCTAATAATTAAGTAAGAAGAAATCTGCCCAAGGTAACCACAATCTTTTTTTTTAGTAATAACTTTTTATTTTGAAACCATTTAAGATTAACCATTTTTTAAAAATTGGTGATAATTAAGAAGAACATTCTTATCTGTAGAAGGAGATAGAAAATATGACATCCGGGGCGCCTGGGTGGCACAGCGGTTAAGCGTCTGCCTTCGGCTCAGGGCGTGATCCTGGCGTTCTGGGATCGAGCCCCACATCAGGCTCCTCCGCTATGAGCCTGCTTCTTCCTCTCCGACTCCCCCTGCTTGTGTTTCCTCTCTCGCTGGCTGTCTCTATCTCTGTCGGATAAATAAATAAAAATCTTTAAAAAAAAAAAAAAAAGAAAATATGACATCCTCTTTTTGGCTGGTGACTATACCTACAGGCTCATACCATAAGGGTATGGTCTAAGCATATTCAATATATCCTTAACTAGAAAAATAAGCTGAGAACATTTCTAATTTTACCCTGAGATGGGAGCAAATGGGCTGACAGTTATTTGGATACTGAAGAAGTCATCTCATACCTGGGCGTATTTTGGGGATCTCTTTGCCAAATTTCACATTGGACTATTGCTTTTAAGTGAGGAGAAAAGCAGCAGATGCCACCCTTGAATCCATATGAGCTTTTGGATTTTATAATATTGATAGTCTCCATAACAGAGACCTATTGAGATCAGAGACTCGGACAGAAATCAAGAGGAGCATTAGACATCAGATTTAGAACTTGATGATTACCTCATGCAGCTGCATATCACACCCCTTTTGAAAGACCATTAAGGGTCTGCTATTGATCACTGTTTAAGATGGCATGTCCTACAGAAGGACATCAAAAATAATTCTAAGATTAGAAATTCAAAACTGTCTTGGATAACATTTGAAATATATATAGATGTTAGAGGGGAAGCTCAAAAAATATTACTGATTAGATAGAAATGGCATAGTAAGGAATATACCAGAGGATGTGAATTGACAGTAGTCCACTGGATCCATAAGTGGCAGCTGCAGCCTGGAGCCCCAGCTGTCCTCACCGTATTGTTAGGTATTATTAAGTATTAGGGGTTGGTGAGTACATGCGTACTTGAATTCAAAAGAACATAACTGTGGCCAAATTTAGTTGGCTGAGCTCTGCCCAATTAACTCAGAAGGGTTATGGAAGGCTGTGACCATCTACTCAGCCATCATCAAGACTCTGCTGCAAGGCAACTATAAGTCCTGTTCGATGGGATAAGTAGGAAGTACTCTGGTTGACTTTCCCACACCTCTCCACACAAGAACTCTCATATTACTATGTATTTTTATGCACTCTTAGCTAGTAGCAAAGACCTTCCATAAGCTCTTGGGCTAGAATTTGTTTTGTCTGGCACATTAACGTAGCATAAATCAAGGACAAGATTTACTCAAGTAAAGTACCATAACTGAAGGACAAGAAAAAGCCATGGGCTTTCAGATCTCAGGTATGGCTTGTTCATGTTGATGCCCATGCGTTCCATAGGCATGAGAAAGGTGGTGATGACTGGAACATTAAGAAAGATCTATCAGTGAGGGTTTTAAAGGTAGTAACTGGGGTCCACAAGATGAGTGGATCCCGAGACACCATGAACTATGAAACATTGGGCTCTACTGTGATGGATCCCTTTGACATCATCTAAAACTGTTTCTGTGTGCCGGGATTGCTCAGGTAGCCAACAAAAGACAAAGCCACTTTTGTTCAGAGGACAGAGCCCAGAGGGATGTGGGCCACTATGTACTGCTGGATTGACTATATTGAACCCTTACCTACAGCGCTAGGTAGTTTTAAATTATACCGCCTGGTACTGACACTTTTTTTCTGGTTTAAACTTCATCCACTCTCAGCATAATCTACAATTAATGGGCTGGAAATACAGACTTCCATTAATCCTGACTCTCAACTGACATATTAACAGAAAAGAAAACGCATTCTATAGAATGAGGAGGGCAGGAGTGGCTGAAAAATACGAGACCAAGGAGTCTTTTCATTTTCATATTCCTTCCACAGTAGCAGTGTGACTGAAAATGAGAATGGGCAATTGAAGCGATTCTTATACAAAAGTGATGCCAAGGACGGGACGGCTCACTGGCTTTCTGGACAAGGAGAAACTAAACACGCCACACTACAAAAGCAGGTCGTTGGCTGAACTGATTTCTAAAGCATGGAATAAAAAATGAGTAAGTGAGAAACTGTGAATGGATCCATATCATTCATACCGTTTTATATGCTTTTGGGGGGCAATCCATAACCAAGTCCTATTAATTTGGAAGGGCTTTTTGGCACCCTCACATTATATCACCAAGTACGGCTGTGTCCTTTCTGGCTACTAATACTGCTAAGACTACTATGGACAATATTAATAACAGTTAGTGCTTACTATCCGCCTGGCACTATTTTAAGCACATTAGTGTCTCTTTATGTTAATGTGGGATTAATTGACTCTGGCAAGTCACGGATTTCCAGAGAAAATTGGGTCCTTTTCTCAGAGGTGTTGGAGCAAATACCTTCACACAACTTTTGAAAGGGGGAGAGAGAGAGGAGGCAAAGGAGGAATAAGAACATTATTAGTAAAGTGTTAGAGTGTTTGCGTTACACAGTACAACAACTTCCACTCCAAGAGCTTAGGCCAGATAGAAAATGCATTGGCTCACATAACTAGAAAGGGAAATGGTATTGCTTGAAACAACTCAAATGAGAAAATAAATATCATCAAGATACTTACCTCACATTCTGTCCTTGCTTCTCCCTGAGTGACAGCTTCACTCTCCCCTACCACAAGTCAGTTTTCTCCTTGGGGCTAGAGCCTGGCCTCTGCGGCTTCCTTGGCTCATATCTTCCCAACGTCGCCATTCAAGAAGAAAAGGGTTTCCTGACTTCAGGTCCAGTTTCAAGAATCCCAGAGAAGGACTCTGACTGGTCCAGCTTGGCTCATGTGCCCACATCCTGATCCAAACCCCATGAGCAAGAGAAAGGAGTACAGGGATTGGCAGCTGCCATCAGGACCACCTACTCTCCACATAGAGGGGCCAGATACCTCCCTGTATTTCAATGGCAGAAGGAGAAACTGCAGGAGGCCCAGTGAGGCCAGAGTAGGAGAAAGGGCCTGCAAGCGTGAGATCAGCCAGAGCTGCTCCGCATAACTCCCAGGGCACATTTCATGGTATTCTGCGTGAATGAAGCCCCTCAGGCGTGCGAGGGAGCAGCTGTGGCACAGCTATGGCAGAAGTCAGGGGCCGGAGACAGTGAACACCACAATAACCAGAAAATTGTAGCTGGTCCCTAAGTGAGCCTAGGAGGTGGGGGAGTCTAAAAAGGCATGGAGGGACACTTGGCGGGGGTGGGGAGTTAGCATTTGGAGACCTAGTGGTCTTGCTGTGAAGACAGCAGATGGGGTCAACGTCTATTACCATTGGTAGCCCTGTCCTTATTTGCTGTCCTCCACTGGCTGGTATGGCCAGGGGAGCTGAAGTTTACACCTCTCTTCTTAGTCCTTGGGAATAGAAATCCTAACGTTGGTCAAGACGACCTAGCTTGAAAACGATGCTACTGACAGAGGGAAAAAAGAGGACTGAAGAGTCCAGTATGAGATTGACACTCTTCCCAACTACATCTAAGAACAGGGGGAGCGTAACCACACATAGCCTTTCACACTCGAAACAACTGGAAAAGCAATAGAGCAGATCATAAACTTCCCAAGGCAACCAGTGTTCTTATTATATTTTAAAATTATTATTATTATTATTTTAATGAGCGTCTTATTTTATCTTGTTTTAGGGGTATCATCAGATGATACCCCAAGGCCAAACAGTGCCAGTGGGCAGACACCGGTCCTGTGCCTGCCAAGCATTTTGGTGATTAATGTTCTTGGCCCAGAGAAAAAAAACATCCTCTCTCCAAATCCAGAATTTTTTTTTCTTTTGGCATCAAATTTTGGAAGCTATGCCTAAAATTCTGTGACCATTTTGTCTGTTCTAGCCTAATCATAGGATTCATAGTATAAGGTTTATTTTTACAACCAACGAGAAATAGTAGAGTTCATCAATTCTAATCTTTCCTTCCTTCCTTTCTTCTTTCTTTTCTTCTTTCTTTCTTGTAAGTTTACTAATATATTTAATTTATTTTAATTTTTAAAAAAGATTATTTATTTGAAAGAGAGAGTGCAGGGGGGAGGAGCAGAGAGAGAGAGAGAGAGTGTTACGCAGACTCCCTGCTGAGCGCAGAGCCTGACGCAGGGCTCAATCTTACAACCCTGAGATTATAACCCGAATGGACACCAAGAGTCGGACTTTAAACTAACTGCGCCACCCAGGCACCCTTAATTTTTTTAATTTTAAATTACATTTTATCTGATTATAAAAGTAACATATATTAAAATTTAAAAAGCTGGAAACAGAAAATTTAAAGTAATTCCTCACAATCTTCTATCCAATGATAAACACTGTGAACTGGTTTTTGTTTTCATTGTGCAATTTTAACTCACTCCCTCTTTTTGCTCTTTCCCCAAACCTCACCTCTTCTCCAAGGGACGGTGGCCCCTAAACTTTTGATTGGATGGAGGCATCTATCCACTAGGGGGGAGTCAGAAAGAACCATCCCAAAGGTCTTGGGAACCTGAAGACCTATTAGAATGTACCTCTCTCATTTTCAAGTAGGGAACCTGAGCTCCAGAGTCATTTGCCAAAAGCTAAAGGCTCTATTGGGGCTCCTCTAATATAGTAGATAATTGCTTCAATATTCACGTCACTCCTTTTCAAGTGCGAAGTCCAGGAAATGCACAGAATGTGTCATGTGATAGGATGCCAGAAAGGCCACTGATTTTCTCTGTGGAAGTTTATGTCTCATCGATGTGTGAAAACAAAGTGCCAAAAAGGAACATTTCTTAAATTAGACCAAAATGGGTAACAATCGTATATCAAGAAAAATACAACTGACTCTGTCTTCTCCTATATAATGAATAAGTGGTAGGCAAATCCAGTTTACTAAGTATCTACTGATGTTAATAATGTCCAGCTGAATTGAAATATGTATACAGATCTTTGAGGGAAGGAAACATTTTTATGATTCTAAACGGCCTTCAAGGTGTCATGTACTTTAGATGTCCAGTAGAGATGAACTCTCTATGTGGAAGTGATGGTAGATTTCACTTTTAAATGAAACAGTCAGCAAAAATCACTAAGCATATAGATGAGGAGGCAAAGTCCATACAAATGCCATGGAAATATTCTGTTACCAACTTTTAATTTACAATGTAGGTCATATACTGAGAATTTCTGTGAATTAGTATCGGAAGGTATTCTGAGCCCATCTTGTACAGTCTTTCCATAATCCACTGTCCATGTGCAAAGTTGACACATGGGTTGCTGTTTTGTCAAGGGCGGTGTTGGCTTTGTGCTGGGCCAGATGACCCTTGCCCACTCCCACTTCCATCAGAGGCATGGAGTGAAGGGCTAGACAGTTCACTGATGTAATCGGCTGCCCCCAAAGAGCCTCACCTGGCATTTGCCTTCTTATCAGGACGGGTTATCTCCCTGTCATTCGAAAGTGTCAACTGTGAACCAGTGGCATCAGCCCCAGGCTCATTGGATGGGCTTGAAAGCAATGAAGAATCATGTCTCACTCCAGAACTACTGAATCAAACCCTGCATTTTAACAAGGTCTCCGAGTGACTCATGAGAACATTAAAGTTTGAAGAATCACTGGGCTAATTGATGAGTAAGAGTTACAGTGCATCTGTTTGCTCTCCTCTCCGTGGCTCAAACGACCCAGGCGTACGCAAGCATGCAAACACACACATGATTCAGGTTTAAAATTATAGAGAAGACACAGTCCAAAATCATAGATTCATGGTATTCAATTGCTGGATGCAATGGCAGCCAGTAAAGGTTTTTAATAAACTCATCTTGTACAGTTTTAAGAGTTTTCAGGTATAGTTGGTATGTGGCAGGTGGTTATGGATCTATGTGTTTGCATTAGGTTGGGACAACGGTGCAGCATTACATTTCCCTGTTTGTTTTGTGGTCATGCCTTAATCGTCGTTAAGCCAAAGTTGTAAAGACAGTTGAAAATACCAGCGCATGGTGTTGTTTACATGAGGATGGTGTATTGGCACCACAGCTCAGACGTTCTTTGATTCAGGTAGTCTTTGGCTAGCACAGACTACTTAGGTTTTTCTAGAACCATATTTCTACTAATATAAGTTAAATCGCCTCCTGCTATACAAAGACAAAAGTTCTCGCCCAGTCACTCTGGTTGTATTTATCCAATGCTTAAAAAAATAGTCTATACAAGCTAGTTATAAAATAGGAAAAACGAAGGGTAAAATGTCATCCCAGATTGCCCTCAATAGCAGGCAATGCATTACAGCGTTGTCCCCTGAGGAAAAGTCTGAAGGGATGGCATATGCAGGTATGCGAGCAATATGTAGATTTATCTTATTTTTATTAATCATTGCTCATCACGGACACAATGGACAAGAGATCATCCACCTCACAATGTGTTTGTAATATTGATAAGAGCTCAAAAAATCAAATAGAAAGTTGTCCACACTGATAAAAATAATTTAAAAATTTAATGTAAACAAAATCATTTAAAAACATTCAAGCACATGACAAAAATTCTCTAAACAATTCATATCTCTATTTAGCTTGTTTTAATTTTTGTTCCAGGAATAAACTATATCCCCAAATCCATCAAAGTCTCCTTCTGCTTACACTGGGGTTCTCAGTCTTGGTGGCATATTAAAATCACCTGGGAGCTTTAAAAAATTATTACCTAAGCCCAGGCCAAACCCAAGAGATCATATTAGGATCTGTTTCTAGGGGTAGGACCTTGACATCAGTATTTTCACCCTCATTTGGACGTAGCGAGAGGTTTGGTTGGTCAACAGGTGTAATCTATTAACCAAGGGAGACAGATGTTCATTCAAGATAAAAGGACACCAGATGTTTACCAGGCATTCCATTCCAAGAGCCATTACCTTCCATCTGAAATACATTTGCTTCATCAGTTAGTTCGTGTCTCTTTCACCGAAGTCACCAGGAGGATTTAGTGTTTGCAAAATAGAGGGGCCCTCTTCTAAAAAGGGCTCTTCGGAAAACTTAAACCTGAGAGAAATGAATAGTTCCTTGTCCTCCGCGAGAACTCCCATTTGGCTCATTGAACTGCACAAAGGTTTTTTAAATAACCAGGTGATATCTTCAGCAGGTGCTCTGTAGCCATTAGTCTTCCCAAATGACCAGCCTGGTCCAGCCAGTTCTCCCATTTGCCCTTGAGCTCAGAGGCTTTGTTCCTAATCTGTCAGCACAGGAAATTGCTGGCAGGTATCTTCTTTCATGCGAGAGGCAGGGAAAACAAAGAGGTCAGAATGCTCCTGGGTTGGAGAATGTGTTCAGCTGGGACTGGAAAATTCTCCCCCAGACAAAATTGTTCCATCTCTGGTGAACCAGGCCACCCATGTTAAGGACCACAGACAGCATCCAATGTTCGGAATGTTTCTGTGCAAAAATGAAAATGAGCAATGATTTTAGTAAGATTAGTAAACAGCACATGCGATGTAGCTTCTAAAACACAGAATCGTTCGGATTTCTGTTCACTGACTTCAGTTTTCTCGGCTGCACATCAGACGACACTTCACAACGTCGCTTTTCTTGCTATTCCTGTTCGGACCTGTCTAAAACTAGACATTTAAAGTTGGGCGTTTATTCGGACCTGTCTAAAACTAGACATTTAAAGTTGGGTGTTTAGAATCATTAAATCACCATGAACTGAACTGTAGTGAAGAGTAAAGAAAGGTGAGGATTTGGCTAATCAAGGTCCTCTTTAATTCAGTAGACACCCGTTGCTACTCCAACGTGTACAAGGCGTGTATGTGAAATGAAGTGATTTCTCCTTCGGCCTTATCAGTTCCCTGTCGTACTCACAGGGCTGACGTCAAGCTGACGTTTTGTCCTCTTGGACTATCCAAAAACTTCACTTCCCTGATAAAAGATCTATGCATGACGTCTTCTGGACTTTTCCTTAGGGGACAACCCAAAATTTTCATTTCTCCGCCTTTCTTTGCTGAGAGAGGTGAACTCTGTATTGATCCTTGGTTCTTATTTTCTATTCTCCAGCTTCAAATATACAGAGACTCCCTGGCATTACCGCTATTTCAAAGAGGACATATTTTCAAATTTGTAAAATTTCCAAAGGAATATAATCTTCGGATGTTATTTAAAAATGTGATGGCTTAGCTTTCTGAGAACCTGTCATAATGTTCTTGCTACAGTCTTCACATGAAATATATCAGAGCAAAAACAAAATATTCCTTGACATCCTTCATTTCAGAAAAGAGCCCTTGATATAGTCCATAGCCGTTTATTCAGTCTTGTGGGAGATACCAAGTGTAAAACACAATGACTTCACAACCAGGAGTTTCTATTTTTATTAGGAGAGACAAAATATGAAGCACTTAAATTATATATATCTACATATTGTTATATAAAGTTTAAATATTTATAAAAGATATTAAGTAATATATAAAATATATACTATTAAATGTATAATATATAATGTTAATATATAGTCAGTTTAAAGGGTTGAGATGGCAACAAAAGTTTTAATAGGCTTTCCAGGACAAAGGGAGAATGGGAGAGAAGAAGAGAGGGAAAATCTTACACTGAGTTTGGGGTGAGTGTCCTCATGCATGGAAAAATTCACAGCAGAGCAGAAGCCTTCTTTAGCTTATCTGCTTTGAAGGGAAAGGATCTTTATAATAATGACAATGTTAATAATAATAATAATAGCCAATATTTATTGAGTGTCTGTGCCCCACCAAGGCTGATATAAAACAGTCCTTGGTTTACTGTTCACATGTGTGTTCACGTTACACACATATATACACAGACACACACACACACTCTCACACACACACACACACACACACACTTTTGAACATTTACTGTGGTGAGAAATGTGGGGGTGAGGAAGGAAGAGGGAGGGTAGGAGATAGTTACGCCAACGAACACGCAAATAAACAAAGCCATAATAGGCACTGGGTGTGGCCATGATTCCCTCTAGACTGGCAACATGTTCTCGATTTTTAGACAGAAATAGAACTCTGTGGGGGGACTTTTCATGGGTGCCTCAGAACCTGAAATACAATGGGATATGGTTTTCATCTCTGTGGTATTAACTTTGGTCAAAAGATGGCAGCAAAGCTCAACTAGTTCTTCAGCAGTCACTTCTCAACCACTAGGGTAGAAGGGAATGGCTATTCCCATCTAAGCGGTCACGGTCACGGGTAACTGGGAGAAAGACTGTCTTGGTAATTACACACGGACTTCATTTTCTGATCATGTACCACAATATGTATTAAATATTAAAAACATCACAAATTCAATACAAGCCAAGTTGCAATATTAAAATTACATTTATTCATTCGTTAATTTACAAATGTAAATATCCATTTAATTTCCCAAATGTTTGAGAACCTGGTGAGACCTGGCACTGTGCTGAGGGCTGATGATGCCTGTCAGCAAAAACACTCAGTCCTAGCTCTCCCTGGATACACACAGTGTGGGCAGAAATGAATTTATAATTATTCATAGGAATATGACTGCACAGGTTGAGAGTGGGGATTTTTGTCTATCTTATTCCGTGGTGGATCTCAAGTGCCTAGAACAGTGCCTGGCACAAAGTAGGTGGTCAGTAAAGGGTTGTTGAGAATGAAGGAGTGTAATTACAAATCTGAGATGCGTGTATCCAGAACATAATTCTATGTGAGTGTCTAGCCAAGGAATATCGCCTGGCTTTGAGGAAACGATACCAGAGACAAGGTCAGAGAGATAAGCAGGTGGTAA
The DNA here is from genome assembly GCF_023065955.2 of Ursus arctos. Taxonomy (NCBI): domain Eukaryota; kingdom Metazoa; phylum Chordata; class Mammalia; order Carnivora; family Ursidae; genus Ursus; species Ursus arctos. Next base: position 43,889,999 of record NW_026622930.1, on the reverse strand, counting down.
CCAGGCGGAGGGGAGGGAGGAAGGAGTGGAATGGGGAGCACAGCTTAATGAAGGGAACTAACAGCCAGTGTGGCTGCAGCTTGGAGTGAGGGTGGTGCAGTGACTCAGGCCAGATCAAATGAGGGATGTGAAGAGCCTCTGGGGTAAAGAATAAGTAAAAGAAGACAAGGGGTAGACTTCAGGGGGACGGGTGGAGGTTGTGTATTGCAGGTCCAGATGAGAGATGACAGGAGCTTAGACTGGGGAGGTGCTGATGGAGAGGAGGGAAGCTGTCACGGCCGCCAGGTACCCAGCAGGCAAAACCAGTAGGGCTTGGTGTAGTGCACAGGCTCCAGAGGGTGAGGGAGAGAGGGGTCCAAGGACGACTTCCAGATTCCGGACTCACGCAGTGGGAGGTGTAGTAGATAGGAAGTCTTGCAGGAAATCCAGCTGGGGGGAGGAGAGAAGATCACGAGTTCTATCTGCGGTGGGTTGGCAATTTGAGACATCCTAGTAGAAATATTACATGCGTGTTTGGATATAAGGGTCAGACTGCTCAGAGAGGTCTGGGGTAGAAATGGATTTGGGAGTTTTGGCCTGTAGATGACATTTGAAGGGGAGGGCGTGGTTGAACCCATTTAGAGAGAGAGAGAGTAGGAAGAGAAATGGAGCCCAAGACTAGCCTGGAGGAGTTCCCACAGTTAGGGGCCAGGAGGAGAAGGATGAGACTGCACACAAGACAAAAGGAGTGGCCAGAGGAAACAGGAGGAAAACCAGAAAAGAGTGTTGTGGACAGAGCTCTCCAGAAGCAGGGAGATCCTCCCTGTGTCCTGAGAAAGACAAGTCAACACGTCCGTCCTCCACCACGGTCCTTCCCTTCAGTATGCTCATTCATTCATCCATCCATCCATTCATTCATCCATTACCCCTACGAAGGCTGACACAGATGTCCTTGGCTCCTGGTAGATCCAGACCCTAGGATATAGTCACTGTAGAACCATCAGAACCATATGTCAGGTCAGACAGGAGTAAGGAATAATGGCATGAGAGAAACTACAGTTAATTAGTAAAAGAAATTTATTTAGAGATACAATGGGAAATATGACTGGAATAAGTAAGAAGCAGGAAACCTGAGATCCCGTCCGAGTTACCCCACTGGCTGCTATGCCAGCTCCAGGATCTGTCTCACAGGCTTGATTTCAGGGTTAGTATCATTACGTTGCAGGGCAGAGGACAGCGTGTGGGTTGGTAGGTGGGGAAAGAGGAGGGAAAGGGAAAATAATACTCACTCTACAAACTTTGTGGGACTTGTATGCAGATCTTACGAAATCACGTGTCTAAATGTGCTCTGGAAAATACATATCATGAGATGTTTCTATATGGCATTAGGGTTTTTCATTAGTCTTATAAAATAAAACAATATAATTTCTAGATCTGGAATGTTTCCAGGCATTTATTCCTAAAAAGCTATGTGGATGCTTTTATTCCTTTCTAGCCTGCTGCCGGCACCGTATTCTCTTCTAACAAAAAGTAAATAAAAACCAAAACAAAACAAAGAAAACACCCCTAAAATCTATTACTGATGCAAGTAAAAAGATAAATATAGAATTTTAACAGGACAGATTCGGGACCGCCCAAGCTAATGGATTTCAGGCCAACGGTGAAAACAAAAGGATTACCGCTAAATCCTCAAATCTGCTTTAAAAGCTGAGGAGAAGGGAGAGGGCTCATCCAGCCATTACCTGGAAAGCCCTGACTCTGTGTGGTGGCTATCTGGTGACCTCTCTTCGGGAGGGCCATCTGGTGCCTGGCTTTTTAATCAGCCTCCTTCTGAGGGGCGGTTGTGGTGCCAGTGTTGGTGGGGCAAAGCCTTTCTTATTTCAAGCAAATTATCTTTAGAGCAACACAGCATCAGCCAAAATCATCACGGCCCTGGCGCAAGCACCTGGCTCCAGCCCCTTCTATAACAAACCCTTGTGTTTGAACTGCTCTGACGGGAGTCAAGCTTTCCTTTCCTAAATATGATGTTGACTTGAGAGGGTGGACATCTCATTCATTTCCTTCAGTCCTGCTTTAAAAGTCCTTTGAATCTAGAGGCTGATGTACCACAGACTCCAGGGCTTCTCGATGGAGGAGCCTTTTCTCAGGCCCTGTATTTTGTCTCACTTTAGTAATTTGGTATTATTTTTCTTAAAGAGCCAGCTCCCCAAAAAACCTGCCCTGCCCTTGCTCTGAACTAGCAAGAACATGCCAGACTTGCAAATTACCAAGACATTAATGGCGTAGGGTTTGATGACTTCAGTCCACTTTCCTGTCCCATTTCGCTCCAGACGTTTAAGGTATTTTTATAGAACCTGGGTTCTCAAATTCTCTAGGAGTCTGGCTTCATTCTCTCTTAAGTAAGAAAGATGAATTGAGCCCCCCCTTTCAAATTCAAATAAATGTAGGGAACCTACTGTGTGTCCCCCATTTCTAAAGTTTCTTGGGAGCTGGGTAGAGAGGAGAGGGGTGGCTTTTCTCTTTTCCCTGTTACCTCTCAGGCTGAGTTCCTCCTCCTGGCCATCTCATCTTCTATGGCTACTGTCCCCTCTTCTCACTACTTCTCATGTGTGAGCTCAGCCGCACTTCTTCAGTGCCAAAGCATGCCTTACATAAGGCCATTGCTGAAGGTAACAGATTTCTACCGAAAGGCTGAGGGGACTGAGGGCAATTCAAGAATAGCAGGAAAAAAATTGTAAATCAAATACTGGACACGATTTTTCTTCAAGACAATTCTCTTTATGGAAGGTTCTGCCTTTGCGGTATTAGCATCTGTTCTCTTGTGGAATCTGATCCCTCTTCCCCTAACTTTCCCTAAGTCCCTCAGGGGCCATACACTTCTTCCCTCTAGAGAAGCTACGAGAAAACTCTTGTACTTGATTACACAGACCAGTTTCTCTCTCTTCATTTTCATCTTCCCCTCAGGTTCAGGCCAGGGAGCTCTGCCGTTCACACCTAGAAGGCTACGCAGTGATGCACGTCTCCATGACCCTCCGAGAAGGAAGGAGTATTGATCATTCCCTGCCCCGCTTCAGATACAAAGTTCGTTTCCATTATATTTGAAGCTGAATTATTATTAACAGGCTCCAGTTTTTGAGAACATTCAACATAGCTCATACCTTTTTGGGTTTGCATTTGTAACTTTTAGCAAACCGGCCCTTCACATTCTGGATAAAGTAGTAATTAGGAAAGTAATTCTGGACAGAAGAAGTAATTCTTGTTTTCCCTCCCCATGCACACAACTGTCGTTTCCTCCGATAGTAAATTTAGAATGTTTCAACTCAATGCTTGGGCAAGTTGTTGGCAATTTTAAACCCACCCGGACTTTGGGCATCTTGAAAAATAAGCCACACGGGTGTTTTGTGGAAACTCGCTTTTTGGTCTCTGATGTTAACTGAGAGCTGTGGCCCCTAACCTGCATTATCAGTTAACCTTTGGTTACTTGCCTTCTTACTCTGTGAGAAGCAGACCATTGTCACTGTGTAATTTTCACAAGGTCAAAAACATGACCCTTATACGAATGAAATGAGCACACACTGAAGATTTTATTTCATTAATGAAGGACCAAAATTGGTTCAAAAGAATGTAGGAGAATTAGATTTGTATTTGTCGTCACTGAAAGGAACCACACTGGACTAAGTGACCGAATTAGACACACAATTGGTTTGTGTTATACAGGACAAGAAAACTGAGACCCGTGGGTTGTTATCTCTAATTACCAAGCAGAAATCATCTCTTTGTGGGCAAAATCCACTTGTATTGCTGTCACACAAGAATCACTTGCATTGCTTTTAGTTTACTACAAGTTAACATACACAAATTAAGAGTAAATAACAGGTCCAACAAAGGTGCACAGCACACCTCTGTAGAGAGTTAGGCGATCCTTAGGTGCGCCCATCGGACGTGCTCCAATGTGACAAAGAGAGGGTAGGCAGTCATCCTTTTTCCGATTTCCAAGTTTTGCATATATTTTGTCCTTAACATTAGAAAACAACTGTATTTCCCTCTCACCTTCTCTAGGTATATGTTATTTAAAAACTCTGCTCAACAACAATTTCGATGATAAAGCCGATTATTGTAGAGAACAGTACACCTCGCACGGTTCTGAGTTTTAAGCCCTCCCTAAACCGCCCCTCGCCCCAAATTCTCTCTTATTTAAAATACTCTATGAAAGGCTTAGGTGCCCTTACCTAATCCCCTAGAACAAGATATTTACCTATGTACAGAAAACTGAAGAGCACTGGCTGTGGCTCCTGCCACGTGACACCTCACAGGACCCGACACTGCGCTAAAGGGATCAGAATGAAGTTTTCATTCAAGATACAAAGACACGGTAGCTTATTTCCTCTCCATCAACTATCGCGTATTAAACTCAAGTTAGAAAATCTTAAGAAGAATTGAAACAACAGATTCTTCTAGGTTATGGCATGATTTTAAATGCGTCACCGGGAGAAAAGTATAGAATGTATCTATCTTCCGAACGCTTAACTTTGGGCGGTCCGTGGCTCACCAGAGAGCGATGCACGGTGCTGGGACGGGGAGTGACTTCTGGAGTTGCTCGTGGGAGTTGTGCTCCTCGTGGTGACCGCCTGGTTCTTCCCAGCCCACCTCCGGGGACACCACCTGAGGCTACGGGAGGGGAGCTCCCAGAAGTGCCTACTTGTTAGCGCTGCAGGAAGGAGCCTATTCGGAGCTAAAGTAACACAGGCAACAGTTAGCTGGGCTTTGGAAACATTTATGTAACCAATAGCTTAAATGTCCATCTGCCACATCCCAGCCTCTGTGCCGGAGTTCCAAATTCCAGCTCTAATCCCACAGAATTCCCACCGCTCTCCTTTGGCTGAACTACCGCGAAAATTCTTTTTGCAGCTGTTGGGGAGGCTGGTTGCAATCAGGTCAGAGTAGCAGTGACCACACTGAGCTACTGCCCATCCAAAACTTAGTATCTATAGTCGCTGAGGGTCAGTAGAATGAGAACAATTTGAAATCTACTGATAATCCCTAAACGTAAATGTGGATTAGGCTGTAATAAACCCCATGTTGCCAGAGGACCATGCATTGGGCCAATAATCAGCAGTAATTATAAAGTTAAATTTATCCTCCCTTTATTTCCCTTGCTTATTCCTGTTGAGAAACAATATGGAAAAATTGGCCAAAGGGTGATGAAGAAATCAGTATCTCTGAGTTTCACAAAACCCACATGTCTATTTATGTAATTTGGACTACACTGGCATCATACAGGAAACACCGCTTTTTTTTTACATTTTTAAAAATTAGAGCAAAATATACATTACGTAAAAGTTACCATCTTAACCATTTTTAGGTGTAGAATTCAGTGGCATTAGGTGCATTCCCCATGATGTTCAGTGATCACCACTGTCCATTTCTAGAACTTTTTCATCATCCCGAGCAGAGGCTGTACCCATTAAACAGTAACTCCTCATTGCTCGTCCTCTAGCCCCGGCAACCACCATCCTCCTTTCTGTCTCCATGAAGGTACTGTTCTAGGGCCCTCATATAAATGGAATAACACAATATTTGTCCTTTTGTATCTGGACTGTTTCACTTAGCATAATGTTTTCAAGGTCCAACACTGTTTTGTTTTTAAACAAAGTTACTTTCAATACTTCCCTAGTCTCTTACAGAGAGAATGACTTAGTAGTATCTTGTAATATGATTTAATATGTCTCAAACTCAAAATCCCCGGTTTTGCCTTATAAAACAGCTGGCAGTTGGGCTCTGATGACTTTTTTTTTTTTTCTAAGCTGGGTATTGGCTCTGTAAAATATCAACGGGGAAAAGGGCACAGGAGAAATCTTCCCGAAGTGATTAATCTTGGCTGCAAGTTTGACTTAAAATTCAGTCATGAAATGAAATCTGCTCCTTGTACCTAGCCTGAAAAAAAATCAGCCACAGTGTGTTCTGTTCATTGCTCTTTCTTGTGAGCCACAGAGAGATGGGACCCTGACGGACGCCAGTTGTTAGATGATAATGGCATGCGGTCGGTGTCCAGCAGCCCCTGCAGAAATACTCGTAAACACGAGAAAAATACGCCCAGGTGGTCTTCTTCATTTTTCAAACTAAAAAAGCCAGTTGTCTCTGCACTCGGTGCCTAGAATGCTGCCTTCTCTAGACAGAGGCTCAAGCATGGACCTCCAGGCCCAGAGAACCGGGGTGCGTGTTAACCAGCCAATCAGAGCCCCTTTCATCCCAGCTCCCTCCCTGCTCATCGCAAAGGGCCATCAATACCGGATCGGGAGGGGGGAAGGAATGAACAGAGAAAACAACGTAATGGGAAAATAAGATCAACTGTGATCGTGACGTAACCGCCAACCTAGCTTCCTCCCAGCTGTACTCCAGTTATAATCAGTAGCTCCCAGGTGTGCAGCGAAACAACTGTCGCAAAAAAGTAAATTCTTCTCTAGGATAAGCTGCTCGTGAGCAGTTCCAGTTGGATCCAAACGCGTGCCATCAAATGAAAGCCTCAAATTATGTGAAGCTTAAAGCACAAACACACGCGAATACACATGCAAGACCAAAATGAGATACAGTGAAGAGAATAAATTAGCACCAGCTGCAGCCCAATTAAGCAAAGGCTTCCACAAGGGAAAGCTTACTTATAATTTACCTAAACAAACCCTCTTCCTTTTTGTTGCAATTTGCTGCTTATTAATTTTTCTTATTAAAATGACTGCAAAGAGCAACCAAGAGCATCGTTATCACATCAGGAAAAAAAAAAAAAAACGTTTCTTCCAACCAAGAGAACACTTTGGAGGGGTATTTTTAGCCAAACATGTATGTTTGTAACATTTAAAAAATATTTAAAATTTAAAAAACTCAAAGTTGCACAGGCACATAGTTAAGAAAGCCAAAGTTTATGATAAAAATAGTAATTTCCAGCTCCATCCTGTCTTGCCTCCTCAGAGAACACAGCTTTCAAATGTTTCTGCTGTTTCTTCTGGTATTTGTCTCTGTATTTCTAATAATATGCTTCCATTGTGATTTCTGGATTTCTGAATTTTTTAATTTTATCTGTTGACTTTCTATATGATGAAGATTTTGCTGCCTTTCATTATGAGTCCTACCACTTCTAACCTCCCTTCCATCCCCCCAACTCCCAATATAATTCTATTGAGGGAGGGGGGAGAAGAGGGTAAAGTAAGTCTGAGGTCTTATTCTATGGCATATTGTGAAATGCATCTGGACAAGCAAAGAAGAAAATAAAATAACAGCAACCTCTTACCCAGTGCTTGCTTTGCACCGGCAGGATTCCAGGCACCGTATGTATATTAATTCACTGAACCCTCACAGCAATCCTACAGAGTAGGTACCAGGATTATCCCCATTTTAAAGATGAGAAAACTAAAGCACAGTTTAAGTAACTAGGAGAAGCTACCTCGTCCACAGTCTCTAGACTAGATCCAAGATCACAGATGTGACAGCTCTTTGAAAAACTGGAAGCAGAGGAGATCATGGTAATGCTGACGATGCCTGGCCGCTACTGGACACACACGTAAAGCCAGGAGCCAGAGCAAGAAGGACACACGAAAGCTCACCCAGGCTTTGTGGAGGAATGATGTGTGCGCGGTTTAGAGGGGTCACTCTTTAAGTAAAAGAGTATGAATTTTGGTACCAAAATGAATATTTATTTAGAGTAAAAAATGAAATCAAAATGAATTAAAAATCTAAGATAGTGATAAATACCACAAACATTACAACATGCAGAAAAACAACACCATGTGTTCATTAACAGCCTGACGTGCCTCCCTAGTCCTTTCCCCCCTTATTTTAGCTGCATGCTCTTTGATTGCCTTTTCATATATCAACAATGTTGTAATATCACTTGCTAAAGAGAGCCCAGAGCGAATTCATTCTTTCCTCTACCATGACTGATTAAAAATGTGTTTTTAATATTAATAGTGTAGCACTTTTAGTTTTACAACTTGTTGGAAATATCATGTGAATCTTAGGATGTTGTCCAATTTGAGAAAAATCTCTAGTATATAGATTTTTTCATCATGGGCTGATAATTTCAGGGCATTTCCAGGGTCGTTGTGTTTTGACAGTCTTACCTATGCTTTGAATTGATGACATTCATAAGCCAATGACTAGAAAGGGACCCAGAGTGCAGAGCCCTCCAACTTGCTGCCTCTGAGGGTGTAGACCCCCAAAGCCATGAGCCGCTGCCCCCTACCGCCCAGGCTGCTTTGGCTGTCACCTCTTCGATGTTGCCACTCAGCTCCAGGCAGCAGAGTCTGTTGTTTTTCCAGGAGGTAGGAGGACCAGACTGCCCCCAAGAGCCGTTTAGATTTCATCTCCTAGGCTGAAGACAGAAGGGCATTGACACAATGGCCCTGTGATCCAAGGCCAGCGCTGGCAGCTGGGGCAGCCGCAGAGGGGCAGGAGGCTCAGGCAGCCAGCAGTTAAAGCCGTGACTTATCCCAGGAGGGAGGCCAGGGCTTGATGGGCAAAGACTGAGCCAAATACACTAATGCGTGGGCTAGCTAGACTCTGCATGAGTGGAAAGGTAAGTATGCATTTCATCCTTCAAATCAAACACCTGCGACATCCCACCAAAATAAAGTCATAAATCTTCATTTGAACAACTTTCATTATAAAGCCATGGGAAGAGTGTAAGTCAGGTAGCTAATTGGGCTAGCAGATAGGAGATGGGGGTTTTGCTGCCTGTTCTCACCTGCAGTGAACAACCTTTTCACACACACATCCTCCCCGCCCCCCCTACAGTTCCTTACCCTAAATGGGAAAGCTGGAATGGATCTCCAGCTTGGCCCCTTTCAGGACCCTGGACTAGCCACACAAGAGTGGGAATTGGAATCCCTACCCCTCATTTCCCAAACCAAACCAAACAGACAATTAGCTGCGTGGGAACCCAGTTCTGGCCACATTTACTAGGTTCATCTCAGAGCGGCGGGGGTCATGCGCCAGCCTGGGAATGTAAATGGAAATCCAAAAGAGGGCACCCTAAACCATTCTATAAGAACAGAATAATTTCTTTTTTTTTTTTTTAATAATGATTTTTTATTATATTATGTTAGTCACCATACAGTACATCCCCGGTTTCCGATGTAAGGCTCGATGATTCATTAGTTGTGTATAACACCCAGTGCACCATGCAATATGTGCCCTCCTTACTACCCATCACCGGTCTATCCCATTCCCCCACCCCCCTCCCCTCTGTAGCCCTCAGTTTGTTTCTCATAGTCCATAGTCTCTCATGTTTCATTCCCCCTTCTGATTACCCCCCCTTTCTTTATCCCTTTCTTCCCCTACTGATCATTCTAGTAAGAACAGAATAATTTCTACCATCATCCCAGAGTTTTAGAAGCTGTACGAATTCATGAAAACTTGGTGCCAGAAGAGTTAAATAGAAAAGGGGGGTATGCCAAAGATACAGACGTAGTGAAGAGAAGGGCCATATGCACCCCAATGTTCATAGCAGCAATGTCCACAATAGTTAAATCGTGGAAGGAGCCGAGATGCCCCTCAACAGATGACTGGATTAAGAAGCTGTGGTCCATATATACAATGGAATATTACTCAGCAATCAGAAAGAATGAGTTCTCAACATTTGCTACAACATGGACAGCACTGGAGGAGATAATGCTAAGTGAAATAAGTCAAGCAGAGAAAGACAACTATCATATGATTTCTCTCATCTATGGAACATAAGAACTAGAATGATCAGTAGGGGAAGAAAGGGATAAAGAAAGGGGGGGTAATCAGAAGGGGGAATGAAACATGAGAGACTATGGACTCTGAGAAACAAACTGAGGGCTTCAGAGGGGAGGGGGGTGGGGGATTGGGATAGACCGGTGATGGGTAGTAAGGAGGGCACGTATTGCATGGTGCACTGGGTGTTATACACAACTAATGAAGCATCGAGCCTTACATCGAAAACCGGGGATGTACTGTATGGTGACTAACATAATATAATAAAAAATCATTATTAATAAAAAAAAAAAGAAAAAAAAAAGAAAAGGGGGGTATGAATGAGTCTACAAGCACCTTTTTCTAGCTGAAGGCTTGCAAAGTGCATCCCCAGTGATGGAGATAAAAAGGAGTATCATTTCCCAAATACAGCATCCAAATGCTTTGCACCTCCTCCTCCTTTTCCTCCTCCCCCACCCTCCTCCTTTTTCTTCTCATTAATGTATAACAAAGAGAGGTTTGTCGCCTTCTAATTTGTGTTCATGTAAGCATCTTAAAAAAGACTTGTGGGCTTTTCTAGTTAAAATCTTAGGAAATAAGCTATTGGCTACTCCTTCTCCAATCCATGGGAAAAATATGTTTTAATCATGTGCAGTGTCATTGCATCCCATAAATAGTAAAAAACCCAAAACCCAAAAACAAAAAAAACCTTTCCCCATATTCAGTCGCTGGTGTGCAAATCTGTTTAGAGGAACACCCTGCTTTTCAAGAATAACGTCATCAGATCTCTGGTGTCAATTGTTTTTAAGAATGAGTGTCAGCACTTTTTTTCTGATCAATATTTTTTTTCTTATTTTAAGAATCATTGTTGTTATCTCTGATAATAAAAGTAACACATGGCTGTAATAAAAGTTACAAAGTGCATGTCATAAAACAGTAAAAGTCCCTATAACCTCAGAGATAAACACTGCTTGGTTTATATTCATCCAGATATTTTTTCAGTGCATGCTATTATAGACCTTTATAGTACATATAAATTGAAATGAGAACATACATAATGCTGTTTTTACTTTGCCTTTTTTCTTTTTTTTAAAGATTTTATTTATTTATTTGACAGAGAGAGACGGCCAGCGAGAGAGGGAACACAAGCAGGGGGAGTGGGAGAGGAAGACGCAGGCTCTTAGTGGAGGAGCCTGATGTGGGGCTCGAACCCAGAACGCCAGGATCATGCCCTGAGCTGAAGGCAGACACTTAATCACCGCGCCACCCAGGCGCCCCTGCCTTTTTTCTCTTTAAACTTGGTTCTCAGGAGTGGACGTCTTTCTGTGTCCATACATGGAGAGCTGCTTCTCTCTTGCCATTCCATCACAGTGCCCCCTCGTATGGAATTATCATGATTGCTTAATCTGCTATGGATATGCAATGGGGTTGTTCGAAGTGCTCCTGAATAGGGACAGTAATGAATAAAATTCTTGTATAATAATCTGTGTCCACACCTGCAAGTGTTTCTGCAAGAGAAACTCCTAGAAAGGAAATTGCAGGGTCAGGGACTATGCACATCTTAATTTGAACACATACTGCCAAACTGTCTTCTGAAAGGATTGAATCAGTTTTATACCCACCACCACGATTGAATAAATTAGCCTGCCTTTTCCTCTCACACTTCTGCTAACACTTGCACTCCTACGTTTTGTTTTGTTTTGTTTTGTTTTTAGACAAGGGAAGGGGCAGAGGGAGAGGGAGAGAAAGAATCTTTAGCAGGCTCCATGCCCAGCACGGAGACCACTGTGGGGATCCATCTCAAAACCTGGAGATCACCACCTGAGCTGAAATCAAAAGTCCAATGCTTAACCAACTGAGCCACCCAGGCGCCCCTAAACTTTTAAAGCCTTACCGATCTGATAAACAACAAAAAAGAGATGTCTTGTTCAAATTTCTCACATTTGGATTTATTGTAATTTAAAATATAAAGACATTATGTATGGAATCACTAATGATAAACCACTAAATAGTAAGCAAGTAAATAAAGCAGTAGTGAAAAAATTTAGTACTTTTTAAAAAAAGATTTATTTATTTATTTATTTATTTGAGAGAGAGAGTGAGCGCACGAGAGGGGTGAGGGGGAGAGGGAGAGAACTTCAAGCAGACTCCCCACTGAGCATGGAGCCCTATGCAAGGGGCTGGATCTCACGACCCTGAAATCATGACCTGAGCCAAAACCAAGAGTCTAAAGCTTAACCGACTGAGCCACCCATACGCCCCAGTACTTTCTTAAGCTTTCTCTGTTTCTACACCAAAATTAATAAATCATCAAATAAAAGTGCAGGTGACTAAGGGGGCAGTTACCTATTGGGAGTAGTCAGGATCCACTTCATTCTCCCAGGTTTAGGGAGTTCCAGAGTTGAGGATGTGCTCAGGGTCCTGCCTCCTTCCTGGCCTGCCCTAATCCCCATGAGCCCACACTTAAATGAGAACTACTCACAGAGAGCCAGGCTGGGCAAAGAGGCTAAAAGAACATTGCAACAAGAGCATGAAGGGAAAAGGTCTCTGTGATTCCTTCCTTCAAATTTAAAGAGAGCCCTAAATTCCACGCCTGCCTCTTTCCCTCAGTGAACAAAGGTGGTCTTCATTTTATTTTATTTTTTTAAAGATTTTATTTACTTATGTCAGAGAGAGAGCGAGACAGCACAAGCAGGGGGAGCAGCAGGCAGAGGGAGAGGCAGGCTCCCCGCTGAGCAGGGAGCCCGATGTCATGACCTGAGCCAAAGGCAGACACTTGACCGACTGAGCCCCCCAGGCATCCCCAAAGGTAGTCTTTAAAATGTGATTGGCTAGGAGGGCAAATGGTCTCTCCACTACGCAACCAGAGCTAATGGGATGGCAGTAGCCTTTGTCTTGGAAACGGGGTTCTCTTTGAAAGGGGCCTCCTTGGTTTGTTTCCTGGTGTTTTTCTCTAGTTGAAAAAGAAAAGCATGACCGGGATAAAAGAAAATTCTAGCAGTATTAGAAGACCTAATGAAAACTGAGCTGCTCTTGAGGTCCAGACCTCCAGTCTTGATACACCTGTTAATAATTTCTGGTGTACCCTTCTGGTAATTTTCCATGCATATATCAATATTTTCGTAAATGGAAGCATACTGTGTACACTACCGTGTAGCTTGCTTTTTTCTCAGCTAACATGCTATGTGGGTTATTCCAAATCTTCATATGTGGATGTATCTCGTTTTTCTTAACACCTGTGCGGTGTCTGACGGTGGCTCTAATCTACTTCGCCTGTGCTCTGCTGTGCAGGACGGAGGTTGAATCCATGGTTCGGGTATGACACAGCCACACGGCCCTTTATGCTAGTACATGTGCAGAATTTACTCCTAACGTGGAATGGCTGTGTCATAGTATTTTTGCATTTTTAATTTGGCTAGATATTCCATAATCACTTTCCAGAGAACTTATACCATTTCACATTTCCACCAACAGTATATGGAGGGGCTTTTCCTCATTCTCTCAGAAGAAGCTCTTTAAGGATTATCAATCCCACGTGTACTATACAGAATAAAACTGTCCCAAGGAAATGGATTTGTAAATGGCAGTCCCAGATTATACAAATCAGAAACCTTCAAAGTAGTCAAATCAGGTCCATTGATATGAATCTGTCTTTACGATGACTTTGTATGTCTCCGTTTACTCTGCGATCTTGTGAGCTGCACCAACTCTGGCAATTTTGCCCGTAAATCACCGTTTCTGAAGGTGGCGATGGTTTCAACACCACTTCAGTGCTCATACTGAAAAAACTTTCTAGCACGTTCTCCCATTCTGAAGTTTGAGTTTACCCCTTTCCCAAGTTATTACCAGGATAATTTTCCATTGCCCCCAAATAACCTCTGCTCTAGCCACTGGCTGCACAAAGAGAAAGTGACCACGCCCACTGTCATTAGCAGTAATGCTGCCTTCGGGTCATATAGAACTTCTCCACCCACGGGCCTTAACATTTTTGTGTATGTTATCTCGTCTACTCCACAGCACCCGACCGAGCTTGGGAAGGTGTGCTTGAAATCTGGAGCGACACGCTGAAGCTATTTGATATCTTCTATAGCGGCCATGAAAACAAGATCCCGTATCAAGTGCCCAGAGTAAATCAAGGTGGATCCGAGGAAACCAGGTACCAGGACTTAGAAGAAATTCAGTAAGTGATATTACTTGTTTTAGTCTCTTTGGGATTTCCTCAGGATCTGTGGGGACCTTTAAAAATGCAGCCTCAGGGCACTGAGATGCCAGACCTCCTTCCAGCGTGAGTGTTAGCAGGTGAGCCCATGCTCTGATCTGGCCACCCTAAATCTGAATACTGAGGGTACAGCTTCCCATACTCTATTACCTACGGAAAAAGAGACGACAAGGTAGGAAGATGTGAGGATGATTAGGGAGGGAGAGCAGGTGGCAGTGGGAAAAGCACACCTGGCGGCTTGAACCCTGCTGCCAGGCGATCTGGTACATGATGCCGGGGTGTCACTAGGCTCTCTTAGGCATTTTCAGAGGCAAATTTACATTAGGATTCTTTAGCGGTCACAAAGGTCACTTCAAGTAGGGCGGCACTTTGGCTGAGAAACCCCACAGCTCTGAAGGGGCCTATGTATCTCGTATAGGGTCTAGTTTATTCAGGGGAGTGACGTATTTTGGGTTTCAGAGAGTAACAAGAAGGTACCTGCTGCTGTTCTAAGCTCTCCGGTCCAGACAAATGTAGACGTCACTTGCCCTTTGCACTAGTACCCAGATGTCCCAGGACTGAGCCCAACTCAGAGTCCACTGTGTCCCTGAGGCCACCATTCCCAAGTGCAACCAGCCCCTGGCCTAGGAGCCCCATTGAGTAGATTCTGAAGTTTTCATGCTGCTCAAGGCTCTCCAGCCCGAAACGGCATGACATCGTCAATACCAGTCAGGGCAGAGCTGGCACATCCCTAGGCCTCCAAGAGAAGGCCCGGGGTAGGCAGAGGAAAGGAGGAAGAAAGTTAACTGTTATTATACCTCTGTTCTGTGCCTTGAGCTGTGTGTCACTTCCTTGGTGGCAGGGACTAGTGTAGTTATTCTATAAAAGGGGACCTGAGGAACAGAGAGGTTAAATAACTTGCCCAGAGTCGCAGAGCACTTTAATGTCTATGTAGACATCTGTTGATTTGGCCTGCTTTGCATCCCTTCCTCCTTCTCAAGTAACAGTACCATCTCTTCCAGGTTTAAATGGGACCCCCCCCAACCCCGCCACCAGCCCCATCCCACCCAGGGGTGAATACGTGACTTAGAATTGGTCAATCAGAAACCTCACCAAGAACTTTGTTGCACCCCCGGGAAAGAGACTGTCTCCTTCCTCCACCCATCCTTAGTACTAAGGACCACGTGAGTCTAGAGCTACCGAGGAAGACTCCTTAGAGTGAGGTCAGAGATCCACAGAGAAATAGAATGGAAAGAGAGAACACAGATTTCCAATAACATCTCTTGAGTGCCTGAAAACAAAACAACTCCTTGGACCTTTCAGTTACATGAGCCAATATAGCCTTTGCTTATACTGTTTTGATGAATGCAGTAAAAAGCTTGAATTTGAACCCAGCATTGTCTGATTCTAAAGCTAATGCTTTTCCCCTGAAACAGAACAACTTCCCCAGACACAGCAGGCCAACATTAACCCTTTAGTTGCATTCTTCAGGGTGGAGAACAAGTCTGAGGCAGTCCTGGCCTTGAGGACATTTCTAGTATTGGCCCGTTAAAAAAGTCAACCCTCTCAACACACAAGTTCCTCTGGGGGTTGACGGCTAATAAGAGTTTCCCTTAGTATCTGGTCCCCAGTCATATCCTGGGGTCTTGGACTTTGTTGTGTTGCAACCTACCAAAGCTGTGGTGATATGGGCCCCTTAGAGGTGCCAGCCAAGATCTCTCCAATCGTACACACATGTGGGGACACCAAGCATTCCTTAGAGGGTGGATGGCACCAGCAATTGTCACAGCGTTCATGGGAAAACATTGCCGGGGGATTGTCTTCGTCTGGGATGCCGTAAGAAAATGCTATAAACTGGATGCTTTAAACAACAGGTATTTTCTTGCAGTTCTGGAGGCTGAAGGCCCTAGATCAGGGTGCTGGCCAAGTAGGGTTCATTCTGAGGCCTCTTTTCTTGGCTAATAGATGGCCACCATCTTGCTGTATGCTCACATGATCTTTTCTTGCTTATGCTAGAGAGAGGGAGAGAGGAAGGGGGAGAGAGAGTCCAGAGAGCATTCTGATGGTGTCTTTTTTATAAGGATACTAATCCTATTGGATCAGGGCCCTACCCTATTTTGAAATATGGTTATGTTGGGGTTAGGCCTTCCACACGTGAATTCTGACGGGGCGGGACATAAACATTCAGTCCATAACAGAGATGCACTGGAAATTTCAGTCAAGGAGATGTGAAGAAATGTAGAACAGAGTCTCCAGAAGAACTTAAAGGCACTGGGTGCTCTTTCTCAGAGCCTAGGCTCAGGCTCTTTGCAATGATCAGGACAGATGTCTTCTGGATCTATGCTCCTTTGTTGTCTCATTATAGGACAAAATGCTGGATTCCTCTTGTTTGGGCGGCAATGTATGTCAGGGCTTCCTGGTTTCAAGATAAATCTGCATGCTAACGTTGTGGTATCCCAACTGGGAAAACTAAATTAGTTAACTGAAAATGAAAAATAGGAAAATTAAACCAGCAAGTTCTCGAAACATATTGGGCCAATTTAAAACCCAGGTTAACATTGATTTATTGTTTTAATAAGATTCCTGTGTAAGGAAAAATGACTGGTCTAGAGCGTAAATAAGTGCGGGAATGTGTTTATTTGGCTGCAATATGCGGAGCAACAGGGCAAATGACTCCTCAAGTTTTCTATATTTTTCCCCCTTATCTTTAAAATCACTGGGCCTTAAAGCATTATTTTTTTTACCTAAGATGAATGTCCCCAGAATGATGTTAGAGACCGTTAGTATTCTGAGTTCTGTCTTCACCAAAAATGACCCATAGAGGGAGAACTCTGATGGGGGCCTGAGGAGGCGCTGGTCCACAGCTCTCCAGCCAGGACACTTCTGTGGCCAAAAGAGAAGCTCTGCTCAGAGGAGGCCAAGGGGAGAGACAGCTGGACCTGCCCCCAGCCCCAGGACCAGCTCAAACTGGGAGCAGCTTCCAGCACAAAGCTGTCACTGCAGGACGGAGTTTACAGGAGGCAGTGGGACCCCTGCCTCCTCAATAAGTCAAGTCCGCCTCGAGTCTAGAGATCTTGTCCAGCTCCCCTTGACCTCTCTGGCCAGCCATAATGCAGAACTATGGTCAAGAATTTGGGGCTCTCCCATTGAACATTCTGGAACGGGCAGTCATGTGCACTTCCATCTGACAAGAAGGCCAGGATAAGAGTGTCCAAAGGTCACCGCCAAGGCATTGCACGGCTAACCTATGGCCTCGAAAATCTCATGGTCATCCCTAACTCTGACAGCACAGAGGCGGGAGATGTAAGGGTCATTTCCAGGGCCTTGCAAAGAGGCGCAGAGCCAAGCAGCCAAGTCCCCAGGCTCTCGGGAAATAACTTCTTAGGAGTAACAGGCACTGTGAAGAAGGCACGGAGCCTAAAATGAATTTAACTTTGTTTCCTGTGTTTTATTTCTTGAGCCAAGTGGTGGATACAGGGGTATCTTTTATATTTTTCCATATCCTTTGTTTGAATGTCTTAAATATTGTATAATACATTTAAGAAATAAAATTACGTTACAAAAAGAAGACATTAAAGTAGGACCGTTGGGATACCTTTTGAAATTCAAGATGATTGATGAATTTGAGGGGGGACTGAAGAGTTATGTGTGTATAAGATGTCCAGATAAGGTACTCCCCATCCAGGGCCTACAGATATAAGTCTTCTCCCAGGGTGAAAGAATGCAGTCCGTCAGCTATTGAGTCAAATCCTAAAATATTAGCAACAGAACATTCTGCTTCTTGCTTGGACCCGATAGAATAGGAAAGCTACAACTTTTGTCTTTTTGTAGGTAGAGTGCATTTAATCCCTACAAAGCTCGTTTTCATTCATGTAGTTCCCACACACAGCCTCAGAAAGATGGTGGCCTTTTGCCTTTTTTCACTCTGGAGAATGAAATTATGGGCA
The DNA here is from genome assembly GCF_023065955.2 of Ursus arctos. Lineage (NCBI taxonomy): Eukaryota > Metazoa > Chordata > Mammalia > Carnivora > Ursidae > Ursus > Ursus arctos. The sequence goes on along the minus strand of NW_026622930.1, from coordinate 43,872,167 downwards.
CATCACAGGAGGCTGAACACACTCTGGAAAGGGGCAGGAAGGCCAGAATCGGAAACAGAGCCATTTTGCTCCACAAACCCTCACTCCCCACCAGAAAGACTTTGCAGGTGTATTTAGCAATCCGGTGTGTATCAGATGTTAGATAAAGTTAATTGGGAGCAGACATTTATCATTACTGATTTGTATTTGATGGGCATTTATCACACGACATTGTCAACAAACAGTAGAAGATAAGAAGGCTGAGTAGTAACAGGGATCGGCAAGGTTTCACGAGAGGGTGTGATCATTATCATGAGGCACTCGCCCACAGTAACAAGTCCATGAAATTGAGTTCCATGGAAAATGCTTTAGAAGAAAACCCAAGGACATCTTTCAGAATTACTGAAGCTGTTATCTTTTGGGGATGTCTACGCATATGTACATATGTATGTTTTTTTTTTTAAGGATTTTATTTATTTATTCAACAGAGATAGAGACAGCCAGCGAGAGAGGGAACACAAGCAGGGGGAGTGGGAGAGGAAGAAGCAGGCTCATAGCGGAAGAGCCTGATGTGGGGCTCGATCCCACAACACCGGTATCACGCCCTGAGCTGAAGGCAGACGCTTAGCCGCTGTGCCACCCAGGCGCCCCTATGTATGTGTTTTTAATTGAACTATTTCTTACTTTGGATAATAGGGAGGTCTAAATAAAAAGTTAAGGCCAAAAGGCCTTGTTATATGCAGTAAGCTCATATTTCAAATATATGAAATGTGGCTCCATTCATTGCTTCATTAAAAGCACTGACTTCAATTCGATTAGGTTGATTAATGACATACTAGTTAATAAATGAAAGTAAAGTGAATATTATTATATGAGAAGTGTTGATTTGGGGGGGGGGCGGTTAAAAGAATACAGTGGAACTGTTTGATCAATATACAGCCGAAATACCCACCTGGAGAACCGTAGCCCCGACAGTTTACAAGAAAACCTTCAAAACTATGGTGTGATGTGGTGGGAAGGAAGGGCGCTGGCTCAGGAGTCAGGCAGATTTGGGCGGAACTCGGATACACCCTTTATTAGATGTGTGACTTTGGGCACCAGGCTCCTCATCTGTAAGAAGGGAGTAATAATTACCCACCCAGGTGGTGGTTGGGAGGGGGACTGAAGCCACGCACGCAAAACTCTGAGCCCAGGGCTGGCAGCTAGTACGCACTGGAGTCGGAGTTACTCTCCCTTACCTCCTCAGGAAAAGATGCTTGTATCTAGAAGTCTCCTTCTTTCGGAGGAAGAGAGTCTAGGTTTGAATTTGTTGTGGTAACAGTGAGAGAAAATAAAGTAATGGGATTTTATCAATAGTTTCTCCCATGGCTCTCAAACCCTTTATGAGCCACTGTAGAGTTCTTGCTTACTAACGGTGGCAGCCAGGATGCAAAGTTCTAGCTCTTCCAGTTGTAAAATACTGAAATGCTTTCTTACCCATTGCTAAGTTACACTGGACTGAGTCCCTCTGTGACCACCCAACCATCTCGGAACCCCTCTTCCTCCTTGATCCAGCAACCAAAGGGTTGATGCTTACTCATTAGGGAGGGGGGGTTAGAAAATCTTCTAGAGAGTTCTGGCTAGTTGTCCATTTGGATACACTGGAATGTATCACTACGCCCCTCTGGTTCCTAAATAGTTTAGAATCACTGTTTTTTTCTAACCAGTTGTTTCTTCACACACCTCTTTGGTCCCCAACTTCTTTGTGGGAGAGCAGAGAACTTGAAGTCACTCTCCCCTGGGGAGGTCTCGTTGGTGGACTAGAGCTGGCTGTCCTCGCTGGCGTCTCGTCTCCTTGGATAGTTTCCCCTCTTAGCTCCAGCTGCTGTGGGGTCACTTTTCCCTGCAAGGTCTGTAATAGAAACCAAAAGGGTATAACTGAAGTCCCAGCCTACAGGGTAGTTTTGTTTGTTTTGAAGGATTCTGAACTATGAAGGAGGGATCTCAACAATGTGGTTTCCTGTGGGTGGGCCTGTTGTGAACAGGCAGTCTTTCCCCCGAGGGCCGATACATTCTTGGAAAGAGCTGACAGAGCTGCTCCCAGACCCAGCCCATGCAGACACAAAACTGGGCAAGTTAGGTCCCTGTTTCCCTCCAGTGGATCCCCCTTCTGTGAGTCCCTCCCCCTAGGGGGTTATTGTAAAGAGGCCCATGAATCCATATTCGCAACAACCGCTGTCTTTATCCGTTCCACTAACATTCACATACTTTGGGCCAGGTGCTGCAGCAGTCTGCGCCCTCGCTGGTCTGTAAATGTTACTAGATACTGTTGTGATTAATAAAGCACAAACTTATCCAAAAGCGTACTAAACTCAAATGCCTTTGTTCACATATTATTTTTAAGTCAACGGATACTAAAAGTACAACTACTATCATGTGGAAGGCTGTAATATTTGACATGAACTAGAGGTCCTCATCCTCGAAAAGTCGGACAGTATTGTAGCTCATTATGGAGATGACAAGAAGGTAGGTAATTTCATGATTCGCATATTAGCAAAGAGACAAAAGAATGCCAACTCACCCCTCTTCTGCATGGGAGGCCACCATTCCAGCCAGTGGGGTGTTCCCACTTCTTCATAACTGCAAAGCGAAGAGGAAGATTAGGATAATTCCAGAGACTCGCAGCACTCAGGAAAGCATGGCCACAGCCAAACAGGACTTTTACGCGCAAGACCAGTGATAGCTGCTGAACACAAGTATGTCACCACCTCTGGGAGCATGAGATCGAAGGGGGCTAAAGGCCAACGCAATTCGTTGTGCGTCTTCTCTTCCCTCCCTCCTCAGCCCGCAGCCCTTCTGTTCTTTCCTCCTCTGGCTGGTCTTCAGAAAAGTGTTGGCAGGTGGCATCCAGCTGGGACGGCTGCCAGGTTTCTAGATGGAGGAGCTGTGTGGCAGCTGTGCTGGCAGGGTAAGGCCCGGAGGAGCCAGGGGAAACGAAATTAAATCCCGATTCTCCATGGTGAGCTACGGGACATTTCTAACACACGGGGGCAGCGGCTGGCTGCCTCGCTCCGGCTGGTACTAAACCTAGCGCTGCACATAGAAACAGCAGCAGTGACCGACAGGACGAGAATCACCATGCCAGAGCAGTGCGGGGGGGGGGGGGGGAATTTGGTCTTCAACAAAACCCCCACATAAAGGTTTTTTTAAAAAGTCTCATTATTTGCTGGTGATGTTATAACACACCTTCATCCAAGCCGCACTAGTTTGAGCAAACATCTCATAATCTTTCCCATCTAATCCCCAACCGGCAGTAATTTTAAGGAGTGGCCAGTTTCCAAGGGCAATATGCCAGGTCTTTACAGAATCAAATAAAAGGGGGAACTGGCAAAGCGAAGACGGCAAATGTATGTAGTCATCTATGTCTCGGATCCAGAAAACATTACTCTTCCCTCAAGGAATCAGATGAGTCGTGATTGAACAGTGGAGTGTTAGAGGGTCCTCCAGACTAAACTAGCTGATCTTTAAAACTTCCGCAGGAGTTAATGCCTGACAAAAAATATTAACGTATTTAACAAAAACACAGAAAATCACTTATGCTTCGATATCATTGAGTAATCACCCCCTCCGACAACCATCAAAATGTCCACGTCCTACTCCCCAGGCCCTGTGCACGTGTTACCTAACACACCATAGGGATTTTGCAGGTGTGATCAGTAACCTTCAGATGGGGCGATGGATCGGGATTATCTGGGCAGGCCTGCTGTAATCACAGGAGTGCTTATGAGTGAAAGAGGGAGACAGGACGGTCAGTGTCGGTCATGGGATGTGAGAAAGACTGGACCGGCCCAGCTGGCTTTGAAGATGGAAGGTCATGAGCCAAGGAACGCAGGCGACTTCTAGAAACGGCAAGGAAACAGACTCCCTCCCAGAGCCTCCAGAAAGGAACACAGCACCACTGATAATCTTGACTAAAAAATTCTTTCTATATTTCTTTCAGGATTAAAGATAGTCTATTCCATTTAGAATAGATCCTCTGGCAACATTTCGTTACAAGAGCTTTCAAAAGATGCTCTTTTTCTTAGATCCTCTCCTCAACAGGGAGGTATCAAACCCTAATTGCATTAGATAATTGGGTCAATGGGACACAAGGTATATTTGCAAAACCTAAGTCACACAAAAAGTAGATGGCAGACAGAAATGGACCCTTTGGTCTCACATGGGTCACTGCCATGAGAAATCCCGTACCTTACTGATTTTGGAAATAAGCAAATGTTCTAGATAAAACGCTCTTATGTTTCCACCCCTAGATTCTGAAATATGTCAGAGATTCAGCCTTCAGAATTGGTTAGTACATCAGTAAAATCAATATCACCAAGAATTCAAGACCGAGAATTTTACTGGCAGAAAACGAAAGCATGAGATTTCTCCAAAGTTACAACTTTCACAAGAGGAAGAAGAATAAAGACACTTTTACTTGACTTGTTCAGGTTAAGCTATTATTTTCCCAGGTGCATTTCAATGGCCTTTTTTGGGCCAGGTGTGCATTTCATGTGATGTGATCTCTAATTTCAACAGGTTTGGAGTGAGGAAAAAAAATACATATCGTTGGCCTCATGTCAAAACACATCTCAATCCGGTACATACCTGAAAAATACAAGCCAGGGTAAGATTGCATGGGAATATGTTTTCCAAATTCTATCTCTATTGAAATTTCTTTGCCAGTCGATTGTGGATCAGCTGCAAGTAATCGTAGGCCCCCAAAAGTGCGCTGCGGGGCAACATAATAAGCTGGAATCGATAGGGGTCTGGACCAGAGGGATGGCCCAGGAACAGCACTGGCCTCTCAGGAAGAGGACCAGGACCCCAAAGGTAATGCATTAGGAACATGGGAAGCTCGGGTCCCCCCAGGATGGTGTTACTCTTCAAATAGTCTAACTGGTGGTTTGTATCTCTGGACAGAGAGAATATGCCTTAGGCATGGATGATAGCAATGCCTTGTAAGAAGTGACGGGGTCCAGGTGGGTTGAAGCACAGCGGCTTCAAGCGGAGGTAGAAGGAGGTGGGTGTGTAAGAGCAGTAGGCAGCTGTGCAAGGAGAGAGGCGTAAGCAGGTGGTCATGGAGTTAAACCAGGGGCTGGCGTTCATGGCAGCTCCAGGCCAGGAAGGAAAGAGAAGTTCATGAACCAGGACAGAAGCTCCTTGCTACACGGAACATACATGCAAAGGAAGTTACTTAAGCAAACCGTGGCTCCTAGAGCGGCAGCCACCAAGCTCAGGAACCTAATTCTCCATCCCGTGGCCCTGCAAATTCGGCTTGCTCTCTGACTGCCTTGGAGGCTGGCTCCGGTTGGGCCTTCCCACTAGAAACCACCAGTCCCTGCAGCTGGGCAGAGCCGTGGCAGGGTAAGAGGCATTTCCAACGATGTTGGCTTCATTCCAGTGGATCATTACATTTTTTTTTCAGCAAGAAGCTGCAAGAATTTGAGTTTTACATCCTTTCTCCAATCTTAAGGCTGTGGAGTTCCCATCACATGAACATCTCACTTCGTGATTCCATGAAGTGAGCCTGAAATTAAAAATGGAGACCATTAAAAAGGTCACCATAACATTTCATCGCGGGGGTTGGCCTTGTCCGTGCTTAGCCTCAAAGTGGAGGCAGGCAGCCAGTGAGAGATGAATCTGAGGAGAAGGGAGCAAGGAAGGGAGGAAACAAAGTGAACTCTCTGAACTGAGTCAGAGCAAATGAATCAAAGCACAGGAGTAAGAAAGGTCCAGCACAGAGGATGCACCATGGCCGTTCAGGGCTTCCTGAAGACTTCTAAAGAAGACCCAGCACCACAGAGAAGGCCAGTAGAGGCCCAAACACGAGGCCATTAAGTATCCCAGCTCTTGGGAGGCGAGGCGCAGCTGAGTTGCACAGAGACAGCACATGGCTTTTGCAGACAGGGAGGCGGGAGAGACTGAGAGCAGGCAATCCACTCTTGGTATCACCAGGCTGGGAGAAGAGGTTTTGGTTCCCATGAGAGGTCTCTTAGGTTTCAGACCTGACATATTCCTAAGCACAGGCGGCTAATTGTACACCTGAATTTACGGAGGGGGAAGGCCGGGGGAGCAGAAGTCCTCCCCGGGGATTTCGTCAGGAGCTCGTAGCTCCGTGCAGGCTGTTCGAAGGACGGTGAAAGGACATCTGCACAGAACCTGGCCTTCAGGGCTGGTACGGCTGGTTAGCAATCTTCTTGTCAGCCTCTGATTGCTGCTGTTTCTTAAATTCTCTCTCCTGTTCCTTCTTGCCACCCCTACTACTGAGCCACCAGCGGTGGGGGTGGGGCAGGTGAAAGGGGGAGGCGAGTGCAGAGAAATCTCGCTGATCCCTTTGTCAGACTGCCAGTGGCCCTTGCGTCCCCCTTGGGAAGATGCTGATCTTGAACTTCAAGGATAAACAGGGCCTGTGGCTCACACAAGATTTGGCCACTGAATTACGAGGTGACAGGCCAAATAATAGCTCCTTTCTTTTTTTGCAGGTTCCCTATTTGCTTAGCTTACCCTAGCCTGCCTGTCAGACCAAAAGTTATATGGGGCTTTGTAAATAAAAATGCCAGTTATGAGAATACATGCCACAGTGGTCTCAGGTGGGGTCTCGAGAAAACAGAACCTCAGACGGTGATTGCATGCAGGTGACTGGTTGGGCGCGGGCTGGGGGATGCTGTCTGTGGAGGAGCGAGGGAGGTGGGATTGGCAGTGGAAGACGCTTGCCTGCCCTGCGCTCCCGAAGACAGTCTCAGCTCCTCCCCCAGGGAGCCCTGAGGTGGGCTGGCTCTGCAGAGTTGTCCTGAACTGGGGAGAGGGGGCCAGAGCTTCATCCTCCTGCATGGCCACTGAAGGTGGGCTGCCTCCAAGAGCGGGATGTGACTTGGTCCTGGTGGCTCTCTTCACAGCAAGTCCTGGAGAGGGACTCAGCGGAAACTCAGCTCCCCCACAGGAAGGGTGGGCAAGAGCAGCGGGTCTGGAGGTGGTGACTGGGGCAGGGTCCGCGCCGTCTGCGGCCCAGGCTTCGTACTGCTCCCACCCCCTCGCGTCATACATTATGTGCTGCGGGCAGTTCGTCCAAGATACTGAAGGGCCTCTTTGCCTGGAAAAAACTTCTAAGACAAAATTTCGTAGCATGAACTACAACTTCCGCTGTGGTGGGCCTCGAGGTGTAACTGGTACTCATCATTCCTCTCCTTCCCCACCCGTTCTAGAACCCCTCTACTCCAGCATCTCTTGAGCATGACCTGGTGGGTGGCCCATGCCCTCCTCCCCTGAGCTCCTTGTCACCACGCACTTCTTGAATCATGGAAGTCGCACCTGTCCGCTTTCCATTAATACTGGGCAAGAGCATATCAGGAATCGAGAGAGCACCTGGGACCATGTCACGTCTCTCCTGCCCCATCACGGGACAGCAGCCTGACAGCCTCCTGATCATGAGCGTCAATTACTCGGCTCGGGTGGGGCCTCCTCTCCTTGCCTGCTGGCTTCCCGGCGTAAGAACCCTTCAGTAACCAGGTGGAAGCCATAGTCTAAGGTTTAGTGGGATGCTTGCTGTGTCCTGTGGTAGAAGCAGATTCCCCTGGGAATCTCTAAACCACAGAACCCGGAGCTGCGGGGCCAAAACCCACAAATTCTCTAAGTAAGTCATCGGTAGTGAGGAAAGTGGAGCCACCCCCACTTCTCCCTCTGGGTTCCCGGTACCCTGTATTCTATTGGTTTGATGCAGGTGGTTTACTGGGGAGTGGGCTCCGTATCAATGCCTGTACAGGAGTGAAGGAAGCGGGACTGGGCAGTGGGAGAAGGACGGTGATAGAGTCACAAGAAAAGTCTCATTTTTATTTTTATTTACAAAGCCCCATATGATTTTTTTTTTTTTAATTTACTATCTTGACCTGTGGGGAAAGGGAGTGGTTTCTGTTTGGCCTTCCTCACCACGAGGAGAGCTCTTACCTCATAGCTAACGAGCTAACATGGGTGTTCTGCCAACTACCAATGAGGTCTGTGCCAATCGCACATGCCAGGTCTGTGAAGAGACCACCTGGTAGGCCTGTGACCCTGGCGCATGCCGAGAGTTGGACCTGCCCAGGGTGACATTTGTCATCTAGCCTCCATCGTCCCCACTCTGCAGGGGGCTGAGATGACACCACGGCTCCCCAGGTATCACCAGAAACTCAGATCTGGGGCGCCTGGGTAGCGCAGTCGTTAAAGCGTCTGCCTTCGGCTCAGGGCGTGATCCCGGCGTTCCGGGATCGAGTCCCACATTGGGCTCCTCTGCTGGGAGCCTGCTTCTTCCTCTCTCACTCGCCTGCTCTGTACCCTCTCTCGCTGGCTGTCTCTCTGTCACATAAATAAATAAAATCTTTAAAAAAAAAAAAAAAGAAACTCAGATCTGCGTGCAACAGCGTGGGAAATGTTTGGGCGACCCCTCTTTGCCCAGTGTGTGTGTACCCAGGTCCCGGAGAGCAGCATATGCCGAGGATTTTCTGGCCTTACACAGAATATCCATGCCAGCGTGCCCCATTCTTTGAGTCTCCCGGCCCTGCCTTCTGCCGTCTTCCACGGTGGTTCTGGCACTTCCAGTTCAAATGGTAGGAGCCACCCACTTCTCCAGGCTCCAAGAGGCCTTCTAGCAGCATGCGAGACTGCTTCCCTGAGTCCTTGTCCAGGTGTTGCATTCTCTATCACTGGCGAGCGTTCCCATATCCATAAACGCTCCCTTGTCCAACTTTATTTTCTGCCCCTTTCCCCCGCCCCCCGCCCGACCCAGCACTCTGAGGATCCAGTCCCATCAGTTGTGCACGTTAGCCAGGCCCTACCGCTCCTTCACAGCATAGGCCTTTCCCTCTACCAGACCAGCCCTTCCCCAGACAAATTCTGGTGGGACTCAGCCCTCCCCATTTGTCTATGGGTCAAGAGAAGAGCTGTGAGTGGTGTTTGGGGAGGAGGAGTGTGTTGTCTTGCAAAGCACAGACCTTGGCACCGTCCTTAGCCTTTAACAGGGAGGAGTGGGCCACATCTGTGGGCCCAGAGGGCTCCCAAGAACCTGGGAATTTATGTTTTTCTAGCACATCAACCCAGGCATAGCTACCCCACTCCTGGCCTTGGCGCAGCAGACCCGTGGGGGCCCAGTGCCCAGACCTCTCTGCAGCCCCGCTACTCCGAAGCATGTTCCTTCGCTCTTCTGCCTTCCGACTGCGGGTGAGTCTCCCCCCAGGCTGTTAAGGAAGCCCTCTGGCTTTCACACTTAGCCTTATCACTCTGAGCACCAGCTGTTGCAGGTCTGGTTCCCAGGGAAGCAAAGTCGGAGACAGAGATTTGACCCCAGGAAGCTTAGGAGGAAGTGGAAATGCCCTCGGGGTCAACCCTTGTGCAGGGAGCAAAGGAAGTCACATGGTCAGAGGGGAAGATGAATCATTATGGGGTCACACCAGAGGCCTTAGCTTACCCTGTGGGAGCTTTGAACCGGGATGGCCCTGCGGGGTGGTCTCAGATAGGAACGGGGCCAGGCCTTGATGCCCTGCAGCACACAGTCAGCCGGTAAGGGCTGCCCCTGGGAAGGAAGCACGACCTTGAGCAAGGAGAGCAAGCTCTCTTTGGCCCAGAGCCAGTGCCAGAAAAGGACTCAGCTGAGGACTGCCAGCCTCTGGCATAAAGTGTAAAGTGAGGAGTGAGTGCTTGAGTCCTCCAGAGAGATCTGGACCAAGAATCTTGACGTCTACAGCCCCAACCTACCTACTAACATAAATGTAAGTTTAGAAACCTTCACTGTACGGCAAGAAACTACTTTCAGATCCTCGGGTGAAACATAAAGTGAAATATGCCTTTGTAAGCCTCAATGACACAACATCTTCAGTTTTCTAGGGGTCCCAAGTCTCAAAACATCCTAAAATCTTTTTGTTTTCCTTTTTTCTTCCTAACATAGACAACGAACAGAGTCCGTTTGGCATTTGCATCGACAACCCTACTGATCTTCCTGGAAATGGTCTTAGGCTTTTAACCTTCTTGTCTACCTTCCTGTCTTTGAGGCTTGGAGCTAAGAGCCACATCAACTCCCTAGGCAACTCAAAACGTTAACAGCCCCATGGCATGTAGATATGTGTTCTCTGGGCCCTGTTGAGTCATGCCTCATGGTCCTGAGCTGCCCGGAGCCATGCACTGTTTTGTTTTTTTTTTTAAAGATTTTATTTATTTATTTGACAGAGAGACAGCCAGCGAGAGAGGAAACACAGCAGGGGGAGTGAGAGAGGAAGAAGCAGGCTCCCAGCGGAGGAGCCTGATGTGGGACTCGATCCCTGAACGCCTGAACGCCGGGATCACGCCCTGAGCCGAAGGCAGACGCTTAACGACTGCGCTACCCAGGCGCCCCAGGAGCCATGCACTGTTAGCAACGGGTCTGCAGACAGCACACTGCCTGCCCACGGTGCAGAGAAACAGTACAACAAGCGTGGCCCATTCCTTAGCCAGGAAACACACTTGAATGCTGTGTGCTGAAGACAAATTGGCCATAAATTCTGCAAGCCATGGAGGTTATTTCAGTTACTAAGTGATTAAAGTCTCTAATCTCTGAAGCGGTGATAAAGAACACCAGAGAAGGGGGCTGGGCTTCTGATGCTGGGGGAAGGTACAGAACGTCTCTTTTGAGACCATGCCAGAGGAAGCCCACCCCATAAAAGAACCACAGATAAGTAAGACATCATTAATAAATCAATGACGGGAAAATGAGAACGGAAGCCGACGAATCAGCTACGGATCAGGTCGTAGATGAAAACCGGCACATCTGTTTCTACCTTTGGTGCATTAACAAAAAAGTCTGCTGCATCAGACGGTCTTTCATACTTACACTTGGAATAATGAAGCTTCAAGAGCGATTAAAGCATAAATCAATTTTTAAATGTGTCTTGTACCTCCCCCAAACAGCAGGAGGCATATTTTTCCTTGCTTTGAATTCTTTTTGGCAGTCAGCGGGAGGTGCGGGGATAAAAAAGCGCTGCCTCATTTTGGCTCCGCTGTAAGGGACCAGCACACAGCTAATTTAGTGTTTAGCCTTCTGCTTTGAATCTTACCAGCTGAAGGCACTGAGCTGTGCTTAATCGATATGTTAAATCCGAGCCAATGCGTTTCAGCTCGGGCAATATCCACCGGCCTCCTTGTCCAGGACAGCTCGGTTCTAGCTCCTTTTCCTCTTCGTGTAGACATTGATTTACATTTTGTTTTGCTTTTGTTGAAGACTTCAGCAAAATTAACAATTGAGGTGGGGAAGCATTTCTCTCTTTTGAAGCATAGCTTCTCCTTTATATACAATGAAAAAGCTTGCTTCTCCCTAATGGCCAGGTTTTAGGTCATGGAGGATGGACACGTGCAACTGATTTGGTAAGCTGTACGTCCATGTCCAAAGGGGGACAGATGTACTCTCAACATCTTTTTTATTGAAGTATAGCTGACATACAATATTATATTAATTCTAGGTGTAAAAATATGGTGATTGGACAACTGTATGCATTACTAAATGCTCCCTATGGTAAGTGTAGTTATTATCTGTCACCATGCAAAGTTATTACTGTATTATTGACTATATTCCATATGCTGTACTTTCCATCCCTGTGACTTCGTTATTTTTTTTTAAAGATTTTATTTATTTATTCGACAGAGATAGAGACAGCCAGCGAGAGAGGGAACACAAGCAGGGGGAGTGGGAGAGGAAGAAGCAGGCTCCCAGCGGAGGAGCCTGATGTGGGGCTCGATCCCAGAACGCCGGGATCACGCCCTGAGCCGAAGGCAGACGCTTAACCGCTGTGCCCCCCCGGCGCCCCGACTTCGTTATATTATAATGGAAATTTGCACCTCCTCATCCCCTTCATCTATTTTGTCTTTTGCCTCTTTTGCCCCCAGCCTCCCACCCCTTCCCCCTGGCGACCTCCAGTTTGTTCTCTGTATTTATGAGTCTATTTCCCCTTTTGTGTTTGTTCATTTGTTTTTAAATTCCACATACAAGCAAAATCACATGGTATGTCTTTCTCTGACTTATTTCACCTGGCATAATAGCCTCTAGGTTCATCCATGTTGTTGTAAATGGCAAGATTGCATTCTTCTTTATGGCTGAGTAATATTCCTTTGTGTAACAGGGAGAAATTTGGCATGTCTGAGAAACTTAGAAACCTCTGCTTAGCCCTGCACGTAGGTGTGTTACAGCTAAGATTTGAAAAAACTGCTCTTTACCAGAAACAAAACCCACCTGAGGAGATAAGGAAGCACATACAGAAACGACTATGCTGGCTTGACAGGAACTACATGACCAGATTTCTGTACTTAAAGATCAACTGACCAAGGACGAAGAAGTTACACCACCGTTTTCAGGTGTCTTGAGATGTCAGTCACCTTTTGACCCCAACTCCCTCCCCTTCCCCCTCTTCCTAACGTAAAAGAAGCTCAAATCTCATGCTCTAGGAGATGGTTCTTTGCAACAAGAGCCCACCATCTCCTCAGTTTGTTGGCTTTTTGAACAAAGCCACTTTTCTGACCCCAACACCTTACCTCTCAGCTAATTGGCGGGTCATGGGGCAAGCAGAACAAGCTCGGGCCCAGTTACTGTTTGGTAGCTCAGCCATGAGCAGGTCCCGGCCAGCCGGCCTCACACGGGGATTCTCCAGGTGAGTCCCAGCAGCTGTCCCAACTTCCGGGACAGCGGCACCTGCTGCCCCGGCCCCTGGCCGGCGGGACTTGAAAGTAGGGTAAGTCACTCCAGCGTCTACAGCTGGAAACCCCCTTCCCTTCCGTTCGGGTTTGTACTTGGGAGAAGCCACTTTGTTTGCGTTTATCTCTAGGACCCGTTGGTGAGGGCCGTAGCTGTTGGACTCACACCCAGTGTGTTCGTGAACCAGTTCCTTTGGGCTTGGTTGGTTTGTTGGCTTTGGGTCCGGCTTTGGGTCCAGCTTGGGTAGCTTTGGACAAACCCGGCCCTATTAGATTTGTTTTGTAGAAGACCTTTAATGTTCTCTCTATAAATATTAGCGACTTGTAGCTTTCTTCCTCCCATTCAGTTGCCTCCGAATAGGGAATGTTCTAGGAAGCTGTTTGGTTCCGTTGGAGAGACTCTGACTTTAAGGGAGAAACTAGGAAATAAGCTGTTTGGTTCAGTGGCTGAAACCCCTGACTTTTGAGAAGGAGTGAACGTTCACAGAAGTGCTCTGGGCTTCATTTAGTCCTGGTTGGGTTTCTTCTGTGTTTTTTTCTGAACCTTTGCCTAGGAAGATGGGGGAATACTCCTTCTGTTGCCAGAGAAAGAGCTTTAGGACAGATTTTGAATAACTTGTGCTGAGGGCTGAGAAGCAACCAGAGAAAAAGCCGATCTTGCAGGAGGGAGAGACCGGAGTCGGAGCTGAAGGAAGGTTAGCGCAAACTTCGGATCTGCCTCCGGCAAGGCCAGCGGCCGCCTCTGCCTTCCCTCCCCCTGTTCCTGCACCACCACTGGCGGGGCTCCCACAGCACCATCGGGTCAGCTCCTCCTGCCCTCCCTCTTGAGGAGGGACCCCAAGCTGTAGGGCCGTCTCCTAATAGGTTCAAAATGAAGTGCCCCACCCAAAACAAAGGGGCACAGGGGCTCCCCTGGACTTAACCTGTGTGCTTCAGATTTCCCCACCGGTGCCCCAGGTAAAACTGTGAGTGGGGAACAAGCGACGTTTCGTAGACACAGGTGCAGCATACTTGGTACTCAAGCTAATTCAAGGTGGTCAATTTAACTAAGATAAACCTGTCTTTAGACGTGTCAGCACGAAACATAAAACTTTCATCCTGCCAAGCTTACTAAACAGGCTCATGTTATCTCTGTTGCAACTTGCCAGCAAAGAGATGACTTAAACTGATGGCTGATTTCATCTGTCTCTTGCGGTTTTCATGGGTGATTTTTAAGAGCAAGTAGGTTAAATAAAAGGGTTTATAGGCAAACTCTTAAATAGCTTTCAAAATCTTTGGTAACCTGAAACCTTGAAGTTTTGCTAAGTTAAACAATAAATTGAGTTGAATTCATTGGATATCTAAGTCTTTTCCAAATAAGATAAAATACTAAAACATTAATGACTGAACATAAGTTTGTCAGCTTTTGTCTTGTCACAGAGAAACTCAAGATACTTGGGTCTGTTAGTAAACAATTTATGTTTTATTGAAAGTTGTACTATGAAAAAACACATCTAGAAATTACAAAATATATTCAGAATTTGCCAATCTAAAGAATTCTGGTGTGACGTAGTTCATAATTGGTTACTACTTAGTTTTCATTGGAAACTAAGGTCTCTGGGAGTTAAAATTCCAGTAAATATAATTAAGACTGCTAGAAATGGGGGCACCTGGGTGGCTCAGTCAGTGAAGCATCCACCTCTTGATCTCAGCTCAGGTCATGATCTCAGGGTTATGGATTCAAGCCCCACCGTGGGCTCCACGCTGGGTGTGGAGCCTAACTGAAAAAAGAAAAGACCTAAAAATGTAAGGAAAGCCACTCTGTATGTAGGTAAGGTAGGAGATGCATAGGAAAGGCATAAGAAATGAGAACACATAATATAATAAAAAAAATTATTATTAAAAAAAAAAGAAAAAGAAATGAGAACACATTTTTGTTGAGGGAAAGGAAAGTAATTTTGTCCTGAAATGGGTTTGGTTGTTTAGAGAGGAGAAACTTAGAACAAAATCTGAATGAAAAAGAATGTTGTAGGAGGTTTGTGAAGTGGAATCGCTGATAAAAATTCTATGCAATGTCAGGACTAAGATTGGAATGAATGAGTTTTTAAACACTGGTTTAAGACTGGAATTTGGTTTTTCTCTTTGTTAAAAAGACAAAGGTTTCATGGATTATTGGTCTGCTCTTGATAAATCATAAACAAAGTTTTTTTTCTTTATCTGCCCAGAAAAATAAAGTTTCTATGTTTTGTCTTTATTAGGTCTTTGATTCCTCAAGAAAGTTAAAAATTCTCAATTTTAAGAGAGGTACGTTTTGCTAACAACTGTAAAGACCTCTATAGAATCTCTTATTGCCAGTTTGGTTAACCACATAATTAAATATTAAGTTTTATAATAGTTGCTAATCTTATTTAGGCACATGCTTTAGAACCTTTTGAGATTTTTTAACAAACTTCCCCAAAATTCAAAATTAAATGAACTTGGGCTCATTTATTTTGTATGTTAAGTTACCTGGGAAGCATTGTCAAACAAATGATAATAGGCCTTCTTAGCTTATATTGTGTGGGGAAATGCTAGAACTGTTCCAGGAATTATATAAAATTCCTAAACTTTTAATATGCCCTGGTATAATGTCATCACATGGAATCCTAATCATTGGAAAGTTGTGTGTCACAAAAATAACCAAATATCATTGTCAACTGCATTATAATGAATCCTCATCAGATTTTGATCATGGCCATTTTTTCGTTTTTTGTCATTTATAGTTATTCACTCTGATGCTTTTGCCTGTGTTTCAGTTTCAAGGAGACTCATGAAAGGACTTTGGACAAATACAGGTTTCTGATATCTTTGATATTACAAAACTAAGAAATTCCAGAACTAATGAAAAAACTGTATTCAAACAACAAGAATTAGTAACATGGGACAAAATGAATTGAGGAATATGATTATCGTTTACATGACTCTCGTCTGAAACGTTGCTGGTTCTCTAATATTTGCTCTTCTAGATCCAAGAAAACTTTTTCTCTTAAGATATCTATGACTTACAGGAATTTGATAAAATATTCCTTTGTAAACAAAAAGGAATATTTATCCTTTTACCCTGCTTGAATTCAGAAACTCTCAGTGAGTGTTCTTTCTTTCATGGTAGTTCTAGTTAATTGCATAAGTTCAATGAGACTCTGTTCTCCTTGTCACAGGACACCATTGAAAACATTAGTTATATTACCAAGACTTTGACTGGAATGTCATATTTGAGAGATTCATAGACTCAGATATGACATCTTTAAGGAACTAAGGTTGACTTTATAAAGCCAATAGAGCTCCTTGAAAATGTTGGCCTGATAACTTGCTTCCAAAGTTCCCAGCATCCTTACCAGGTGAATAAAGAATGTTCCTTCCTGGCAGGTGAAGGAACCTCAGATAGTTTAGGGACCTTGAGAAGAGAGGAATTCACCCAAATCTGTAGGGATTACAGGCAAATCTGATAGCAAGTGTTTGGCTTGGCTTCTGACCTTGAGAGGCTATTAAAAGTTCAATCTGAAATCGCTTATAAAAAGTTCCAGCAAAGCAGATTTAAAAGAATCTATATGGCCAATTGCTATTCTTGCTGCACTTATATAAATAATTAGGCCAAGTTTGTTAAAAGTAAACTTTTTTTAAAAATAAAAACTAGTCCTTTTTTAAATTTATAATGTATTATTTGTTTCAGGGATACAGGGCTGTGATTCATCAGTCTTACACAATACACTGTGCTCACCACAACACATACCCTCCCTAATGTCCATTGCCCAGCCACCCCATCCCCCCACCCCCTCCCCTCCAGCAACCCTCAGTTTGTTTCCTAAGATTAAGAGTCTCTTATTGTCTCCCTCTCTGGTTTTGTCTTGTTTTATTTTTTCCTCTCTTCCCCTATGGTCCTCTGCTTCTTTCTTAAATTCTGCATATCAGTGAGATCATATGATAATTGTCTTTCTGTGATTGACTTATTTTGCTTAGCATAATACCCTCTAGTTCCAACCATGTCATTGCAAATGGCAAGATTTCATTTTTTGATGGCTGCATAATATTCCATGGTGTGTGTGTGTGTGTGTGTGTGTGTGTGTGTGTGTACATCACCTTTTCTTAATCCATTCATCTGTCATGATGGACATCTGGGCTCTTTCCGTCGTTTGGCTATTGTGGACATTGCTGCTATAAACATTGGGGTGCAGGTGACCCTTCAGATCACTACATTTGTATCTTTTGGGGTAAATACCCAGTAGTGCAATTGCTGGGCTGTATAGCATGAACCAGTCTTAATTTGGCTATCTTTGATAAAAATGAGGGTAATTTTAGAGAGAAAAATTACCTTTCAAAAACAGAACTTTTGTGGATGTTAAATTCTAGTTCTGATTAATTGTCTTTGAGTGTTTGTTGTTTGCTTATAAAACTGGACTGGATCCTGAATTCCTCTGCTTTCCCTGAATATCTGGCTATGACTCTCCAAACTGAGGTTTTCAATTTTCTCCCATTCTCTTGACTTGAAGTCTTTGAGAAGTAAAACTGCCCTTTTTCCTGAAGCAACTTCAGAGAAATTGCCACAATGGCTCACGTATAGACAATCTTCATGTCTGTTGCTCTGGGAGCCACTCAAAAGGATCACCAGGGACATTTGAACTACAAACCAGAAAAATCCATCAGATTGCTGCTTCCTCCCTTGACCCCATCTGAGGATACTTTGAGCCCAACATCTAAAAATCCTCTCACTGGCAGCACTCAGGACTTAAACACTAAGCTTATAATTTGCTCCAACTATTAACCTGTATTTTTCTTTTGTTTCCATAGAAACACCTATGCTTACTTCTAAAACCCCAGTGCCAAAAAGAGGCACTAAGAAATATTTCATAAGTCAAATCAAAACGTTCCATTCTGCAACTGCCCCTCATTGACCCTGCCCTTCACCAGAGTATCTTTGATTTAGAGATGTTGGACAATATGGCCAGGCCAAGGTGGGGTGGTTCAGACTGGGAAAGAGGGAAGGGCCAGAAAGAACACATAACGACAAATAACAACAAACTCTGGTGTGGACAAAGAAGAAAAGAACCTGATTTCCACAGTTCTAACATTATTTCACTGAGATATCCAGTTTTTAACAAAGAATTACAAGGTATGCAAAGAAGCAGAAAAATATCTGTACCATTCATAGGAAAATAATTGTCAGTTGTGATTGTCCTTGTCTCTAGTAGGATGTTGGACTTACTGTATAAAAATTTTAAATCAACTATTACAAATATGTTCAAAGAACTAAGAAAAACCATTTCTTTTTTTTTTAAGATTCATTTATTTATTTTAGACAGAGTATGCAAGTGTGAGTGGGGGGAGGGGCAGAGGGAGAGAATCTTCAAGCAGACTCCCTGCTGAGTTTGGAGCCCGATACGGGGCTCAATCCCATGCCCATGAGATCAAGAACTGAGCCGAAACCAAGAGTCACACACTCAACCAACTGAGCCACTCAGGTGTCCCAAGAAAAATCATTTCTAAGGAATTAAAGGCAAGTATGAAAATAATATCTCAGCAATTAGAGAATATCAAAAGAGCGATAGATTATGAAACAGAACCGAACAGAAATTCCAGAGTTGTAAAGTATAACTGAAATGAAAAATTTACTCAAAGGGCTCAAAAGAAGATTTAAGCTGGCAAAAGGAAGGATTTGTGAACCTGAAGATAGGTCAGTTGAGGTTTTCCAGTCCAAGGAACAAAAAAAGATTTTAAAAAATCGCCAAAGGCTAAATCTGTTGAACAGCATCAAGCCTGCCGACATATGCGTGGTGAGAGTCCCAGAAGGAGAGGAGGGGCGAGAGCGAGAGAAGGGCAGAGATAATACTTGAAAAGTAATGGCTTAAAACTTTTCCAATTTGATAAAAACCTTAATCTGTACAGCCAAGAAGCTCAATGAACTTCAGGTAGAATAAACATAAAGAGATTCACAAACAGATACATCAAACTGTCAAAAGTTAGAGAGAAAATCTGAACACAGCAGGAGAGAATGGCTCATACATATAAGAGATCCTCAGTGAGACGACCAGTTAGCTCTCAGAAACTGTGGAGGCCGGAAAGCAGTAGGGAACCTGCCCACACGCACTAGGACGGCTGCAGTAAAGAGATCACGAGTGTTGGTGAGGATGCGGAGAAATTGGGAATGTAAACACCTTGGAAAACAGTTTGGCAGTTCCTCGAAAGATTAAACCTAGAGTTACTTTATGACCCCATAGTTCTGCTCCTAGGTATGTATGTGTGTTTGTATATATATGGGTGTATGTGTACAAACACATATATATAGGGATATATATATAAATACCTATATATATGTGTATATATACGCACACACACACGTATGCATATACATACATATATATACATCCCAAAGAGAAATGAAAATATGTTCATGCAAACATTTATAGATGGATTTTCATAGCAGCATTATTCATGATAGTCCCAAATTGGAAACCACTCAATTGTCCATCAGCTGATGAATGGATAAATTTAAAATATGGTATATCCAGTATGGTGACTAACATAACATAATAAAAAATTATTATAAAAAATATGGTATATCCATAATGAAATAATATTCAGAAATAAAAAGGAATGAAGGGCACCTGGCTGGCTCAGTCGTTGAGGCGTCTGTCTCTTGGTTTCAGCTCAGGTCATCATCTCAGGGTCATGAGATCAAGCCGCTTGTCCAGCACCACACTGGGCATGGAGCTGCTTACGATTCTCTCTCGCCCTCTGCCCCTCCCCCACTTACTCTCGAAAGAAAGACAGACAGAAAGAGAAAGGCAGTCTTGATTATGCTATAACATGGATGCACCTTGAAAACGTGCAGCCGTGTGAAAGCAGCCAGCCACAAAAAACACATATCATATGATTCCATTTGCATGGAATTGCCATAACAGGCAAATCTATGGAAACAGAATGTAAATTAGCAGTCTCCAGGGGCTTTGGGTAGGACTAGGTTTGGAGGGAACTGAGGAGTTGTTGCTAATGGGGATGGGGTTTCTTTTTCATGTGGTGAAATGTTCTAAAAGTAATTATATTATTGGTTGCACAACTCTGTGAATGTACTAAATGCCTTTGAAATGGACACTATAGAGGGGTGACTTGTAGGGTGTGTTAATTATATTTCAATAAAGCTGTTGTTTAAAAAAAAGAAGAAACTTCCTGATAGGATGAAGGAAAAAATAAGTGAGGATGGAAATGTAGTCTCCAAGTGGACTGCCATATTCCCAGTTCTATTATTTAAAGAAAGAAGGCAGGATGGAGATCTGAGAAAATTTCTCAGATTCTGCCACATATTTCATCCCCACAATGTTGTGCTCTCTAATCGCCTTCATGTGCACAGAACAGGGTAGAAGTCCTGCAGGACATCCTTCCCCAGGACTGAGGGACTTACGCGACCCTGTTAGCCACTGTGACCACTTCCCAACTGGCCCTGCTCCACTCGATTGCAACTCACCCACCACTGAGTTTACCCACTTTCCTGAGATAGAATTCTTTTTATTCGAGATGGAAAGGACATGGCCAAATCTGGTATGACATCTCCACTACTCTACACCCAATGTCTTGACCTACACGAGGTCAAGTCCGTCTGGCTCTTTGGGGTTAATACGTCTTTGATAGAAAGCTTACTCTAAGTTTCTGAGGGCTTCAGCCAGACGTCGTACGGATAACTGTCTGGTGGCAAAGTCTCCACTCCTTACCATTCCTCACCTCACATCTTCAATGACCTTCCTCCTGAAGGTGAGCTCTTCAGTATTCTTTAGTATTCTGTGGGAGTCGGGATGGCCTCCATCTTCATCAATATGTCGGGGGCCTTCACCATCACATTATTCCTAGGGCCTGAGGATTCTCATTTCAGGAAGACCTGAAATCCCTTATTTCTAATAGTAAGTAGGTCCTTCTGTAATCCTTGGTACATTTGTAAAAGAAAATTGAGTAGGTGTCAAATAATTGCTCTATTGATTCATCCTCGTCATAGAACTGGTGAAAATTTAGTCTGAAAAGAAGTAAAACAGTGCTTAAAGCTAATAGTACACAGTAAATTAGGGGTGTTGCCAGGGTACCTCAGCATTCCCCTTTATTAAATAAGAATGTTGTTTTTGAAGTGTTTGAGCTTTGTCCGATAAACACTAATATGGCAGGAAAGTGGGTTCAGCATCTGAGTATCTGAAAGTGGCAAGAGCTGACAAAAAAGCATTTCCTCCTTAGCCCGGTCTCTCGACGACACAGGAAGAACACAGGGAAGAGAACCTAAGAGAAGGACCAGTTCATGACTCAACAGACATCCTTTTCCTTGCTTACTTTCTCTTTCTTCTTACTTGAGCAAAGTTAAAAATTAAGTTTCCTTGCTGAGCAGGTTTTTTCCAAAGTATTCGCTAATGTGGTCAGTAATTGGGATACATTTGTCCACGTTAAAGCTCGCAAATTCAAAAAGTAGCTGAGTTCAAACTAACGTAAGTGTGATATATAAAGGGCTTTAGTGATCTTGAACCCAGACTATAATTAGCCTCTCTGGAATATGGAAAAAACAGAACAATTCGATAAACTCACATTGTGCTGTAAGGGCTGTTGGCATTCCATATTCCAGCAGATTATGCCTGGGTGGGCTTTTCTTTTCTGGGCTTCTTGAATTCTATATTTTCCTAATGATCCCTGTACTCATTAGAAGCCGTTAGCATTTATGAAGCACCCAAGGGGGTACGTTAGTCTCATATTTACTCTTTCATTCCTGAGGCTAATGCTCACATTTTCCTTCAACACGGGCTCTCTTTCCAGAGCACTCTGGTGTTTTGGAAACAACACAACGAAGGCCAGCTTCACAGGAGAACGAGTTGTGTTCGCCCAGCACCCCATGTGTAGGGGGACCCCACACTTGGAAGGACCCCACACTTGGAAGGACCCCACACTGAGTTTAATGTACTGCTGTCATTGTCTTGAAATTCCTTGTGATTTTTGAACGATTTTTGAACATGTTCATTTTGCACTTGGCCCTGCCGAGTCTATGAAGCTAGGACTGAACACAGTACTTTCAGGTCTCAGATTTGAGCCTTCTTAGCTTTGGGATCCTGGATGGGTTTCTTAACCCCTCTCAACTTCATTTTCCTTAGTTGTTAAATATAGAAAGAATACTAGCTGTCTCATGGAATTGTTGTAAGAATTAAATGAGATCGAAAAACACGCCTGTGCCTGGGACGTGGTTCTAGTAACTAATCCTTGTTCATTGCTTACTCTGTGCTAGGCACTGTGCCAAGCTGTCTACAGAGGTTAGCTCACGTGTTCCTCACGACCGTGGCCGAGAAGCAGCACACCCTGCGTGTGCTCCTAGGTTTTTCACAGCCAGCACCTCTTCCCATTGGTCCAGCATCCCCTCTGCTTGGTCAGCATCTGTGATCGTAGCGGTTATCATCGGCTCTGCTCTCTGTGCTCTGGGTGGTCAATAGCATCTTACAAATGAAGGGACTGAGGCATAAACATACTGAGTAACTTGCCCAGGGCCACACAGCTTGTAAGGAGGCACCTTGAACTATGAATGTCATAACCTCTAGTAAAGGGCAGAGACTGTAGTAGAAGTGAGGTCTTTTAACTTGAAGTTTAATGTTCTTTCCTTCTGGCCTTCAAGATCCTTTACCCCCAAGGAGTTACCAACCGAGTGATGGTGATAAGGCACATATAAACCTGGCTACTGCAAAGGACCGTCCATTCCTACCTGCCCCATCTCTCCTGCCGCTCTCCAGGCCTTTGATTAGGTTTTCCCCTCACCTGAAGGCTCTCCCCTATTTGCTGCTCTTCATTGCCTTCCATAAAATTCCTTTTTTCCTTCAAGTCTCAACTGAAGTGCCTCATTCCTCAAGAAGCCCCCTCCTCTGAGCACTCTTCATATTTTATGCATAGCTCTGTCATGGCGCTTCTTCACATCAATTCCCATGGCTGGTTTTCTTGTCGGCCTTCCTCTAGGCCTGAAAGATCTTTGATGAACAAAGATTGCTCATCTGGGTGTTCCCAGCACTTATGGAAATGTGACTGACACATAACTGCTGTCCAGTAGGTGACAGAGGCCAAAACGGTGCTATTTTCCAAAGAACACCAAATGCTCTGTTGGTTCAGCAGAGAGACAGATGAACTCAACTGATGGACAGAGGCTTCACAGGAAAGGCCATTTGCATGCTAGGTCTTGAAGGATGGGGAGGACTGAAAGTAAGGATGGGGAATAGAGGCAGAAAATTAGTTCAGCCAGAGGGAGTGGCTTGAGCAGAAGTGGAACTATGGGAAGGTTTAAGACAAAGCTTGCTTAGAAAACAGCAGGTAGGCCATTTGGCTTGGAACTTAGGATTTTTACAAAGCAATGAATCCCAAATTCAAATGCTTCTTGGAACCAGGCTTATAGCACAATAAATACACGAAACATGGCTCCATGTAGTGCAATAGGGAGGGGAAGGGACTGTGACAAACTGGAAAACACACGCCCTGCTTAAAGGGAGAGCCGCTGCTCTACACCAAACGGTCACGTGTGGACCTTTCGATTTTCTCAGAGAACGGGAAATTCGGGTGTGTGTGTGTGCGCGTGTGCCCGTACATGTGTGTGTGTGAAATATTTTTAAATTTTTTGTTTAAAAATAATTTTAGACTTACAGAAAAGCCGTAGAAATAGTAAAAAGTTTATGCATACCGTTCGCCCAGCTTTCCCTGATATTCGTGACTTACATAAAGTAGCATAACGATAAAAAGGACAAAATGAACGTTGCTGAAAGAGTATTCATTAAACCGTAGTGCTTACTCAAAGTTCAGCTGATTTCCTCGTTATGTGCTTTTTCTGTTCCGGGATCCAATGCAGGGTCCCACATTGCTTTTAGTGGTTGTGTTTCCTCAGCTTCCCCTCATCTGTGACGGTTCCTCAGCCTCTGCTTGTCTTTCATGGCCTCCACAGTTTGCATGATCACTGATCTCCATTTGCATTTGGTGTTTTCTCAGGTTAAGTTGAGATGGTGCGCTATTGGCCTGAATACCACAGAGGTAAGTGTTCTCCGAGCGTCGTGTCAGGTACATGACATCGGTGTGTCTCATTGCTGGTGATATCCACTCTGATCGCTTGGTTAAGGTGCTGTCTGCTGTGTTTTTCTATTGTAAAGTTACCACTCCGTACCTGATAAATATTTGGAGGGAAATACTTCGAGGCTATGAAAATGTCCTATTTCTTCCCAAACTTTTGTCCACTGATATTTCATCCTCAGTGGATCTTGCCTACTACAATTATTACTTTCCTGTGGGCCTGATGGTGATTTTGCATTTCCCTCATTAGTTCTACTTTCATTAGTTAGAATTCTTTGGTAAGGAAAAGTCGTCCCTCCCCCCATTTACTTATTTATTTTATCATATTTATATGAGTATGGATTAATGGCTATTTTATTTTATAAGTTATAATCCAATATTACCATTAGTATTTTGTTCTTCAAATCGTCCAGATTTGGCCGCTGGGAGTTCGTTCAGCTTGCCTGTGATGTCCTTTTTGAGCACTTCCTTATTTTCTGGTACTATGTGATACTCCACGCTCATGTTGTATTTCCTTGCCACAGCTGCAGAATCAACCACTTCTCCAAGGATCCCTGATTCTTTTTACTGGAGAATAAATATCTTGGCTTCAAAATGTAGAAAATGAATTCAAACATCTAAAGAACATTGTGGAGGCACATTTGGTCCATATCTTTCACCCTGTGACATCTGATACAGGAGGTCAGTTAGCGACAAAGCAGGAGACATAGGCTGGGATCAGGATGAGAAAAGAATTCATGCAACCAGCAATGGGACATGGGACACTACGGGCAGGTTTAAGTAGAAGTGTAATATGTTTAAAAACGTGTTTTGGGGAGAGAAATAGGAAAACAAAAATAGAAGTTTCTAGAAGCAGGAAGTTGAGTCATTTACAAGCAAAGTTACAAAAGTCTAAGTTAGGGACTGCTCTCTGCTATCCCCCATGCTGGAGAGGCTTTCTCCTGTTTTCTTCCAGCTTAAATTCCTTATCTCTCAAAGCCTCCTTCTCCATAAAGTCTTTCCTGACTCCTTCTCAAAATTTATCCTTCTTCCTGTGCGTATCCCTGGCCCAGATTGGTTTGTACCTCCCCTCTACATGCATTTCATTCTGCCCTTCATGCTGGTGCTCTGTTTGAAGGCTGGTTTCACCCCCTTCATTACTAACTTTTTGCAGACAGGGGTGGTCTTAGTCATCTTTCTCTTTTCCCAGGGCCTAACAGAGTTCCTCTCACATAGGAGAGATGCTCACCTTGGACCTCAGTTGGTTATAGGAACTATTTATAATTCACTTTGAGATGCTGGATAAATGAAAACAAAGTGCAAGTATATTTAAATGACGTCGAAGTCATACAGTTTTTTCAGTTGAAATTACACTGCCTGACAGATCACTCTAGCCTAATGTGCAAGGCAGCAGGAGTGTTTGAGAGCATGACAGTAAGAACATGAGACACACCCAATTTCTGAGCCCACAGAGCACATCTGTCCTCAAGCTGCAGACTAGTCGGATCGACGCTCAATATTGAGGGAGTTTAATAATAAAGGGATTTTCCTTATAGAGGAGACAAGAGCGGTCTTGAAAAGTCCATTTGGAAAGTACCTCTTAGGACTACATTAAGCCTTTTGAAAGCATGAAATGTACACCTTTCGTTTTGGAGTGAGAGCATTCCTAAAGGCCTTGATAGAAGTGAATTCTGTGATAATTGTGTTTTCTTTTTAGAGTTATCACATGATTAAAAGCTATGCTTCAAGCACAGAAGACATTTTAAAATCAAATTTCACCCTCTCAGGATTTAGAGAATTGATAATAGTCCATAAAGCAACACCCTACAGAAAATAGCGTTCTGTGGTATTTGTCAAGGAGACGGCAGGAAGGCTCGTATCCTCGGCAGCTTCCTTTCCCAGGCTGCTGCCAGATGCCAGCCTCTCTCCTGGTAGCAGCTACCTCTGCGGCATTTGACGCCTTGAGTCCAGAAGGAAGGGAGGGAAGGGGGAAAAACAGAGGGAGAAGTGAGGGAGGAAGGAAGGCCGCAAAGAGAGCAGGTATTGACCCTTTTTCCACCAGGCACCAGCGGGTAGGCCAGCACAGCAGCGGGGTGGGGGTGGGGACAGGTCTATAGAGGAAGGGCAGGACTAAGAGATGCAGAGCAAGGAAAACACCCAAGGAAGAAGAGTACAGAAGTAAGGCCTGCGAAGAAAGTAGGCAATACGGGGACTAGGAGCAGAGGAGGTGATTCAAGGGGGCCTCATGAAGGCTCTCACCCAAGGGGCGGGGGGTGGGATAAACTAGCCAAAGAATCCTGCTCCTCGTTGCAGTGACATCTTCCCCCTCTACCCCCACCTCCCCACCTCCTGCCTCCAAAGTCAGCTGTGTTCATTTTAGATCAGAAGCTCCCTTATTTTGGATGAGGACTGCCATTCATTGGCCCCAGAGAAGGGAATGTGTAGGAAAGAACAAGGAAGTCAGCTTTCTGCTTTTGAAGGTTTAAATACATGTTCTAAATTATAGCAGAGTCCATGATTTTGAGGGAAGAGGTTCTTTTATGACCCTGAGCATAGATCCTGGCACAGACAATAGATTTTTAAGAATATGCTACAGAAAGACAGTCTAGGCAGCATGGTACAGAGCGATATAGGAGGAAAAATGGAAACAAAAGAGGACCCTCTCAGTCCTCGGACTGTCCTGCACACATAGAAGGAAGTTTGCTTTGCTCCTGGGAGTGTCAAAGGGGAAGACAGAGAGGAGGGTCACTGGATCTGAAGGGGCTATCAGTTGGGATGAAGGGTACACAGAGTGTGTGGGGTGATTGTCTGAGGCCAGAGAGGGACTGAAGATACTGGGCTATGACCAGAGGCCATATGGCACCATGTCCAAAGAGCAGATGGCACAAGCTACAACTCAGTGAACAACCAAACCACACTGAAGGCCAACCACCCGTTCCCACTGCTAGAAGTCCCAGCCTTCCCTCAGCTTGGAATATTCATGGAGAAAGGGGGGCAGCGTACCAAAATACACTGTTTGTAAAGTTAGAGAAAAATAAAGTGACTTGGATTTTAAAAATTCTACCTTCTGCATAATTAGAAAGCTACGTTAATTCTGACATGTCAAACCTATACTGAATGACGCTAGTTGGATGCTTAGTTCAGACTTCTGAGCGCATAAAAGGCAGAAGAGCTCTCTTGAAGGGCAGCAGGGTCTTTTCTGTTTCTCGTTGTTGTTGTTGTTTTGCAGTCCAGCTGTGCTACCAAAAAAAAAAGAAGCAGAACAAGAAAAAAGGTATAGGCAGCCACGCTTCACCCCAGATAATCTGATTTAAAGCAATTTGCTCCAGTGTGTTGGGTTATGACTCATTGGATAAGAACATTTTCTTTAGCTTCGTGTAGATATTAGAAGTCCATATGATCTAAGGTCAAGTCTCCAATGAAAGGAACATAGAGGTGAGGCAATTATACTGACTTCAGAGCAGATGGCTGTTTTCTGGAAGGAAGTGGTGCATAAACCACACAAACAATGAAACACTTGAGAGAGAAATTCTTCATGGAGTTGTGACTATAAACCAACACAAAGCAGCTAATTCACAGAGCTGGTGCGGTACGGAAAAGCATTAAGGAAAGCAAGGGGCGCCTGCTGCCCTGACGAGGCATCCTGCCTGGACTTGGAGGAGGAAGGGCCTGGGCTAGGGCGCAGGGACGCATGTTTCTATACGCGGGACAGATGGATCTCAGTTCACAAACCCAGTTGTAAACAAGATACGTTAATTTTTCTATTAAGTTAATAATAGTGGACTCTTCAACAACACGGTTTGAGCTGCGTGGGTCCACTTCTACGCAGACTTTGTTCAATAAGTACAGTACTTAAATGTATTTTCTCTTATGATTTTCTTAATAACATTTTTTTCTAGCATAGTTTGTTATAAGAATGCAGTGTATAATACATATAACATACAAAATATATGTTCATTAACTTTCTGTTATCACTCAGGCTTGTGGTCAAGTTTTGGGGGAGTCAAAAGTTATATGCACATTTTTGACTGTGCGGGGGTTGGCACCCCTAATTCTTGTGTTGTTCAGGGGTCAACCGTGCTTATAATGGACCCCTTTCTTCCAAGCAGTAGAAATAATCTCAATTATTTCAGGGTTTTTACCCTTTCTCTGTGATTGCCTCTAAGTTCAAGGCTTACAGGATGCCCATGCATGAAGGTGTGGAGAGCATCTCACCTAAGCTGGCATCGCTCCTTCATAGCACAACTGCCTGGGTGGGGTATGGACACTTTCTGGTCACTGCTAAGTCATTCCTTGTACCAGGCCATACTGCAGTAACTTTGGGTCTGGCTCTGGGTCAGCTAACTCTCAGGACCCTCTTGGGCACACGGGATAATCCTGATGCTTCGGTGCCATTCTGGGACTATAGAAAACTTGGTAGGGCCAGCCACAGCCATTTGTCCCTCCCATGGCACTGTTGGGCACAAAGGAAGCATCCCACTGCCCCAGAACTCCCCTCCCCCATCCCTTCCATTTACAGGTTTACTCTGAGGCTTTTTCAAATTCATCTGCCGGGACAGAGTAAACAGCCAGACTTCGGGGCCTTGCCTCCTTCTTAGAGTCTCCCTGGGAAAGTAAACACGGGTTTCCTCTGGAATGCCATTCCCGAATCTGTCTGGAGTTTCTGTCATGGAGCATTCTCACTGCCCCATCCCAGGAAGGGATCAGGGCACAGACCTTTTTCGTCAAGAACTCCTCACCACCTAAGCTGTCTGCTCCTCTTCAGGCTCCCTTTGTTTTCCTGGTTGGTGGAAGTGGGCGAGGAGCGCTTCAGCCTAGTGGACGGAGAGCAGCGTGGGTCGGGAAAGCTTCTTTGTTATTACTCATCGGCGCTCCCACATCTCCCACACTGTATACACCCCAGCCGTTCTTTCTGTACTGTCGAGGCCAACATGTTAAAAGCTAAAAAGCTAATAATTGGCTCCTTCTGTGTTATTTGCTTTCTGCAGAATCATCCCTTCCCTGAGGCAGAGGGAAAGGGATTACAAGGTTAAAGGAGAGGTGAAAAACGATATAGCTATACATTCCAGCCACATACATACTCTGCTTCCCCAGCCCTGTCCTTGCTCAGATCAGTCACAACCCATAATGCACTGTGAGAAGAAATCAAACAATATGGTGTAAGGACTTTCCATCTGGATTAACTGTGGGGTCAGCTCTGGTAATCTTACCGTAGATACTTGGCTCCTTCTCTGGTCTTATTCATTCTCCTTGGAGAAGTACATTAGAAATTGTGACTCTATCAGAGGTCATGCTCAAATGAGTTCAGTTCTCCTGTCTCCCCCAACTTGGTTTCTTCTTTCCCTCTCTTCCCTCCCACCTCTCTACTTTTCTTACTCTACTCCACTCTGACTGAACTCTTTCCCCAATGGCAACTTCAAATGACATGATTCCAAGACCTCTGCAGGTGACTATTGTTTGCCTCATTAATAAAGTGACTGTACACCTGCTTGTGTCTTATATCCAGCACCTGCTTTTACAATAGTATTCAGATTTGAATGATATGGTCACTCCAGTCATTAGAGACCAGCTTGTTCTCAAAAATATTTGACCTTAGCTGAGAAGAACTGTTTCAATATGATGAGGATTTAAAGAAATACAAATATTTAGGGTATGCCAGAAGAATCGGGCTTCATCATAAGGCTAATAATACATAGAGGGAGATGGTTAAAGAGAAGCCTGCATTAAGTCCTACTGGAATCTACAGGGTTAAGTCAGAGCGGAGGGCAGAGAGAGGGAAGGGGGACCTGGGTTATGGTGCTGAGGTGGGAGAGTCAGCTGTCAGCTGGTTTGGCCTTGGAGCCCTGCTCTGAGGCAGGTGGATCTAGCTGGGAGAGTTGAGGGGTGGAGTTGGGATGGGAGCAGGAGAATATAAGGTTGAAATGTCTTCCAGTCTGGAGCTTTGACAAATGTCAGGTCATCCAGGGATGAAGTTGGAACAGAAACAAAGAGATCAAGAGAGATGCTGGCCAAGGAGCTATGTCTTCCCAGCTGATCGTGTGGGGAGATTTAAATCGGACTTTGCCGTTCTTAAAGGGCCCCATCTGTGTGCTGGGTAAAATTTGAGAAGTTGTCTTTCATGAAAACAAGAACCCTTTATGTAGCTTAAATAATTTCTGGGTAGGAACCACTTTCTAATCATCATAAATTATTATCTTTATGAAAGAGGGAGAGTAACAACAAAAACATGTGCTCACTTTGGCAGCACACATGCTAAAATTGGAACAAAAACAGAAATATGTATAAAAAACTAGATCTTTCATCCAACACTTATGAACAATGATTACAATCAATAGCTGTTAATTGAAAACCATAGATTTGAACCAAACTTATAGCAAAAATTTGGAATACTTACATACGTAGCTTTAAGTAATTGGGAGGTGGCAATATGGTAGGGTTCTAAGCACTGGAAACTTTGAGCTTGGAATAAAAAATTTAGAAATTCCACAAAGTGAAGAATCAAGAATTTAGTATATATTAAGTTCATTATTCTTTAGGTTAAGGGCTACATAGAAAAAATAATATTAAAGTCACTGAGGAAATTTTCATAGATATACTAAAAGTAAAGACTCAATTAGTATACAGGAGTTTGTTTTATCTTGTGATGGTATTTCCTCTCTTGGCCCATTGAAATATCTTTTGAAGAACAGAATAAAGAGTACTTGGTGCACATAGCTCACCACCAACAGATGTTGTGGAAGTGACTAGTGTGGCTCTCTTGGGGTCTAATTTGGATTTGCCAAGACCCAAACTAAGTCATAGTCAGATGCCCAATTAGAGCCCATATGTCACCAAAATAATCAATGGCTCTAGAACCTGGTTAAAATATTGTTCCTTTTATAAGGATTCTTTTTTTAAACACAAAGGTGATTCTAGCTAGAAATGGAAAAGAAAAGAAAAACTATGAGATAGTAGTTCTTAAACTTTGAGCATAAAAATTTAGGTGAATGTAAGAATCACTGGGGCCTTTGTCAAAAATGCACACTCCTAGAAGACAAATACATGGAGGTTAAACAACATGCTATTAAGCAATGAATAAGTCAGCCAAGAAATCTAAGAGGAAATTTTAAAAATTGCATGGAAACAAATGAAAATGAAAACACAAAGATCCAAAACCTTTGGGATGCAGCAAAAGCATTCTAAGAGGGAAGTTTTTAGCCATACAGTCCTACCTCAGGAAGCAAGAAAAATCCCGAATAAACAATCTAACCTTACACTTAAAGGAGCTAGAAAAAGAACAACAAACAAAACTCCAAACCAGCAGAAGGAAGGAAATAATGAAGATTAGAATAGAAATAAATGATATAGAGCCTAAAAAACAATAGAACAGGTCAAGGAAACCAGGAGTTGGTTCTTTGAAAAGATCCACAAAATTGATAAACCTCTAGTCAGACTTAACAAAAGAAAAGAGAAAGGACCAAAATAAATACAATCACAAATGAGGAGAAATAACACCACCACCGCAGATACAAACAATTATAAGAGAATATTATGAAAAACAATATTCCAACAAATGGGACAACCTAGAAGAAATGGATAAATTCCTAGAAACATATACCTACCAAAACTGAAGCGGGAAGAAATAGAAAATTTGAAGACTGATTACCAGCAACAAAATTGAATTAGTAATCAAAAACTCCCAACAAACAAAAGTCCAGGACCAGATGGCTTCATGGGAAATTCTACCAAACATTTAAAGAAGAGTTAATAATATTCTTCTCAAACTATTTCAGAAAACAGAAGAGGAAGGAAAACTTCCAAATTAATTCTATGAGGCCATCATTACCCTGATACCAAAACCAGATAAAGACACTACAAAAAAAGAGAACTACAGACCAATATCGCTGAGAACATCAATGCAAAAATCCTCAACAAATTCTAGCAAACCAAACCCAACAATACATTAAAAAAATCATTCACCATGATCAAGCGGGATTTATTCCTGGGATGCAAGGATGGTTCAATATTCACAAATCAATCAATGTAATACATCACATAAATAAGAGAAAGGTTAAGAACCATATGATCATTTCAGTAGACTCAGAAAAAGCATTTGACAAAGTACAACATCCGTTCATGATAAAAACCCTCAACAAAGTAGGTCTAGAGGGAACATAACTCAACATAATAAAGGCCATATATGAAAAACCCCTAGTGAACATCATCCTGAATGGGGAAAAACTGAGAGCTTTTCCACTAAGGTCCAGAACAAGACAAGGCTGTCCACTCTCACTACTTTTATTCAACATAGTACTGGAAGTCCTAGCCACAGCAATCAGACAACAGAAAGAAATAAAAGACGCTCGATTGGTAAGGAAGAAGTAAAACTTTCACTTTGCAGGTGGCCTGATACTATGTGTAGAAAACCCTAAAGACTCCACCAAAAAACTGATAGAACTGATAAACTCAGTGAAGTCACAGTATACAAAATCAATGTACAGAAATCCATTGCATTTCTATACACTGATAATGAAGCAGCAGAAGTTTAAATTAAGAAAACAATCCCATTTACAATTGCACCAAAATAATAAAATATCTAGGAATAAACTTAACCAATGGGGTGAAAAACCTATACTCTGAAAACTATAAAACACTGATGAAAGAAATTGAAGATGGCACAAAGAACTGGAAAGACATGTCATGCTCATGGATCAGAAAAACAAATATTGTTAAAATGTCTATACTACCCAAGACAACAAATGGAATGGGAGAAGACATTTGCAAATGACATACTGGATAAAAGGTTGGTATCCAAAATCTATAAAGAACTTATCAAACTCAACACCCAAAAACCAAATAACCCAGTTAAGAAATGGGCAGAAGATATGAATACACACTTTTCCAAAGAAGACATCCAGGTGGCTGATAGACACATGAAAAGAAGCTCAACATCACTCATCAGGGAAATACAAATCAAAACCACACCTGTCAGAATGGCTAAAATTAACAACTCAGGAAACCAACAGATGTTGGCAAGGATGCAGAGAAAGGGGAACACTTTTGCACTGTTGGTGGGAATGCAAACTGGTGTGGCCATTCTAGAAAGCAGTGTGGAGTTTCCTCAAAAAGTTGAAAATAGAACTACCCTACAACCCAGCAAAATGCTGATTCAAAGGGACACGTGCACTCCAGTGTTTATAACAGCACTATCAACAATAGCTAAATTATGGAAAGAGTCCAAATATCCATCAACTGATGAATGGATAAAGAAAATGTGGTACATATATTCAGTGGAATATTACTCAGCAATCAAAAATACTGAAATCTTGCCATTTGTAACAATGTGGATGGAACTAGAGTGTATTATGCTAAGTGAAATAAGTCAGAGAAAATAAGTATCATAATTTCACTCATGTGGAATTTAAGAAACGAAACAGATGAACGTAGGGGAAGGAAGGAAAAATAAAATAAGATAAAAACAGAGAAGGAGGCAAACTATAAGAGACTCTTAACTATAGAAAATGAACTGGGGATTGCTGGAGGGGAGGTGGGTAGGGAAATGGGCTGAATGGGTGATGGGCATTAAGGAGGGCATTTGTTGAGATGAGCACCGGCTGTTACATGTAAGTGATGAATCACCGAATTCTACTCCTGAAACCAATACTACACTATATGTTAACTAATCTGAATTTAAATAAAAACCAACCAAACAAAAAATGTCTGTAATACCCAAAACATTTAATGCAATCTCTATCAAAATACGAACAGCATTTTTCACAGAACTAGAACAAAGAATCCTAAAATTTCTATGGAACCACAAAAGACCCCTAATATCCAAAGCAATCTTGAAAAATAAAAACAAAACTGGACTGAGGGCTTCAGAGGGGAGGGGGGTGGGGGATTGGGATAGGCTGGTGATGGGTATTAAGGAGGGCACGTATTGCATGGAGCACTGGGTGTTATACACAAACAATGAATCATGGAACACTACATCAAAAACTAAGGATGTACTGTATGGTGACTAACGTAACATAATAAAAAATTATTATTAAAAAAAAAGAAAAAAAAACCAAAACTGGAGATATCAGCATTCCAGATTTCAAGTTATATTACAGAGCTGTAGTAATCAAAATGGTATGGTACTGGTCAGAAACCTAGATCAATGGAACAGAATAGAAAATTTGAAATTAACCCATAATTACATGGTCAATTAATCTTTCACAAAGGAGGAAAGAATATACAATGGGAAAGAGTCTTTTCAACAAATGGTGTTGGGAAAACTGGACAGCAACATGCACAAGCATGAACCTGGACCACTTTCTTACGCCACACGCAAAAATAAACTCAAAATGGATTAAAGACCTAATGTGAGGCCTGAAACCATAAAAATCCTAGAAGAGAGCACAGGCAGTAATTTCTCTGACATTGGCTCTAGCAACGTTTTTCTCGATATGTCTCCTGAGGCAAGGGAAATAAATGCAAAAATAAAGTATTGGAACTACATCAAAATTAAAAGCTTTTGCACAGCAAAGGATAACAGTCAACAAAACTAAAAGGTAACCTCCTGAATGGGAGAAGATATTTGCAAATGACATATCCAATAAAGGGTTATTATCCAACAAATATAAAGAACTGATAGAACTCAACACCCAAAAAGTAAATAACCCAATTAAAAAATGGGCAGAAGACATGAACAGACATTTCTCCAAAGAAGACCTACAGATGGCCAACAGACACATGAAAAGATGCTCAAAATCACTCATCATCAGGGAAATGCACATCAAAACTACAGTGAGAGATCACTTCCCACCTGTCAGAATAGCTACTATCAAAAACACAAGGGGGCGCCTGGGTGGCTCAGTTGGTTAAGCGCCTGCTTTCAGCTCAGGTCATGATCCCAGGGTCCTAGGATCAAGTCCTGCATCAGGATCCCTGCTCAGCAGGAAGCCTGCTTCTCCCTCTCCCTCTGCTTCTCCTCCTCCCTCTGCTTCTCCCCCTGCTTGTGCTCTCTCGCTTTCTTTGTCAAATAAATAAAATCTTAAAAAAACATAATAAAACAAAACAAAAAACACAAGAAACAAGTGTTGGCAAGAATGTGGAGAAAAAGGAACCCTCATGAACTGTTGGTGGAAAGGCGAATTCTCTGTTAAAAATAGGTCTACCCACCAGTAATTGAACTGTAAGAACATTAATTCACAGGGATACGTGCACCCCTATGTTTGCTGCCGCATTATTTACAATAGCCAGGTTATGGGGTTAGCCCGGGTGTCCGTCAGTGGATGAATGGATGTGGTGTATGTACGTAATGGAATATTATTCAGCCATAAAGAAGAATGAAATCTTGCCATTTGCAGCATCATGGACGAAACTAATGCTAAGTGAAGTAAGTCAGTTAGAGAGGGACAAATACCATATGATTTCACTCCTATGTGGAATTTAAGGGAAAAAAACAAGCAAAGGGGAAAAAAGAGAGAGGGACACAAACCAAGAAACAGACTCTTCACTATTGAGAACAAACGAATTATTACCAGGCAGGAGGTGGGTGCGGGGGATGGCTGAAATGGATGGTGGGGACTAAGGAGTGAGCTTCTGATGAGCACGGAGTGATGTATGGAACTGTTGAATCACTGTATTGTATACCAGAAGCTGATATAAAACTCTATGTTAACTATCCTGGAATCAAAATTAAAAACTTAATAAAAAAACGAGGGGGAAAGTACTAAAATATAAAACCTCTCTTTTGTGGTCTTTCTTGCTCTTGTCATCATGTTTATTATTTGTTATTTAATGTCGTTCTAAGTAGAGAAAAATTAAAAATTTACATTATACAAGAAGCACATTCCTGGGTTCTGCTTGCAGAGATTCGGACTCAGTGGGTCCGTGGTGGGTCCCAGGAGTCTGGGTCTGATGCAGGTGTTGCCGTGGCTGTGCAGACTGGGTGCCAGTGCGGATTCTGATGGTTTGGAGCTGGAGGAGAGAGAGAGGCTGTTGAAACCTCAGGACTTATGAGCCAAGGCCACCATGACTGTGCCCTCCCAGACAGCTGGGCAGTGGCCAAGGCCAGAGCCACATTGGCTGCCTTCAAGAATTGATTGGTTTTTGACCTCAATGAGCAGAAACAGTGGTATTGTCCACTGTTATCTTTATCAGAGAAGGAAAAGCAAAGCTCATGACCCCAGGTGTAGGGTCTGAATCCTCACATAGCACCATTTACCCTGGAAATGAGAAATTACCCTACATGGACAAACATCAACAGATTTAGCTGAATCTGACCCTTCACTAAAGTTAGTCTTGCCTCTTTCTCCTACATTCTTCCCATGTGAGCCTAATTCACTATCTAGTTCCTTTAGGCCAGAGGCTTTTGTAATTCAGAGCCAAGTGGAAGATTTCTTTGGGTGAGCAAAAAAGTACTATTGTTAGATCCTGTTTATTTTATAATTCTACATGTAAAGAGGAGGCAGCCAGAAACAAACATGATCTACTTTTTTCTCTGTTCTCTTCCTTCCAACAGAATTCACATTAAAGCTAGAGCAATATTATTTTAAAAATTACCAAGTAGTGGGCACGAGTGACAGGCGACGTGAAGTGGCATTAAATGTCCCCACCAACATGGCACTAATACAACACATCACATCACATTCCTTCAAACTACCCTGTACGTCTTTAAAAAATACACCTTTTTCTCCCTCTCACACACATTCTCTTGTTCTCTCGCTCCCAACTTTGGTATGGAGTCCACTTTTTGATTTGATCGGAATCTTCAGGATCTTACCGCAGATGTCAGCTCTAATCCTATGAGGTGCCGCTAATGCAGGAACTCGGGTAAGGAAAGGTGGCCACACAAACGAAAGAGAAGCAAGCTGTGGATCTGTGAGCCACACTCTGCAGCTGGTCTTTGTGGGCTTAATGAAAGGGGGTTCAGGCTGAGAACCTTGGGATATACAAATTGGCTAAACAAACATCAATTTGTCTACCAAAGCGCCTCCGAATTACAAATGAGTACAATCGAGTCGTCTTGGGATCTGAGTTATTTGGCTTTAAACTTGGCCAGCAGTACCAGTAACTATTGATCTGTTAATTTATGATGGTTTAGAACAAGACTTTGATGGAAGCTACTAGAGCCTTGACCGGAAAATCAATAAGTCTTTTATAAAAACAACCTTACCCATGTATTATATATATGCTCATTGGCAAGACTTCATCTGGGACATTTCTCAGTTGGGCATGAATTCACCGACTATTCAAAATATTGAAAACCTCCTATTAAACCCAGGTCATTTAAATTTCTAATTATCTGACCATTCTACATTACCTTAATACTGATGACTCAGTACTCTGTGACTTTCTAATGTGTTAATAACAAGGGAGCGTGAATCATTTTCATATGTCCCCTTTTCTGGGACATGAATCAGACTCTTGCTCCAGTGCTTGTGTTCAAAGTGTATTTCAAAACCAGAGTAATTGAAAACATTTCTCTGTATGGAAGAGCTAGAGAATATGGTCTGTATGCTAGAGCAGAAACATTGGCGAGCCACATGGATCAGGGAACGGGAGACCACAGTGTCTCAAAACTGGGAAAGGCAGGACCCAGCTGAGAGAAATATTCTCTGTGCTCCTGTGATTGGTGTTCTCTCTTAACCTTTCTTCCCCTTCCCAAGTCCGACTTTTCCTTTACTCATCAGAACTTCCTGTCTCCTCGTGGAGAGACCGTCTTCCCCAAGGTCTAGTTTTCTCTAAACAAACAGTCCTGAAAGATTGACTTCTATCATTACTGTATTTCGGATGGAAGACCATCTCATTGAGTTAAAGACACTTGCAAGGTGAAGTAGTATTAGTATGAAAACGAGCAAAAGGCCTCCTTGGACATCTCTGGGCTCAGTCCCAACATGACCTAACTGTTCCCTCAGTGCTACACCCTGCTCAGTCCAGCCTGCGAACCATCCTCTTCCAAAAACCACGGAAATTTAAAAAATCTCTTCAGACCCCTCAGGAAAAGACAATGCAAATTATTAACAAATATAGGGAGAACAAACAAGTGATCTCATCAATAAAGGACAGCAAATTCAAACAAAATTAAGATGATTTCGTGTGAGTGAATTAATTCGGGGAAAGATTTAATGATTATATTGCTGGCGTTCCAGTTAGAATGCTTTTAGGCTGCTGTTCCAGAACCACCCACTCTACCTTCTTAAACAGTATGCATAATATGTTGTTTCACTTGAAAAGCAGTCCCAAAAACGGGTGTCTCCTAGGTGGATTCATTCAGGGATTCAACAGCATCATCAAGGTGCCATCCTTCACTGGTTTTGTCCTCAGGCTGGCACGGTTCCAAGTGTTATATGTAGACTTGACAATGTTCAGTGAGAGAAGGGAGACTCTTTCTTTCTTGTCTCTTTTTAAGAATGAAAAAAATTACCTGGTAAACCTCACCTCTCCCCTCATTAACCAGGACGGGGTCACATGCCCACCTCTAAGCCAATCACAGGCAAAAGAAATGAGATCACCAAGACTGGTTTAGACTAACCCAGATTTAGTCCCACAGGAAGCATGGCCATCGGCAAAAAACAAGGCTCTATCAACAGGGAAAAGGGAAAATAATGGCTCTTGGGTAGGTAACCTATGGTCTGCTCTAGCTGCCAAGGGTATAGTGAGGCGGGCATACCCATGGCCGGTAAGAGTTCTGGAAGGTATTTGGTACTATATGTCAAGATACTTAAAAGTGTCAAAAATAAAAAATAAAAATAAAAATAAAATCAAAGCGTCTATTCCCTTTGACGTAGTAATTCTACTTCTAGGACCAAAGCCCATAGAAAGTGTACCTAAATGCAGATAATACTTTATGTTCAAAGATGTTCGCCGTAGCATCCACTATAGTAGAAAACAAGAAAAAGAAAAAACAGTTTAAGGGCCCGATAATAGAGAAACCATCATGTAATTACATTACATCCTTCCGATGGACTACTTGCAAGCATTTAAAAATGATGTTTACAGTGAGCTTTGAAGAACATGGGAGATGTTCATATTATGGAGTTAAATGAGAAAAGCAGAATGCGCGATTATATATATAGCTCTGTCCATGTGAAATACTAACAGCAACTCTCCCCTCAACATGTACTGTGAGCTAAGAACATACACACTATCTCGAATCCTTTCAACAACCCCGAAATGTAGGTGTTCTTAGGCCCAGTTTGGAAACGAGTAAACCAAGGCTCAGAGATGTTTAGTACATTTCCCAGAATCACTCAGCTAGCAAAAGGCAGAGCAGGGATTTGAGTTTAGGTCCCTCTGGCTGTTCGACTGGCAGCCACACAATTTAGGAACCACCCTCTTTCTTTCCCCTTTGTTCTGTTCTCCCTTCTTCATGGCGGATGGGTGAGATATTCACGAGTTTCACTACAAGAATGAGCCATGCTTTGGAGGTATAGATAAACACACAAATATTTAGTGAAGTGGAATTAAATACGGACAATGGGAAACTGGGGGATTCTAGAGGGGGACAGACAAAGGAAAAGAGAGAGAGGAAAGAGGGGTAATTGGAATGACTGTACTAAGAACCGGATCAACCAGAATTCTTCGATTTCCTTTTTAGCTGGAATTGTTCCCCAAGGGCTTCACTCAGCCCTCGCTGCCATATGGATGGTCCACACCAATTCATCAAGAGCCTCTTTCAAGCCCCAGATGCTTCACTAGATGTTGGATCCTAGTCTAATTCCTATGCTAATCAGAAATCTCTCCTGCCATGGCTGGCCAGATCCAGAGAAGCCGGTGCACGTGTGATCACAGGGATAAGGTAGCGAATGGCAAGTCTGTGAAAGATGGGGTGGGGGGCACATACATTGGTGATCACATGTTATGTCCCTTAGACCAATACTCACAGCCCCAAGCTGGGGGTATACTTGCACCTAATAAATAGACATTATTGAATTAAGGAGGAACAAAAAAAAAGCAAGCCAATCCTCTGGACATCTGCTTCTGTTGTTTTTCACATCCGTGCTGTCTCTGCTAAACCGTATCTACATTGGAGGCCTGTTATGCACATTGGCCGAAGGCACAATCCATTGCTGTAGAATTGATCTAAATATAGATAAGCTTTGTTTTAGTATTTATCCAGTGACCAGGAGGACCCTCAATCAGGCCTCAGTGCTGTATTTTCACAACCATTTCCATATTGGAGTCGAAAGCCCGGTTGTCACAGTGCGAGGGTTATAGAATGATTAGCATCTCCAGGTCCCCTGGCTCCCTTGTTTGTTTGAGAAATGCAAGAATAAAACAACCACGCAAGAATAATGAGCATCACATCTGATTTCAGAAAGCCCATTAAAATAACAAATCAGAAATGTCTTCAATAAAAATCGCTGGAGATAAGAATAGTTCAAAGGCTGGTTCTTTTGGAGGGAACGATGCATACTGTTGTGGGTTTTTAACGCTGAGATTTTAAAAGCCAATTTTCTCTTTCATTTAGTATTTTCAGGTTTATTTACTATGTCTGATATTTCCTATCTAAGAATGCATTAAAAATGGGTAGAGAAGATATCGTTGTGTGGCAAAATCTTCCTCCTGGACCTTTCTACATGATATGTCTTTGCAGATTTCCCCAGGCAACCCCGAGCAGGCAGCATGCCACCCTGATCACCTGAGTCATGCGCCAGAGAGCACTTGATCTCCAAAGCCCTCAATCATCATCGCAGACATCACCAGAAACAGAGGCAGAGCCAGAGCGTCAGGGCAACCGAGGCTTGAGGAACTTGCCAAGGGAGAAGAGGGGAGCGCATTTTGCCTTCAGATCCCAGCAGGGCATGTTTAGGGCCAGGAACATGAGACAAGGCTACCAGGTCAAGAGTCCTGTGGTAATTGCAGTGATGGGGCAGGAGAGACGGGAAAAGGTGAGAATAAGTTCCAAGGGTTCAGGGCTGGGCTCTCCAAAGCTCTTGCTTGTCATATGTCAGCTACAAGGAATGCGAATGAGTCCTACTGATTTTAAAAGCTTGTCTCCTGGGAGGAGACCTTTAAAACCAAACGGCCAGGTGGTGGGTATTCAGCACAGATGATGTTCCAGAGAAGACTGAAACTGGCTACTCTCATCTAGAAGTTGTCATGTTTATCCTTATGTTTTTAGTTTCCCTGATACAGCTCTGAAGTGAAATGTGTAGGTAACAGAACATAGCAGTGGCGGCATGTTTAGGGCCGGAGACGGGGAAGCCTTCTGCCGATTCTGGCCTATGTAAATCGTCACCATTGCTGGCATTTTTGACATTTCCACTTCAGAGAGCTGTGCTACATACATGACTGCCATTCCTGATGGGTCATGGGCTGTGAGGTAAATGGAGTGGCCAGGTGTGGAATCTGAGAGCCAAGGCCATTCTGCAAAGGCCAGAGGGCACCCCCTCACGTTTCTATCCCAGTGTGTGGGATCTGTTGAAAGAAGCCATGAGGGCTGCCCCACAACCTACAGGGGGAAGAGACATACAGAGAAAGGAAGAAAGGCTGGGAGACAGGGAGGCAAGCTTTACTACCCACCACAAGACTAATCCCTGGCCTCCATTTTCCTCACCTGCCCGAAGGAAACCTGCCATTGCTGTTACAATGTTCTTCTATCCACTCTTGCCACTGAGGGAGAGTTTACCTTTGCCAGACAAGTTCCTCTGGCATTTTTGATGTTGGATCGGAATGGTAAGAAAAGCCTAGAAAGGTAGGAGGATTATGAGGACTAACAAGAGGTATAGTGGCTATACACAATAAGGAGCTGAGAAAGGGGCAAAGAGGAGACACCGTGGGAGTTTCATGGGTGGGGATATGGTGTATCTGATTTTGCTTTGTCAGTGAGGTCTTGGGTAGCTGAAACGTTCCCAAGAGACCGGAGTGCTACAGAATTGGGAAAATGAGGAAGGAGTGGGCCTGAGCTTATCACTTGGGTCCCCTTTGATTTCCTTTAAGAGATTTAAGTAATCAGGGGCGCCTGGGTAGCACAGTCGTTAAGCGTCTGCCTTCGGCTCAGGGCGTGATCCTGGCGTTATGGGATCGAGCCCCACATCAGGCTCCTCCGCTGTGAGCCTGCTTCTTCCTCTCCCACTCCCCCTGCTTGTGTCCCCTATCTGGCTGGCTGTCTCTCTGTCAAATAAATAAATAAAATCTTAAAAAAAAAAGAGAGAGAGAGAGATTTAAGTAATCAATAAAATTCATTCTTGGGTAGAGTGTCTTTAGATGTTCCTGGCTCTGAGACTGGATCACATGGTCAGAGTTTCAGGAGGGTTATGAATCCATAACCGGGAGACCTAGTCATGTTCCAGCTATTGACAAATTGATCTTAGCCAAGTCATTGGAACCTCTGAGCCTCAGTTTTCTCATTTATAAAATGGAAGGGATAGATAGGACCAGCATTTCCACACGATGTTCTGTAAAAACTCAAAAATTATCTGGGGAAAAATGTATATTAAATATGTTTTGGAAACAATGAGTTAAACATATTTAGAACAGCTAGCTACTTCAAGAGCCTCTAAAAGACTTTGAAATTTAGCCAGTGTGACTTGGGAATTTCCATTAATGTTGCCCAAATTTGTTTGATTGCTGTTATGGGCTGACTTGTGTCCCTTGCCAAATTTATATGGTTGAAGTCCTAACCCCAGTTACCTCAGAATGTGACTGCACTGAGAGATAGGGTCTTTAGAGAGTTTAAGTTAAAATGAGGTCTCCAGAGTGGGCCAATATGACTGGTATCTTCAAAAGAAGAGGCAATTAGAACCCAGGCACCTCACAGAGGGAAGACGATGTGAAGACATAGGGAAAGATGGCTGTCTGCAAGTCAGAGAGTGAGGTCTCAGAAGGACCAGCCTTGCTGACGGCTCAGTTTCCAGACTTCTTGTCTCTAGAACTGTGAGAAAATAACTTTTTATTGTTTAAGCCACCCAGTCTGTGGGACTTGGTTATGGCAGCCTTAGAAAACTAATACGATTATGGAAC
This sequence comes from Ursus arctos, assembly GCF_023065955.2. Taxonomy (NCBI): domain Eukaryota; kingdom Metazoa; phylum Chordata; class Mammalia; order Carnivora; family Ursidae; genus Ursus; species Ursus arctos. Next base: position 43,829,507 of record NW_026622930.1, on the reverse strand, counting down.
TCTGTCTCCATAACATTCTCTTCTCAGAGTTTCTCAGATTACACTTTGGGCAAATGCTGAACTAGATGTTCTTTAACATTTTTTCCACTCTACAATGCCATGATTTTATGAAAAATCATGTCGATCAATATAAAACAATATAATTGATCAGTTAAGAAAGTATATATCCTAAGAAGTCAGAAACGTTAGCGGTTGGTGTCACCTGGGTTATTAGTTAGGCTCCATGAAAAAGATGGCAGAAAAGAGGGCCTGAAGGAGGACAGGGGGGGCTACAGAGGACTCTGGTAGGAGTCAGTGATTCTTCCAGAGATGTCTGATTCCCTTGCCTTTGAAGTGACCAGAATGCTCATGTGTGTTTTGGTTTTTAATCCTAGTGTGAGCTCTAAGGACACGTGTGTCTTCCTGGGATGGTGGTTGTCACGTGAAGGAGGACTGTATCTTATCGTCTCAGGAGTCCTTCATCCACAGGATAACACAAGGTGAGCACTGAGTAGGACATCATTTGAGAAACTGCAAAAGCAGCAGAGAGGGTTGTTCGAGAGAGAGATGAACTCCCTCACCTTCTCTCTGTGGAGAGCCATGGGCACTATCTTCATGCTTTCCACCATGGAACTCTACCGCAGAAACAGGGGACCCGGCAACGCTGTAACTTCTAGAGTCCCAAATCAACCCTTCACAGGACGAGCAATATAAACGGATAGTAGTGACGTCTATTTCCTGGGGGACACTACAGCTTGATATTGGCAGATCCAGACAACTGGAGTTACACAAAAACACAAAAACACATCAGCGTGGAGGTTGACGTGTAATGGTCCTGCACTGCCTCCTGGGGTTTCTTTCTCTTTTCAGGGGTGGGTTTTAGAGGCCATTCCACCAGAAAAGATAAGCCAGGTCCCGGATGGCTGTCATGGAGCAGTTTTCACTTACTGAAATACTTCTTATCGGAAGTAATTTTTTTTAAAGCATGTACTCTATAGTTTCTCAGTTGTAAAATCTGGCCAGATAACTAGACACAATTACTCTCTTCATTTGCTCTGTGGAAAGATCTCGTTTCGAGCACACTGAGGGGCTTTCTGAGCCTAACAGCACATCAGATCCACTACCACCCTCATCGGCTGTGCTGCAAACACACGCCCTTAGAAAAGGACAGCAATTCTGTAACAACGTAAAACAGCAACTGAGGAGCGAAGCCCTGTGGCCGAGACTGGCCGAGACTCACCCAACCAGATTGCATTGCTATTTTTATCCTCCTAGCTGAGCGTATTGACGGAATACGGAATTACTTTTGTGATTAAACGTGGCCAAAACCCTTGCAACTGTTAATCTCTGGAAATCTGTTACAAATTGGATGGCAAGCACCAGCAAACTGCTATTTTTTAAGTCTAAAAATAATTCTCGGTGCTCTTGTGTGTAAGTAATGCAGCAGGAAGAAAAGAAATTTTATTTAACCGGCTGGAGTGGTCTGGTTTTTAGCAGTCAGTTCCTCGGTTCCTCAATAGAACAGCAGGCACATTCCCAATGAAGGGAAAGTCAGGTGCTGAGTGGCTGACCGTAGGCCCTGGCAATTCTTTGCATTTATAAATTCTGCATGACTCTGGAAACTGAAATATTTCAAATCGCTTTTTGGAGAATTTCTGTGATTGCGGTGGGAGTCGAGTGAGATGCGTGCAATAATGTGGCGGAGGGTTCCCTGACCCAGTGGCACTGTTGGAACTAGGGGTGAGTGCCTTGGCCATGTAAAGTCAGCACTGGCCCCATTTCTTCTCGCTGTGTCCCTTTGGAAACCAGGGCCTTTCCATTCTGTCACGGTAGGGGGTGGAGTTTCCCCTAGGGTCCATGTGGGGTGGCTGGAGCCAAGCCGGCTGAGGCATAGTGATCTCGGGATACGAGTGGGACAGCACAATCCTTCAACCATCCGAATGCAGACATTTTTCAAACACCTCCCAGAACACTCACACCTGGCTTCAGTGCCCAGATTGATACCCCAGGCCTCTTTAAGGAGCTCAGCCACATATTGGCAGTTACCTTTCTGCTGGAGTTAAGACCCTAGACCCTGTCATGGCCATTGACCGTTCTTCCTCTCTTAACCATACCTACTGTGCCTGGTCCATATTCCTGGGTCTCCGTTCTATTTCTCCAACCTTCTCCAGTGCTGGAACTGCATTGACCTCCTGAATTACACCTGAAAGCCTGCCTAACCTTTGTCAGCTTTCTCTCCCTGGAGTTGGGCCCTATCTTTTCCATCTCCCGCCAGGGGTCCTCCTTCATTCTGCGTAGACTCTCTCGGGACCTAAGAAGGAAGACCTCCACTGCCTCGAGGCTTTTGCTGCCAGGCCCGAACCTTCAGATCACACTTCCAGGAAAGCAGTATCTTTCCGGGGTAGCACGGTGGTAAAAGCATGGGCTTTACAGCTAGCCTGTCTTTCCTGTATTAGATGTATTTTACAGCTTCCAACTGGTTGACAAGGGCAAGTTTTCTTTAGAGTTCCAGCTAATAAATGCATGAAGAATAGTAGAATTAGAAAATTACCATTTTGGAACACCCAGTGAAACAGTGGGCCTATTCTAGACAATGACGAATGACTGCTCAAAGCATTAGGTAAAATCTTGACGGGGAATTTTATAATGGATGGATCAAGTTGACAATACCTGATTTGACCGATTAATCTTAAAGGCATTAATGGAAAGATAGGCAGGCATTATGAACTTTCCCATATGATTCCATGGGGAAGTTGTAGACCTACCTATGAAGTATCCTTTGAAAAAATTGAATTTGAATCTAATGAAGGTTTTAGATGTAAATACGAAATTATGGGGAATAGAAGAATATGTTAAATGACATCACGTGGACGCATCAGCCAAATCTAGATCGTGAGATTTTACCACCAGATGAATGACCCAGCTTCTTAAAATAAAAAGGGGATAACTGTTATAGAGGTAAAAAGACTTAAGACCACATCAACGAAATGGAACAAATGGGTCAAAATGCTTCATAAATGACCGAGTCATTAAACATTTCGTATTATTACTATGACTATTGCCCTATATCTCAGTTCCAGCTCTTCAAGCCTAGGAAATCTATCATTAAAATGAGCTTCAATATTTATATACTTTATTTTCTGAGGTTTGTGTCTAGAATATTGGAAAAATCTTAAACATATGAGGAAAACACAGCTTCCTAATGGGCAAGGAGATGCTAGGACAAACAGGTATGTACACTTATCCCGCATCATGAAGCAATGGCAAAACTGAAAGTCTCACCAGTTCATAAGACCTAAACCTTCACACTTTTTAAAAACCCTCGGATCACAGAGAGATTTGGCATGACCACATATACACACCCATATGTACTCGCTTTAAACAGTAGGACAATGTTACATGCGTTTATGTACACACACATATGTTGACAAAATTTACTAAGATATGTTCATATATATACGTACCTTTTAGCCATGAGTAGATAATAAACCTTTTTGTTTTTCTTTCTCCCAAATAAAATCTTACATAGTAAAACACTGGCTATGGGATCCTCACAGGATATAAATTCATCCGGATACGCAAAGAGTCTCAAATAATCAAGATGTTATGTCAATGATCGCCGATTATAGTTTTTGTCTTTCCGGATGGTAACCCTTAAAAATGTGCTTCACTCCTCCCTGTATTGTCAAAAGAGAATTCCAAACACTTCCTTGGTACCTTGGAGCCATCCTTCTAAACATGATTACGCTAGAATAAAATATACGCCCTTGGAGTTCATTCAGGGAATTTGAGGTGCTGGCCGTTTCCCAGTGTGTGAAACGACCTCAGCCCACTGTGCTCTTTGAACTCTTATTTCTACACTTGATAGCGCTTCTTTCTTCTTCTGTGTTTCCATCTGCGTCAGTCGTTGCTACCTGGCCGCCCCTCCCCGTTGCTGCCTCCAGTCTGTTTTATAACCAGCCCAACAAGCTCGCTGATTTGTGGGCAAAGTGAGAGTGAAGAGGCTCTGCCCAGCACCTAAGAGATCCATTTGCCGGTAAAGTGTATGACCTTGAGAGCCTGGACTTGGTGAAGATTACTTTGCTGCTGAGGCCTCTTTTGTTGCCTATCAAGTCCGTAACTGTGTTTCACAGGAGTGAAGGAGTCTGCCAAAAAAAAAAAAAAAAAAAATTGCTCAGAAACACAAGATAAAAATGTGTCCTTGGAGTATACTTGAGTTGCAGGCTTCCATTAACTCCTTTTTGAGAAAACACGACATATTCCCGGGGAAAAGTGCATATTGCTTTTCCTTCAGTCCACAACGAACCTCCATAACACTATTATTCTGTGGCCCCAAACTTGGATTAAAAAAGACCCTTTTAAGGGAAAACAGGTTTAATATCTTTTTTAGATCTTATTTGAATACATTCGCTGTACTTACCAGACCCCTGACCGATGGAAGTTTACAATGACGATATTTAGGGCCCCTCCACAGACAAATACCTGATATGAGCATTTCATATTCTTGAATCATTTTCCGATTAAAGAGAATTTTCTTGGTCCAACTGGCGTGCTGCTCGGGTACCGTTGGTTTTTATGAAGTACCTGGCTGAAGTGTATTATTCTAGCCCTCTTGCCCTGCATGAATCTCTCTCTCTCCCTCCTTCCTCCATTGTATGAATCAACACAGGTCCCCAGTATGATACTGCATGGTGTCCCCAATCCCAACCACTTTCAATTAGATCTTGGGTGCCCTCGGTCCATCCAGACTAGATAAATACTTGAAGTGCTTGGAAATAACAACCAGAACTCTTCCGGTGCCTTCCGTAATATCCATTAGTGATCTCTGCTACATCAGACTTTACTGCACGTCTCAGTTACAATGGCTTTACCTTGCTCCTTGCAACCTGAAGTGGAATGTCTGTGATTTTAGTGTGTGCATAGAGTGATGGATGCATGGCTTAAGAGCACCGGCTAGGTAATCCCTAGGCTTTTCTGAGCTCAGCAGCGCAAATGTACACAGAATCATGAGTGCATTACTGCAGGAACAAAGCCTTTCCGTCTAAAATGAGATGCCCATTAGCACAAACTTCCAGAACTCTCTCTTCTCCACAAGACTGAAAAATCACAGGAGGGAGCTGAGCTGATTTGATGAGACCAAAATTCTTTGTACTTATGGTAAATAACTAAGCTGCTATTAGTATTTGAGTCAAACAAATGTATAATAGCCACCATTCACAAGTTCTTTCTCACAAAATGACTAATATCTTTATAGCAATAAACTGTTCCTGACCTGAGATAGTAGAAATTCTCAAAACATATCTTCTTCATCATTGGCTCGCCTTGGAGATACTCTGCTTTTACTCATATTGTAATAAAGTTATTAGAGTGGGTTATGGAAATATGGAAATTTCAGAAGTTTCCTATTTTCAAAGTCAAGAGCGTTCCCATTACTTCAATTTTCAGAAGAATTTTCAGGCTCCCATTTACCTGACTGCATATATCATAATCAAAGTTCACTAAATTCACTTTTTAAGATCTATAGAAAACTCAGAGCTGATAGAATGATTTGAGGAATTCGAGTTACCTCATTCAGAATACCTTGGTTAATGAGATCAAGGCAAAAGTTTGACCTTGGTAAAACCAGTGGCCATAGTTCTGACCCATTCATCTTGAAAGCATATATTCTATTGCGGTGGACCAGTCTTAGGAGTACCCTTGAATAGTAAGAACTGAACAGTCTGCATTAGTTTGGGCCAGTTTCAGATGGAGAACAAGAGACAATAAAGTGTAGTGGTTAAGCACATAGGCCTTGGGGTCTGATACATCTGGGTGCAAATCCAGCTCTACCACCTAATAGTTGGGTGACCTTTGGTATGGTACTTAATTTGTGTTGGCCTCATTGCTTTGTCTATAAAACGGAAATGGTAATAGCGTGTATGAGTTTAATGCAGAAAGACATTCCAGGTATTTGAAGCAGAAATAGATCTAATACAGGGAACTAGTGCTCACAGAATCATAGAGTAGACTGGTGTAGCGGAAGTCTGGGGAGACACCAAGGGACCATAGACTTCAAGGGCAGACCACCCTTGCTGAAGTCCAGAACCCATGGGGATGCGCGCTGTAGCCACTGCTGCTTCTCTTTCCCGTAAAGCTGGTGACCAGAGACCGAAATGCACGTACTCCCATCCACTTCCATCCAAGTAAAACCAGCTCTTCAACCGTGGATGGCCCGATTCGTAAATGATTTCCAGTCTTTCTAGATCTTCCCAAGGTAGCCTTATCCTTTGAGCTTTAACGTCTCCCTGCAAACAAGTACTGCCAAGACTAGACGGAGTGATATCTGAGAAAAAGCATCGTGCATCTCTGTTGACTGTGAACTCGTGTCCCGTCGCAGGATGAAGGCACCTTAATCCCTCTACTGAATTGTGGATTTCCTGCCAACAGCGATGCTTGATGAACCTGCACTTACCCCCGGTCTTCAACTTCAAGAAGAATAAATTAAGCCCCGGAGATGTTGCATGAGCATCCAAAATGCCTAGCACACTTCCAAACGAATAGGAATAAAGCCAGCCATGCTGATTCCCAGGCCCTAGTCCTCTGCGTGCCTGTCCTTTGTCAAGACCAGGAAGGAGTTGTGGCTCCCCAGGAAGCCTGGGGGCTAGATTTTTAGCCACCTGAACCTCATACTTCCTGACTGCATCCTGCACTGAAGGCTTCCCCTCTAGGCGAGCTTCACCCTTGAACAGTTTGTTTGAAATCAAAACAGTAAAGGGTTATGCTGGGAGAGACTGAGATCCAGAATTGGAGTACGGATGGCCTTGAAGGATGCCATGCCTGACACCATTTGCTCGGCACGGCACACTGGCTAAGGACTTAGATTCTGGAAAGACAGCCCTGAGTTTAAATTCTTGCCTGCCATTTTTAAGCCACGAGATTTTGGGGGAGTCACATAGCTTCTCTGAGCTTCATTTTCCCCAGGTGTATAGGTGGGGGTTTATTAATAGCTATTAATAGCATCTGCTTCATGAATTTGTTATGAGGATTAAATGGAATGATGTTTACACATGCACCTAAGGTGGCTGGCCTCTATTCATTGAATGTTAGCTTCTAATATCAACACTGTGATTTTTGTTGTTATGACCATTGGCATACTGAGTCATCAGATTTACTAGGCTGCCCAGGAAAGAGAAGTGAACACACAAGCTCCTATTAGAAATAGGGAGAGTTAAATTGCAGCATTGATCCCTTCAATGGGGAAAACACCTCCACACAGACGGTTTGGAAAGAGCCCTTTGTCATTTGGATCACACCCAACTTCCCTTCCCATAATCACAGCAACTTTGCAGGGGTCATAACAAGGACGTCCCAAATGAAAAGCGGGAAGGACCGGCTCTAGTCAAAGCTCGGGGAGATAGCTCATTGCAAGGCAAGGCCCTCTGAGGAGTTCACCGTCCTGGGGGCGGAGGAAGCAGCTCGCCAGGCTTCCCTCTGAGGGGTTCACCGTCCTGGGGGCGGAGCGAAGCAGCTCGCCAGGCTTCCCAAGGAGCTATTTTTGTCTTGTGTTTTGAGTATCTGATTCTAGCTGGTAAAAGGGTTCATTTTCTCACTTGGAAAGTTTTCAAAACACCAAAAGGGTTTGGTCAAGAGGGAAATATACCCACTCCAGCCAAACCTTTTTCAGTGGTCAAAAAAAAAAAAATGAGCAAAAAATTAATCATAAATCTGCTCCAGGCAATAAATACCCGGATCCATTCAGAGGAAGTTGTCATTTGTGTATCAGTAGCAGACAGCAGCTTCCTGCAACCCACAGCAGCTGTCACCCTGCAAAAGGACATCTTTCCATTTTCATGAGGAGTAGTGAACATTTTAAGGCAGCGCACATGACAAAATATTTGACTGCATTTATCTGCCTTTTGGCTATTTTTACCCCTCTGCCATGCAGACGCCTCCCAGACTTCCCTGACAACATCTTACTTTGTATCCAAGTCTTGCTTGGCAGCCAAGCACACGGCCTGTCACATTGTGCAGATGGAGAAGCTGAGGCCCTAGAGCGTTAAGTAACATGAACATAGTAGGGCCAGGCAGAGCGAGAAGCCGCATTGCCGCTGGCGTGACACTCCCCCAAGTCCCAAGGGAGGGACTTGCTCGTCATGCCCTTTCCTTGGGAAATGGGAAAGAATTCTGATGCCGTGCACGCCAGCTGGGAGTAGGTCATGGTGGTGAGTGAGGTGACCTAGAAAAATGTACAGCCTGCTGGATACTTCTTGCCCACCGAAGAGCTCGATGTGTAACTCTCACGGCGCCCTCTGTTTGCAAGGTACAGATTCTGTCTTCTCAGCTGAGAAGAAGGGATGAGAGACCATGTTCTTGGAGCAGTTTACACCTCCCAGTGCCTTCTTACATGTTCCTCATCTGGGTAATGTTTCCTACATAGTTCTGCCAGGCTGTGGAGTTCTTTTCCCCATCCAGACTTACCATAATTATTTTGCTAAAGTACCTGAACCCATTCATTTCTTCATTGACCCCAGACCGAGTCCCTGCTACGGGACCGCAGGGCCAGGGACCTGGGAACGCAGCGATGAACAAGTCTCAGATCTGCTATCAAGGGATTCAGAGGCCACTGATGGGGACCTGACATGGAAACAAGTAGGCAGATTTGTGAAGAAATATGCTAGGAGCTGTGGAAGTAATCATCTCTGATGGGCAAGGAAAGGCTCCCCTCTTTCCTGGGTACCCTTGGTTATTTCTTTTTGACCTCTCATCCCTGCCCTGCCCAGTCTGCCCAGTTCCCCTCTGGTGTTGGTACTTCCTCTCACATCTCCCTCGCTGCACTTCAGATCAGACCTCCAACACCCCGAGACATATGATCCCACAGCAGGAGGACAGCTCTGTGCGTATAGGACGGACTTCCCCGTGTCTTGCTCTTGAGCGGTTCTTCCATAGAGTAAATCAATGCTAATTCTTTAAAGCAAAGGAACGTTAAAGTAATTTTTTTTTTCCTGGAGCACATTTCAAAGATTACGATCTATGAAGAATACTAAAATGAGAAAACACCCCTGGGCCTCGCTTGTTACTAATTTTTATTCATCTGATTTATAGAGGTGATAGGCAAAGCAATGTCCTCCTCGTCTCTGGATTGAGGATATGCTGACAGCTCCATCCATCAACCAAGCTGTCAGAGCACAACACTTCATAGAAGTTGTTAAACAGAGGTCCAGCTGGTTCACACTTCGGGGAGATGAGAAGGAAGAATGTTAGCCTTAGTGCCCGGGTAGAAGTATTTCACTCACCCAGCAGGCGAAAGGACATAGCGCTAAAGTCTTTAGTCAGAGGTATCAGCATTTAAAGACAAATTTCAACCATATGTCTGTATTTCTGCCGCCTCTGTGATCCTGGAATCAATCCCTGCTTGAAACATATTGATAAGTAATCAGCCAGCGATGGCAATCGCACTGAAACTTGCATCCATCTTCGTTAGTAAATGTAAAGACCATTGATGTCCAAAAATACAGGGCAGAGCAAATAGAGAAGATGCGACCCCAAGTCCACTGTGACACTGGTCCACTGAGGAGCTGGACTGCAGCTGGACGCCTTTAATGACTAGAGGCACAAGGGAAGGACAGTGGCCATTTACAAGATCACATTAATAGTTCGGTTGGTGACCGCTTTATGCTAGTTTGAAAAATTTTACGCCCATGCAAAACTTCGAAAGGACATATTTTAGCTGCTAGGCTTAATATATTTTCTTTCTTCTCTTTCAACACTTCTCTACAGTTTGGGTCCTTCTGAGTTTTAGATCATTGAATTTCCCAAGGATAGAGAGAGATTCCGCAAGGGCAGGAGAGAGACTCACAGAATGACCTCTTATGAAGTTTGGTTCAGGGAGACAGCACACCTGAACCGCCTCCTATGTTCAGTCTCCAGTACTCTTAGAGGTCCTTTCTGTGCTTGGGGCTGGAGAATAACTTCTAAAACGGGGCCAGGGCAAGAGTCATAGGAAAGGCCCCCAGCTGGGGAGTGGCACTGCAGTCCTTGGCAGTTTGAGCTTTGTGGGTGCGTTCTAACAATGGCCTCCGCCCACCGCTCTAACCAAGACGTTCTGAGTGCCCTGGATTGTCTTCTCAGCTCTCTGTGGTGGGGTAGGGTGAGGGTGGGGGGAGAGAGAGATTTTAAACAATCCCCTCCTGACTTCTGAAGAGGAAGGATCCTGGGACGCCTGGTTGGCTCAGTGGGTTAAGCATCTGCCTTCAGCTCAGGTCATGATCCCAGGGTCCTGGGATCGAGTCCCGCATCAGGCTTCTTGCTCAGCAGGGAGTCTGCTTCTCCCTCTCCCTCTGCCGCTCCCCCTGCTTGTGCTCTCTCTCTCTCTCTGACAAATAAGTAAATACATAAAGTCTTTTTAAAAAGTAAATAAGATGGAAGGATTCTAAAGAGGACCCCTCAGTTGCTGAGGGAAGATGGGGCTGTTGGACTGACTCAGGCAGGGGGATGCAAATTGGCAGGGAGGGCACCAACAGGAGGAAGAAAGAGACAGAAAACCTGGTGAGGGGCGGGTGAGGAGAGAAGGAGACAGCTAAGGTGGAGATTTTGATGAGGTGTGTGAGCACTGTGTGAGGTCGTCTCCATCTTCCTATGAAACAGCCTGCAAAAAGTCAGCCTTTGCAACTCGACGGAGTGTTGGAGGGAGGGGAAGACTGGAATACGGGGAGGGGGTCCATTTTTGAGGCAGCGTCTTGAGTGACCAAGGACTGCCTAAAGGGCTGAGCCAGAGCTGGACAACACCGCATAGAACAAAGGTGAGGGATAACACTGGACGTCGGTCTGTTACTGCCATAGCCGAGGGGATGGGGACATGCTCCAGATGAGTTATGGAGAGACACCACAAAGAACCCGGAGAAATGACGTCTCCAACCACCCCTGGTGCTCTGCCATGGATCCGAGAACAAAATGCCCTCTTAGGCTGAGTGTCACTCTGAGTGTGACTCAGCCAGATAGTCGTTTAGTGGTTCTCGAAATGTGGATCCTGGACCCTAAACACTAGAATCACTGGTGAGCTCGATAGAAATCCCCATTCCCAGGCCCCAGCCAGATCTACTACCCGGATGCTGAGAGCACAGGCCTGTGGTTTGGTTCCATGAGTCCTCCCGGTGATCCTGATCCACCTGACATTTGAGCATAGCTGGTTTGTGCAACGATTCTCGGTGTGGGTGGCACTGGAGCTCCCAGGAGAGTTCGTCAAATAAAGAATCCCAGAGTCCCTGGCATGGACGCCAGGGATTTTGACTCAGTAGGCCTGGAGTAAGCCTGTCGCCACCCCATGTTCGACAAGCTCTGTAGATGATTCGGGGGCCTCTCCAGGTGGAGAACCACTAGAACACCTGGTTAAGAAGAAGCTGACTGAGATACCACCTTACGCCAGTTAGAATGGCAAAAATAGACAAGGCAGGAAACAACAATTGTTGGAGAGGATGTGGAGAAAGGGGATCCCTCCTACATTGTTGGTGGGAATGCAAGTTGGTACAGCCACTCTGGAAAACAGTGTGCAGGTCCCTTAACAAGTTAAAAATTGAGCTACCCTATGACCCAGCCATTGCACTACTGGGTATTTACCCCAAAGATACAGACGTAGTGAAGAGAAGGGCCATATGCACCCCAATGTTCATAGCAGCAATGTCCACAATAGCTAAATCGTGGAAGGAACCGAGATGCCCTTCAACAGATGACTGGATTAAGAAGTTGTGGTCCATATATACGATGGAATATTACTCAGCTATCAGAAAGAACGAGTTCTCAACATTTGCTGCAACATGGACGGCACTGGAGGAGATAATGCTAAGTGAAATAAGTCAAGCAGAGAAAGACAACTATCACATGATTTCTCTCATCTATGGAACATAAGAACTAGGATGATCGGTAGGGGAAGAAAGAAGGGGGGGTAATCAAAAGGGGGACTGAAGCATGAGAGACTATGGACTCTGAGAAACAAACTGAGGACTTCGGAGGGGAGGCGGGTAGGGGAATGGGATAGACTGGTGATGGGTAGTAAGGAGGGCACGTATTGCATGGTGCACTGGGTGTTATATGCAACTAATGAATCATGGAACCAGGGATGTACTGTATGGTAATTAACATAATATCATAAAAAATATTATTATAATAAAAAAAAGAAGAAGCTGCGTCCCATAGCCTGAAATTGTGAGCCGATATTGCCAGCGAATTCAACAACCTACTGGAACAACCACGGCCTTCCAGGATAGGTGAAGAGCTTAATAATGCTCCTCGTTCATACAGGGTGTCCTGCCGCTGCCAGGAAGGAAGTTTTGGAGATCATACACAGGGAAGAGTTCTTCACCCACAAGCCCAGAGCTCCACCCAAAAGAACTAGAGTAGCTGTGGAACGAATAGGAGGCACGCAGAGACTCATTCATGCTTTGCCGAGTGGCAGCTGTGCTCTAAGGGTCCAACCGAGGTAGGACAGGGCACTGAGCTCCAGGCAGGATCCGGCTTTCAGCTGCTCCATGAGCAGTCCTCAGAATCACCGTGGACCTTGGCACAGAGGCTGACTCAGATTCCTGGGCCCCGCTCTGGTTTGCTAAGTTAATCTGTGGGACTGGCGACAGAGGGTCTAAACTCTATGAATACTTCAGGTGTGTCTCAGACACGTTCAAGTCTGAGAGCCACTGATCATCCAGTCTAGAAAAATGGGTATAGAAATAGGCCAGTTAGCGTCATTTACGTTTTAGTAAAAGGTAGGAAGAATCAGAGATGCTCCGGGACCAAAAGCTCTGTGGCCTGGGTGGAGAAGCAAGGAGGATCCTTGTGTCACAGTCCCACCTCAAGAAAGTCGCAATGTCATTGGTCGTGGGTGAGGTCACTTAGGAATCGTGCGTTTCCCTGTGTGGACCGAGCACGTAAGGTTTGAGATATGGACTACATAGTGTTCCACGTATCTTAGACTTAGTATATCTCTGCAGTGAGAGTGCTTGCCTGGTATTTAGAATATTCCCAAGCGTGCTGGGAACGTAAGGCAATGCCTAGCTAGCAATGCACCATAGACTTTCCCGGGGAAATGGCTCTGATGTAGCTATAAATATGAGTTCCCATAATATGTCCCTTCCTCACTTCTGGTTCTTTTTGTTAATCCCATTCTTCTTGTAGTGTCCAGTTGAAAAATGCCTTAAGTAATTAAAAAGAAGTGAAGGAGTGCATGTTTTGAAGACTGCAAAGATGGGGTGTGGTTAGGGAAGCTGGGAAGCCCGCCTTCTGTTCTGCATGGGGGGCTTGTGGGGGTAAGGACGGAGCACTGGGGAAAAGAAAGTGAGCCCAGTCCCAGGGCCCTCGGAAGCGCCAAACGGAAGAAACTGTCTAAGCACCCATTGCTACCCCTACTGGGTCCTTCCTAAAAATTGAGCCGGCAGATCCACAATTTAAATTTCTAACACGAGTTACGCTATTTTAACAGCGGGCGTTGGAATACACATGCCTGTCAGTATCCAAGGTTTTAGAAGTAACTAGACACCTTACATATTTTTCCCCTAAATATTTGCATGTCTGCTTCTACAGTGTAGACTTGTAATGTCTTCTTAAAAATCTGCTTCCCCAAGTGCAGCTTCATTAGAAGTCAGCTGGCTTTCTGACTAGCATTTCAGACCCTTGATTATTACACCAAAATCCATTAAACACATAAAATCTCTTATTGGAACCTCCGATTAAACCTCGAGTCTCATAAGAGAGAATGGAGTAATTATAGGGAAGTGGTCTAACACCGTGCGAAGTGTTGAGAGTAATAACGCCGGGGATTTACGCGGGGCCTTTTGCCCAAGCAACTAGAAGAATTTTCTAACCTCTGTCTAGGGGAGTAGGTTTGGATTCCTATTTTGTTCATTATTTGGCCTGGCACATGTCCAGGTTTTCCCCCCTTGTAAAATGGGGATAAGAATAACTGTCTAACCTAACGCCCAGAGATAACGGGCACAAATGTTTTGTACAATGTCGGGGAATAGTTGTTGCCATAGTAGAAACCAAGGAATGGCTGTTCCTTCATTTTAATCTTCGAGATTTTTTTGTGGTGTATTCAGGGGAACCACTCAGCCTAATAGCGTACGGGTCAGTGTCAATGCCCAGTGGGGCAATGGTTCTCACACTTCACTGTGCCTAAGAACCACCTGGAGATCCTATTGAAATGCAGATTCGTGGGACCTGCCTCCAAAGAGTTTAATTCAGTGATTTTGGATTGGGCTGGAGAAATTAATTCATCCAGCAATTACGTGTGCTGGACGCTGTTAAAGACATGAGGGGAACGCAAGTGAACAGGCAGACAAAAATCCACCCAGTCTCTCTGCATTTGTGGCAGGACTCCAGGTGGCACGGAGACTGAGAGTCACACAGTCTCCCAAAGGCCACACCTTGAGGACCGGAGTAACACCACAAGTCAACTGGGGACAAGTCTAGTCGCTGTCACACCAATGGCTATACTGATGGAAATTTCAACACATTTCAAAATCCTATTTTTCTTCTCCACTGGGACCTGCTCCTGGATCACAGTCTTCTGGAATATTTTTATTTAGGAACACTGGGTTCATTTTGGACCTTCTTAGCAAGTCTGCTTGCTCCAAGTTCATTGTTTTTTCACTCTAGTATCACACATCATTTACACTGATTTCTCAAGGGATCACCTTAGTATCAAAGTCTTTAAGGAGAGTTGGGAAACCCGTCACTTGTTCCAGGGACTTTGGCCACAGGAACGATCAAGAATATGCTGGATTTGACCTCCAAGAATTGAAAGACAATTAATTTGTCTAGTTCTAACCTAACCTGAGAGTTTACTTTAAATGGAAATTAGTCTTGGACTGGATTTACTCTAAGTCATTTCATTTTCATGTCCCTTTCTATGTTATAACATTTTGAAATGGGAAAAACTAGCTTTTGTTAGTGACCTACACTTCCTGTGGAGTGAAGGCAGTTGATTGATTTCTCGGAGTTCTTCGATGCATCTATACTGAAGACGTATTGGAGTCTCAGCTGACCCAGACCAACAGAGCAGACGAAGTACAGATGCAAAAAGGCATTGCACTGAAAAAAATGCTCTTTTACTTGCAATATCCACCTTTAAAAAGATGTGTTAGTAAACAGAGCTGAATTATAAAAAATTCATTTCACTCCTGGAAACCTCGAATGCCCAAAGCTGACAGCAAATCATTCGGTGAGTAAACTAAAGGTAGAAAAAAAGCAACAAGGGCAAATAAGACTTTAAGTTAGTGAAGAAAATGGAGAACTAAAAAAACACCTAATAGATTTCAGGTTCATCGAAAAACGTACCCAGGGAGATTTCTTCAGTGATATTTCATTTAGTCCATGTTTTATTTGTGATTTGTGGCCTGCTTCCTTCCTCACAGGGTTTGAGGCTGCTCATTTATCCCAGGGACCTAGTGTGAGGTGACATCTCAGAGGGAAAGATCATCTCTTTGTCTTCGTCTCCTCCTTCCTCTCACGTTCTCCAACCACTTAGGAATTTCAAACAGGATAAAGAAAGCACATTACTTATCCCATAATAAGTTTTCCAGCATCCAGTGTAATCTCTGCCATTTTAATGCTATTTTTATCAATCGTAGAGATCCGGCCATCTCCAAAACACTGTGAGTCTCTATGTATGTATTATGTTTGCCGTTGATGGCACGAGTAAACATCTTGCTTCATTTGCATTTTTTAGAAGTAAGTGAGACTTTTTTTAGTAAATCTGCAATTTTGGGAAACAATGTTTCTTTTCCTAGTCCTTCAGGGTCTTGTCCCATGTGTACATATTTTACATGCAACTCTTTTACTCAATGTTATATTGTGAACATTTTCCACACTGTTATATATTTTAACTTTGAAAGTTTACAAGTTACCATATATATATATATATATATATATATATTTTTTTTTTTTTTTGAGAAAGAGAGAGTACGCATGCACCAGCCAGGGAAAGAAGCAGAGGGGGAGAGAGAGAGAGAAACTTAAGCAGGCTCCACACCCAGCATGGAGGCCAACGTGATCTCACAATCCTGAGATCATGACCTGAGCCACAATCAAGAGTTGGACACTTAACTGACTGAGCCACACAGGCTCCCCTATAAGTTACCATTTTTAATGGTTACATAATTGTCCACAGAATTGATGTGCCATTATAACACAGGCAAAGGAAGGGAGGTATTGAGCAGATGGTCACAGCATAGTCCACAGAATGGGTCCCACCACTGTTATAGCACCGGAACGCTTAATATTCCAGGGAGAGAAGTCTGGTACCAAGGAGCTTATTACTCTGAGGGCTTATCTGTCAGACGTGCACAAGACGCAAGCTATCTTGGTCTCGATTTTATTTTGAAACCCCTCTTTATTCATTTCCTGTTTCAATATCCTTCAAGGGACAACAAGTTCTGCAAAAAGCAGGGAGAACAGCTGAAATGAAACTCCTCACTCCTGCCTTCTTGCCAGTGGCTGCGAGTGGAGGGCTGGGTGCCCTCCGACACCAACACACAGACACCTGCACACGTACCCCACTTCTGTAGGGTCACAGCAGAGAGGGCATACAGTCTATGAGGAGCACAGCAGTGGCTCTGAGCAAGTACTGTGCAACCAGATGTTGCCTCCGGTTCTTGCACCTTAACTGTTCTCATCTGCAAAAAATGAGGATCTAATCTCTGTACTTATTCTTCAAGCTTGTTGTAGGGATTATATAAAGAACAGGACGTGGCACACATTAAACCCATATAAGGACTTATTATTATCATTTATTTTTCACTCACTTTTTTTTTCTTAGAGGGGGAGAGAGAAAGGGAGAGGTAGGGAGAAGACAGAGGGAGAGGGAGAGAGAGACTCTTCAGCAGGCTCCACGCCCAGTGCGGAGCACCACACTGGGCCCCATCTCAGGACTCTGAGACCATGACCTGAGCCAAAATCAAGAGTCGGATGCTTAACTGACGGAGCCACCCAGGTGCCCCATCTTTTTCTACTCACTTTTGAAGGAAGGCAGAGACACAGCACAAGTCAAGGACCCTAAGTTGGCACTCACCATCCATAATAGTAAAAGGCAAACTGTCCGAGGCAGTCCTGGTCCCCTTTTCTTGTATTCACTTGTTTTAAAAGATTTTGAACCCGGAGACAATACTCAGGACTTCTTGTGTGCACTTTAAGCCTAGAACTAAAGAACAGCTCCTGGATGTTTAAGCCCTGGTTTCAACTTCATGCACAGAGCCTGTCTCAGTGATGCTGGCATTTCGTTAGTACAAGACTGTCTCATCACTGTGACTATTCATCACCTACCACGTGCCAGGACTCTGTGAGGCACTTCATAGAACCGTATCTAGTCTCCCCAGCGACCTTATGGGTTAGGTGGTGGTGGTGGTGGTGTTATTCTCATTTTACAGTTGTTGGAACTTGAGGCTAGAAAGATAAAGCAATTTGCCTAAAGCCAAGTGGACTCAGAATTTGGAATTTACATGCAGGTGCATATAACTCCCAAGTCTATTCTTTTTCTTTTTTTTTTTTTAATTTTTAGAAAAGATTTTTTTTTATTTATTAGAGACAGCAAGTATGATCACTAGTGCAGGGGGAGGCAGAGGAAGAAGCAGACTCCCCCTCGAGCAGGGAGCCTGATGCAGGGCTTATCCCAGGACCCCGAGCCACCCAGGTGCCCCAACACAAGTATTTTTGAATTTGGGTTATTCTTTATCGTTTATTTAGAGACATAAGGGAAAGGATAGAGAATAATGACATTGGGAAACATAAAATTTGAGTAAAATCTCTATTGATCATCTTTTAAGCATAAAGGTGAATTTCCTTCTTTTTTTTTATTTTTTGAATTATGTTATGTTAGTCACCATACAGTCTATTCTTTTTCCGCCTCACCCACTCCTGCACAGTGTGATATTTGTGCAAAGATGACTTGAGTCTTGGGGGCTTGCATGGCTGATGAAGGAACCTGGCTAATGCCCACAGCTGCTTTGCTAAACTATTCAGTTCTTCCCACACAGCCCGGGCTCGATGCCAATCCCAGAAACTCCCATGGCACCCCCGCATTTCAGACTCAGCATCTCTGCTCCTGACCTGCCTGTGAAGGACCCTCCACCCTGACACAGAGACCATCAGGAAAAGCCCACTCCTGCTCTGTTCTAGTACCTGGCGACCTTCTGTCTCACCTTATCTCCATGGCCCACTCTTTACCCTCTTCTTCTTGTTAAAGAGCGGGTTTGGGGGGATACAAAGGGACATCATGGTGACTCACCTCTCATTTTCCCTTAACCCCCAGCAGACACTGGGTGCAGGAGTCCCTGCTTACACCCTTGGATGGGAGGGTGCACACACCAGCCTCGAGACGGAAGTTGAGAGAAGGTAAAACGAAAGATTTGCAGGCGACTCATATTGGGCTGCTTTTGTGGGATTTCAGGCAGAAGAGGCTCTCATTCAAGGCCAATCTGAGATCAAGGTCAGTGTGAACTGCTGTTATGGGCTGAATTGTGTCCCCTCCAAATTCATACATTGAAACTCCAACTCCCAGCAAGCCAGAATGTGGCCTTATTTGTGGGAACAGGGTCATGGCAGATATAGTTAGTTAGGACAAGGTCATACTGGAGGAGGGTGGGCCCCTAATTCAATGACTGTTGTCCTTATAAAAAGGGGAAATTTGGACACGGGCATGCATGCCCCCAGAGAGAAGGCCATGTGCAGATGAAGGCAGAGGTCACCCTAATGGGTCATCTTCTAGAAATCAAGGCCCACCACAGATTGCCAGCAAGCCATCAGGAGCTGGAAGAGAGGAATCGAACAGATTCTTCGTCACAGCCCTTGGAGGAACCAACCGCACTGGTCCCTTGATGTGGACTTCAACAGCTCGCCCTCACACAGCCCCTGATGCCCGGGCCCTCTCTGGTGCCTGCCTGGGGAAACGGAACAAGTTCGATTTTAAGCCTTGTGTTACCTCGACCATAGGGACACATGATGACTTTCACGGGCCTGAGGCAATTTGATCTTTGTGGGCGCCTTTATTGAAAAGATAAACATTAAAAGTATTTGACAACCTCATTGGTGTCAAGACAAGGATAATCCATGCTGCATCCGTCATGATACATTCATTACTATTACATTTATTTTTTTCTTCGTATTTTAAAAGAAATTAAAATGAAGACATGTCTATGGGCCCCTGAAAGTGTCGCAGGCCCCAGGCACTGTGCCTAATGATAAGTCAGCCCTGCCCCAGGGAAAAAACCAGTGAGCCATCAGGGAGCCAAAAAAAAAAAAAAAACCCTCCCCCCGCTGTGTGCTGTTTGCCACAAGAAACAGCCTTCGAAAGATCTAGGAGCAAGTGTGTTGTGTATACACTAAGCTCTCTCTCTGTCCTCAGGAAGTGATGCCATCTTCACACGGGTGGCATTTCTTGAGTCAAAAAGTCCCTAGTTTGGCTTACACGTTCCCTTTACCTCAGGGTGAACCACAAAATAAATACTCCCAGGCGTAGACAGAGAGCCGTGCCACATATTAGCTGCCACCACCTGCAAGTGAGGGGCCATAAATCCACCCCCTCCCACGGAGGCAGCCGAGGGACGCCGTCAGGACCATACATAAAACATGGCCCTCTGCACTGTATTCTCGGGCTTCTGATTTACTGTATATTCAGGCTCCGACTTAAATACCCACAGAAGCACCCGAAAATATATTCTCTCGCAGCCCCTGTGTGAAAACCGCATTGCCCAAATAATGTCTGCTCATTCATCATCTGCTTCCCGGTGCCTGAGTGTCATTCTCAGAAATACGTCCCCACGGCAGTGCCCCACGAAACTCGTGAGCACAGAGAAGGAGAAGCAGAGCGTCCAGATTTAAGGCCCAGGCATTTTCAAAGTGCGCAGGTTTCAAAAATGAGACGAAGCAATTCCAACAGTCGGTATCTGATTCCCCCGAGCAGGGGTTTTACTGGCTTCCCTTAACGTCATATTTGAATCTATCTTCCTTTTATGCACTCCTCCTAGCAATCGGAGCCGTGGTGACAAATTGAATAAATAAACCCACGCTAAGCGGTTCTCCCTAGAAACCATTACGCAGGGCCTGCGCTGATGCAGAATTCCAGTTACTTTCTGTGCAGGACCCAGGAGCACCGATTTCTAGTCCCTGACGAGCCACTGGAGCACGAGTCTCAGGAGACCAAGAGCAATCCCCAGTTACACGTGATCAGTCTGAGAGTAGGAACAGGCTGGCTCGGTGTTTGTTGGCTGATCTGGGTGTGAATGTCGGCTTCACGACTAGCGAGATGCCATCTTGGAGGATCCGTGTCCTCAGCTACGGAGTGAAGATGATGCCCACTGGGCAATGGTGATTGGGAAGTCAATCTAGATGCCCTCCTTTCTAAAAGGACCCTGATTTTGTTTAGGGAACTACTCACCCAGGACCAGTTTCGTGGACGTGGGACCTGTTCAGGTGCACAGGTCTCATGCTCAGATCCCTCTGTCCTCTGTTCAGTGTTCTGCTATCACCATCTTGAAATTGTTAATGTTTTTATTTTTGAACTTGTGATTTGTAAGGAAATCTGAGACAGTGGAGTGTGCATGTGAGCAGAGGAAATATGACACGCTATGCCACCTCCCTCAAATTTCTGTGGTAATTCCACAGAATGATTCTATGGGTTAATTCTACCCTGGTGCTGGTGATTGGTTGCTTTCAGACCAGGCATGCCACTCAAATCAGACCCATGTGAAGCTTTCTGGAGGCTTCTGGGAGAGTTCAGACTCCTGCTTCCAGAATTGATTCTACTTCCATCTTTCTGTAACAGTAAGCATGAAGCCAACATATAGAGCAGGACAAAGTCAACGGAATCCCAGAAAAACAGAGCCAGAGCTTCTGGACTAAGCAACCCAAATATTGGCCCCCACGGTGGACTTGCAAGAATATAACCAACCATTTCACTGTGGCTAAATCCCATTGAAGACAGACTTTCTGTAGCTTGAGGCTGAAAGCATACCAGCATATATCCGCTGACTGAGTAGACAGATGCGTATAGCATTGACAAATCAGAAGCCATGTCTGGCATTGGCCAAGAAAAACTTCAAGGATCTCAAGGAGGGAGCATCTGGTTGACAGGTGAAGAGCAAGGAAAGGCAGTCCCGGAAGGAAGGGGTGCCATGGTGTGTGCAAGACCTGACGGAGACACACACAAGGGGGCAGGGAGGACCAGAGTCTGGAGATGCAATGGCTCACGCAGGGACAATGGGTACCGTGGTGTGGCTGCCCTAGATTTGAGAGGGTCTGGGGTGTTCTCGAGGTGGTCTGGTCAGTTGCAGGTGGACCCTCTGCTGGGGCGGGGCTTAGAAATGCCTGGGGTGGTAAAGAGACCTGTGGCCATGCTGTTGCAGTAAGATCTTATGAGCTACTTTCTTATCATCTTATGCATGAAAAGGGACTTTATTGGAGTACTAATAGGTCCATTGTAGAGTCCAATTATCTGGGTTTGAAACCTCACTAATGGTATATTGTGGGCAAGTGACTTTTTCATTCTGTGCCAAATAAATGTAGAATGAAGGTATTAGCAGTATCTACCTCACCCTTTGCTACGAGAATTAGGAGGTGGTTTAGTGTTTGACACTTGTTAAGAGTTCCATGGATGTTGGTGATTATTGTGAATAGACTTTAATGGTCTGACATGGGTCTTTGCTAGGGAGATTTCGTCAGAGGACCATCGACCCACAGGCTCCTACACCCTCTCCTCAGCTCTCAATGTTTGGAGACTGTCATCTACAATTGCAAACCCTTTCTTTCTTTCACCTTCTGGGTACCTTCTACAGTGGCCTCTGAGCTGCAAGATGAAGACTTTCTGGGCCCCAGACTCCACGTGCCTGTTTCTGCTTTCCTGACATCTGGGCTGGGGGAGCGTGCTGCAGAGGTTCCTTGGACCAAAGTCCACCATAGCCAGCCAACCTCTCTGGCCTATGCCCAGCAGTCAGGGGAATGCCATGGGACACCTGAGTCCCGGCCTCTTAGAGTTTATAGCAGAAAGGGTAAAAGTCATATGGGAAATACTTATGTGGCTGATTTCACTTGATTTATAAGAATTCCTCACGCGAGAAAAGCATATTGTCACCACTGTCAGCATATAGTGGAGTGCTGTCCGTTTTGGTGATCTGCCTATGCAAGCCACATTTGGGGTTAGCTTCACAGACCGCTGCACAGGATCGGCGAGGATCCCATTACGTACAGCATATTGCCTTTCATTTACTGCTGAATCGGGTTCTTACTCAAGCCTATTACGTGCCACGTACAATTCGGTCACCTGTCTTACACAGTTATCTGCATTCTAAATATTACGTATGATGCAACGGAGGAACACATAGATCCTTCCATATTTTCAAAGAGTTGGAATCAAATTTCAGAGGGAATATGCCATTTAAACTACAAAGTACTCTTAAAAACTTTCCTTCAAAACTTTGAGAACTGGTTCGTTAGAAGTTCAGCTGATTGCTGACCTCTGGATTAGTATAATCTTTCCGAGGTGGATGTAGGAATGCACTTCCACTCATCACACACTTACCACTAATATTTATAGCTTGCCTTTTAAAAGTAAACAAATTAGGAGAAATCAGAAAACTCTAAGCCACCAAACCCAAAACTTTCCATGAATCTTTCTTATCATGCTAGGATAAAGACAGATACAAATTCTTGGATATGGTTCAAGACCAGAAGATGATTCTGCATCTGCAGAACATCTGACATATACGAAGTTTTAAAAATTCTTTTTAAATGAATATGCAGAATAAAGCATGCTCTGTGCCTTGGGACAAAGTCATATGTTACCAATTATTGGCAACGCACAGCACACGTAGCCAACAAACACACATAGGACCCACCAGTGTTGTTGGTAAGATTATGGAGAGAGTGGGTTGATTGCTTGCAGCTGTTATGTTAATTAAGGAACAAAATGGCTCCATCTGCCACACCATCTCTCAGTTGGGCTACCAGCCCTTTTTCTGCTTGGCTCTAAGTTCATATAGAGCTAGGGAGCTGATGCCTAGTCTTTGGCCCCAGTCAGTTCCCATGGAGTAGATGTTGGAGAGGAAAGTCTGGCAGGCTGAGGCACAGATTCCCATCTGGCTAATTCTCCACCACACTTAGGCTTGGAATGGGCTGACACAGGATTGTCTTTCCCCCACATGGATGTGGCTGAGGTTGGGGGTAAGGATCGGTGGACCAGGCTGGGCTGGACCCTATGGAAGTAATCCATCAACAAGAACTGATGGGGCTGAACAGACAGGCTGAGCTGGGTGGCATATTGAGTTCCCTTTGCAGTTGTCTTGCTTTATTTATCCGCGTAATGTATGTGTAGCAATGTGCCCTACAGGACACAACAGAGCCACCAATATAGTCAGCTTTGCTTGCAAGATCCTAGAGTAGTAGGGTTGGGGGTAAGTTTCTGTTTGGCACCTTTCCGAGGGCCAAAATCAAAGATACATTGAATAAACACTTTCTAATAACTGCTGAGACATAGATCATACAGATTGAATATATTTTATTTTTTAAAAGGGGGTGCTTCTCATGTACCCAGTCTTCACCTGTAAGCACAACTCTTTGTTGTTTTCTCCGCGGTCTCATGTTTCCTAATGGTGGTGAAAATCGTTCTGTTAACTGATACAAGTCAAAGTTGAAGATGAACATAAGATTCGGAAAAGTTTTAAATGCATTATATTCATTTCCACGATTAAACCATTAATGTGCATCGAAAGGCTTTGATAAAATTAACATCCCATTGTTTCTAAAAGTCGGTGAAAACCATACTATCCTCCTTTTTGTTTTCCAACTACTCTTTTTGCTAGAGGTACTAAGGAGCAATGAGATGCCAAGAAAGTAGTTAAAAGTTCAAGAGGAAGGATTCATTGAGCACCTGTTGTGTTGTAGGCATGGTTCTCTATCCATTGAGCGCCTCATTGCCCACAGTACTCCCTCCTCCCCAGCACTCAAGGCCAAAAGGGCTACGTTTCCTTCTAGCTCTGGTATTGGGATGAATTGGAAATCACCTTCTTGCCACTTCTCCTTCTTTCTATTTCCTCTTTCCACCATGACCACTGTTAGTAGATACAACAGTTTCAAGTGTTTAAAGTGGTACATTAGAGCAAGCTCCACCCCACCCAGGAATGAAAAGGAGAACAGCCATTGCCAGCTAAGTGGTTTCTCTAAAGAGGTAGCAGAGCTCAGGCAAAAAATGGTCAAGAGGTGGGGTCTATTATATGAGAAGAGAAAGACCAAAGTCATGGCTTTGGAAGAAACATTCTTTCTTTGAGATGAAATCAGGCTACCGACTCTAAGAAAAAAATAATGTTTCCCTGTGTACCTTTAGCTATAGTTCCCTTATGTGGTGAGACTGGTCTGGGATTGGCATGCTGGGACTCCATCTGTATCTTCCTCCAGAGCTTATCACACCCAAGAAGAGGAAAACACCAACAAAGACTGGTGGAAGCACCAAGGCATTACTCAAGTCGTGAGTCATAGAAAGGGGCTGAGAATCTTCCTCCTTCTGGTGGAGGGATAGAGCTTTGCGGGGAAAGGGAATTAGGCCATCTAGGGGGTGTCAGGGATGAAGGAGGTGCCTGGCGAGAGAGCAGAGAGGGATGGGGAACTCTACCCCAGGAAAATACAAATCACGGGGACCTGTGGTTAGGAGACCCTCCCCATTTGTGCCGCAAGAGGACAGCTGAGCTGCTCTTGTTGGTTGTCTCAACCTTCATTTCTCCCAGCCTCTAGTGCCCCGCTCAGGCTTGCCTGCCCTTTCCGCAGGAAGCTGCTTCCACCATGCCAGCTTCACCCTCCGGTTCTAGGTGCATTACCACTCCAAACCACTTTGGGGTAGAGGCAGTGGGACAGATGCCAGCAGCTCTGGAAGGCACTAGGGAAAAAAAAAAGAGTTCAGAAGCCAAAGACATTATGATGCACCATCTCTCTGTTGCTTCTCTAACTCAGTGAAGATTCTTCCAACGGTGATTTCACAACCCAAGTTATGTTCACATTAACCACCAAATAAGACTGCAACCCAAGATGCTATGAAATTCTTCTTTCTTAATTTTTTTTGAAACAAAATTCTTCTTAAAACCATCCAGACTTAAAGGTCAGAGGTCATGTGGAACTCTCGAATCAAGAGCTCACAGCAGAGAAAGTCAAGAGTGAGACCTAACTGTGGTCAGAACGCGCAAGCCCAACACGGTGAGGAGGCCACGATACTCAAGCCCTTTAGACTGGAATCATCATAAAAAGGCAAACAATGATGATGAGAATTCACCGAGCGCTCACAAAGTGCAGGCACTGTTCTAATGCTCTCCAGGCAGCAACTCCCATAACAAGCATGCCTGCCAATCCAGGGCAAACAGAACACAAGAGGCTTACACACTGTCCCTAAAGTTTCCCTCAAAAGGCATATTAAAAATCAAAGGTTAGGGGCGCCTGGGTGGCACAGCGATTAAGCGTCTGCCTTCGGCTCAGGGCGTGATCCGGGCGTTATGGGATCGAGCCCCACATCAGGCTCCTCCGCTGTGAGCCTGCTTCTTCCTCTCCCACTCCCCCTGCTTGTGTTCCCTCTCTCGCTGGCTGTCTCTCTCTCTGTCAAATAAATAAATAAAATCTTTTAAAAAAATAAAATAAAATTCAAAGGGTCTTCTTCCTTGATGTAGTTCACTGTTTACCAATCATTGATAGCAGTCTTAGATGACAAGCAAATACCAGTGTGGCAAGGCCAGCTCTCCTAGATCTTCCAACCCGTGAGCTTCCCATCAGAGTACTGCAGCCTGTTACAGAAGGACCACTCTTTTGGTGGGAAAGATTTGGATTGAATGAAGATCCAGTTGTCTGAGCAACATAAATTGAAGCAGCATATCTAAATAAGTGACCTATCTTTTAATCAAAACCAATTTGACTACATTTTTCCTTTTTACAATTCATTAATTTAAAAATGTGTTATTACATAAAACATAGAAATCATTAATTAAAATCTTTAAAATCAAATTAGGCTCTGTGGGTCTGGAACTTTTAACAGATAAAGTATAGGGGTTGCCATGGTAACTCGTCATGTTGTAATCCTGTACCTTCCTGGGCAAGAGGCTAGAAAGGAGAAGACAAACAATTTGAGGAGATTCTAGCATCAGAAATTGAGTTAATCTGTGACCTAAGCCCTCTGTAATTTTGCTTGCCAGCTTTTACCGTGGGAAGGAAAAACAGATAGTGGAAAGGCATAAAAGATTTCATTTCAAAGCTCCCTAAAATTGCCAATTCCACTCTATAGTTGCTTCTCAGCAGAGAAGGAAATGGGAAGAGAACGCAGGGAGATGACGCTGTCCTAAAACGAGGCACTTGCAGGAGAAAGTGGAATCATTGCTTCTGGATGGCAGGAAGCAGATGCCTCCCCCGGGGGAAGGATTCTGTCTAATCCTTAGGTTGGAACCCGCCCTCAATCAGTGTTACAGGCCAATTACCAACCTGGGACAACGCAGAAGCAACTAGAACCAACTCACAGCCTGCAGGCACACTTTCCCTTCCCAGTACCTCTGAGCATTCAGGGCTGGGACTCACCAGACGCCGAGCGCTCCACCGGTCCCCAGCCGCTGGTCACATAATGGAGATCAGATGGCGGACCGTCCACTTTCATTTCCCCCCTTTTGTGAAGCAGGGCACGACTGATGAAAACTGTTCAGCCTTTTGTGAATTCTTTGCATTCTCCCTCACCTTCTTCAAACTATATTGAATCAGGATTCTCTGAGACAGTCTTCCCACCCTTCATTCACATGAGTCCCAATTTCTCTATTTAAAGTACTTGTGTGAAAACCGATGGATTATAAAATCCATTTTCTGAGCGGGTCCCTTGCCTAATGTGGTCAGGAAATGTGAACAAGAACCATAATAATCTCGAGGACATTATTACAGGCAGGAATCTAAATTATTTAGCTTTCAAAATTCCAAAAGGTTCCCAACAATGGGATCAATTACAGGACTGCTGTCCGCGGCGAGGCCCCTGCCTTGCGTTCCTTGCAGTGGAGGCAAACACCGGCTGGGACGGGGCTCCTATGCAAGGTCAGCGACGTTGGAACTGTCGCAAGAGTGGGCGCCAAAGGAGGGTTCTCTTCTCAGCTGACATTAAGTGTGGTGAGTGTGTCTAGGATGCTGTTACAGGTAACACATTGTCAAATAGAGTCAATAGCTTCCTCATGACCAGGACATTGGCAATGAACCAGCTAATGGGGGCTGGGAAGGGACCTCAATGTGAAAGGAACTGGCCACACTGCCACCGAAGGGTTCGGACTCTACTTCGCAGCCCAGAGCAACAGCCCTGTTCTCCTCAGCCGCGGTGGGCAGGAAAGCTGCGCTGTCGTGTAAACGTCATTTGTCAGCGGCTCCGGTGTGGCGGGAGCAGGTGCAGCCTGGCGTCTCTGCTTGGGAAGGACCCCTTTCCAGCCTGGCCCACAAAACTACCTCGGATCCCCTCTGCCCACATTCGCCAGAGGAATAACTGTGACTGATAGCTGGGGATAGATAGTGGTGATAGTTACTGTCAAAAGTTAAAAAAACAAAAACAAAAACAAAAAACCCCTAAAGTAAAGACAATGAATTACTGAAGCAGTAATTAGAGTTCAAAACAAAACAAAGCAAAAACCGTCTGCAAACTGGGAGCACGCAAACCAAATTATGGTGTGAGGCTCAGAGGTATATTGTTCTAAAGCCGCTTACATGGAATGTAATGACTGTTTATTCTTCAAAGTGATCGGTTACTGTATTGGAATTCTCTTTACTGAAAGGGGAACTTGTTAGTGGTTACTTCATACCAATTTGTGGGAATGAACTAAGTTTCACTTATGATTTTCAGAGGCATAAACAAGAAGTGACCCAGGTCAAAGTAGCCTCACTTGTCTGGCAAAATAAGCTAAATTAAGCTTTACCTGTATGACTAAACTGGTTTAGTCTGCTCGGGGAAATTTCAAGTCTGGTGTCCATTTGCGATTGATTTAAACATTACACAACATTGTAAATGTACTTAATGACATTGAATTATACACGTAGAAATAGTTAAAATGGTAAACTTCATGTTGTATATATTTCGCCACAATAAAAAATGTATCAAGCTTTCTTTTTTTAAAAAAAGAGTGCTATCTATCTATCTATCTAATCTATCATCTATCTATCTATATCTATCTGAGTCATATACGGAGAGAGAGAGAGAGAGAGCATACAGAATGAGTTGCAAAGTATGGTGGGAATTTCCTAAGCAGTCAAGAAGGTGGTAAGTTGTGGTAGACATTTGTGGTGTTCAGTCTAACGGGTGAACACCCCATTCTACTTTGGAGGGATCTCAAGATGGAACCTGAAGGGTCACAGGTATCCCCTCAACTGCTCTCTGAAAGTTGGAGAAAAGACCAACCGGAAAGCATCCAGTAGAATGCTCATGCCCAAGACTCTAAATCTTAAGGGAGGGACCCAAAGATGCGGGTTCAGCCAGAACTTCCATGGAGATGAGACGAGGGGCGGTGAGTGACGAGGTAGCTGTACGGGGGCAGCATCCTCAACCAAACGGGGACAGTTCTGAAGACTTGTCTCCTGTGGTTCCTGCCCATTTTCCTGGTTTCGCCAGCCCTTCTGTAAATTCTGCAATAAAATCCTTTTAGTAAATTCTTTTTCCACTTAAGTCACCTGTGTTAACTTCTGAAGTTTGTAATATGAATAATACAGGGAGAAAATATTCCATTTCTCCCACATTGTCCAATAAGACTTGAAATCAAAGTCAAAATGGAAATTAAGTGGTTTTTTTAACTGAGAATTTTTTTAAATTTTATTTTATTTCTGCTTTACTGAGGTATAATGGACATATAAAATCATAAAATATTTAAAGTGTACATTGTGGTCATATATGTATTCCCTGTGAAAGAATTCTCCTCATTGAGTTAATTAATACATCCATACCTCACATATTTATCTTTAGGGCTTAGAATATTTAAGTTCAACTCTCTTAGCAAATCTCAATAATACAATGCATTGTTATCAACCATGCTTTACATTAGACCCTCAACCTTATTCACCTTCTAGCTGAAATTTTGTACCCTTTTACCAACCTCTCCTTTTTCTCCCACCCCCCAGCACCTGACAACTACTTTTCTACTCTATTTCTATGAGTTTGGCTTTTTTTTTTTTTTTTTTTTTGTATTTCACATATAAGTGATACCACGCAGTATTTATCTTTCTCTGTCTGGCTTATTTCACTTGGCATAAGGACCTCAATGTCCATCTGTGTTAACAATGGCAGGATTTGCTTCTTTCTCATGGCTCAATAATATTGCATTATATAATACATAATAAAAATAAATAAATGAGGATTATTCTGTGAACAATAGTATACCCTTATCCATTCACTTGTTGGTAGACACTTAGTCGTCTTCATATCTTGGCTATTGTGAATAATATTGCGATGAGTATAGAGTGCAGATCTTTCTGAGATCCTGATTTCAATTCTTTTACATATATACCCAGAAATAGGAGAGCTGGATCATAGGGTAGTTTTAGTTTTAATTTTTTGAGGAACTACCATACCGTTTTCCATAGTTGCTGCATCAGTTTACATTCCCACCAGTAGGGAACAAAGGATCCCTTCTTCCCACATCCTCACCAACATTTAGCTGTTGTCTTTTTAATGACAGCCATCCTAACAGGTGTGAGGTGATAGCTCACTGTGGTTTTGATGTGTGTTTCCCTGATGATGACTGATGTCGAGCATCTTTTCATGTGTCAGTTGACGATGTGTATGTCTTCTTTGGAAACATGTCTGTTCAGTTCCTCTGCCCATTTGTTAATCGCATTGTGTGGTTTTTTGTTTTGTTGCCATTTAGTTGCATGGGTTAGTTACATATTTTGGATATTAATCCTTTATCAGGCATATGGTTTGTAAATATTTTCTCCCAATCAGTAGGTTTCCTTTATATTTTGTTGATGGTTTCAAGTGAGAATTTTAGCTGAATTTTTAGCCACAAATCTTCTTCAGTTGTCATAAAACCACTCAATCCTGCCAATCTTCAGTCAAGCAGGGGCTCAAATGATTAAGAAATTATTTTCTTTCCTGTCACAATACACAGATTCCCTGGAAGATCAGAAGGACTGGTTTCATGGGCTCTGGTACTTTGTTATGGCTGCTTCAAAGGTTGCAGTACGGTCTTCCAAAGAAGAGGCTGTAGCTTTCCTAAAAACCTGAACGATGACGGTGTGCACAGTAGGCACGTCACTTCCGCCGACCCTAGCTTTAGTCTTCGAATCAGGTATAGGGACCTCAAACTGACCAGGGCCAGCTTCCAAAGGCCAAACAACAGAGTCCAGTGCTGAGAAATGAGCATATTCCCTCTCTGGCTTTGGGCTTTGGAACAGTTTCTCTTCCAGCAAATTCTTTTGTTCTTCCTTTATCGGCCTTGATACACAAGAGAGTTCTGAAGAAATTGCGGCAACCATAAATGCAAAAATGCATCCCCACCTATGGAGCGGTGGCTCAGGCTGCTGGTTGACCCACGTGCTGTTTCCACTGACTTGCCCTTCTTCACCTTCTTTCCTTTGTCCCTGGAAGTTTGACAACATGGGTCAGCAATGGACTGTACACAAAGCTTACTTACACCCTAACTCTAGGACAAACTATGCTTTAAAAAAATCTATGTAGTCTAGGGGCGCCTGGGTGGCACAGTGGTTAAGCGTCTGCCTTCGGCTCAGGGCGTGATCCTGGCGTTGTGGGATCGAGCCCCACGTCAGGCTCCTCCGCTATGAGCCTGCTTCTTCCTCTCCCACTCCCCCTGCTTGTGTTCCCTCTCTCGCTGGCTGTCTCTATCTCTGTCGAATAAAAAAATAAAATCTTTAAAAAAAAATAAAATAAAAAAATAAAAAATCTATGTAGTCTGAAAGGATGATTTCAACCAGCCTCCCAGAAGTCTCTATCAAAACCACGTAGGGTGGTTTTCTTTTTTCCTAAACTATTGGCATTCACTGCTCCCTCCATTGAACACGCACACTCCCTGTTTGGATAGGTACCCACTCCTCATTGAGATGACCAGGGCAATGCGTGACAGAATTTCTTCGGGGTGACCACAGCTGGGATTTGCCTCCAGCACGCCTGCCTCCACGCCCATGTCATTCCCAGTGCCCTCTGCCCACTGTGGAAACCAGGTGGGCTGGTCCTTCCTGGCCCTTTCGCCTCACCATATCCTAGGCAGTGCCTGCATCTGAGGTGTTGCGATGACTGGGGAGAAAGCAGGGTGGGGACATGTGGAGAGATGGAAAGTGCTGCCTACATGTAGTTTGCTAACATGATGAACGATAATCTTATCACGTGACTGCTAACGCTGCTGCAGGACAGCGTCTGGAGAAGAAAGGAAGCTGCGACCCGGCGACAAGCAAATCATGTCTTGCATCATTAAAAAAAAAAGCTGCTAGTTCTTGCAATAGGAAAAAGAAAACAAACGGCAATTAAGGACGTGAGTGACTGAGAGGTGAACCTGTTACTCCCTGAGAAACTGGAAAACGTGCCAGCAGGTAGAAAACCCCATCACGTTGTGTAACAGTGGTGGTGTGGCCAACTTCTTTCCAAGAGTTTGTGAGTACCAGGGATTTGTGTCTGGTTTCCTTGCTTTGTTTTCCCTCTGCCTGATGACCCTACTTGGAGAAATTATGTGGGTTATCAAGAGAAAGAGGAAAAAGACAATACCAGTATGGAACAAGTTGTGACTATGCCAAACGTGTGATAATGGAGTGAGTAGCCTTTAGGAAGATACGTAAGAGTAAAAAAGATTTTACTGACAAGCCCATTAGATTCTGTGAAGGATTGGCCCTGTTTTTTCTTGAGAGGTCACACTCTACTTTCAACAACAATTTTATGGGCTCTTCAGAAATTAAAATAGCAATAAAAATAATTACGTGAATGCCTACACAGATGGGTTGGGGTTGTTTGATATTCTTGTAATATTTTAAGTCCTTTGCGTAATCGGATTAAGCAACATGAACACGTAACTCCAGAGCTAAAGGCCACTGTCATCGCAGGGAAGAGACCAGCATTAGCAAACAAATTAATTCCTGGGTAAACCAGAGAGAAACGAGGAAGGCTTTGATCCAAGACTTAATATTTTCAAACCATCTCTCAGTTAAATTAAAGAGGTATCTCCTGGAGCAGATCAGTGGAGACCAGGGTATACATTGCATCCTCTTCTACCACCTAAGTGTCCCGTAAAAAAGCACATAGTCTTGAAGTTGCGGACTTGCCAGGGGAGAAAACACACATCATGTGAGTGTGGGGAGAACTGGTGCTCCATTTTGAAAGGGTTTGTCATTTTTCCCCCTCCATGACCTTGGGTAAATGACTTCAGCCCCTCTGAGCAGGGGGCTGCCTTTCCCGCACTATAGAAATGGCTATTATGCCTATCGATCATGCAGAGCTGCCACGAGGCTTAATTTATTAGTTAATGTTTGTGTTACACTCTGCGGCTCTTCGATGGAAGGTGTTAGAGAAGTGCAAAGCAGCAATATGTTATCTAAACATCTGCCTCCTCAAATAGCTCTCTCTAAAGTGTTCATGGCTTCAGCACAAATGATTCCTCCAAAAATGGTCTATAAATCGCCCTCCCCCCCCCCCCACGCCAGCGCACGGAGTCTATGCAGTATCCCCTCCGGAAGCTGTGCTTTCCACCTTGTCCCCGTAATGGCCCCTGCAGGTGCTGCTTGTCCTTACGGGTCCTCCTGGTTCCTCACCACGTCTACCCTCTCTATTCTTTACTCCAAAAAGCCGTTATAATTAGGCATTTCTTTTGATGCGTGATTTTATACATGGGCATGTTCCATCTAACTCAGGGGCTTGGTTTTAAAATTTGGCAGGAAAACCAAGAGAGATCACTTACAAGCTTCTTGAAAATAAAGAAGAAAATGGAAACAAACAAACAAACAACCGGTCCAGGTTTGAACATGTTTTGATGAGATTTAATTAATTGCTGAATTGCTAAAGATAATATCAGAGATTATTTCTACTAATATTCATAGTGTCCATAATTCTGTTAAAACTCGGGACCCTAAAGCAAATGGGTCTTTATTCCTGTAGGAATTTCGTAGTTCCAAGTATATGCTTGGATTGAGGCAACTTCTTTCCCAAACACAACTAGAGAAAGACAATGAATAACAAATGTTATCAACATACTATTTTTTAAAGGCTTTACTCTTCTCTTATTTTTACTTCCACTTCAATTTTGGGAGCATTTGTTTTCTTTGCATATTATTCCTCAGCCCTATCGTTTGTGGTCTGGGAGTATCTTAGAAGGTACCCAGGATTCGTTTTAATCAGGCATAGTAAGATGATAGACACGGAGACCGCGGACTTTGAAAGAAGAGTTTATTACTTACAAGGCCCAAGAGGAGTGGGCAGGCGGCTCCGTGCAGCAGCACATGGGGAAAGGCCCAGGTAAGTCAGGAAGCAGAAGGAGTGACGGGAAAAGCCTGGCCCAGGGGTCATGTGGTTTCTGTGGGAAGGACGGGGTGAGGCAAGTTTGAGCAAACAGGATTGTACAGTTTGGATAATGTGGGCGGGCTCTGAGCTATAAAGCTAGTCTCTAGTTGTCTAGTGCCCGGACCTGGGGTGATTTGGGGCCGGGGAAATGTGGGCTTGGTGTGTGAGGGCTTGATGTAGGGAGGTAGTTGGGAATACGGACTTTGGTTTGGTTGGTTCGTATGTGAGAAGTGTGCTCATCAGCAAGCTGCTTGCTACCTCTAAGAATTAGCCAGCTCTGGAAGGGTGGTCTCTCCCGATAGCAAGCGTCATAAACTATAGAAAATAAAAATCGTGATTAATACAGGGAAATCTTCTCTGGGATCTTCCAAGAAAATCTTTAAGAATTTGGCTACACAAGTCCCTCACTGTTTATTTGGTGATAAAATATATGCTTTATAAAGAGAAAAGTGGAAATAATCATGAGAACAGCTACCACTGATGAGTACTTACTCTACCTAGCAATTGGTGAAACGCTGTATGTGCTATCTCATTTGAAGTATTAGACTATAAGAATACCAAAATGAAAAAGAAAAGTTCAAGTTACCTTTTTATCCTTATTTGTTGTTTAATGGGAAAGCATCTCAAGGTAGGGTTTATAAGACATTGACCCAGAGGGCTTTGAAAGAGGTAAATCAGCGTTTTCTTCCTTCTTTTTTTTTTTTTCCCCTTCATTTATTTGTTGGGGGGGGGTGCAGGGAGAGAGGGAGAGAGAGAGAGCGAGCAGGCACAGGGGAAGCAGCAGGCAGAGGGAGAAGCAGGTTCCCCGCTGAGCAAGGAGCCAGATGTGGGGCTCCATCCCTGGACCCCGAGATCATGACCTGAGCCCAAGGCAGACATTCACCCGATTGAGCTACCCAGGTGCCCCAGCATCTTCTTTCTGCTGCAGATGAGTCAGCCTCTCAACACTCATTCGTGGTGTTGTAAAGCTGCTCACTTAAAACCTGCCATTTTGGTGTTCGTTGGCCATTTGAATTAATTCTAGCGTTATCTGGAAGCTCAGCTCCGACGCACGGCTCTAACTGAAAGTCTCTCCATCTATAACGATGGAGAGGAGTCTGTGGGTAGGGGTTCTTAAACTGGCATCACACAGGCTGTTATCACCTGTCATATGTACCACCATCGCCCAAACCACACCTGTGGCTGGTATTGTTTTGTCTGAGCAAGGATGCAACCTCAGAATCTCTCAACGTAGCACTCTAGGAATTCGCAACCAATTTTTCTAGGTTGGCATGAGATATAAAACATATTTAATGTATTTGCCATCTCTATACAAAAGAATGACGATCCTGTCTCTATCCATGTTACAATTAACTTTTAGAGAATTAGAGAGTGTAAGGTAATCAATAGTTTGATTACAAAAATTGGAGGCTTAATCTAATATTTATAATGGATCTTTGTCTTATGAAATGTATAGTGTAGGTTCCTGCTAACCCAGGAAATTAGATTAACCCTAAAGTGACTGGTTCTAGGCTAAGCCAATCACAGTCCTTGCTGGGTCTCTCCTGCTGGAGGGTCGGGTGAGACTGTTTCTACCGGAGATGCTAGGCCAGGAGGATGTAAGTAAGGTGCTAGTGGTGGGAGACATCATGTGAGCTCAGCCAAGAGATAGAAAGAGAGAGAGAGAGAGAGAGAGAGAGAAAAGACAGAGAGAGAGACACAGACTTTGGGTCCAAGCCAGATACACCACTGAACTTCCTAGGCGTAAGAGCCAATAAATTCATTTTTCTGTCCCCTTAGGCTAGTTTAAGTTGAACTTGCAACCAACAAAGTTCTAACTAATACAAAAACATTTCAAAAATACCAAAGGAATATTTTCATTCTATAATGCCATTTTCTCAAGTTCCAACTGTTGGACACATGCTTAATATCGAAGAGATACATGATTTATATCATGAGATGATATTTCCTGAGCTTCCTATGTGCTAGGTATTGTTCTAAGCACTTTGCATGCAGTGAATCATTTAATTCTCATACAAATCTTTTGAGGTGGGTATTATTAGCATGATTATACAGATGCAGAAACCAGGACCCTGAACAGTTAAGACACTTGTCCAAGATCATAGAGCCTTTATTTGAATCAGGCAAAGTCTGTGCTCTTAGCCACTAAGCCAATACTTGGAGCCTGGTTCTGTCCTGTGAGTGGGAAAGTCTTTCATAATTATGTCTAATCACAAAAGAGAACAGGCACGGTGTCCTTTCTCCTTTCCATGCCTCATATGCCTCCCTGGCACCGGGGTGCCGTTCTAACTTGCAAAGGTGAGCAAGAAAGCCTGGTTACCTTTGTAGGAGTGCTGACAGCTCTGCCGCCACTCTTGGGCCTCCATCTTGTTCGTGCCCTTGAGGTGACCCCCGCCCCGCGCTACGTGTTCCAGCCCCGGGGGGTTAATGTCAGCCCTGCCCAGAAGGAGGGACACTTGTGTTGATCTGCCCTCATGCTGTGCACAGGAGGCGGTGCTCGGATAACGACTGGAGAGCCTCTGGCACACAGATGATGCCACTTTAGATAAACGACCCTGTGACCTCACCACCAGGCCCCTTGCTCTATAAAAGCCGGGGGGGGGGGCAGGGGGGAGGGGAGGCGCAGGGAGGAGGTAAGAGCCTGACCCGGTGGAGAGGAGCTGCGTGCTTTCTGGGTCGTTCGTCTGCTGGATTCCCCCCGGTCGGTAAGTCACCCCGGCTGCAACTCTGTCGACAGTATGGAGTGGCTTGCGTTGTTTCTGGTCTTAAAGTGTCTTCTCGGTCGGGGTGATAAATACTGACCCTCCTGCACCTTCTAAACACCCTTTATGTGACAATCTGCGAATCACTGCCTTTTAGATTTGGGAGGAACGTTTCCGAAGAAATGCTATCCATAAGCCTCACCCTAAACGGGCACAATACTTCTGGAAAACGCCCATCTTTTCAGGAGTATGTAAGTCTCTTGAAAACTGTTATTAAACCAGTGGTGACTTTAACCCCAAACACACAGGTGAACCGCAGTGTATAAGAGAGGGTCAATATTTCTAAGAAAGCCGAATGTTAGGAGGAAGGATACTCCTACTCCTCGGGGGTGGGAATCGAAAGCCGGAAAATCTGCTGTGCTTAGCGGGGTACGCTCCCCGGGCTTACACTTGCCTTGATTGTGGGGAAGATTCCCCGGAAGCTCGAGCGCTCGCTGCCCTCCGTCCCAGGCCGCGGAATTGTCAAATCCTGTTGGCGCGTCGCTACCTGATTGCCTGTCGAAATCCTGCAGTTGCCACCGCTGCTGTATTTTAGGTCCGTGAATTGACGTATCTCCCTTGTATCTGCTTTGGTGGTTGCTTCCCCCCCCCCTTTTTTAAAGATTTATTTATTGGAGAGCTAGAGCGTGCTGAAGCAGTGGGGGAGAGGGAGAGAATCTCAAGCAGACTCCCCGCTGAGCGTGGAGCCCCACGAAGGCTTGAGCTCACGACCCTGAGGTCAGGACCTGAGCGGGACACTTACCTGACTGAGCCCCCCGGCGCCCCGGCTGTTGCTTTCCAAAGGAGCAGTCGCACTAACAGGGAGGGGATGCGGCCAGACCTCTCTGTGGGGCTGAGGACCGCTAAGAAAAGGAGCAACTGTTTACTTTGTAATTAGAATACTAGCAATATTGACTGTATATTACATGTATCTTTTTTTCCTGAGAAATGCGAAGTATTTTAAAGAATATGCCCACTCATGGAGAAGCACAGGGACACGCTAAAAACAGTGGCGTGGTTTGTAACCTCTAGATGCTGCGCAGTGCGGTGACAAGAGGTTTGCTTTGCAAAGCGACGATCTGTGGAGAGAATACAGTTCTCTCGGAAGTGCCTTCTGAGCTCAGGGGGGACCTGCCTTTCAGATGGTTCATAGGTGACAGGGACACAGGTGAGAGAGATGTAGGTCTAGAGTGAGGTGGTACTATTTCCATAAGCATTTCTCCGCACTTAATGGGAACTGACATACACTCTGGTTTCCTCAAGGTCCTGGATGAAATTGACTTCAGCCGAGAAGCAAGCCCATGAGACACCCTTGAGTCCTCAATTCTACTCCGATTTAGGGAAGGCTGTTCTTCTGTTCACCTCGGCTTTGCCTAGCCTCATGTTGCCCTGGCCTCAGAAGGCCAATTGTTGAGAAAGTTCACTAAGGACACTAAGATATTTTATGTAAAGTATTTGGGATCAGTTGGGGCCACTGGCTTTTTATGCACAAGTGACCAGAGTTACTGACTAAAGAACCTCAGAGCAAAACCGAGCATCTCTCTTGCCTGAGCTGCAAAGCCTGGGCCATGTCTCCATTTCCATGCACAGCGGCTCCTTCCGAAAACAGAGGGAGAAGATGCATCCCCCCCCCAAATAAATTCTAGTCAACTTGGAGTCTACAAACCCCATTAAAATAAATTGGAATTAACAAATCCTTACCGGATGGCACATTTAAAGTAGAATCATTACATGCCATGATTTAATGTTTTTGTAAGCAAATATCCTTCGAAAGAAAAGGAGGGAAAAAATAATTTTGGTACGTGTTTGTCAAAATTTGAGGACCATTAACTTTCTGAGCAAAGAAGAACTCCTTAGGGCCCTGAAATAGAAATGAGATAAACAAAAGCTATGGTTGAGCACAACTCTTGTTCTGTGGCCTCAAATACAGGCTTAGGACTCTTGCCCCTGTGTAGGGTGTCATGCAGCAGACCAATGCTCCCACCAAGAATAGCTAGAAAAGCCATAAACTATAAGATAAAATAAAATTCTGTTAAAAGCATCAGAAGGCAGCTGATGCCCACCCATCACAACTAGACAGGTTTAATTACAGACAGGTGAGCTATTGATCTGCCGCTTCTTTTGCCCTGTGACATTTACAGATTTGGGATCTAAAGTCAGAGCCTGAGAATCTGGTCTTTGGACAAAGGACTGTAGGAAACCGGAAAGGTAGAGAAACCAGCAAGGTTCTTGATGGTCTTATTGGGTTTGAAAGTTAAGAGAGGGTAGCAATCACTAACAATCACTGGCTTAAAAAACATGCTAGGGGCATCCATTAGCATGTTTTAGGAAGGAATGTAGACTCGTGGTCATGTTGCAAGGTTCTTCTCAGGGACAAAAAGGTGAAGCGAAAGTTTATTAAGTGGAAAAAATAGAAAAGGAAAGAAAAAGAGCTCTCTAGAGTGAGAGGGGTCCCTAATGGGTTGCCACTGAGGGCTATTATGGTTGCCAGGGAACTTGGTAAATATCTTGTCTATAACATTTAAGACAAACAAGGTGGATTGGTAAATATCATGAAAATATCCCATCTATATTTAGAACAAACAAGGTGGGTTTGTTCTGTTCCCTTCTCTCTGGTTAATATCTATGACATTTCTCCACATCTGGGATTTCTGTGACCTGGTTATATAGCCCCTACCTAGCCTTGCCTGTCCCTTAGTCAATTCTGTAAGAAGGTGAAATAAAGGTCAGACAGGAGAGTTTCCACAGAAGGAGTTATTTAGAATAAGGAACAGCTTTTGTCAGCAAAGGGTTAGTGTTCCAGAGTATTTACATATATGAGAGTTTAACTATACAAGTTAAACAACCTCGAAGTATCAATTAAAATTTTATT
The DNA here is from genome assembly GCF_023065955.2 of Ursus arctos. Classification (NCBI taxonomy): domain Eukaryota; kingdom Metazoa; phylum Chordata; class Mammalia; order Carnivora; family Ursidae; genus Ursus; species Ursus arctos. The sequence continues at coordinate 43,790,434 of NW_026622930.1, read as the reverse complement.
AAGAATGAATAATATATATAATTCCAATAATTCCACCAATGCATGTACATATATGGTAATATATACATAGTCAAATATTTAATTTGTTTTTAATTGATATTTCTGCCATGCTCAGTCTTTTTGAAATTTCATTTTCCTTTGGGTCTTCATTCCTCACTTCAGGAGGAAAAGAAAGGGTTTGACAGGCAGAATTTGATTCTGTTGGGATTATCAGAAGCTCCAAGTTAATGGATTGCAAATTGCATTGTGGCATGTTAGACCACTTGTGGAATGCAGGCTTTTGGAGAATGAAACTGATGCTGGGCATATAATATACACAGGATGCCACTAACATTAGTTCCTCATGAATATAATTGTTTCCTTTTAAGTTCAGGCCTGTAGCAAAAATGCAGCTCAGCTCTATCCACTTGGTGCTGCCTACGCTCCTATATTATGCAAGATATAATACTATGCACGGTTTTATATTTATTAGGTAATTTTTGCCTGACCTATTTCTAAGAATGGTTGTTAGATATTGTTAGTGATTTAACTTTGAAAACCTTTTCTGTTCTCTTTCAAGCTTCTGGTTTGGATTAAAGAGTATTAAGATTGAAGTTGAGCTATGAGTCAGTTTTTTCTCCCAATGAAACAGAAAAATCAATAAGGCTGATCTAATTATAACTATTTTCCATAGTCTAGATTTTCTTCTCATTTGAGTACTTTTACCCATTTAAGCTTACAAAACTTATGCTACTAAAATATTGCTTTTTTTCTACTTACATATTAGAAAACTGCATGAGATGTTATTTGATTTTTAGATTTACAATCTGAAGGCTGTTGATTTAGTCCAGTTTCTTTTTTTTTTAAAGTTTTATCATGATTAGAACACTTAACATGAGATCTATCCTCTTAACAAATTTAAGTATACATTTTTTTTTAAAGATTTTATTTATTTATTTGACGGAGAAAGACAGCCAGCGAGAGAGGGAACACAAGCAGGGGGAGTGGGAGAGGAAGAAGCAGGCTCATAGCGGAAGAGCCCGATGTGGGACTCGATCCCATAACGCCGGATCACGCCCTGAGCCGAAGGCAGACGCTTAATGGCTGTGCCACCCAGGCGCCCCTAAGTATACATATTGTTGACCATAGGTAAAAATAGAGGTTATTCGTTGTTTTTGAGTATGGCTGACACACAGTGGTACAGTAGTTTCAGGTGTACAACATAGTGATTTGACAAGTTCATACATTATGCTGTGTTCACAAGTGTAGCTGCCATCTGTCCCCACACCGCTATTACAGCGTCACTGACTGGTATTCCCTATGCTGTGTCTTTTGTTCCCATGACTTTCTCATTCCATAGCTGGAAGACTGAATCTCCCACTTCCCTTCTCCATTTTGCCCAAATCCCTACCCCTCTCCCCTCTGGCAGCCACCAGTTTGTTCTCTGTATTTATAGGTCTGCTTCTGCTTTTTGTTCATTTGTTTAGATTCCACTTATGAGCGAAATCACATCGTTTTTGTCTTTCTCAGTCTGACTTATTTCACTTCGGTCCTTCCATGTTGTCTCAAATGGCACCACCTCCCCTTTTATATGGCCGCCTGATATTCCCGCGTGCGTGTGCGTGCGCACGCGTGTGTGCGCACATGTATGCATGTGTACTGTGTCTTCCTTATCCATCCATCTAGTGATAGACACTTGTATTGTCTGTTGTAAATATGCAAGAAACACAGGAGTACATTTATTTTTTCGGAATTTTTTTTCCTTTGTGTTAATATCCAGTAGTGGAATTGGATCGTACGGTAGTTCTACTTAACTTTTGAAGAACTTCCATACTGTTTTCTACAGTGTTTGTAGCAATATATGTTCCCACCAGTAATGCACAAGGGTTCCTTTTCTCCCCACATCCTCACCAACATTTGTTGTTTCTTGTGTTGATGTTACCCATTCTAACAGGTTTCAGGTGGTATCTCAGGGTGGTTTTGGTTTGCATTTCCCCAATGATGAGCGGTTTTGAGCATCTGTTTCACGTGTCTGTTGGCCATCTGGATGCCTCTTTGGAAAAACGTTCAGTTCCTCTGCACATGTTTCCTTTGGATTTTGTGTGTGTATTTGTTGAGTTATAGTTCCTTATATATTTTGGATACTAACCCCTTATCAGATATATCCTTTGCAAATATATGCTCCCGTTCAGTAGCCTCGTTGTTTTGTTGATGGTTTCCTTCACTGTGTAAAAGCTTTTTATTTTGATGTAGTGCCAAATAGTTTTTGGGTTTTATTTTGCTTTTGTTTCCCTTGCCTTAGGAGATATATCTAGAAAAAAATGTTTCTATGGCTGATGTCCGAGCAATTATTGCCTGTGTTCTCTTCTAGGATTTTTATCTGTCAGGTCTTTAATCCGTTTCAAGTTTCTTTTTGTGTACGGTGTTAAAAGGTGGTAGAGCTTATTCATCTTATTTAACTAAAACATTTATGCCTGTTGGTTAATAACTCCCCATATCTCCTTCCCTGCCTTGGGTATGGAATACCATACACCATTACAGGCTTTAATTTTATGAATTTGACTATTTTGGCTATTTCATAGAAGTAGAATCATGTAGTGTTTGTCTTTCTGGGTCAGGCTTACTTCACTGAGCATAATGTCCTCAAGGTCCATCCGTGTGGTCGTATATTACAGCATTTCCTTCCATTTTAAGGCTAGATAATATTCCATTGTATGTATACACCACAGTATCTATTCATCTGTCGGTGGATATTTGGGTTGTTTCCACGTCTTAGTTATAGTGAATAGTGCTACAGTACATGGGAGTGCTGATATCCATTCGACATTCTTTTTTTTTTTTTTTTTAATGATTTTTTATTATATTATGTTAGTCACCATACAGTACATCCCCGGTTTCCGATGTAAGGCTCAATGATTCATTAGTTGTGTATAACACCCAGTGCACCATGCAATACGTGCCCTCCTTACTACCCATCACCGGTCTATCCCATTCCCCCACCTCCCTCCCCTCTGAAGTCCTCAGTTTGTTTCTCATAGTCCATAGTCTCTCATGTTTCATTCCCCCTTCTGATTACCCCCCCTTTCTTTATCCCTTTCTTCCCCTACCGATCATCCTAGTTCTTATGTTCCATAGATGAGAGAAATCATATGATAGTTGTCTTTCTCTGCTTGACTTATTTCACTTAGCATTATCTCCTCCAGTGCCGTCCATGTTGTAACAAATGTTGAGAACTCGTTCTTTCTGATAGCTGAGTAATATTCCATTGTATATATGGACCACAACTTCTTAATCCAGTCATCTGTTGCAGGGCATCTCGGCTCCTTCCACAATTTAGCTATTGTGGACATTGCTGCTATGAACATTGGGGTGCATATGGCCCTTCTCTTCACTACGTCTGTATCTTTGGGGTAAATACCCAGTAGTGCAATGGCTGGATCATAGGGTAGCTCAATTTTTAACTTTTTAAGGGACCTCCACACTGTTTTCCAGAGTGGCTGTACCAACTTGCATTCCCACCAACAATGTAGGAGGGATCCCCTTTCTCCACATCCTCTCCAACAATTGTTGTTTCTTGCCTTGTCTATTTTTGCCATTCTAACTGGCGTAAGGTGGTATCTCAGTGTGGTTTTGATTTGAATTTCCCTGATGGCTAATGATTTTGAACATTTTTTCATGTGTCTGTTAGCCATTTGTATGTCTTCATTGGAAAAGTGTCTGTTCATATCTTCTGCCCATTTTTTGATTTGTTTATTTGTTTCTCGTGTATTGAGTTTGAGAAGTTCTTTGTAGATCTTGGATACCAGTCCTTTATCTGTAGTGTCATTTGCAAATATATTCTCCCATTCCACGGGCTGCCTCTTAGTTTTTCTGACTGTTTCCTTGGCTGTGCAGAAACTTTTAATCTTGATGAAGTCCCATAAATTCATTTTATCTTTTGTTTCTCTTGCCTTTGGGGATGTGTCATGAAAAAGGTTGCTTTGGCCGATGTCGTAGAGGTTGTTGCCTATGTTCTCCTCTAGAATTTTGATGGATTCCTGTCTCACATCGAGGTCTTTCATCCATTTGGAGTTTATTTTTGTGTATGGTGTGAGATAGTGGTCAAGTTTCATTTTCTTGCATGTAGCTGTCCAATTTTCCCAGCACCATTTATTGAAGAGACTGTCTTTTTCCCACCGGATGTTTTTTCCTGCTTTATCAAATATTAGTTGCCCAAAGAGCCGAGGGTCCATTTCTGGGCTCTCTATTCTGTTCCATTGGTCTATGTGTCTGTTTTTGTGCCAGTACCATGCTGTCTTTGTGATCACAGCTTTGTAGTACAGCTCGAAATCCGGCATTGTGATGCCCCCAGCTTTGTTTTTCCTTTTCAACAGTTCCTTGGAGATTCGGGGCCTTTTCTGGTTCCATACAAATTTAAGGACTATCTGTTCCAGTTCTTTGAAAAATGTCCTTGGTATTTTGATCGGGATAGCATTGAAAGTGTAGATTGCTCTGGGTAGCATGGACATTTTAACTATGTTAATTCTTCCGATCCATGAGCATGGAATATCTTTCCATCTTTTTATGTCTTCCTCAATGTCTTTCAAGAGTGATTTATAGTTTCTAGAATATAGGTCCTTTACGTCTCTGGTTAAGTTAATTCCAAGGTAACGTATGGTTTTTGGTGCTATTGTAAATGGGATGGATTCCCTAATTTCTCTTTCTTCGGTCTCGTTATTCGTGTATAGAAATGCAACTGATTTCTGAGCATTGATTTTGTATCCTGCCACGTTACTGAATTGCTCTATAACTTCTAATAGTTTGGGAGTGGCTTCTTTTGGGTTTTCCATATAGAGTATCATGTCATCTGCAAAGAGAGACATTTTGACTTCTTCTTTGCCAATTTGAATACCTTTGATCCCTTTTTGTTGTCTGATTGCTGTTGCAAGGACTTCTAGTACTATGTTGAATAATAGTGGTGAGAGTGGGCATCCTTGTCGAGTTCCTGATCTTAAGGGAAAGGCTTCCAGCTTTTCCCCATTGAGAATAATATTTGCAGTAGGCTTTTCATAGATGGCTTTTATGAGATTGAGAAATGTACCTTCTATTCCTACACTCTGAAGGGTTTTAATCAGGAAAGCATGCTGTATTTTGTCAAATGCTTTTTCGGCATCGATTGAGAGGATCATATGGTTCCTGAGTCTTTTCTTGTTGATATGATGTATCACGCTGATTGATTTGCGAATATTGAACCACGCTTGCATCCCAGGTATGAATCCCACTTGATCATGATGGATAATCCTTTTAATGTACTGTTGGATTCTATTAGCAAGTATCTTGTTGAGGATTTTGGCATCCATATTCATTAGGGAAATCGGTCTGTAATTCTCCTTTTTGATGGGGTCTTTGCCTGGTTTGGGGATCAAGGTAATATTGGCCTCATAGAATGAGTTTGGTAGCTTTCCTTCTGTTTCTATTTTTTGAAATAGCTTTAGGAGAATAGGTATTATTTCTTCTTTGAATGTTTGGTAGAATTCCCCAGGAAAACCGTCCGGGCCTGGAGTTTTGTTATTTGGAAGGTTGTTTATCACTGACTCAATTTCTTCATAATTAATTGGCCTGTTTAAGGAATCAATTTCTTCCGGTTTCAATCTTGGTAGTTTATAGGTTTCCAGGATGGATTCCATCTCTTCCAGATTGCTTAGTTTATTGGCATATAGCTGTTGATAAAAATTTCTAATAATCCTTCCAATTTCAATGGTGCTCGTCGTGACCTCTCCTTTTTCATTCATAATTTTAATAATCTGGGTCCTTTCTCTTTTCTTTTGGATAAGTCTTGCCAGTGGTCTGTCAATTTTATTGATTCTCTCCAAGAACCAGCTTCTAGTCCTGTTGATCTGCTCTACTGTACTTCTGGTTTCTGCTTGATTGATTTCAGCTCTAATTTTGGTCAACTGCTTCCTCGTGCGTGGATTAGGCCTGTCCCTCTGTTGTTGTTCTAGCTTCTTGAGGTGAGAATATAAAAACTGCATTTTAGATTTTTCTATTCTTTTGAGTGAGGCTTGGATGGCTATGTATTTCCCCCTTAGGACTGCCTTTGCAGTATCCCATAGGTTTTGGACTGTTGTATTTTCATTCTCATTGGTCTCCATAAATTGTTTAATTTGATTTTTGATTTCCTGGTTTATCGAGTCATTCCTGAGCAGAATGGTTCTTAGTCTCCAAGTGTTTGAGTTTCTTCCAAATTTTTCCTTGTGGTTGAGTTCCAATTTCAGAGCGTTGTGGTCTGAGAATATGCAGGGGATAATTTCAATCTTTTGGTATCGGTTGAGACCTGTTTTGTGTCCCAGAACATGGTCTATTCTTGAGAATGTTCCATGGGCATTAGAATAGAATGAGTATTCTTTGGTTCTGGGGTGTAGTGTTCTATATATATCTATGAGGTCCAACTTGTCGAGTATGACATTCAAAGCCTTTGATTCTTTGCTTAGTTTTTGCCAGGGTGTTCTGTCTATTTCTGATAGTGGAGTGTTGAGGTCCCCTACTATTAATGTGTTTTTATTTATATGTCTCTTTATTCTGGTTAAGAGTTGGCTTGTGTATCTTGCTGCTCCCCTGTTGGGGGCATATATATTTATAATTGTTATATCCACTTGTTGAATACTTCCCTTAAGAATAATATAGTGCCCTTCTGCGTCTCTAACTATAGTCTGTAGTTTAAAATCCAATTTATCTGATATGAGAATTGCTACCCCAGCTTTCTTTTGAGGTCCATTTGCGTGAAAGATGGTACTCCATCCCCTTACTCTCAGTCTGAATGCATCTTTGGGTTCGAAATGAGTCTCTTGTAGACAGCAAATGGATGGGTCATTTCTTTTTATCCAATCTGCAACCCTGTGGCAGCTTATGGGATGGTTCAAACCATTTACATTAAGACTGATTACTGAGAGATATGATTTTAATGTTGCCATGTTGCCAGTAAAGTCTTTGTTTGTATTGGCTGTGACTTTCTGTTCTGTATCACTCTTGGGGCCTTTTTACTTTTATAGAACCCCCCGTAATATCTCCTGTAGGGCTGGTTTCGTGGTTACAAAATTGGTTAGTGACTGGCGATTCTGAAATGTCTTTATTTCTCCATCAATTCTGAATGACAGCCTTGCTGGATAAAGGATCCTTGGCTGCATGTTTTTCTCTGAAAGAGCTTTAAATATGCTCCCCCAACTCTTTCTCTCATTCCAGGTCTGTGTAGACAGGTCTGATGTAATTCTGATGCTTTTGCCTTGGTACGTCAGAAATTTCTTTGCCCTGGCCGCTTTCAATACTGTATCCTTGGATCTCATATTTGCGAAATGCACTATGACGTGACGTGGCGTAGGTTTGTCGTGGTTGAGCTTGGGAGGGGTCCTCTCTGCCTCTTGGACACGAATGTTTGTTTCCCTTGCTAGATTAGGGAAGTTTTCAGCTACAATTTGTTCAAATATCTCTTCTAGACCTCTGTTTTTCTCCACCCCCTCGGGGATGCCGATGATTCTAACATTGGATCGTTTCATTGAGTCAGTAATCTCCCGTAACCTACATTCATGGGCGTGGATTTTTTTAAGACCATCTTCTATTTTCATTTTTTCCTCTATTAACCCATCCTCCAATTCACTAACCCGTTCCTCTGCTTCTGCGACCCTGGCCGTCAGAGCCTCTAGTTTTGCCTGCATTTGGCTCATAGAATTTTTAATTTCTGTCAGATTCGCTCTCATTTCTGTCCTTAGGGATTCTATATTCTCAGTAACCTTTTCGTTAATAGTTTTTTCAATTCTACTCATCATTTTGACTATTGTTACTCTGAATTCCATTTCTGATAATTTGGTTACATCCATATCCATTATTTCTGTGGCAGAGGCCACAGACTCACTGTCTTTTCTTTGCTGGGGGGGGGCTTCTCCTTCTTGTCATTCTGATGAGGAGAGGTTGCGGGGGTTTCCAGAGCCCAAATTATTGACTGGGTCCCAGGCCGTGCCCCTTGTTTTATAGGGATCTTAGGGATGTGGGCTTCTTCTTTAAAGATTTTATTTATTTATTTATGTGGCAGCCAACCAGCGAGAGAGGGAACAGAAGCCGGGGAGTGGGAGAGGAAGAAGCAGGCTCCCAGCGGATGAGCCCGATGAGGGACTCCTTTCCGGAACGCCGGGATCACGCCCTGAGCCGAAGGCAGGCGCTCAATGACTGCGCCACCCAGGCGCCTCGGGTTGTGGGCTTCTTGATTTTTCAGCCTGCCTTCTGGGGGAGGGGCCTGCCGCGCCGATACTCAGGCAGCCCTGTTTGGGTAGAGTCTCTGTGTCCCCTGCGAGGGGGGATGGGGATGGGCACTCCCTGAGCCGGTATTTCCAGGCTTTTGTTCCCTGGCGGCTTTCCCTGGCGGTTTGCTGTGCCTCTTCTGAGAGAGCAGCAGCGGCCAAATTTCAGCCTCTGTCACAGAACAGAGGGATTGCGGCCCGTTCTCTACTAATGTTCTGGCCACTTTAACTCTGTTACTGTTGGTGCTGCTCAACCCTGCAGCGTCCCGGGATGTGCGCCCCACACCCGGCGTCCCAGCCCTCACTTCCAGGGCCGGCGCGTCTCTGTCCTTTGTGTTTCTAATGCCGCCAGCCGCCAGCCGCCCCGCGCGCTCCCGGATCTCCCGGTCTCAGTCTGGATCCAGTGAGCGCACCGGGATTCCGGTGTTCCGCGAGATGCCTGGTGGCGCGCGCACCCAGCTCACGGTCTCAGTCTGCTGTTTTGCGGGTGCCGTCCGCGAGCCCCGCCCGCTCTCCCGTGCAAGTGGCTACCGCTTCCCGGCACCCGAACGCGGCGGCTCCCTCCCCCTTCCGTTTATCTTCCGATATCTGTGCACAGTTTCATGGCTCCCCGCTTCATACCTCAATACTCAGCGCTGGAGATGTTCATTTGTAGAGATCCAGATGCGTCTTCCTGCGTCTCAGGCTGGTTCCGTGGTTGTTTAGGCTGGTCTGGTACCTATCCAGCTCGACTCGGGGGACCGGCTGAAAACGGTGTCTCCTACTCCTCCGCCATCTTAACTCCCCCCCATTCGACATTCTGATTTCACTTGTTTTGGATATATACCTAGAAGTGAGATTGCTGGATCACATCCTAGTTCTATTTTTAATTTTTTGAGGAAAATTTATATTGTTTTCCATATAGGCTGTGCCATTTTTGCATTTCCACCAAGTTTCCAAAGATTCCAGTTTCCCCACATCCTTGCCAACACCTCTGGGTTGTTTTTGTTTGTTTTTTGATAATAGTCATTCTGACATGCATGACATGATATCTCATTGTGTGTGTTTTTTAAGTTTTCAAATTCCAGTTAACATACAGTATATTAGTTTCCGGTGTATAGTCTAGTGATTCAGCACTTCCATACAACACCTGGTGCTCATCCCAAGTGCACTCCTTAATTCTCATCACCTATTTAACCCTTCTCCCCACCCGCCTCCCCTCTGGCAAACATCAGTTCTCTATAGTTAAGAGTCCGTTCTTGGTTTGTATCTCTTCCCCCCCCTGCTTGTTTGTTCTTGTTTGTTAAATTCCACATGAGCGAAATTGTCTTTCTCTGACTCAGTTTTGCTTAGCATTATACACCATAGCTCCATCTATGTCCTTGCAAAAGGCAAGATTTTGTTCTTTTTGATGGCTGAATAATATTCCACTGTATATATCTCACATCTTTTTTTATCCATTCATCAGTCAGTGGACTCTTGGGCTGTTTCCATAATTTGGCTATTGTAGATAATGCTTCTGTAAACATCAGGGAACATGTATCACTTTGAATTAGTATTTTTGTATTTTGGGGGTAAATACCTAATAGTGCAATTGCTAGGTCATAGGGTAGTTCCAGTTTTAACTTTTTGAGGAACCACCATACTGTTTTCCAGAGTGGCTGTGCCAGTTTGCATTCCCACCAATGGTGCAAGAGGGTTTTCCTTTCTCCTCATCCTTGTCAACACTTGTTGTTTCTTGTGTTGTTAATTTTAGCCATTCTGACAGGTGTGAGCTGATATCTCGTTGTGGTTTTGATTTGCATTTCTTCGATTAGGGATGAAGATCATTTTTTCATATACCTGTTGGCCATTTGTATGTCATCTTTGGAGAAGTGTCTGTTCAGTCCTTAACCCATTTTTAAATTAGGTTATTTTTTTCTCATTGAGTTGTATGAATTCCTTATACATTTCAGAGATTAACCCCTTATCAAATGTATGGTTTGCAAATATTTTCTCTCCTTCTATAGGTTGCTTTTTCACTCTGTCGTTTCCTTTGCTGTGCAGAAGTTTTTCTGTTTTATGTAGTCCCACTTATCTATTTTTTTGTTTTTATTGCCTGTGCTTTTGGGGTCATATCCATGAAATCATTATCAAAACTAGTATCATGAAGCTATGCCTGCTTTTGAGATGTTTTGCAGTTTCAGGTCTTTTATTTAAGTCTTTTTTTTTTTTTTTAAGATTGTATTTATTTGAGACAGAGCCCACACAAGAATGAACAGGGGAGGGGCAGAAAGAGAGAGAGAGAGAGAGCACTAAAATCTCAAGCAGACTCCATGCTGAGCCCAACACAGGGCTTATCTCACAAGCTTCAGTTCATAACTTGAGCTGAAACCAAGAGTCGGACACTTAAAGGACTAAGCCACCCAAGTGCCCCATCATTTAACTCTTTACCCAGCTTAAGTTGATTTTTTTGTGTGTGTATGGAGTAAGATATGGTCCAACTTCATTCTTTTACATGTAAATATCCATTTTTTCCAATACTGAGTAGTTAAAGAGACCATCCTTTCCCTCTGATGTATTCTTGGAAACCTTGTTGAAATTAGTTGATCATGTATATATGGATTTATTTCTGGGCTGTCTATTCTGGAATTGGATACTTCCTGCTTTGCTTTAAGATTGCTTTGGCTATTCAGAGTCTTTTGTGGTTCCACACAAATTTTAGGATTGTTTGTTCTAGCTTTGTGAAAAATGCTGTTGTGATTTTGATATAGATTGCTTTGGGTAGTATAGACATTTTAACAATATTCTAACCCGTGAGCATGGAATGTCTTTCCATTTCTTTGTGTCATCTTCAATTTCTTTCACCAGGGTTTTTAGAAAGTTTTCAGAGTACAGGTCTTTTATCTCTTTGGTTAGCCTTATTCCTGTTTTGATGCAATTGTAAATGGGATAGATTCCTTAATTTCTCTTTCTGTTGCTTCATAATTGGTGTATAGAAATGTAACAGATTTCTGTATGTGGATTTTGTATCCCGCGACTTTGCTGAATTCATGTATCAGTTCTAGCAGTTTTTTGGTGGAATCTTTCAGGTTTCCTTTATAGAGTATCATGTCATCTGCAACCAGTGAAAGTTTTACTTCTTCCTTACCAACTGGATGCCTTTTATATCTCTTTGTTGTCTGATTGCCATGACTAGGACTTCCAGTACTATGTTGAATAAAAGTGGTGAGTGGACCTCTTTGTCTCGTCCCTGACCTTGGGGGAAAGGCTCTGTTTTCCCCCATTTAGGATATTAGCTGTGGGGTTTTTCACATATGGTCTTTATTATGTTGAGGTATGTTCCCTCTAAACCTATTGTTGAGGGTTTTTATCATGAATGGATTTTTTGCTTTGTTAAATGCTTTTTCTGCATCTATTGAAATGATCATATGGTTCTTATCCTTTCTTTTATTAACGTGATGTATCATATTGATTGATTTGCAAATATTGAACCACCCTTGCAGCCCAGGAATAAATCCTACTTGATTGTGGTGAATGATTTTTTTTAATGTATTGTTGGATTCAGTTTGTTAGTATTTTGTTGAGTTTCGCATTTATGTTCATCAGAGATCCTGGCCTGCAGTTTTGTTTCGTGTTTGTTTGTTTTGTGATATCTCTATCTGGTTTTGGTATGGGGTAATGCTGGCCTCGTAGAATGAATTTGAAAGTTTTCTCTCTTTTTTTTTAAAATTTTTTGGAATAGTTTGAGAATAATGGGTATTAACTTTTTTTTAAATTCAATTAGCCAACTTATAATACATCATTGGTTTCAGACGTAGTGTTCAATAATTTATGTTTCGTGTAACAACCAGTGCTCATTGCATCATGTGCCCTCCTAAATGCCTATCACCCAATTACCCTATTCCCCCACCCACTTCCCCTCCAGCAACCCTCAGTTTGTTTCCTATAGTTAAGAGTCTGCCATGGTTTTTCTCCCTCTTTGATGACCTCCCATTCTGTTTCCCCTCCCTTGTCCTCTCTTGCCCTCCGGTACTCTGCCCTGTTTCTTATATTCCATGTATGAGTGAAACCATATGATAATTGTCTTTCTGATTGACTTATTTCACTCAGCATACTACTCTCCAGTTCCATCCACATTGATGTAAATTGTAAGTATTCATCCTTTCCGATGGTTGTATAATATTCTGTTGTGTGCATGTGTGTGTGTGTGATTTATATATATATAATATACAAATATATAATATATAAAATATATAATATAATTATATATTATATGTATAATTATATATTTATATATTTGTATATTATATATATTATATATTTATATATTATATATTATATAATTATATATTATATATTATATTATAAATATATATTTATATATAAATAAATATATAAAAATATATAAATATATAATATATATAACATAAATATATATTTAAATATAAATATAATATATAATATATATTTATATAAATATATATATATTATATATATAAAATCTCCATCTATCTTTATCCATCTGTCAATGGACATCTCAGCTCTTTCCACAGTTTGGTTATTGTGGACATTGCTGCTATGAACTTTGGGGTGCATGTGCCCCTTTGGATCACTACATTTGTATCTTTGGGGTAAATACCTAGTAGCACAATTGCTGAGTCATAGAATAGCTCTATTTTTAACTTCTTGAGGAACCTCCATACCATTTTCCAGGGTGGCTGTACCAGCTTGCATTCCTACCAACAGTGTAAGATGATTCCCCTTTCTCTTCATCCTTGTCAACATTTGTTGTTTCCAGTCTTGTTAATTTTAGCTGTTCTGACTGGTGTGAGGTGGTATCTCATTGTGGTTTTGATTTGTATTTCCCTGATGCCAGTAATCAAGACAGTATGGTACTGGCACAAAAACACATGGATCAATGGAATAGAATAGAGAACGTAGAAATGGACTCTAACTCTATGGTCAACTAATCTTCAACAAAGCAGGAAAGAATATCCAATGGAAAAAAGACAGTCTCTTCAACAAATGGTATTGGGAAAATTGGATAGCCACATGCATGAGAATGAAACTGGACCATTTCCTTACACCATACACATAAATAGACTCAAAACGGATGAAAGACTTAAATGTGAGACAGGAATCCATCAAAATCCTTGAGGAGAACACAGATAGCAACCTCATCAGCTTCAGCCACAGCAACATCTTGCAAGACCCGTCTCCAAAGGCAAGGGAAACCAAAGCAAGAATGAACTGTTGGGACTTCATTAAGATAAAAAGCTTTTGCACAGCAAAGCAAACAGTCAACAAAATCAAAAGACCACCAACAGAATGGGAGAAGATATTTGCAAATGGCATATCAGATAAAAGGCTCATATCCAAAATCTATAAAGAACTTCTCAAACTCAACACCCAAAAAACAAATAAGCCAGTCTAGAAATGGGCAGAAGACATGAACAGCCATTTCTCCAAACAAGACATACAAATGGCCAACAGAAACATGGAAAAATGTTCCACATCACTTGGCATCAGGTGTTAACTTTCCTTTTATTGTTTGGTAAAATTTGTCTGTGAAGCCATCTGGTCCTGGACTTTTGTTTTTGGGGGGATTTTTTTGATTACTGATTCAGTTTTTTCTTGGTTATCGGTCTGTTCAAGTTTTCTATTTCTTCCTGTTTCAGTTTTGGTAGATCATATGTTTCTAGAAATTTATCCATTTCTTCTAGGTTGGCCAGTTCATTGGCATATGGTTTTCATAATATTATAACTATTTATATCTGGTGGTGGTATTTCTCCTCTCTCATTTGTGATTTTTATCTGGGTCCTTTCTTTTTGGTAAGTCTGGCTAGAGGTTTATCAGGTTTATTAATTTTTTGCAAAGAACCAGCTCCTGGTTTCCTTGATCTGTTATGTTGTTGTTGTTGTTAAGTTTCTGTATCATTTATTTCTGTTCTAATCTATATTTTCTTCCTTCTGCTGGTTTGGGATTTTGTTCTCTTTCTAGCTCCTTTAAGTGTAAGGTCAGGTTGTTTATTTGATATTTTTCATCTTGAGGCAGGCTTGTATTGCTAAAAACTTCCATTTTAGAACTGCTTTTGCTGCATCCCAAAGGTTTTGGACCATTGTATTTTCATTTTCATTTGTTTCATGTACTTTTTAATTTCTGCTTTTATTCCTGGTTGATGCATTCATTGTATAGTGGCCTGTTACTTAACCTCCACATATTTTTGGCCTTTCCAGATTTTTTTCTTGTGGTTGATTTCTAGTTTCATAATGTGGTGGTGAGAAAAGGTGCATCGTATGACTTCGATCTTCTTGTGTTTAAGTCCTGTTTTGTGGCCTTACATGTGATCTACTCTGGAGAATGCTTCATGTACACTTGAATGTGTATTCTGCTGTTTAAGGATGGAATGTTCTGAATATGTCTGTTAAATCTATCTGTTCCAGTGTGTCATTCAAAGCCATCGTTTCCTTGCTGATTTTGGTTAGATGATCTGTCCATTGATGCAAATGGGGTGTTAAAGTCCCCTACTATTATTGTATTATTATTGATTAGCTCCCTTACGTTGTTGTTAACTGTTTTAGGTGTTTGGGTGTTTTTATATTGGGTATATAGATATTTAAAATTGTATCTTTTTGGATTGTTATTATATATAGCGTCTTTTATTATATAGCGTCTTTCTTTGTTTCTTGTTATGGTCTTTGTTTTAAAGTCAGTTTATCTAATTTAAGCGTTGGTACTCTGGCTTTTTTTTTCCCCCTCATTACGTTCAGTTAGCCAACATATAGCCATCATAAGTCTTCGTTGTAGTGTTCAATGATTCATAATTGTGTATAACACTTTGGCTATCTTTTGACATCCATTTGCATGATAAATGTTTCTCCATCTCTTCACTTTCAATCTGCATGTCTTTAGGTCTAAAATGAATCCTTTGTAGGCAGCATATAGATAGGTCTTGTTTTTTTGTTGTTGTTTTCGTTTTTTGTTTTAATCCATTCTGATACTCTGTGTCTTCTGATTGGAACATTTAGTCCATTTATTCACAGTAGTTAATATGCATTTATTGTCAAATTTTTTTGTGGTTGATTCTGGAGATTTTCTCTGATTCATTCTTTCATGGCTTACTGACTTTAGTGATATATTTGGATTTATTTCTTTTTATTCTTTGCACGTTTATTAGTGTTTTTTGATATATGGTTACCATTAGGTTTGTATATAACCTCTTCTCAATATAGCAGTCTGTATTAAGTTGATAGTTAAGTTTGAACCCATACTTTTCTCTCTTCCTCCTTATATTTTAGGTATATGCTATTATATTTTATATCATTTTTATGAATTCCTTGACTGATTTTTTTTAATAATTTTTTTTTTTTTTCCTGCTTTTATGTTCCTTGCCTTTACACTGTCACGTTTGGTCTTTCCTTTCCATTAAAGAGTTCCCTTTATAATATTTCTTGCAGGGCTGGTTTAGTGCTCACAAGCTCCTTTAGTATTTGTTTGGGAAGCTCTTAACCTCTCCTTTTCTGATTGATAGTCTTGCTGGGTAGAGTATTCTTGGCTGCAGATTTTTCCCATTCGCCTTGAATATATCATGCCCTTTTCTTCTGGCTTGCCGAGTTTGTGTTGAGAAATCTCCTGCTAGTCTTGTGGTTTTCCTTTGTGAACTAATGACTTCTTTTATCTTGCTGCTTTTAAGATTTTTCTTTATCACTATATTTTGCCAATTTAATTACAATATGTCTTGGTGTGGGCCTGCTTTTGTTGATTTTGATTGGAGTTCTCTGTGCCTCCTGAATCTGGATGTCTGTTTCCTTCCCCAGCTTAGAGAAGTTTTCAGCTATTATTTCTTCAAATAACTTTTCTGCCTCTTTTCTCTCTCTTCTCCTTTTAGGATTCCTGTAATACAAATGTTACTGCATTTGATGGAGTCACTGATTTCACTAAGTCTATCTCCGTTTCATATAATTCCTTCTCTCTTTTGTTTAGCTTCATTGCTTTCTATTAGTTTTCTTCTAGGCATTAATTCAGCTTCTGCTTCCACCCTGCTGTTCAGGGTATCAAGTGCGTTTTTAATCTCATTGTACTGTTTATCTGATTCTTTTTTGACTTTTATCTCTGTGGTAAGGGCCTTACTTAGGTCTTCCATTATTTTCTCAAGCCTAGTGAGTATCCTTATGATCATTGCTTTAAAATCTTTTAAAAAATTTTTTTCTTTTTTTTAAATTATGGTATGTTAGTCACCATAGAGTACATCATTAGTTTTTGATGTAGTGTTCCATGATTCATTGTTTGCATGTAACACCCAGTGTTCCATACAATACATGCCCTCCTTAATACCCATCACCAGTCTAGCCCATGCCCCCACCCCTTCCGCTCTATAACCCTCAGTGTTTCCCAGAGTCCCTAGTCTCTCGTGGTTCATTTCCCCTTCTATTTACTCCCCCTTCGTTTTTCCCTTCCATCTCCTAATGTCCTCCCTGCTATTCGTTATGTTCCGCAAATAAGTGAAACCATATAATGAGTGTCTTTCTCTGCTTTACTTATTTCACTTAGCATAATCTCCTCCAGTTCCATCCATGTTGATGCAAATGTTGGGTAATCACCTTTTCTGATGGCTGAGTAATATTCCATTGTCTATATGGACCGCATCTTTGTCCATTCGTCTGTTGAAGGGCATCTTGGCTCCTTCCACAATTTAGCTATTGTGGACAACGCTGCTATGAACATTGGGGGTGCATATGGCCCTTCTCTTCACTATGTCTGTATCTTTGGGGTAAATACCCAGTAGTGTAATTGCTGGGTCATAGGGTAGCTCTAACTTTTTGAGGGGCCTCCACACTGTTTTCCAAAGTGGTGTACCAACTTGCATTCCCAACCAACACTGTAAGAGGGTTCCCCTTTCTCCACATCCCCTCCAGCAATTGTTGTTTCTGGCCTTGTCCATTTTTGCCATTCTAACTAGTGTAAGGTGGTATCTCAATGTGGTTTTGATTTGAATTTCCCTGATGGCTAATGACGTTGAACATTTTTTCATGTGTCTGTTAGCCATTTGTATGTCTTCATTGGAAAAGTGTCTGTTCATATCTTCTGCCCATTTTTTGATTTGATTATTTGTTTTTTGAGTGTTGAGTTTGAGAAGTTCTTTATAGATCTTGGATACCAGCCCTTTATCTGTAGTGTCATTTTCAAATATCTTCTCCCATTCCGTGGGTTACCTCTTTGTTTTGTTGACTGTTAACTTTGTTTTGCAGAAGCTTTTTATCTTGGTGAAGTTCCAAAAGTTCATTTTTGCTTTTGTTTCCCTTGCCTTTGGAGACGTGTCATGAAAGAATTTGCTGTGGCCGATGTCGAAGAGGTTACTGCCTATGTTCTTTTCTATGATTTTGATAGATTCCTGTCTCACATCAAGGCCTTTCATCCATTTGGAGTTTATCTTTGTGTGTGGTGTGAGAGAGTGGTCAAGTTTCATTCTTCTGTATATAGCTGTCCAATTTTCCCAGCACCATTTATTGAAAAGACTGCCTTTTTTCCATTGGATGTTTTTTCCTGCTTTGTCAAACATTAGTTGACCATAGAGTCGAGGATCCATTTCTGGAGTCTGTATTCTGTTCCATTGGTCTATGTGTCTGTTTTTGTGCCAGTACCATGCTGTCTTGGTGGTCACATCGTTGTAGTACAGCTTGAAATCAGGCAACATGATGCCCCCAGCTTTGTTTTTCCTTTTCAACATCTCCTCAGCGATTTGGAGCCTTTTCTGGTTCCACACGAATTTTAGGTTTGTTTCTTCCAGCACTTTGAAAAGTGACATTGGTATTTTGATCGGAATGGCATTGAAAGTGTAGATTGCTCTGGGTAGCATAGACATTTTAGCAATGTTTATTCTTCTGATTCATGAGCATGGAATGTTTTTCCATCTTTTTGTGTCTTCTTCAGTATCTCTCATCAGTGTTCTGTAGTTTATACAGTATAGATCCTTTTCCTCTCTGGTTAAGGTTATTCCGAGATATCTTATGATTTTTGGTGCTATTGTAAATGAAATTGATTCCCTAATTTCTCTTTTTTCAGTCTCATTGTTAGTGTATAGAAATGCAACTGATTTCTGAGCACTGATTTTGTATCCTGCCACATTACTGAATTGTTGTATGAGTTCTAGTAATTTGGGGGTGGAGTCTTTTGGGTTTTCCACAAAAAGTATCTTGTCATCTGTGAAGACTGAGAGTTTGACTTCTTCTTTTCCAATTTGAATACCTTTTAGTCTTTTTTGTTGTCTGATTGCTGTTGCTAGGACTTCTAGTACTCTGTTGAACCATAATGGCGAGAGTGGGCTTCCTTGTCGTGTTCCTGATCTTAAGGGAAAGGCTCTCAGCTTTTCTCCATTGAGAATGATATTCGCTGTAGGCTTTTCATAGATAGTTTTTATGAAACTGAGGAATGTACCTTCTATCCCTGCACTCTGAAGGGTTTTATTTTTTTATTTTTTTAATATTTTTTATTATATTATGTTAGTCACCATACAGTACATCCCTGGTTTTTGATGTAAAGTTCGATGATTCATTAGTTGCGTATAACACCCAGTGCACCATGCAATACATGCCCTCCTTACTACGCATCACCAGCCTATCCCATTCCCCCACCCCCCTTCCCTCTGAAGCCGGCAGTTTGTTTCTCAGAGTCCATGGTCTCTCATGCTTCATTCCCCCTTCTGATTACCCCCCCCTTTCTTTATCCCTTTCTTGTCCTACCGATCTTCCTAGTTCTTATGTTCCATAGATAAGAGAAACCATATGATAATTGTCTTTCTCTGCTTGACTTATTTCACTTAGCATTATCTCCTCCAGTGCCGTCCATGTTGCAGCAATGTTGAGAAATCGTTCTTTTTGATAGCTGAGTAATATTCCATTGTATAAATGGACCACAACTTCTTAATCCAGTCATCTGTTGAAGGGCATCTCGGCTCCTTCCACGATTTAGCTATTGTGGACAATGCTACTGTGAACATTGGGGTGCATATGGCCCTTCTCTTCACCACGTCTGTATCTTTGGGGTAAATACCCAGTAGTGCAATGGCTGGGTCATAGGGTAGCTCAATTTTTAACTTTTTTGTTATTAAGTGAACATTTATAACTTTTTAAAGTATACATAAGTGATGGTATACAGCATAAATTTGTGCTCAGTTGGTTTTCAATGAGAATATTAATAATCATCTGTATCTTAATTTTCACTATGGGAAGGTTTCTTTTTAATGTTTTTTTATTATGTTAGTCACCATACAGTACATCCCCGGTTTCCGATGTAAAGCTCGATGCTTCATTAGTTGCGTATAACACCCAGTGCACCATGCAACGTGTGCCCTCCTCACTCTCCATCACCAGTCCGTCCCATTCCCCCACGCCCCTCCCCTCTGAAGCCCTCAGTTTGTTTCTCAGAGTCCATAGTCTCTCATGCTTCATTGCCCCTTCTGATTACCCCCCTTTCTTTATCCCTTTCTTCCCCTACCGATCTTCCTAGTTCTTATGTTCCATAGATGAGAGATATCATATGATAATTGTCTTTCTCTGCTTGACTTATTTCACTTAGCATTATCTCCTCCCGTGCCGTCCATGTTGCAGCAAATGTTGAGAACTCGTTCTTTCTGATAGCTGAGTAATATTCCATTGCATATATGGACCACAACTTCTTAATCCATTCATCTGTTGAAGGGCATCTAGGTTCTTTCCACGATTTGGCTATTGTGGAGAATGGTGCTATGAACATTCAGGTGGATATGGCCCTTCTCTTCACTACGTCTGTATTTTTGGGGTAAATACCCAGTAGTGCAATGGCTGGGTCATAGGGTAGCTCAATTTTTAACTTTTTAAGGGACCTCCACACTGTTTTCCAGAGTGGCTGTACCAACTTGCATTCCCACCAACAATGTAGGAGGGATCCCCTTTCTCCACATCCTCTCCAGCAATTGTTGTTTCTTGCCTTGTCAATTTTTGCCATTCTAACTGGCATAAGGTGGTATCTTACTGTGGTTTTGATTTGAATTTCCCTGATGGCTAAGGATTTTGAACATTTTTTCATGTGTCTGTTAACCATTTGTATGTCATCATTGGAAAAGTGTCTGTTCATATCTTCTGCCCATTTTATGATTTCTTTATTTGTTTCTTGTGTATTGAGTTTGAGAAGTTCTTTGTAGATCTTGGATACCAGTCTTTTATCTGTACCATCATTTGCGAATATATTCTCCCATTCCGTGGGCTGCCTCTTAGTTTTTTTGACTGTTTTCTTGGCTGTGAAGAAGCTTTTTATCTTGATGAAGTCCCCCAAGTTCATTTTATCTTCTGTTTCTCTTGCCTTTAGAGATGTGTCATGAAAAAGGTTGCTTTGGCCGATGTCGTAGAGGTTGCTACCTATGTTCTCCTCTCGGATTTTGATGGATTCCTGTCTCACATCGAGGTCTTTTGTCCATTTGGAGTTTATCTTTGTGTATGGTGTGAGAGAGTGGTCAAGTTTCATTCTTTTGCATGTAGCTGTCTAATTTTCCCAGCACCATTTATTGAAGAGAGTGTCTTTTTTCCACCGGATGTTTTTTCCTGCTTTATCAAAGATTAGTTGCCCAAAGAGCCGAGGGTCCATTTCTGGGTTCTCTATTCTGTTCCATTGGTCTATGTGTCTGTTTTTGTGCCAGTACCATGCTGTCTTTGTGATCACAGCTTTGTAGTACAGCTCGAAATCTGGCATTGTGATGCCCCCAGCTTTGTTTTTCCTTTTTAACAGTTCCTTGGCGATTCGGGGCCTTTTCTGGTTCCATACAAATTTAAGGACTACTTGTTCCAATTCTTTGAAAAAATGTCCTTGTTATTTTGATCGGGATAGCATTGAAAGTGTAGATTGCTCTGGGTAGCATGGACATTTTAACTATGTTAATTCTTCCGATCCATGAGCATGGAATATTTTTCCATCTTTTTGTGTCTTCCTCAATGTCTTTCAAGGGTGATTTATAGTTTCTAGAATATAGGTCCTTTACGTCTCTGGTTAAGTTAATTCCAAGGTAACGTATGGTTTTTGGTGCTATTATAAATGGGATGGATTCCCTAATTTCTCTTTCTTCAGTCTCATTATTCATGTATAGAAACACAACTGATTTCTGAGCATTGATTTTGTATCCTGCCACATTACTGAATTGCTCTATAACTTCTAATAGTTTGGGAGTGGATTCTTTTGGGTTTTCCATATAGAGTATCATGTCATCTGCGAAGAGAGACGTTTTGACTTCTTTGCCGATTCGGATACCTTTTATCCCTTTTTGTTGTCTGATTGCTGTTGCGAGGACTTCTAGTACTATGTTGAATAATAGTGGCGAGAGTGGGCATCCTTGTCGTGTTCCTGATCTTAAGGGAAAGGCTTCCAGCTTTTCCCCATTGAGAATAATATTTGCTGTAGGCTTTTCATAGATGGTTTTTATGAAATTGAGGAATATACCCTCTATCCCAACACTCAGAAGAGTTTTAATCAGGAAAGCATTCTATATTTTGCCAAATGCTTTTTCTGCATCAGTTGAGAAGACCATATGATTCTTGTCTCTTTTATTGTGTTCTGTCACACTGATTGATTTGCGAATGTTGAACCAGAACCACCCTTGCATCCCAGGGATGAATTCTACCTGGTCGTGATGAATATTCCTTTTAATGTACTGTTGGATCCTATTAACTAGGATCTTGTTGAGAATTTTGGCATCCCTCAGGGATATCGGTCTGTAATTCTCTTTTTGATGCGGTCTTTGCCTGGTTTTGGGATCAAGGTAATTTTGGTAGTTTTCCTTCTGTTTCAGTTTTTTGAAACAGCTTCAGAAGAATAGGTATTATTTCTTCTTTGA
This sequence comes from Ursus arctos, assembly GCF_023065955.2. Taxonomy (NCBI): domain Eukaryota; kingdom Metazoa; phylum Chordata; class Mammalia; order Carnivora; family Ursidae; genus Ursus; species Ursus arctos. The sequence continues at coordinate 43,768,368 of NW_026622930.1, read as the reverse complement.
ATGTTTGGTAGAATTCCCCGGGGAATCCATCAGGCCCTGGACTCCTGTTTATTGAGAGGTTTTGATCACTACTTCAATCTCTTCAGTTTATCGGTCTATTTAGATAGTCAATTTCTTCCTTTTTCAGTCTTGGTAGTTTATAGGTTTCCAGGAAGGCATCCATTTCTTCCAGGTTGCTCAATTTATTGGCAAATAGTTGTTGATAATAATTTCTAATAATTGTTTCTATTTCATTGGTGTTAGTCATGATCTCTCCCCTTTCATAATTTTATTAATTTTGAGTCCTTTCTCTTTTCTTCTGGGTAAGTCTGGTTAGTGTTTTATTGATGTTATTCTTTCAAAGAACAAGCTTCTATTTTTGTTGATCTGCTCTATGGTATTTCTGGTTTTTAACTTACTGATCTCTGCTCTAACCTTAATTCTCTTCTCATGTGTGGCTTATGCCTCCTTTGTTGTTCCTTCTCCAGTTGTTTAAGATGTAAATATAGAGTGTGTATTCTGGATTTTTCTATTCTTTTGAGTGAGGCTTGGATGCCAAGTATTTCCCCCTTAGGACTCCCTTTGCAAAATCCGATTTTGGACCCACGTGTTTTTGTTCTCATTGGTCCAGAAATTAAGTTCTTCTTTGATTTCCTGGTTGACCCAAGCATTCATAAGCAGGATGGTCTTTAGCATCCAAGTGTTTAAATTTCTTCCAAATTTTTTCTTGTGATTGAGCTCCAGTTTCAAAGCATTGTGGTCTGAGAATATGCAGGGAATAATCTCGGTCTTTTGGTATCAGTTGAGATTTGATTTGTGACGCAGTATGTGGTCTATTCTGGAGAAAGTTCCAGGTGCGTTTGAGAAGAATGAGTGTTCTGTTGTTCTAGGGTGGAATGTTCTATATATATCTATGAGGTCCATCTGGTCCAGTATATCATTCAAAGCTCTTGTTTCTTTATTGATTTTCTGCTTAGGTGATCTGTCTATTGCTGAGAGTGGAGTGCTGAGGTCCCCTACTATTAATGTGTTATCTATATGTCTCTTTATTTTGATTAAGAGTTGACTTATGTAGTTGGTTGCTCCCATGTTGGGGGCATAGATATTCATAATGGTTAGATCCTCTTGTTTGATACACCCTTTAAGAATGATATAGTGTCCTTATGTATCTCTAACTACAGTCTTTAGCTTAAAATCTAATCTGTCTGATTTGAGAATTGCTACCCCAGTTTTCTCTTGAGGTCCGTTGGCATGGAAAATTGTTTTCCATCCCTTCACTTTCAGTCTGGATGTATCTTTAGGTTCATAATGAGTCTCTTGTAGACAGCATATGGATGGGTCATGTCTTTGTATCCAGTCTGCAACCCTGTGGTATTTTATGGGAGCATTTAGGCCATTTACATTGAGAGTGATTATTGAGAGAGATGGTTTTAATGTTGTCCTGTTGACTGTGAAGTCCTTGTTTCTATAGAGTGTCTCTGTAAGTTTCTGTTCTGTTTCACTCTTGGGGTCTTTTTACTTTTATAGACCCCCCCTTAATATTCTTGTAGGGCTGGCTTGGTGGTCACATATTCTTTCAGTTTCTGTCAGTCTTGAAAGCTCCTTGTCTCTCCATCCGTCCTGAGTGACAGCCTTGTGGGATAAAGGATCCTTGGCTGCATGTTCTTCTCAGAGCTCTGAATATGTCTTGCCAGCCATTTCTGGCTTGCCAGGTCTCTGTGGACAGGTCTGACAGTATTCTGATGTTCCTCCCTCTGTATGTAAGAAATCTCTTCTCCCTCACCGCTTTCAAGATTGTTTCCTTGGATCTAAGATTTGCAAATTTTACTGTTATATGTCATGCTGACGGTCTGCTCTCATTGACCTTGGTTGGGGTCCTCTCTGCCTCTTGCCTATGAATGCTTGTTTCCTTTGCCAGATTAGGGAAGTTCTCAGCTACAATTTGCTCAAGTATCTCTTCTAGACCTCTCTCTTTCACCACCCCCTCAGGGATCCCAATAATTCTGACATTGGAACGTTTCATTGAGTCGCTAATCTCTCTCACTTTGATTCCTTGACTTTTAATTAGTTTTTCCCATGTCACCTCTTTTTCCTTCTCTTCTATAATTTTATCCTCTAACTCACTGATTCATTCATCTTCCTCGTTTACCCTGGCAATCAGAGCATCCAGTTAAGAGTGCATTTAATTCATAGCCTTTTTAAGTTCTGGTCAGATTAGATCTCATTTCTGCTCTTAGAGATTTTATATTGCTAATATTTTTCTCAAGCCTAAATATTGCCTTCATAATTGTTATTCTGGAGTCTATTTCTGACATCTTGGTTATATCCATATCCATTAGTTCTGTGGCAGAGGCCACAGTCTCTGCTTCTTTCCTTTGCTAGGATTCCTTCTCTTAGTCATTCTGTTGAGGGATGCTTGCGGGAATGTACAGAGTCCAAATTATTCACCACAACCCAAGCAAGATGCACCTGTTTTTTAGGGACCTTAGGGATATAGGCTTCTTGTTCCTCCAGCCTGCGTTCTGTGGAGGGGCCTGCCGCACTGATACTCGGGCCACCCTATATGGGCAGAGTTGCCCTGCCCCCTCTGGGAGGGGGTGGAGTCAGTGAAAAGAGGTTTTGGGGGCTTTTATTCTCTGGCAGCTTTCACTGGTGGCTTTCTGTGTTTCTTCTGAGAGTCGGAGCAGAAGTGACAGTATCTAAACCTCTGTCTCAGAACAGAGAGATCAGTCTGCTTTTCATTGAGCTTTCTAGGCCACATTGACTCTGTTTCTGTCTATGCTGCTAACAACCTGCAGTGTCCTGGTTTGTGCGACCTACAGCCGCTCTCCCAGTCCTCGCTCCCAGGGTTGGCACCTCTCTGCCCTTTGTGCTTCTAAAACCGCCAGCCACCCCTGGTTCACATTTGTGCCCCCATAGCTCCCCATTTCAGTCTGGGGGGCTGCCCTAAATCCTTTCCCTGCCCCTACCAGTCTGCAGGTCTGTGCCGGGTCCCCAGCGCGGGAGGCTTTTGCCTTCCCAGCGCATGAGCATGGAGGCTCCCTCCCCCTTGCGTTTATCTTCTGGTATATGCCGGCAGAATCTCAACTCCCCACTTCATACCTCGAAACCAACCCCCGGAGATGTTCTATTTGTAGAGATCCAGATTTATCTTCTTACATCTCAGGCTGATTTTGTGGGTGTTCAGAATAGTCTGGTAGATATCCGGCTCAATTCAGGGGACCAGTTGAAATAAGGTCCCCTATTCCTTCACCACCTTTCCTGATCCCCGAGCTTTCTGTTCTTGAGGTAGGTCTGTATTGTTTTTTGATTTTTTAATCTTAGAAGTGCTTTCTCTAAAGATTTTTGGACCATTTTGTTTTCATGTTCATGAGTCTCTGTGTATTTCTTTGATTGCTTCATTGGCCCATTGGTTGTTTAGTATCATGTTTCGTCTCCACGTGTTTGTTTTTTCCAGCTTTTTTCTTGTGATTTACTTCTAATTTCATACTGTTGTGGTCAGAACAAATGCATGGTATTATTGTCATTTTCTTAAATTTATTGAGTCCTATTTTATGGCCTAATAAGTAATCTGTTCTGGAAAATGTTCCATGTACACTTGAAAAGAATGTGCAGTTTGCTGTTTTAGGATAGAATGTTCTGAATGTATGTGTTAAATCCATCTGCTCCAGCGTGTCATTCAAATTCATTGTTTCCTTGTGCATTTTGTTTAGATATTCTGTCCATTGATATAAGTGGGATATTAAAGTTCCCTACTATTGTATTGATTAGTTTCTTTGTTATTATTTTAGGTGTTTGGGTGCTCCCACATTGGGTGCATAAATATTTACAATTGTATCTTCTTGTTGGATTGTCTCCCTTATTAAAATATAGTGTCCTTCTTTGTCTCTCGTTACAGACTTTGTTTTAAAGTCTAGTTTGTCCAAAATAACTATTGCTACTCCATCTTTCTTTCAACATCCATTTCCATAATAGATGTTTCTCCGTCTTCTCACTGCAGATATCTTTAGGTCTTAAATGAGTTTCTTATAGGCAGCATATCGATGGGATATATTTATATGTGTGTGTGTGTGTGTGTGTGTGTGTGTGTATAAAAATCTCCATTCTACTCTCTCTTGATTGGAGCATTTAGTTCATTTACATTCAAAGTAATTATTGATAGGTATGTAGTTATTGTCATATAAAAAATGTTATCTGGTTGTTTTCGTAGTTCTTCCTTCTCTTGCTCTCTGTGATAAAGAACTCCAAAGAAGACACTATAGATACTTTATTTTTTTGTGTAGGTATCCTAGGCTTTGGGTTTGTGGTTAGCATGAGTTTCATATGTAACATTCTAAGTAAATTATGTCTAATGGTCTAATTATGACCATTTCTCTTCCACTTTAAAGAAGTCCCTTTAACATTTCTTGTAAGGCTGATTTAGTGGTGACAAACTCCTTTATCTTTTGTTTGTCTGGGAAACTCTTTATCTCTCCTTCAAATCTGAATAATAACCTTGCTGGTGGAGTATTCTTGGTTGTAGTTTTTTCCTTTCAGCACTTCGAATATATTATGCAACTCTCTTCTGGCCTGCCAAATTTCTGCTGAAAAATAAGCTGATGGCCTTATAGGTTTTCCCTTGTAGGTCACTTTGCTTCTTTCTTGCTGCTTTTAAGAGTCTCTCTTTCTCTTTAACATCTGACATTTTTAATTATTATGTGCCTCCTTGGGTTCATCTTGTCTGGAACTCTCTGTGTTTCTTGGACTTGGATGTCTATTTTCTTCCCTAGGTTCGAGAATTTTTCAGTTATTTCTTCAAATAAGTTTTCTACACCTTTCTCCCCGTTCCGGGACCCACCCCTATAACGTCAATGTTTGACTTGATGTCCAAGAGATCTCTTGATCTCATTTAAAATTTTTGTTTACTTTTTGCTGTTCAGTTCGTGTGCTTTCCAGCTCCCTGTCTTCCAGATCACCGGTAAGTTCTTCTGCATCTGCTGCTCTGTTGTTTCCCTCTAGTCTGTTTATTTCAGTGACTGTAGTCTTCAGTCCCAGTTCTTTCTAATGTTTCCTCTTTATTGAAGGTCTCAAAGTGCTTCACTCTTTCCTGTCAAGCCTAGCGAGTATCTTTATGATCACTACTTTAAATTCCTTATCAGGCATATTGCTCATCTATTTCTTTTAGTTCTTTTCTGAAGTTTTGTCTTTCCCTTTCTTTTGGAACCTATTCCTCTGTCAGCACATTTTGCTTGACTTTCTGTGTGTGTTTCTCTGGATTAAGTGGAACGGCTACTTCTCCTGAACTTGAAGGACTGGTCTTGTGTATGGTGACCCCTACGCAGACTCTGTGCTTGGTGACTTGGTGGCTGGCTGGAGCTGCGGCTTAAAACAATAGTATATATTACCACAGCATTACACAGAAAGAAGAAAGGAAAAAATAAGAAAGAAAATAAAGAAGAGATTTTTAAAAGAAAAAGAAGAAAACAAAAATGATAAAACAAGATAAGTTTTTAAAAAGGAAAATAAAATAAAATAAATATTACATAGAAAAAAACCTGTGGTTTGTTTTCTGTGTCCCAGCACCAAAGGGCTGTAGGCTTGTGGACTTGTGGATCCTGGGCTTACTGAGGTTGCAAGCTTTCTGTGAACTAGACCCTGCTCTGCTCCAGGCTCTTACAGTGGAGGGGAAGAGAGCCTTCCTACTGCTGCTCAGCCTTTTTAAACCCCAGCCTTTTTTCTGTGTCTGTGTGAGGAGCTGGTGTGGGCTTGTGGACTCTAGCCTTGCTGAGATCATGAGCTCACGGAGACCAGACATGCCTATTATGGTGTCCAGACCCTGCTCTGGTCTGGGCTTTTATGTGGGGGGAGGAACATAAACCGTGTCATTCTCCAGTTCCTCTGACCTGGGGAGCATTCCTCTACCACTTGGCAGAGTTTCTAGTGTTGTTTCCTATATAGAGGAGTTGCTCTTTTAACCAGTTGCTGTTTTAAACCACGGCTTTCTTTCTGTGCCCCAGGACAGAGGGGTCTGTTCCTGGTCCCTCAGTATTATCCCTCCCCACTGCCATTCTCAGTGTTGGCAGTGTCGCTGTCTTCCTTACAGTGTCTCTGTCTTCCTTGCTGTTCTCTTCCTGTTCTATCTTTGGTTGTTCGGTAGTTGTTCAGTCACCTCCAGTTCTTCAGGAGAAATTGTTCTGTTAATAGGTGTAACTTGGTGTGTTTCACGGAGAAGGTGATTTCAGGGTCTTTTTACATTGCTCTTGAACAGGAACTCCTGAAACATACTTTGTATCTGGCAACTTTACCATATTCACTTATTAGTTTCATCAGTTGTAATAGTTTTTTTTTTTTTAATGGATTCTTGTGGTTTTCTGTATATAAGATGTCATCTGCAAACAGATTGTTTTGTTTTCCAACTTGGATGACCTTTATCTTGTCTAATTGCTCTAGTTAGCACTACTAGTATTGTGTTAAACAGAAGTGGGGAGAACGGGCATCCCTGCCTTGTTCCTGATTTTTAGAGGAAAAATTTTCAATTTTTCAGCAGTATTTTATCTTTGTGCTTTTAATATATGGCCTTTATTTTGTTGAGATATTTTCCTTCTATTCCTAGTTTGTTGAAAGTTTTAATCAAGAATTGATGTTGAGGGGTGCCTGGGTGGCACAGTCGTTAAGCGTCTGCCTTCAGTTCAGGGCGTGATCCCAGCGTTCCAGGATCGAGTCCCACATCGGGCTCCTCCGCTGGGAGCCTGCTTCTTCCTCTCCCACTCCCCCTGCTGTGTTCCCTCTCTCGCTGGCTGTTTCTCTGTCACATAAATAAATAAAATCTTAAAAAAGAATTGATGTTGAATTTGAGCAAATAGTTTTTCTGCATCTATTGAGACAATTACGATTTTTATCCTTTATTCTTAGGATGTAATATATCACATTAATTGATTTTTGTGTATTGAATCATCCTCACACCCCAGGGACAAATCTCACTTGGTCATGGTGTGTAACTCTTTCAATGAGCTGTTGAATTTAGTTTTCTACTACTTTTTTGAGGATTTTTGTGTTTATTTTTATCAGATATTGGCCTGCAGTTTTCTTATCTTTGTCCAGCTTTGGTATCAAAGTTATATTGGCCTCATATGAATTTGGAAGGGTTCTGTCCTTACCAATTTTGGAGAACAATTTGAGAAGGATTGGCCTTAATTCTTCTTTAAGTGTTTGGTGGAATTCACCAGTGAAACCATCTGGTCCTGGACTCTATTCGGAGATTTTTTTATTACAGTTCTAATCTCCGTAGTAGTTATGGGTTGATTTAGGCTTTATACTTCTTCATGACTTAGTTTTGGTAGGTCTTATGTTTCTAGGAATTTATCCATTTCTTCTAGGTTGTCAAGTTTGTTGTTGTGTATTGTTCATGTTGTCTGTCACGATTCTTTTTATTTCTGTGCCCTCAGTTGTAATATCTCTTCATTCTGATTTTGAGTTTGCGCTTTTTTTTTTCTTTCTTAGTTTGGCTAAGGGTTTGTCAATTTTGTTTATCTCTTCAAAATGTCATTTTTTTCTATTTTAAAAATATTTCTATTTAGTTTTTTCTGCTTTTTGTAATTTTCTTTCTTCTAACTTTGGGCTTGGTTGTTTGTTTTGTTTTGTTTTTTTGTTTTTTTTCTAGTTCCTAGTTTAGGTCATTTAAAATCTTCTTTTTTGATTTATGCACTTATTGCTATGAATTACCCTTTTAACATGTAAGTTTTGATATGTTGTAGTTTTATTTTCACTTGTATCGAGGTCATTTCTAGTTCCCTTTTTAGTTTACCCTTTGACCTAGTGATTGTTCAAGGTGTGCTCTTTAATTTCCCCATTATTGTGAAGTTTCCAGTTTCCCTTCTATTTTTTTTTTTGTTTCATTTTGTTGTAGTAAGAAGATATTTAATAAAAATTTTTGGTCTTTAAAATTGAGACTTATTTTGTGACTTGACATGATCAAAATAGCACAATTTCATCATCTCCCATGGGAAAAACAGGCAGAAAGATTAAGCAACTTGCATGAGATCACACAATTAGAAGTCACACAATTACCAGAAACTGACACCTAACTCAGTGTTCTTTCCTCTGTCCACATTGGCTTTATGTTTTTTTTTTTTTTTAAAGATTTTATTTATTTATTCGACAGAGATAGAGACAGCCAGCGAGAGAGGGAACACAAGCAGGGGGAGTGGGAGAGGAAGAAGCAGGCTCATAGCGGAGGAGCCTGATGTGGGGCTCGATCCCATAACGCTGGGATCACGCCCTGAGCCGAAGGCAGATGCTTAACCACTGTGCCACCCAGGCGCCCCTGGCTTTATGTTTTCTAATATTAATCATGTTGATTTAGACTGAGGTCATCATTAAAACCTTTATTTTCTAAAGCAGATTTCATCCTGCAGATTTAGGAATACAAGCAGACAATCAAGTCCATTAAAAAATTGAACTGTAATTGGGGTGCCTGGGTGGCTCAGTAGCTTGTGTCCAACTCTTGATTTTTGGCTCAGGTTATGATCTCAGGGTCCTGAAATCAAGCCTGGAGGAGGGCTCCACACCCAGTGGGTAGTCTCCTTGAGGATTCTCTCCCTCTTCCCCCTGCACCCTCTCTCAAATAAATCTTTAAAAAAATCAAACTATAATCATAACTAAGGAGTTCTCATCTGAAGGACATCTTGGTGGGTGGCAGAGACTAAAATCTGGCTGGTTCACTGGATTTCATAGCATAAGTTACAGCATTTTCAGTGAGTTTTTACTCCTGTTCTATACAAGAAACTAACTGGAGAACCAGTCAGGCAGCAAGGGGTGATAATCCAGTCTGGTATCCAAGTGGATAAGTGAATAAACTAATTCTAATAAACAGAATAGGACTTTATTAAAAAAATGCCTTTAAAAATGAGAAACATCTACCAACTGAAAAGATAGTGCATACTTTTCAGTAGCCTTATTCTCAAATATATAGTCAAAGTGGAAGTTTCCTTTATGAAAATATATAGCAAATATTACACAGTCATCATTAAAATGTTTTAAGTCCTAGAGGCTGTGATACAGAGCTGTATCTAGCAACAAATAGTATATTTAAATATTAGAGTTTAGAACTACGTAAATATCAGTGGCCACCATTGGGCACATGCTCATTTGTTTCTTTAAAAACAATAAATTTTGAGAATGTGGCAATAGATCCACAACTAAAGTCTACCAATTACAGCACTCCCCAAGAAAGTAAAACACATTATGGGAGAAGAGGGGGTCTGTGGTCAAATGAACTTGGGATGTAGTAGATTATTTCCCAAGGTCATAAGATTAAAAAGGACCTTCCCCTCTACACAGGTCTCAGCCAAACTTTATGTATGTATTTATTTAAAATTTAATTCCAGTATAGTTAACATACAGTGTCATATTCATTTCAGGTGTACAATATAGTGATTCAACAATTCCATATATTACTGAGTGCTCTTCAAGATAAGTGTACTCCTAATCTCCTTCGCCTATTTCCTTATCTCCCCAACCACCTCCCTTTTGGTAACCATCTGTTTATTATGTATAGTTAAGAGTCTGTGTTTTGGTTTGTCCTTTTTTTCCTTTGTTCATTTGTTTTGTCTCTTAAATTCCACATGAGTGAAATCATTTGGCATTTATATTTCTGACTTATTTCACTTATTGTTATACTCTGTAGCACCATCCAAGTTGTTGCAAATGGCAAGATTTCATTCTTTATGATGGCTGAGTAATATTCCATGGTCTGTATACCACTATCTTTATCCATCATCTCTCAATGGACCCTTGAACTGCTTTTGTGACTTGGGTATAGGACTTAATGCTGCAATGAACATAGGGGTGCATCTATCCCTTCAAATTAGTGTTTTCATTTTCTTTGGATAATCCAGTGCAATTACTGGATCATAGTGTAGTTCTATTTTTAATTTTTCGAGGAACCTTCATACTGTTTTCCACAGTGGCTACACCAGTTTGCATTCCCACTAACAATGCACAAGGGTTCCTTTTTTTTCCACATCCTTACTGACACTTGTTATTTCTTGTGTTTTTGATAGTAGCCATTCTGACAGGTGTGGGGTGATATCTCACTGTGGTTTTGATTTGCATTTCCCTGATGATGAGTGATGTTGAGCATCTTTTCATGTGTCTGTTGCCCATCTGTATGTCTGTTTGGAAAAATGTCCATGACTTCTGCCAATTTTTTAATTGGATTATTTGTTTTTTTGAGTGTTGGGCTGTATAAGTTCTTCATATATTTTAGATACTAACCCCTTATTGGATGTGTCATTTGAAAATATCTTCTCCTATTCAGTGGGTTGTATTTTAATTTTTTATTTTGATGTAGTTCCAATAGTTTATTTTTGCTTTTGTTTCCCTCACTTCAAGGGGGATATCTAGAAAAGTGTTATGGCTGATGTCAGAGAAATTATTGCCTATGCTCTCTTCTGCGATTTTTATGGTTTCAGGTCTCACAAGTGGGTCCTTAATCCATTTAGAGTTTTTGTGTGTGGTGTAAGAAAGTGGTCCAGTTTCATTCTTTTTCATGTAGCTGTCCAGTTTTCCCAACACCATTTGTTGGGGAGACTTTTTCCCATTGAATATGCTTGCCTCCTTTGTTGTGTGGATCAACTGACCATCTAATCATGGGTTTATTTCGGGGCTCTCTGTTCTCTTCTGTTGATGTGTCTGTTTTTGTGCCAGTACCTTACTGTTTTGATCACTACAACTTTGTAATGTATCTTCAATTCTGGGATTTTGATACCTCCAATTTTGTTCTTTTTCAAGATTGCTTTGGCTATTTGGGGTCTTTTGTGGTTACATACGACTCTGAAGATTATTCTAGTTTTGTGGAAAATACTGTATTTTGTTAGGGATTGCATTAAATGTGTAGATTGCTTTGGGTAGTATGGACATTTTAATACTATTTGTTCTTTTAATCTATGAGCATGGAATATCTTTCCATTTGTTCATGTTTTCTTCGATTTCTTTCATCAGTGTTTTATAGTTTTGAGATAACAGATCTTTCACCTCTTTGGTTAAGTTTATTCCTAGGTATCTTATTTTTTTTGATGCTGTTGTGAATGTGATTGTTTCTTTAATGTCTTCCTGCTACTTCTTATTAGTGTATAGAAATGCAACGGACTTGTGTATATTTGTATTCTGCAACTTTACTGAATTCATTTATTCTAGTAGTTTTTTGGTAGAGACTTTAGGGTTTTCTACATAGGGTATCATGGGTTATGATTTTTTACAGAAAATTTTCTGGGACTTAATTCCAAAGATTACATGTTGGGAAATAATTCTGCAAGGGAAAAATAAAAACCATTATTTACTGAGCACCTATTATGTACCATAGGGCATTAAGTATGTTACTTTCACATCTCTAAGGAGTAGAAGCATTATTATCACTTTTGTTTTATAGACGAGGCTATACTTGCCCATCCACTTAACCCAATGAATGGAATTAGCAGAACATTTCCAGAATGCATGCCAGAATCAAACTGTAATTTTAAAAGGTTCCCTTTGCAGCTTTTATTAGAAATACATCACTAGATGTAGAAACCCAAAGCCTATGAAATCTGCTGTGATGACACCCACTTTGCTGACACATGGCAAGTTTCCATCCTGTTTAATAACAATTTTGAGAACCCAGTAAGCTCTCAGAATTATGTATAAAACTCACTTTTTAACTCTGAACTCCCTCAAATTTGAGAATTTCAAGAGACTCTCCCTGTAAGGTGGAGATGGTTAAAGGCACAAACAAAAGAAACCAACGATGAAGAATAGGGCATGGAGGTTTAGAAAAGAGGCAATGGAGTTGGGTCTGTTCTATTCACATAAGGGAAAGTGGAGGTTGGATCATGGGGTAGGAAGAACCCTTGACTGGCGGGAGCATCCATTCCCATCTCCATTTGGGTCATATATACTTCGTTTCCCGGAAACCACCGTGGGTCAGCCAAAACCAACACACACAAAGGGGATTCAGTAACTTGTACCACAGAGGCATACGATTCATACTATCATTTAGTCGAAGAAAAGTTTCCTAAAAGCGTGGAACGTGCATTGCCTGCGGAATCATTTAGGTTGTCTGTCCAAAGTGTAAATTACTGGAGAGACCTGGAAAACTAGAACATCGCCGGCCTCCTGAGATGCCACTAAAGAGTCTGCGTTTTCAACAACCCCCCATGGCATTCTGATGTGACCTCAAATTTGAACCTGGAAGTAGGCAAGAAAGAATCTACTTTACCTTTCTTTCACTAATAAGAATAACTTTATTCTTCAACCAGAACCCGTTTAGAAGACAAAAGAAGGATGTAATGTTTAGGAATAGTCCATTTGGGCATTCCAAAGTATGTCCCATAATCGGCAGTGGGTGTTCAGGGGGCACAACAGCTTGAAAACAGTCTTCTCAGGCTTATAGCTTCAGCAGCCCTATACACCGTGGTCTCATTTTGCCAATCACGGACACATTTTGTGCTTTAGGAAATAAAACTTCCTTTTGTAGCTGTTTACTGAGAAACCCACTACAGATATGCCATTTTTTCCCTTTGTTCCCAAAACCACATTTCAAAATTTGTATCAGTCTTTGTAATTAATTAAATACCAGAATGAAATTGAAGTCATAAAAATTTATTTTTTAAGTTTAGAAAGATATAGCTCCAAATACTAATAGTTTATCTTTGGGTGGTAGAGGAACAGGTTTTATTCTTCATGCTTCACAGACTTTAAATTTTTTACAGTGGTCCTCTGTTTTTATTTTGATTATAGAAGTTTTCATTTAAAAATACTTAAAATTTTTTTTTTACTTTAGAGAGAGTGTGCATGTGAGCAGGGTGGGGGGGGGAGAGAAAATCTCAAGCAGTCTCCCTGCTGAGCATGGAGCCCGACATGGGGCTCGATCTCATGACCCTGAGATCGTGATCAAGAGTGGGACACTTAACCAACTAAGCCACCCAGGTGCTCCAAAAATACTTTTTAAAGTAGATTTTGAGGTCTCAGAATAGCATTCTATTTCTTCCAGAAATACCATCTTATTTTTTCATCCTAACAGCAAAAAAGGCAGTCCATCCTTAAAAATACAAAGTTCTCTTCCAATCTTCTTAGTGGGCTTTTATCCATGCTCTTCATCTAATGGCAAGTGGAAGTGTGATAGAAAGGAATAAGCTGTTTTTAAGACTTTGGAAAACATCTCAAAGTAGGCAGGCATGAGAGGATCCTGAATATTTTTATGTGAAGCACTACGATTATGGTGCTGTGTTTAAATTCTAGGATGCAAAATTTTTCACAATCTAACATCTCTGAATTTAGTATGTATCTTTTTAAAAGATCAGTTTTGAGATATAAATCAGACACTGAAAGTCACCCTTTCAAAGTGTAACATTTGTTTAGTATATTGAGTCATGCAACCATCACTGTTATGTAAATTTAGAACATTTTCATGTAATCATGAAAGTAATAATGTAGTAATTATTCCTTGACTCCTCTATCTCCTCAGCGCCTGTCAATTATTAATCTATGTTGTGTGAATTTGCCTATTTTCTGACATAACAATATGTGGTCTTTTCTGTCTGGCTTCTTTCACTTGGCAGGTTTTCAAAGATCCTATCAGTACTTCATTAATTTTTATAGCTAAATATTCTGTATGGATATCTCTTGTTCATCAGCTGGACTTTTGGGTTGTTTCTACTTATGATGAATAATGATGCTATAAACATTCATGTACAAGTTTTTGTGTGAACGTGTTTTCAGGCTTCTTTGGGTACATATCTAGGAGTCACATGGCAATTTTATATTTTACCTTATGAGAAACTGCCATACTATTCGTTCCAAAGTGGTTGTACATACTATCGGACAGTTCCCTCCCCGCCCCCATCAGTGAATGAAGGTTTCAATTTTTCAACACACTGTCAACACTTGTTACTGTCTTAGCCACCGTAGTGAGTAGAAAGTGATAGCTTCTGGTTTTAGCTTGTATTTCTCTCATGCCTGGGGATGGGAATCTTTTTATGTGCTTACTGGTTATTTTGATATCATCTTTGGTCAAAGGATTTGAGTAGATTTTATTTTTTTTATTTATTTTTTGATGAGTTATGAGTTCTTCACATATTCTGGGTACAACTCTTAATAGGATTTTCAAATTGTTTTGTGGTTTGTCTTTTTACTTTCTTGACCGTGTCCTTTGATGTATAAGACATTTTCTTTCAATGTGGAATTTAAGAAACGAAACATGAACATAGGGGAAAGGAATAAAACATTTTAAATTTTAAAGCCCAATTATTTTTTTGTTTTTTGGTGTCCTATTTAAGAAATCACCGACTGATCCAAGGTCACGAAAGTTTACTGTTTTCTTCTAAAAATTCTATAGTTTCAGCACTCTTCTCATCCATTTTGAGTTAATTTTGGTGCACTGTGTGGAGTAGGGATCCAATGTCATTCTTTTGTATGTGGCTAACTAGTTATCGCAGTTCCATTTGTTGAAAATACTGTTCTTTTCCCATTGAATACTTGGCACCCTTGTCAAATGGGATGTATCTCACAATTGTAAGTGGCTATGTTTTTCTAAAACCCATCTTACAATTCATGGAATCTTAAGTGTTCTGGTATTTTATCAAATTTAAGTCCTGAAATAAAAGCCCATGTTAATGTGCATCTTCTTTTGGGGAAATGAAAAATCCATTTCCCTCAAAAATATTAAGCCTCCTTAAATATCAATCTGAGAAACTACCAAATATAAATATTTTCTTATGAAAGACCTATTAGTTTAAGGCTTGAAGGCTTACCCCATAATCCTTATGTCATTAATAGTGAATGAAGATTGTCACAGAAGTAGCCATGACTATAATGAACATGAAGAAAATCCATTAATTCTATGGATCAGGTTAAATTCTCCTGGAAGTTAGATTTAAGCACCAATGGAATTTTTTAAATAAAAAAAATAACAGGATTTTCAAAATCAGATTTAAATATTGTGTGGAATAGAATACAATAAGCTCAAGTATTTGGGATCAACTTGAAAGTTTGAGAAATGTAAAAATCAAGTCTATTTTTGTATCAGCTTCGTATTAAATGTCCCGACGAACCCCAGACAGCCACAGAATCTGAAGACAATGACTCGCAAACATACTGAGATCCGTTTAATAATTTTTGAAGATTTTTTTTCCTGTAAAATGGCTTGTATTTCCACAGGTACAATAGTGAAGAAATAAACTTTTCAATTTGACGTGAAATATAAAAGAACAGTTTTACAAATATATCCATAAAATTTAACTGCTCATAACACTATACATGGTAAATATGACCACCCCTTAACTTCTAGACTATTTAATACAGAGAAACAATCTGTCATCTCAGCTAAAAAGAAATAATTTCCCTTTCATCAAGTTTATTTTTGTTTAGAAACAGTTAAGTAGAACTGGAAAAATATTTGCTTTTTCCTATCTTCCTCTAGGGCTTTTTCGTGAGGGCAAAAACTTAAGATGATATAAGTTTTACTGAAAAGAAACACTGAACCTTCTTTTGTTTTACTACTCTAGTAATGCTTACGTTCTTCTAAAAAAAAAAAAAATCCTGGAGTTGTTTCATTGGCCTTTGGGTCATAAAGAAATGATAACAGAGCTCTGCTCCATTTCCAGCCCTGGAGGAGGAACTTCATACCCTCAGCCCATGAAGGCTAAACTAGGGGGATAGAAGATCGCCTGCCAAGGCAATGGAGCTGGAGCTGGCTTAAAATCAAGGTTCTGTGGTTCGCCTATCAGAAATTCCACTGTTACAAGGCAAAATTGCATGAAGATAAGTAGCTTGTAGCCAGCATGAACAATGCCGTGATCACACATCCTTTCACACGAATCCAAAGCACAGAATGGCTTTCAAAAAGTAGATCAAAATCATAGAACTGCAGGTAACAATTCTGTAACCTATGAGAAAAGGAGAAAACATGCTCCCTTTAACTTTCAAAAGTGCCCAAATCACAATACTGAGCTCCCAAAACACATGGGTTTGAGTTTTACGTAAGCAAAAATAAAGCTACTGAAGCTTCATGAAGAGTTCTCAACTTTCCTAATACAGTATATGCAATAACTTAAGATTCCCCTATTGACACTGGAAACACTATTACAATCATGTGTATGCCAGTTCCTGGCATATTGCTGCATCCAGATTCATTAGTCTCCTTCATGGAGCCCATCATTTTTCCAATGGCTTTCTCCTTTCTTTAAACCCTAACCCTGAAATTCTATAACCAGCTATATCACGTGGCTTCCCTGAGGCACGAAGGTACCAAACTCTATAATTAACTATTGAGGAATGATAAATATGCTATTTATATTAAAAGATTTTAATTCTTTTGGGCCACAGTTGGGGGGAAAAAAACCCCAGAAAGTTTAGTACTTACTCTGCAGTGTGAACCGTAGCCCTTTTAGCAAAAAGCGAAACCAAATAAGGGAAATGTTGAGTTGCAGCATGCATGACCCGACAGCACCGATTATTAAAAAAATTCCAGACTAGAAAAATATTCAGAGTTGTATCCCATCCACCTTTTTTTTTTTAATAACTGAAAAAATTATGGGAATACAGCACTGGGGTTTTACTTCTGGTGACCTATTCACAAAAGGCATTTTGGTCAGGCCAAGATCAGGATCATTGGGTCAGCAGTTTCCTATGTAGACACGTGGGGGAGTGGGACTCACGCCTTAATGTGGTGGCAAGCAAGACAAAAACAGAAGTAACCTCGAAGAAGTTACTTTTTCTAAACTGCATTACTCCATAGAGCTGGAGCTCTTTCTTCTCACAAACTGAACTGCTCTCAGCTCTGGACAAAACTCCTTAGTTCAAATTCTAAGAGACTCTTACTAGAAGCGGCCAAGATGAGCATGGCCTCTTTTTGCAGACTTGCCCCCTCGCTGCTGTTCCTTTGGCGGAATGGGAGGGGACCTCACTTGGAGGTCAAAGGAGATGCAATGTGGATAGAGGGCAGGGCACCGTTACCCCGTTCCAAGTTCAACTTTTACTTTGCTATCTCCATTTACTAAAAGTCCAAAAAAAACCCACCACCCACTTTTCACGTTGGAAGATTATTTGGGGGGTATGTGTTGCTGTAAAACCGCTAGACCCTGAACTATTATAGTCCTTGAAAGGGAAGATTACTGCAGATCGTAACTTTCCAGAAATGTTTCTGACAGGGAAAATCCAGCCCTTCTAGATGCAAGGCCATTTACCTTACAAGATGCTTTTAGGGTATTGAGACTCATCAAACCATGTTCTAGGCGTAACAGCAAGAAAAGGGACTGTTGCCTCCTTTGTCATTTTGCGGAGCCCAAAGGAGCCCAAACTGAAAAGACACTCTTCGTGAAAGCTAATCCTTGGGGACAGAGACTACCGAAAAGGCATCTGATACATTATGACTTACTCTACCTGTAGAGAAAATGAAATTACCTATAGAAAAGAGTAAGGTATCAAGAAGACGGTTGTTGGATTTTCACATCACTTAAAAATTACCAAAACAAAACAACGTCTCCTCCTCAAAGATCATCTCCTTGGAAAATTAAAGCTTTTTTTAAAACCGAGGTGAACTTTTTAGATATCAGGTCAAATTAAGTAGCAGCAATCAAGAGTAACCTAATCACTTTCAGGAAAAGACATTCACCATGTGTTAGAACAACTGAAAATAGGGCAACGTATTTACCAGTAGGCAAAACATGGAAAGACATTCAAGTATGAACACAGTATGTGAGAATCCTATAAATTGTATACCCTTATAAAGGTTAAAATGTAGCATGAATCTGTAACGGTCAACTCAAGAGGATGTTAGTTTAAATAAATACTTGCTGCGTGGGGCAGGGATCTGCTTCGTGTCGCCCAGCTGTGGCTGTCTGCTGGCCTAAAGAATCCTTACATTCTGGGAGCGGTGACGCGATCTGTACTGAGGATGGAGAATGAGCATCTGAGAAGTCTTCAAAATGAACGGAACTAACAGAAGGAGGGTGGCGCTCATATGAAATTCTGATTTAATTATTTCTCAGTAAACACTCATTTGCTCTCTTGAAATCAGGAATTTCAAATTATCTCTGCAGATGTACCACTTGGTGTTGTGTATATCTAATGATCCTATTTAAATTTAGTTTGATTTGCAAACATTCTCGAAACTTACAGGGCTCCGTAAGCTGCAGAAGGTGACAGATGGCAGGGAGGGAGTGAACCAGAACGCCTGCGTCCCTGTGAGCGGTTGCTTTTAGGCTCCCAGAATCTTGGCCGCCTTAAGGAAGAAAAACTTATGAAACCCCAACAAGTGGTTTTAAAAAGTAAAACCTTATTTTTAATCCTAAATCCTAAACCATCCCGTAAGCAAATCAACTTGACGGGGCAGTACCGAGGCCATGCTGACTGCTGCAGTAATCAGCCTCCATTTCTGAATTTTTAGGAGTTGCTGCATTTTAATCAAACAGTTCTGGCCGTGCACGAGGAGTACAGCGGAGGTAACAAAAGACGGGCTTAAAAGTTACGGAAATTCCTTTGAAATGCCAAGGTATCTGATCACTGGGTGGATCAAGTTACTGAACTCCACCAAAGTAAAAAATAAACAACAAAACAACACGGCAGCACAGGGATGTTCTCTGCCCCAAAAAAGAAAAATCCGAAAACCCCCGATTTCAGAGCGAGCCCCCGTGCCCAGGGGCCCCCCGCCAGCCGCTCAGCTCCCCGCCTGGGTCAAGCACTCGCAGGCGGGGCTCGGCTCGCCGGTACCACCTACGCCGCGCGGCACGCAAGGCGCAGGAGGAGCCACAACTTCTGAAGGAATTTCTTCTACATTTGTGAAATAGGATTGAAAGTCTCGTCCAAGCTTACAAAGGAAAACATTGTTGAAAACCCAAGGTTAAAATAAAGCATGGCATCTTAACTCCAACTCCGACAAAGCCAGGGCGGTCTCACCAAGCACCCCTCACGGACCACGCCGCCGCCGGGAGCACGCACCACACGGCCGCCATCTTAGGCGCCGCCTGCTTCAGCGCCTCCTCTTCCACCCCCGCCCCCCTCCCCCTTAATAAACAGCATTATAAAAAGGTAAAATCTAGAGTTAGTGGCAAAATCTTCACAGTAACTTGTTAATAAAGTCGTGGATGGCTGTCAGGGGCGTCAGTCCACCGGACCCTGGAAAATTAATTTGACGCAGTTCTGTTCCCCAGCCAGCTGCGTGGCACAGAACGGGCAGGCGGCGTGGAAGGCGTGCGTGCCGTGAGGCAGCGGAATCTGCGCCCAGTACTTCGCGGACTTCTCCGAGCACACGTGTCCGCAGGGCGTGAACGCGTGAGTGGGCGGTCCGGCGTCCACGTAGAAGCCCGCCTCGCAGCCGAGCCAGAGCGGTACGTAGGGGCCCACAGTCCTGCACATGGGACACTCCCGCTCGTTGGCCTCCGTGTCGCTCCGGTGGCCCCAGTTGTGGTAGCCGTGCACGTGGCCGCAGCTGAGGTAGGCCCAGGGCTGCTTCTCCTCCACCACCTCCTTCCGGTTGATGCTGGGGAAGGCCAGGGTGTTGAGGCCCACGGGGCACTGCGGCCGGGCGGCGTTGATCTCCTGCCGCAGGGCTTCGATGTGCTTCTGCGTGGGGGTGTGGAACAGGCCGTCCGCCGTCCTCCAGAGGAGCGTGGCCCCGCACAGGTCGATGAGCGAGCCGTCCTGCAGGACGTTGGTCTCGCTTTCCACCTACAACGAGGGTGACAGACACGCCTTGTGAAAGCACAAGTCAGCACCGCGCTCGAACAGTTGCTCTCAGAATAAGAATCATCGTTCAGGTAAACAGGGGCAGGTGGCTTCGCCCGAGCGGCTTGGTCCCCGAGTCCCGTTTGTGGGTCACGGGGACAAGGGATGGAAGGTGGGTATGCCATCCTCACAAAGCCCTAAGCACAGATGCACCTCGCTTTACTGTTCACGTACGGGAGTGATTGTTTTAACCAACTGCACAAATCTTAGGTTTTCATTTTTCCTGAGTCTGTAACACTACTGCTCCTTGATCCACAAGGGACAGGACATGTCCCACCGGTCCAGCAGTGAGGGAAATTCATACTCCTTGTGGGACTCTGCAGTAATGACTGCAGTGGCCCCAATATGCCTGGTGATCCTTCGCTTCATGCAATCTATTGTTTGTCCTGCATTCTTAGGGTTTGGAGCTGAATCGTTTGCCATGAGCCATTTTTTAAAACTTAAATTCAGTTAGCCAACGTACAGTACATCATCAGTTTCAGACGTAGTGTTCAATAATTTCAGTTGCATAACACCCAGTGCTCATCACATCACGTTCCCTCCTCAACGCCCATCACCCAGTTACCCCTTCTCCCCACTCCCCTCCCCCAACCCTCTGTTTCCTATAGTTACGAGTCTCTCATGGTTTGCCTCCCGCTCTGATTGCTTCCCAGCTATTGCACTACTAGGTATTTACCGCAAAGATAGAAATGTAGTGATCCGAAGGCGCAGCTGCACCCCAGTGTTTATGCAGCAATGTCCACAACAGCCAAACGATGGAAAGAGCCCAGATGTCCATCAACAGAAGAATGCATAAAGATGTGGGGCGTGTGTATATATATATACATATATACACACACACAATGGAATAGTACTCAGCCCTCAGAAAGGATGAAATCTTAGTTACGTCGACGTGGATGGAACTGGAGGGTATGATGCTGAGTGAAATAAGTCCAACAGAGAAAGAGAAAGCCTTCACTTTTAAAAGGATGGCACGCTATACACCAAGTGCTTACAAGTTGGACGAACAGCTGCTGCGAGGCTGTTAGACACGGCAGGCGGGAATCCAACCACTGCCTCCACATACCGGCTGTGCTCTAAGGCCTGGAGGTAACGAAGCTTCTCTACCCATCCTGAAAAGACGTCGTCTTTAGTAGTGGGAGGCAGACCTGCTAGAGCCAGTGAAGGTCCGTAAAATGTTACAATCGTCACGTGAGGCCATGTCACCACAGGGGCTAAGAGCGTGACTTTGCAGCCCGTGGCCTTGGTGGGCACCCTGGCTCTGCCACGCACTAGCTCTCACCTG
Organism: Ursus arctos; assembly: GCF_023065955.2. NCBI lineage: Eukaryota > Metazoa > Chordata > Mammalia > Carnivora > Ursidae > Ursus > Ursus arctos. Next base: position 43,747,367 of record NW_026622930.1, on the reverse strand, counting down.
GGGCAGTTACTTCAGCTGCCTGTGCCTTGGTTTCCCCTTCTGTAAAACCGGACAAGGGGAGGGTGAGCGTCAAATAATACAAATGCAGTTCTTAGAACCACACGTGGCATGCAGCAAGCACTGTGCAAACGTTTGCTACTCTTACTTGGATGACAGGAGGTCAGAAATGCTTTTTTAAAAAGATTTCCTATGAAAAGAGATTTGAAAAAATTGTCAGGAACCAGTGGGTGGAAGAGAAGGCACTCCAGAAAGAGGGAGGCAAAGGCCACACAGCACGGGCACGGAAGGAGCAGCAGGAGCACTCCCGGAGGCCACCCGTGGCCCAGAGCCTCGGGCCAGCCCCCTGTGCCCCCAGGGAATAGACGCAGTTCTCAGCAGCTGTAAAGAACAGATCTGCCTGTCCAAAAGGTCACTCACTACAGAAGTGTGGAGGATGGACTGGATGGGTTCAAGACGAGCGGTGGGGGAGACCGCTCTCCAGGCAAAGGGGGGGGGGGCACCTCAGCACAGATGATCAGCGCCAACAGCCACCACAGAGCTAGCAAACGCTGAGGACTTAGCTCCTGATCCGGGGAAGACAGATTCACGTGCCTGGCTTTACTGTCCGCATAGGAGGCGGCTTTCCAGGGACAGGGAATGTAGGAGAAACGGCAAGATTCGGGGGAAAGGACAGGAGGTTCAGTTTTGGGTGTGCAAAGAGACTGTCACGGTTGTGCCCAGGAGCCACATGTGGCTGCAGATCAGGCTCAGAGAAGCACATCTGCGACTTCCCAGCATCCGGGTGAAGCCCCAGGAGTGGACGAGACTGCCCAGGCAGTCTTCTCTACAACTGTGTTCCTCACCTAAAACACGCTGATTGGCTACATCGTCTGTGACCTTCTCCAGATGGGACAGTTTGAGGGTAGAGCCCTGGGCCTCGTGCTCACTGCTGGGTTCTCAGCTTCTACCCCTGCTGGGTCAGAATGGCCACGCAATCACCGGCTGCTGCAGGGCGCTGGGCCGCTCCCATCCGCCCTTGGTTCTCTAAGTCGTTCTCTAAGATATTCCAAGTGCTACTGTGCATGGCAACCAGGACCCCGTCTACACCCTGACTTCAGAACCGCTGGTAGACAGTGGCCGCTCAAACAGCAGCCTGTTTTCTCTCTTCCTGAACGGTTCTCACGTGCTCTCTCTCAGCTGTGAACACCATGCTGTTTTCCTGCGACAATGCGGGGGAGGTAGCATGGTAAAGACACCACTGTGCAGAGGCCCAGGTTTGGATTTTACTTTAAAATTCTACCAGAAGAAAAAAAAAAAAAAAAGCAAGGAGAAAGCATGAGGAATCGACAGTGATATTACAGAAGTAAAACATTTAAAACATAACGGCCCCTACCAGTCAGACAGCTAGGTAGAGAGTTCAAATCCCCACCCACTACTTATAAGCACGTATCAACTTTTTAAAGCTCTGGTTTTCTCATCTGTCAATGGGAACCATGACACTGAGCTCATGAGCTTGCTTTGAGCGCTGCCTGACAGAGACTTAATGTGAAGCACTTGGTAGAGTCTGTATGTAACGCTATGGTTATTTTTATAGTACCTGAAATTAGGTAAGGATATTAACTTAGCTGAATTTACTAAATTTTACAGAGCCAGTATAATTTAATTAAAAACCCCAAATAGAATTTGATACATTCTATATTTAGGATAGATCGAGTAGATTTGTGTCTAGTACAGTCACCTTTATAATGTTCTCAACTAGGTAAAGGAATAGGATACAACTCGAAGTCTCTTCACCTATTTATTCAGAGGGTTCACCTCCTGAAAGGGCGTTTCCCCCACATTTAAATAATTAAGATGATCAAGGACAAAGCTTGCTGTGGTGATGAGAAACCACAGTAGTTGTGAACACATCAGTACGCTGACTCACATTAAATGCTGAGTATGCTAATAATACGAAACCTTCCATAGCACTAGTTCCACATGAGAACAGGAGGCATCCACTACTTTTATAATATTCTGGATTTCTAGCAGATCACGTTATTCTCCATGTTTCTGTATTAAACTGCAAACGCAGAGCACTGCCAGAGACCGTTCCCTAAATCTAATCTCCAGATAGACCATTTACCTCAATGCTGCCAGTCACACGTACACAACCAGAGTCGGAAATGGAAACCTAAGCTCCAGGAATCAGCAGGTGTTCCCCTCAGACAAACTTCTGCTGGTTAACAAGAGGGGGCTGCAGGGAAGCTGGGTCCTCTCACCCTCACGGTGTCTCCCACAGTGTAAAATCAGATCGACGGGAACTCAGAAACCTTTACTGTAGGCCAGGACCGTCGTACACTATCGAACAGTACAGCACAATTGGGGGCAGATCTAAGGGTCTCTCATAGGGACTAACTTTAAAATTAGTTGAGATTTAACAGAACCCATGAGCACAGGCTATTTTGGGAGTCCTTTCTTCTCAGGAGCCCTGCCCCCTCTGGCGCACGCAGCTGCCTGAGTGGGGTCACTGCGCAATCACCGAGGGTGGGCAGGAAACTCACCCTAATGTGCCCTTTGAGACAGACCAGCCCTTCTCGGACTCCAGCGAATACTTTCTATTTCCCAGGGAAGCAAATGCTCTGGGGTAGACCCTCCCAGGTGAGGGCCGGGTGCTGCTCCCCACAAGATGATACCAAGTGGCAGCTTGGGAGTCTAGACTCAGGGAGGACGGCCTTTCAATCCCATCTGCGGCCACCTTCCTATTCTGGGACCCTGGGCAATACTTAACCTCTCTATGCCATACCTTCCTCATCCATACAATGGGCAGGATTCCACTTCCCTGACAAAGCTGCTCACATTTCATGAGCTGAGGTCTCTGAAATATTAACGTAATGCCTGCACCCAGCCACGATTTCTACTGACTTCTGTTGCCATCAGAAAGACTGATAACCAGTTCAGCTGACCTAGGTCAGTTTTGTATAAAGTGATCCAGTGATCAGAAACAAAGTTATTTGGAAAAACTGCTTTCACGGTCTGTTCCCTATTTACAGTCTCCTGAGAAGTGTTTAAACAGAGGTTATCGTATTTGCTCTGGTCTTTCTTAGAAAACACTTCTCCTGTTTACTCGGCCGGGATGCGCTAACATTGGGCTTTATTGTACAATGCAGAAGCTGTACTTGTGCTCAGTAATGGTGTAAAATAGAACAGTTCCCTACAAACAAACATTGAATAGAGTCTAGCAAACCAGGTTAGTACAACAGTCCTACTGCACCCCCAACCTCCCGCCACCGCCATCTTTTTCCGTCTCAGTAATAGTGCTTATCATCTTGCTGAAAAAAGCTAGATCACTCTACACTTTTCTAGGGGGGGGTTCTGAAGAAAACATTTGTTCTCTCTTGTTCTAGCTTCTATCTACCAATTGATTAAAAGCCCTGGAGCCGAAAGTTTACTCAGAAACTTCTGGCATTGTACCACACAGGCAAGATCAGATACCCAAAACTGCCCATGGAAGGGCTTATAATTATTCTCCACAGAAGAAAGAGTTAAAAAGCCAACTGCATTAGGGAATTTGAGATAAGTAGGGGTATTTATAGGAAAATATTAACATGCCAAGGCAATGCCTTCTATGAATGATTTCAAGTAAAAAGTTTTATGATCTTGGTGAATTATATAGGGAATTATGTATTAATTTCTTACCGTGAACTCAAGGGAAAAAAAGCTAACTTAATTATCTTTTAGTTCTACAAAGTCTAGTAAATAATTCTGTAATTCATAATTTTCACTAATAAGTCTTGGACAGCTCAGGATTTTTCCAAATTAGTGAAGTTTTACACCAAAAATGTTTGTCTCTCTTAACGTGAATTTAAGCAGAATTTTGTACTGAAGCATATAATAAAAGATAGCTATTAAGGTTGTAAGGAGCAAAAAAATAATTTTCTTCTACTATGGGAAAAGCTTAATCACGGAAGGAAATAAGTCCATTTCTTTAGCATTTTCAGGGGCTTAGGGAATTCTCCTTCTGCTGTGTCAATGGTCCACAGCATGGGTACCTCCACAAAGGTTCTGGATTTCAGGGGAGGAAAAGGACAGTCCTTGAGCTAGGCTTTTGTAGTGTGGTACATTTTCCAGAGTGAAGACCACTCACCAGCTTTCCTCTTTGCTGGGCTGACCTGGTTTCTCGCAGGGTGTACACGTCTCCACAGACAGAGATCTCACGCCAGACCCCAGGCTGGGACTCCTCAGTGAAGCCCCCTCGGGGATGCATCACTAGGACGCCGTTCGTAGTGAGCCCGTCCATGTGGCCATCGGGGTTTTTCCATTTTGCTGCCTTTTCCTGGAGAGCATACCACAGAACAGAAAAAGCATGCTAAGATTATGTTCAAAATGAAGGGATTCCAGAATCTCTTTAAAATATCCGGTACAGGCAGAAGGAAGGAAAGTGATGAATTTTCATTTTCTATTTAAAGCTAATAATCAGAAGGATAAAATATGCAATTATTCTGATAACATGAAAGTGCTAAAATGTATGAATGATTTATCATTGGATATGCATTATATTCATCTTGGGAGCTTAAAAAAAAGAACGAACCTGATGCCTGAGCCCTTCCCTCAGAGATTTTTTTCTAACCATTCCCCTCACCCCGGGGAGATTCCAGGAATCTAGTATGTGTTCTTCGGTTCTATTTGTGCAGTCCTTTTGCCTCTTAGGTACCAGTGCTTTACATGTAATTATTATCTGGGAAGTATACAGAAAGAAGGGGAAAAAAGGAATTTTTATTAAACATACAAAATTTTTAAAAATGTGAGGCTAACAAGTTGTGGCCAGTATGTCTTCATAAACATTAATGTTTATATCCTCAAAGATGGAAGGTAAAGACAGCTTGATACAACGGCAGGACAAACACTCCTAGATGCCTGTGCCAGTGATCTCTTTCTTGATGACAGAGCCACCTACTGCCCACATGACTCAGGAGTCAATTCTGATTAGGAGAAGCCCTCTTGCCAGTGACTGAGCTCTGGCCAATGAGACATGAGTGGGTCTTCTAGGAGCCTTCCTGGTAAGGTTCCTTTACTCTAAAAAGAGAACAAGAAAGGGGAGTGACATCAGCCTCCCAGCGGCAGGGGTCATTCCTTTTTCCTTGCTCCTTAGATTTACAACTAATCAGACATCCATAACCAAAAAAGCATGGCTTCCCCAGCATCCAGATCACCTGAGAGAGAGCCATATATCCATGCCCCTGAAAGTGGGTGCGTTGCATCACAGAGGCGGCAAGCAGAGGGGAGTCACTGGGGAGTGAGAGGTGACAAAGGCAGTGGCTGGTGGGCAGGGGGCTAGGGTGACCTTATCTGACAAAGGAGGTGGAGGGTGAAGGTGAGTGGGGGTCTGCCCAACGCATGTTTTGTAGCTGGAAGGACCCACTGCTGTCTCTGAGGAAAGACTGCAGTGAGTGGGGGAAGGGAAGTAGGCAGAGAACTTCAGGGAAGTGTCTCCTACTGTCTGCCCCAGTGTTCCGGTCCATGGACTTCTGGGACCACCCTTCATCCCCCGTGCCAACTTGAGGATCCCCCTACCAGGCTGTGGGCACAAAGTCCCAAGAACTAAGTACACACCTCCCCCAACTCTGCTGCACCTCCCAGTCCTTTTTCTTTGGCGCCCACTCCCAACCTCTGTGAAAAGTGAGCCCCTATCCTCTAAAAGAAACCAAAAATGTGTGCTATAGTGCCACCTTCTGGAAAATAAAAGGCTCCTAACCACCAATATGTTAAACTTAGAATCAAAGTAAATGGAACCTTGCCTAAATAGGGTGTTCCCTACTTAAAATATGAGGACGGAGGCACTTTTAATCAAACATCATGTAAAATCACAGTAACAGAGTATCACAAAAAGAAAATGACAATTTTCCAGCAACGGAACCCAAAGACATGGATTATTGAAATTTGATAAAACAACTGTTATGAAGAAATTTAATGAGCTACAAGAAAACTCAGAAAGGCAATACAGTGGCCTCAGAAGTAAACCTGACAAACAGAAGGAATACTTTACCAAAGGCACCGAAATTCCAAAAAAGAACCAAACAAGTTCTGGGTCTGAAGAACTCAATAAATGACATGAAGAATGCATTAGAATGCACTGGAAATAGAGCAGATCAGATGGAAGAGAGAATCAGCAAGCTGGAAGACAGGAACACAGAAGTGATTCAGGTGGAAGAGAAGAGAGAACTAAGATTTAACTAAGATTTAAGAAGTGAAGAAACACTACAAGAGCTAGCAGACTACATTAGAAAAGCCAACATAACAATAATGAATTTCTAGAAGAAGAACGGGAGAAAAGAACAGACAGCATATTTAAAGAAATAATTCCTGAGAACTTCCAAAACTTGGGGAAGAACTGGTTATACAACGTCCATGAAGCAAACAGAACACCTTATTATCTCAATGCAAGATCTTCTCCAAGACACATTATACTGAAACTATTAAAAGTCAATGATAAAATTTTAAAGGCAGCTGGGGGGGGGTAAGATTGTAATCTTTGTAATCTGCAAAGGAATCCCCATCAGGCTAGCAAATTTCTCAGATAAAAACTGCCAGCCAAGAATATTCTACCCAGCAGAGTTATGTGTCAGATATTGAAGGATAATTAAAGGCTTTCCCAAACAAGAGCTGAGGGACTTCATCATCCCTAGATCTGCCTTACAAGAAGTGCCGAAAGGAGCTCTTCAAGTGGAAATGAAAAGACAGAGGTACACAAAATTCTGACTAAAGTGACAGAATCAAAAACTGCAACTCTTTATAACAGTATATTGAACTTTAAACTCCCAATGATATAGCATAAAGGTTAAAGGCAAAGAGCATTAAAAATACCTGTAATAAATAGTAAAAATAACTACAGCTACTACAATGTGGTGACAAAATCACAGCATAAAAAGAGATAATTTGTGATATTAAAAATATAAAAGGAAAAGAGTAAAAGGATGGAATCTTCATAGGCAAATGAAGATAAACTGCTATCAGCAGAAAAAGGACTATTTTATCTATGAGTTTTATGTAAACTTCATGATAATTACAAAGCAAAAATTTAGAGCAGAGACATAAAACATTAAAAGCAGGGGAAACTGAGAAAAAAGGACCATGGAAAACCACCAATGTACAAAGGCAGGTAGAAATGGAAGGAAAAAGAAACAATGGAGAGACAAAATAACCAGAAGGCAAAGGACAAAATGGCAGTAAGTCCTTACATATCAACAATCACACTAAATGTAAATGCACTGGACTCACCAAAAGGCATTGAGTGGCTGCATGGATTAGAAACAACAAAAGACCCAACTATATGCTGCCCTACAGGAGATTCATCTCCGCTTTAAAGACACACACAGGCTCTAAATGAAAGGATGGAAGATGATATTCCAAGCAAACAGAATCTAAAAGAAGGCTGGTATAGTCATACTTATATCAGACAAAATAGATTTCAGCCAAAAAGGGTAATAAGAGACAAAGTCATTACATAATCATGAAAAGGTCAGTACATCAAGAAAACAACAATTGTAAACATATATGTGCCCAACATCTGAGTAACAAATTATATTAAGCAAATAATAACAGATCTAAAAGAGAAATGGACTACAATATAATGATTGTAAGGGACTTCAATACCCCGCTGTCAGCAATGGATAGTTTTTCAGACAGAAAATCAACAAGGAAACATTGGAACTGAACCACACTTTAGAACAAATGGACTTAATAGACATATATAGAACATTCTATCCAACAATAGCAGAACATAATTTTCTCAAGTGCGCTGGAACATTTTCCAGGAGAGATAGGATAGGATAGGCCACAAAACAAATTTTAGCAAGTTTAAGATGACTAAAATCATATCAACTGTCTTCCCTGACCACAGTGGTATTAACTAGAAAATGACAATGAAAGGGAAGTGAGAAGATCTACAAATATGTGGAAACTAAACTCCCTTTTAAACAACCATTGTGTCAAAGAAGAAAAGGGGAAAATTTTTCTTGAAACAACTGAAAATGAAAACACAACATATCAAATATTGTGGGATACAACACAAGCAGTTCTGAGAATGACATAGCAATAAACACGCATATTAAAAAATTAGAAAAGTCTCGAATAAACAACCTAACTTTACACTTCAAGGAACTAGAAAAGGAAGAATAAAGTGAGCCCAAAGTTAGCAGAAGGAAGGAAATAAGGATCCAAGCAGAAATAAATGAAATAGAGACTGGAAAAACAACAGAAAAGATCGATGAAACTAAGAGCTGTTCTTCAAAAAGATACACAAAATTGACAAACCTTTAGCTAAACTAAGAAAAAAGACGACTAAAAATTAGATATGAAAGAGGAGACATTATACCTGGTATTACAGACATACACAGAATCATGAAAGACTGCTAGAATGTAGAAGAAATAGATACATTTCCAGAAACACACATTTACCAAGATTGAGGAAGAATCAGAAAATCTGAACATATTATATGGTTTCTCTCATCTGTGGAATATAAGAACTAGGAAGATCGGTAGGAAAAGAAAGGGATAAAGAAAGGGGGGGTAATCAGAAGGGGGAATGAAGCATGAGAGACTATGGACTCTGAGAAACAAACTGAGGGCTTCAGAGGGGAGGGAAGTGGGGGAATGGGATAGACCGGTGATGGGTAGTAAGGCGGGCACGTATTGCATGGTGCACTGGGTGTTATACGCAACTAATGAATCATCGAGCCTTACATCGGAAACCGGGGATGTACTGTATGGTGACTAACATAATATAATAAAAAATCAAAAAAAAAAAAAAAAAAACCAGGGATGTACTGTATGGTAACTAACATAATAATAAAATATTAAATAAATAAATAAAAAGAAAAAAAGAAAATCTGAACAGCCTAATGAGTAAAGAGATTGAATTAGTAGTTAAAAAAAATCCCAAGAAAACTCCAGGACCAGATGGCGTCAACTACAGAATTCTACCAAACATTTAAAGAAGAATTAACACCAGTCCTCCTCAAACTCATTCCTCTGATAGCAAAGCCAGATAAGGATACAAGAAAATTATAGACCAGTATTCCTGATAAATGTAGACAATTAAAATTCTCAACAAAATATGAGCAAATCAAATTCAAGAACACAATAAAAGGATTATACACCACGAGCAAGTGGGACTTCCCCTGGGATGCAAAGATGGTTCAATGTATGCAAATCAATAAATGTAATACATCATAACAATAAAATGAAAGATAATCACATGATCATCTCAGTAGTCACAGAGAAAGCATTTGACAAAATACAACATCCTTTCAGAATGAAAACCCTTAACAGATTGGCCACAGAAGGAATATACCTCAACATAATAAAGGCCATATATGACAAACCTACAGCTGACATCATACTCAATGAAGAAAGACTGCAAGTGTTTCCTCTAAGATCAGAAACAAGACAAGGATGCCCACTCTCACCATTCCTATTCAATATAGTGCTACATGTCCTAGCCAGAGCAATTAGGCAGGATAAAGAAATAAATGGCATACAAACTGGAAAGAAAGAAGTAAAACTACTGCTTAGCACTATTTGCTAATGATATGATCTATATTGAGAACCGCAAGGAATCAGTCAAAAAGCTGTTGGAATTAACCGTTTCAGTAAAGTGGCAGGACACAAAACCAACATAGAGAAGTTGCATTCCTTTACACTAATGATGAGGCATTTGAAAAAGGCCTAGAGAAAACTATCCCATTCACAACAGCATCAAAAACAGTAAAATACTTAGAAATAAATTGCACCAAGGAAGCAAAAGAGCTATGCAATGAGAAGTACAAACTTTGCTGAAATTGAAGACACAAATGCAAACACACCCCATGTTTATGAATCAGAAGAATGTTGTTAAAATGGCCATACTACCCAAATCCATCTAGAGAGTCAACATAATCTCCAGCAAAATACTGAAATATTTCTTCACAGAAATAGAATAATCCTAAACTTTATGTGCCACCACAAAAGACCCCAAATAACCCAAAAAAAAAATCCACCAAAAAACAACTACAATATGATCCAGTATTTCCATTCTAGGGCACATAGTCAAAGGAAATGAAAACATGATTTCAAGGAGATATATGCACTCCCATGTTTACTGCATTATTCCCAACAGCCAAGACACGGAAGCCACCCCAATGCCCATCAATGAATGAATGGATAAAAAAGACACCGTACATATTATTTACCCACGAGAAAGGAGGATACATTGATGGACCTTGAGTGTAAGACTCCTTATACTAAGCAAGTTAAGTCAGAGAAAATAAGTACTATATGATATCACGTATATGTGGAATCTTAAAAAGTTAAGCCTATGAAAAACAGAGTAAAAGGATAGTTACTGGGGATGGGATGGGTGGGTGAGGGGGACAGAGGGAGAGAGTGGTAAGATTGATGGTGTTTAAGGGTACAAGCTTGTAATGAGCGGTGAATCAGCCACGGAGATCTAATGCACCGTGTTATGAACAGAAACCACACTCCGGCACTTGAATTGCGCAATGTGGTAAATCGTGCTATGCTGGCAGTCATGTTACAACATGTAAGTACATCACGGTTAGATGGCTGTACACCTCACACGCAGGTACATGTCCAATTTATTCAATGACAAAAGTAATTTTAAAAAAACAGTAGAGATAAGGAAGAAACAGTGCCTCTGCGACGTCTTCCTCAGCTGGAAGTCGTGCGGCAGGGGCTGTAGGAAGTGCAGGAGCCACCTCTCATCCCTCAGGCAGCCTGAGGGAGCGGATCGGCCCCGGAAGCAGGCAGCGAGACAGAAGAAACCTACTTCCACGGATGTCACAGAATCCCTGACCGACCCAACCCCGGAGCTGTCGTCCTTGTTACATGAAATAATACATTTTTATTACTGTTTAGGCTGTTTTAAAAAAAGATTTTTTATTTAAGAGAGAGGAAGTCAGCGTGAGAGCGAGAGCACGCACATGAGCAGGGAGGAAGGGCAGAGGGAGAAGCAAACTCCCTGCTGAGCGGGGAGCCCAAGGGGGGGGTGGGGCTGGATCCCAGAACCCTGAGATCATGACCTGAGCTGAAGGCAGACGCTTAACCGACTAAGTCACCCAGGTGCCCCTGTTTAGGTCATTTTTTAAAGGCCATTTGAATTTTCCCCCCCTGCAAAAACATCCTGATTTAAAAAAAAAAACAAAACTGTATTAAAATTGGATATTCACCAAAACTTCTGGGTTTCATTGACATGGAAAACTTACGAAGCCAGAAATTTTTAATCTGTTTCATTCTCTGTGATATCACATCTATAATTCCTGACATGGAACACAGCAAACACAATGAAAATTTTTTGAATGAATGTCACTTTTTCCTTTGAACTCTATGTAGATTTGACCATTTATTTTCCCCACTGAAATAAACCCCCTTAAATCTACTATAAATACATTCAGTACAATGTTAATACACATTTAAAAAAATAATTACTGTACATATACATAATACAGCAAACGTAACAAGTACCAAGTAATGAGTTGGTTATTTTTAGATTCTTAATAACAGCCTTTCATACTCCACATCTGAAAACTAAAATCTCCAAATCTAACTAGAGGCATTGTGGAAAGCCAATCTTTGGCCACGGTTAAATGTTAGATCTGATAATAGTGGGCATTTTTCTTGAAACAATGTACTTAGTCATAGTACTTACTCCAAGAAATATGTTTTTGGAGGAGTCGAATCCGGCTGCGAATATCCGTGCAGTGTAAGGTTCATTCCTGTCACAGACTATCCTGCAGGCAAACCTGGAGATGGTGCTTTGTGTAATCTGGGCCTCATCGTTGTTCTGACTGCCAGAAATCGTGTCTGTAACAACGAAGTCGATAGGGCTTTCTGTTGATCTGCCCACCTAGATAAACCAAATGTACCATGATTCGTCTGAAAAATATGTCACCACATTTTGTTCACATGGAATGAGTGTTCGGGATCCCTTTAATATTTCTCATCTCTGCTCTGAGGGTAAGAATTTAATGAAAAAAATTTAGTTCTGTTCCTTTTCTTAACTAAGGGAGATATTAGAGTAACCAATCATCAGATTTTAAATATTAAGAGAAAAGCTAAATTTTTTATTCTGGAGAAAAACATTAGATCTTGCCCCCCTCCCCCAACAGATTGTAGCTCTTGGATCAGGTGAAAACATTACTTTAACAGCAAATTATTCTCTACCCCACCCACCCTGCCCCCATATTTCCAGCTGGAAAAAACCAAGATTTTAAAGAAATCCAACAAACAAAGGAACTCTTGCCCAGCAGCAGGGCTTGGTTTCCCCACCAAGTAAATCCACCAGTGACTCATGGCATTCAGCAAGATTAGCCCTAACCCAGGCACAGATCAAATGCCTGTTGCCAGTATTGAGCGTAAATGAGAATGACGTAAAGGGCAGTAAAAGCCCAAAGTTTGGGATGCAGTCAAATGAAAGGTTCAAAAAACTGGTCTTAACATTTCAATTTTGGATTAAAAAAAAGAAAATTTCTCCTGGGAAAGTCTAAAAAGCTGCCAATAATATTATGTTGACTTACTTTCTTTGGTAAGATTAAATGCTTCCAGAAGGAATATATTTCATTTGGAAGATCTCACAGTTCTAAAAAAGGTTTTCATATTCAATAAATACCAGTAAGATAGGTACTGCTCTGTCCTGTAAACTGGGAAGAGTTACGTATTTGCTGACAAAATAAAAATCCTCAAGACAAAATGTCAAAACATTTTTGTGATGCCGTTCTATGAATCTCTGACCAGAAAACAGTGATACATGTTATTTATACACCATAGAGACTTTTTAAGTTAAAATCATTTATATGTAAACAAATCATTTCTCACTAAATGTGATGTTAATGTTCTTTCCTAACACTAGTGACTTTGATTCGCAAAGTGATGAGGGGAGGGACACAGAAGACCCCAAAAGTCAGTTTCTCAGGTATCTTTATCCTGATCTCAAAATTCTATCTAAAACATAAGATGTAATATATTTTTCATCCAAATAAAAGTGAAAAAATATATATTATCTTGCATCATTTAGCTCTGAAAATTATATTTCTTTTGTAAATCTCACACATTTTCATGCATAGACTATCTCTATTAAACCAACAGACAACAGACGTCTATTTTCCCTCTTTTTTTTTTTTTTTTTTTTTTACAACCCTTAATTTCTTGTCCTAGTGAAATGTGCCTGGAATAAACGAAACCTCTGGGTTCACTGAAACTCATCAATGTGAATAGATGCACATTGCCTACATGTATGCACTTCAGGTTTAGGAAACACATAACTTGTTAAAAAATACAACATAAATCTAAATTAAGAGATATTACAAATCTTACAATTTATTTTTCTAAAGTTGAGAGTCTTCCTTTGGCTAGATTCATTTCAAAGCTGGGTATGTGACTCAGAAGCTCTGATTCAGACTTTTTTTTAGGTTTTTTTTTTTTTTAAGCTATTCTCTTAGCTACTTTCAAGTCTACAATACAGTATTATTAACTATAATCACCATGCTGTACATGAGATCCCCAGAACCTATTCATCTTACAGCTGGAAGTTTGTACTATGTGACCAACACCTCTCTCCCCACCCCCTTAGCCCCTAGATTACCATTCTAGTCACTCTGCTTCTATGGTTTTGATCTTTTTTTTTTTTAGATTCCACATGTAAGTGATATACAGTATTTGTCTTTGACTTATTTCACTTTAAAGAGATTCTTTTTTAAACTAGAAAAGTAACAAATACTTACTGTAAAATATTTCACAAATACAGAAAAGAATAAAAAATAACAAAGGCTGCTCTAAACTCAGGAATCAACTTGTCCTGAACCTCTATTCCAATGCGGTTTAGAAGCGAAATGTGGAAAGTTCTAAAATTGCCTAGAGCTCTCACAAAGACATGGTCTCTGACATAATTTCTGTCACCTCCATGGAAGAGGGCAACGCGTCTTCAAGCTCTGTTAGAAGCGCAAAGCTAAAACCACGCCCGAGTAGAACGTCACGCAACTGTTACTGTGGACAAAGATTACTCTCTTTGGGAGAGGCCATGTTTATTTCATCCCAATGTATTAAATTAATGTCTTGATGAGTTAATGGAAATGGACATTGTATTCCAACTGGAACATACTGCTAGGATCGATTACTGCAAGTCATGAGACTTATCTGACTATCACGTTTGATTTGTTTATCAGTTCACTTCCACTTAAATCTAACCTGTAGGGAGCCAGTATAATTTTATACTTTCGGATACAAACCTCATGTTGCTTTTGCCAGGGGGAAAAAAATTCTAAGCTACTTTCCTACCGAAAACTCACCCCACCTGCAAAACTTGGAACCCATCCTTTTGGGTATCGGATCAACTCTACCTTAAGGGCAGTCGTGTAGACAAGCCCAGATGGTTCTGAATTCCATATGGTAATCGTACGCTGCTGATATTCATATAGTAGCCAGAGGGAGGATTTTACTGACACCACACGCACAACATCGCTCAGCACGTGGAATTTTACATATATGAGAAAAGTTTGGGTTTGTCTGGTTGTCAGTCCAATTTAGTACAGGTAAGATGACAGAGAAGCAGCTGGAAGGGCCTCCCTCTCCTTTCCTGGACCGATGGGACTCCTATCCCTGCGTCTGTAACCTTATTTGCTGACTTCCCTCCAATGACAAGGATGGAGTATCGCTGCTCCTACCCAAGCCCAATCTCTCTACTGATGCCTGGGGTCTCAGTACTCTTCCCTTCCCAAGGCTTTTGTTCCTGACCCTGTCTCCTCTCTCTCCCAAATCATCCATTTCTCTCTCTATAACTACTGGATCTTATCATCAGCTATCAAACACATTCTGGAGCTTCTCAAACTCTGTGACTCTGTGGGGGTAAAAGGACCAACTGTCACTGACACTTTTTAAAAGTACAATCAAAATGAGTATTAGAAAAATGATCGTCTGCTTGAAGTTTCAGGTACTAGAAAAAGTGCTGTACATTTCCAAACTTCTCCTCGCAGATTTCCTACTCCGCTCACTCTGCACTGTTAACAGATGCTTGGCTGTTCTGCTGAGCACACTCTGAGTAGCATTGTTCTAGACTAGTCTCTCACTTTTAAAAACACGTTCCTTCACTTGCAAGCAGCCCTCAAGCTACAGCCCCATTTCCCTGATTCACTTAGCGGCCATACTTCTTGAGAAGCCTGTCAGTAGTTACTACCCTCCCATTTCCTTACCCATCCCCTTAACTTCTCTCCTCGGTCCGGCCCAGCGGGAGTTTCTACCCCAGAGCTCTTACTGACCCCACTCTTGCAGAGGTTTCCAGGGCTTATAATCCACATTCTAGCATACCTGTACCTGGCATTAGAATAATGAGACTCTTACAGGCTAGTTGGCAAAAAGCCCCCCTTCTTTCGCTTTCTGTCCCCTCCCTAGGTGGTCTCGTCAAATTCCATTATTAGCCAAAAAGCCCTGATCTCTACCCAGAGCTTCAAATGAGCATGCCCAATCTCCACTTGGGTGTCTAATAAGCATCTCGAAATGTAACATGTTCTCAACAGAACCTGGATTCCTCTTCAATCCCTAGATTCCCCAGGTCAACGACTGACCTCCAATTTGCTCAAGCTTAAAATGAACACCGAAGAATTATCCTGGATTCTTTACTCTCCTCCACACCCAAGTTTAACCCTGCCCGTCAACACCCCCAACACCGCCTCCATCCTTCCATATCTCCCCACCTTAGTTCCCCTGCTGGCAGCTCTCCGCTGGACTGCACTACCTTAGTCTCCAATCTGGTCTCCCTATTTTCACACAGGACGTTTCCGTTCTTGTCTAGACAGTACTAGAAGATATCTTCAAGAAATATAAATCAGATTATACCTCTCCCTTGCTTAACACCCAAATTTTTTACTTGGCCGAAGGGCCCCACCTCTCCAAGCTCATCTCCTTTCACTGACCTCCTCCTTCACTCTACTCCTGCCTGGGGGCCCTGGCACTTCCTATTGTTCCTGCTTATTTGTGGTCTCTTTCCCTCTTCTAGAATGCAGGCTCCACGAGAGGGGAGCCTGGGCTGCCTACCTCCAATAACCTGCCTACATAGCAGATGCTCGAGAAATGAAACTGATGAATGGAGGATTATGACCATGACCTTGATCCCTGGGAAAGAGACAGGTATCATGTTTTAAGAAATAACTGTTTAAAAAGTAGATATTCTTTAACATTTTTCTCACCAAGGTGGGTGCCAATAAAACGTTATCATGTAAAAGTACTATAAACCAACTAAATTAAAAACCAACCAAACAAAAACCAAAGCTGTAAGGTCCAGAAGCACCCAGGATCGAAGAGTATGAAACAGTGATGTTTGAGGCCGGTTTCCTTACCCCACGGATCAGGATGGTTTTGGCATCACACCTCCCTGCAGGGGCCTTGTAAAACATTTCATTACTTCCTGTGACTAAGTATTTTTTATATTTTACTTTCCCAAAAGTTACACTCTTGTTCCTGTCCTTTATTTATACCTATTCTAGAAAATAACTATGAAATTGTTGCTATATTAACTCAGACTTCCTCACCCTTAACCCATCTCTTAAATAGGCAATAATATTTCTGAGTTCTGAGCCTACTATCTGTTTCCACCGTGGGAAAGGCAGCACAGGGCCCTTCTTTGGTTCAGTCTGATGATCTGCTTTTAAATGCTCAATTAACCTAGAGATCATTTTAAAGAATAATGGCTACAACGAACAGACCTCAACACCAAGGTCCATGCTTGAGGAACAGGAATGCTACAGTGCTTTTTGCTCAGTAACCTTTATCAATGGTAGGTTGGGGACATAAAAACTCGTAAGAGGAAGAAAAAATTGAAACAAGCTTGATTTTTCAGGACCTTCTAAGAGTTGTTTAATTCTACTCTGCTTACAGTGATCTGATATTAATCCTCCAATATGTCCAGTTATTTTGCAAGTGGAATCAGATTATTTTAGTAAAAATGACAAATGTGTTCTGTTTTCTTAGTAAATCTCTAAATCCTTGCTGAATTACCATACTTTATTTAAAGAGGTCGACCTGGTACTACGTAGGAACGTAGAACTCAGGAGACATAAATCTTAACTTTTGCTACTAAGGCCTTCTCTGCCCTTAGTAGCTAGTCACCGCTCCTTTTAACCTCCGTTTAAGAGGTTAGTGTAGTATAATTCGGTATTTCTCAGAGTGGTCTATGAACCTCTCGGGGTCCCCAAGACCTTTTCTAAGGCCTAGGCCCATGAAGCCAGATTGCTTTCATAGTAACACAAACACGCCCTCTGCCTTTTGCACTGTACTAACGTTTGTTCTAACGTTATCCTCTAACGTTAGATGGTAACGATTGCTAGGGCAATCACATGCTTCCGCAGGAATCAAACCAGTGGCGCCAAACTGTACTAATGGCCACTGTGCTCTTTACTGCCACGCGCTTGCAGTTAAAAATAATGCCCGTTTTGCTGAAGTATGCTTTTGATGAAGTCGTAAAAAATTACTTTTATTAAATATTGAGCCTTTCAAATATTCTATACGATGAAATGGGAAGTATGCAAAAAAGCATTTAAAGTTTTTAACAGTATGGAGGTTCCTTTAAAAAATTAAAAATCAAACTGCCGTGAGATTCAGCAATCCTGTTCCCGGGTATTTATCAAAGAAAACCTGAAATCAGGATCTCAAAGAGGGATCTGCTCCCCACATTCACTGAAGCATTATTTACAATAGCCAAGATACGGAAACAACCTAAATGTCCACCAGTGGGTGAATGGATAAAGAAAATGTGGTAAAAACCTCCAGTGGGATAATACTCAGCCCTTCAAAGAAGGAAATCCTGCCACATGCGACAACATGGATGAACCTAGAGGACGTGACAAATGCTGCAGGATTCCAATTACGTGAGGCATCTGAAACAGTCAAGTTGGGACCGGAGCATGGTGGTTGCCAGGGGCTGGGGGTGGAGGGAAGTGGGAGTCATTGTCCAACAGGTCCAAAGTTTCAGTTCCACCAGGTGAAGAAGTTCCAGAGATGTGCTGTCTAGCGCTGAGCCTATGGTCAAAATACCGCACTGTGCGTTTGAAGTGTCAGAGAATAGCTCTCGCGTGAAGATTCTCATGAACCTTTCATTCACTCCGCACTGGCAGAGATGAGAAGGAAGAAAACGAGCCACGTGCGTGGAATGTGTGCAACAGTGACGAGTACGCGATCTCTGTCACAGCACGTCACTACAGAACAGTGATGGAATTACAGGTGCCTCTGCAGTGACGCGTCGATTTTAAGGCGGTAAACAATGTACCACAACAACTGTAAAACTCTTTTTGATGCGCTGTGTTCGGTGTTGAGAATCTGCTCTCAAGGGTAAAACATGTGTAAAAACTTCATGTAAAAAAAATCTTGTACCAAGTAGAAGATTTATAATTTTGGAAAGTTATTAAAAAATTATTATAAGTCCTGTAAAATTATCAGCAGGGATGTGGATGCATATACATATTTAGGGAGGGATTTTCTCTGGTAGAATGAGAAGAAAAAATATTTAGAATATTATAAAGTGGAACTGCATGAGGAGTAAAGCCACTGTTAATATTTTGTCTAAATATGATAAATCTTAATTTTGAGACACTTAAATAATTGTGTCCACATCTATGACTAGGACCCTAGGACTGTTTAGCTTTTTAAATTCATTTTTTATTTATTAAAGATTTTATTTACTTATTTGAGAGAGAAAGAGGGCACACGTGCACACGGGAGGGCGTGCAGAGGGAGAGGAAGAAGCAGGCTCCCAGCTGAGCAGGGAGCCCAACGCAGGTCCTGACCCCAGGACCGTGAGACCATGACCTGAGCCGAAGGCAGACATTTGACCGACTGAGCCACCCAGGTGCCCTCTTTAACTTTTTTTTTTTTTTAAATATTTATTTATTTATTTGACAGAGAGAGACAGCCAGCGAGAGAGAGAACACAAGCAGGGGGAGTGGGAGAGGAAGAAGCAGGCTCCTAGCCGAGGAGCCTGATGTGGGGCTCGATCCCATAACGCCGGGATCACGCCCTGAGCCGAAGGCAGACGCTTAACCGCTGTGCCACCCAGGCGCCCCGCCCTCTTTAACTTTTTAAAAAATAGCTAACACATTCACATGGTTCAAAAATCATAGTGTGAGGGGCGCCTGGGTAGCACAGTCGTTAAAGCGTCTGCCTTCGGCTCAGGGCGTGATCCCGGGGTTCCGGGATCGAGTCCCACATCGGGCTCCTCCGCTGGGAGCCTGCTTCTTCCTCTCTCACTCGCCTGCTGTATTCCCTCTCTTGCTGGCTGTCTCTCTGTCACATAAATAAATAAAATCTTAAAAAAAAAAAAATCATAGTGTGAAATACCTCCCTGTGTACCACCTGCCCAATTCTCTTCCCCACAAAGGCAACTGCTTTAATAATAATGTCTTATTTATCCTCTTGGAGCTTTTTAATGCACATAAGCATTATTTAAATCATTTAACTATGCTAATATTTAATAATTAATATGCTATTTAATATTTAATATATTTAATAACTTAAATTTATTAACATTTAAGATTAAGTAATCTTAATTGAATATATTATCGATGGCTCAATATAATAATATTAATATTTAATGCATTATGTACGTTTGGAGCTCTTCCCATGTCCCCACATGGAGCTTTTTCTTGTTTGTTTTTACAGCCTTTGGAGGCCTCCCTCCACTGTATGGCTGTACCTGAATTTACCTAACTGGTCCCCTACTGAATGACATTTACGCTGTTTGCAATCTTTTGCTATTATTTTTTATTTAAATTCAATTAGCAATCTTTTGCTATCAAACTTTGCTTTGAGCAATGGCTTGGTAAAAATATTCTGCATGTATGCAGGGGTATCTTCGGGGTAAATCTCTAGAAGCAGAAGAGCTTTAGGAAGAGAAGAGCTGAGTCAGAGTGTAAGCATTTTTCATTTCTCACAGGCATTTCCAAGTCACCACCCCACAGAGGTCATAGCAATTTACAGACTAGGAGAGGGTTTCCCCACATCTCTGACAAAACTGTTCGGATTTTTGCCAATCTAATATGTAAAAAATAAGAGCTCTGTGATTTGAGTACACATTTCTCTATAAGCCAGGTTGAGCATATTTTCTTAATTTTCAGAGCTCCTTATTTCCCTTTTTTGATATTATCTAGGATACTGTTCTGACACCTGTTTCAGTATCATTTATCTAATAATTTGACATTCCATATAGAAATGCAAAACACCTCATGGTTCCCAATTTGAGTTTGCTTTTTTTCCTCTATTAGCCTTAATTTTAATTTTCTATTGTTTTAAAGTACCAAATCTTAGATATATTAATTCTCTTCTTAAACTGATGAATTTTCTTGCATTATTACTTCCTTCCTTTTGCTTTCTTTCGATGTATTTCTGGACTTTCCATTACATACCATTAAAACTAGTCATGAACCTGTTCTGTATTTTCTTACTGCCATTTTTTAAAGAGAACTCTTGAGATCAATGTTTAGTTCCTTGTTCCCTCCTTCCTTCTATAATGAAAGCACTTCAGATTTTTTTTACTTTCTTCTGAGTATGAGGTCAGTTACATCTCATAAGTTTCGCTACATAATGTTCCCATAGTAATTTTTTTTAAAAGGCCTAATAATTGCAGTATCGATGTCCTTTCTGATTCAAGTGTTATTTAGAAGTGTTTTAAACATGTTGGCTTTTCAAAGTGGTTGGTTTTTAAAATTTTTATTACTGTTAATAATGTATATTTTTATTGCATTGAGACCCAAGAATATAGCTTTTATAATTTCTGTCTGCAGTTTTAGAATGAAGTTTTTTCCCCCGAGACTTTCAAAACCCAAACAGAAATTTGTTTTTATATTATCCTCACCTCTTTCTCCTTGTACATCACAAACACTACTGTCCTAGTTCTGATTACATATCGAAATGCAGAACTGAAGGAGAGTGTGCAGAAATTTCCATGAAGAAAAGAAAGGTGTGTCATGGGGCTATCACGTGCAGCATGGTGCCGACAGTAAACACTACTGCACTGTGTGCTGTGAAAGTAGCTAGGAGAGTGGATCTCATCCCAAGACAAAAGCTGTGTAACTCCGTGTGGTGGCAGCTGTTAACTGGCCTTCGGTGGTGGTTACTTCGCAACATGTACAAGTATGGAACCATTACGTTAGTCACCTGAAACTGACGTCATGTTAATGACACTGCATCCACGAGAAAAATAAAGATGTTACCTGAAACATATCCGTATCTTTATCATGTGTGTACTCCACCACCACGGTCTGATTCCTTGACAGAGTGTACGATATACTGTGTTGACCTTTGCAGCTGATAGCCTAATAATGAAATAAACACATATAAAAATTCAATCAAATCCCATTTCAACAACTTAACCACAATTCTGCTCATAGTTAATAAATATCACTCTACCAGCAAAACCTGTATTGGCCAACTTTTTTTTTTTTTTTTTTTTTTTTAAGAGTCAGAGCTTGTCCCTGGGGCACCTGGGTGGCTCAGTCAAGTGTCTGACTTGATTTTGGCTCAGGTCATGACCTCAGGGTCATGAGATGGAGCCCCCACATGTCAGGCTCTGTGGTCAGCGGGGAGTCTGCTTGAAGATTCTCTCTCCCCCTCTCCCCTTCTTTCTCTAAATAAATAAAATCTTAAAAAAAAAAAAAAAAACCTGTCCCTGAGATATGCCCTGAATTAGAGAAGCTAACAGTCACAACTATGGTTTTACACAACACTCTATGGTAGTATGAACAATATTTAAGTCAAATCAAAGTTAATTCACCAGTTTGCAAGACTTGATTTAGTCATATTTCTGGAAAAACATGTACTTTCTCCATATTACCTTAATTCACTGACTGAATTTTTAGATTAATAGGGTTTATTTTAAAAATTTAAAATTTATTTCAACACTACAGCAGTTAAGTCAATGACATTTTGTTATGTTTTCCCTATGCAATAGAGATTATAATCTAGTAAAAAAAGTCATTGAAAAAATGTAAGTGTTCATACAGATATCTATACAGTATTCTAGCCAGTGATCATACAAGATTTACCTAAGATGCAGAACAGAGTATAAGTCGTTGCTTAACCCAGACATTTACTAAGTTAATAAATAAGGAAGCTAAGTTAATTTTATCTTTTCTATTTTTAGACTAAAGCTAATAGCCTTTTTCAAAGAACCTAAAACCCAGTAATATAATATTCTTATTTTCGCCATAATGAGATATTTGAACATATCTTAAGCTGTGGTCACACACTTTTAATACTTCTAAATTAATGAAGAAGTTTATTTAAATTGTACTCCAAATTATTTCAATTACATTTTATCCATTTCACTTCAGCCTAATTTATCTTCATTTCTACTCTTTTACATTAAGTATAATAAATAAAATTTTAATGAGCCTTTCTATTAAACATTTATTGAATAATGACACTGTATGAAGACCAAGAAAGCATTTGGAAGTAGCTGGACATATAAAGCATGTTAATGAAAATGTACTCTGAACATTTGTATTTGACTAATATAATTGCTTAGAGCGAAAAGTAGTACAACATTCCAGATCAATTTTGAAGTCAGCCTGCTTCATCTCATGGTTATTTAATCATCTGCCCTGAGGAACTTAGTGACTGAACGGTTCTGTTCTACGTGCTTCATTAAGACAATACAAGTATTAGAAATACTTTAAATATTTAATATGGCCAGAAATCTAAGAAAGACTTCTTAGACAACTCAACTAACAAAAATAGTCTTAAATTTTCATTGGTCTGAGTCAGATAAATTGAAAGGTATTGATATAAGTGACATTTTTTGAAAGCCAAACTAATAGCTATTTTCAAGATAAATGGATATTTATATTACAGTTAAGTGAAAACACCCACTTCAAGAAAAATAATTTTATTAAACTCAAACTTATAAAACTAACAATCAGGGGGCGATTACTTATAGTTTTAGGTTTCCTTAAAAAGTGTCTATTGCATTTAAAAGTATTCAATTTACAAATATCTCAATTCAAAACACCACTCTCATGATACATATATTACATAAAATAAGAAATATCTGCAAAATCAGGAGTTCACAAGGGCCAAAACAGAACTCCCTTTAAAATGTCATACATTTTTGTAGGATTGTACCTTCTTAAGTACAGTGTTTCTCAAGCTTCCATCAAAGTTAACTGGAAGAAAGTCACCTGAACCTCGGAGACATCTGAGAGCACCTTGCAGTGAGATTTCTCATATTACAACATTTTACCTTAAAATTCTGGTAAAATTTTTTTTCTCTCCATAATATGCTGACTGGTTTTAATATTTAAACATTTCCAGATTTGCTGGGAAACTGATGCCCTGGGAGGACTCGTGTGCTCACCCATAACACGGCACAGCCCTGGGTATGGGACCCCACAGACACTTCTGTGCCACTCCGGGAAACACCAGAAATGGTCATTTTACAGGCCCTACGTTGTTGGTGGACCCAATTCTTCTGTCATGTTTTACTCAAACTATTCTTGTCACTCAGGTTAATAGAAGCCCCCACAACACATGAAACAGGCTACTGATAGAGAAACCACACCCAGGAATTGCCCACAGTACAGGGGAGCGCACCACCGAGGCTGACCCCTGCCTGGCCACCCCCAAACAGGGAAGAAAGAACAGCAACTCAAGAAGCCTTGAATGCCTGATCCAGGCAGGACATCTTGAATGTCGAGCCCACTTAAAATTTACAACTTCAAACTTCTGCCTGCTTTTTATGTGGCTCAATGTGAACACCCAGCGTTAGGAAAGGTGAATGCTCCTGGGTTAGGGGAATGCCTTTTCTGGGACTTTCTGATTAAGAAAGTACCAAGGGCAGGCTATGTTCTGGAAGCTTCTGGATGTAGGGAAGATGGAGAAGTGCGAAAAGAGATTCTGCAGGAGAAATGAGTCCCAGAAGGTGGTGAATGGCTCTGGGCCAGCAGGTAATAGACTCCTCTGTGGCAGGGATGGCCAAGGAACTTCAGAATTGGAGAGACATTCACCTCTCCGTTGGTTCCAGTTCTCGCAGTGATTTCCCTCTGTTAGTGCCAACGTAGGAGAGCAAGCCTGCCTGTACAGAGTCCTGAGTGCTGGCGGCGTGTCAGGCTACACCCACACGGAGGAGAAGCATGGTGATGAGCTGGCCCTCAGAAGACTGGGAGTCAAGCCAGGACTGGGATTTGGAGCAAAAGGTGGCAGTCAAAACCAGGCCACCTGAGGCCATCGATGGCATCCTCAGAAACAAATGGAGAGATGCAGACTGCCCTTGATGACACAAATTGGGCTCCCATGATCTTGTGTGCATATTAAAGCCCAGAGTGGGGCCAGATTTGGTTAGTTGGGGGGAAATTAGAAGAGAGTTTAAGCTTGAAGTCTGTTTTTGCTTTCCTTCTGGCAAGTATCTAAAGCATTATACTCCTCTCTTGTTAGAAGTACCAATTTTTCAACAATACTTCTACATTTAAAATAGGACTTTTGGAAATTCAGCTTCTAGTAAATTACAGATTCACCGACTTGAGTCAATCATTGCAGGTATTTTGGAAATACAAACTTCCCCAAGGTAACAAGTTGCTTTGAAATCTATTTCTGAAATATCATACAGGAAAGTAAGTAAGGCCTTCTCCTGGCATTCCCTATAATGTAGTTCAAACACAATTACTGTAACATAATGTAATTTTTATTACACCAACTCGAACTTGGAAACTAGGCACTTTAAAATTGTAAGGAAAACCAGCCCAACTAGCTTGCCTGGTGGATCCTGCTGATCTCCTGTATCTGCTTTTCTACTGGGTAGGGGAGGGGGAGGGGGAGGGGGCGGTAGGGATGCAGACTCTCTCACAACACTGTGAGTACCTTTATCTGTTCTTCCATCCCCAGCACTGAGAGCGCGGTAGGCATTCCACCAATGTCAGAGGACTGAATGAACCGCTACAGATAGAAGATGAGATTTAGAGCCTCCTTCCTCAGGTCTCCCCACCCCTCCCCTCCTTTTCATTCACAAAGCTACCCACAGTGACACCTCAGCCTAAATATGGCATGTGATTTTTTATTGGGTGAAAAATATCACAGTTGGGCAATTACAGATTAGACAATTACAATTACAGACCTACAGAAAAAAGGATTCCAGCTTTATCCAGCTTAGTCAATCACTGCAGATATTGTGGATATCATGTACAAGTATACCCTGCAATCCCAGTTGCCCAAACTCCGCCCCTTCTGAGCCAAGACAGTTTCTTCCTTTCTCAGCTTTACGTGTGTCACAGGCTCTGCTCAGCTCAGCCCGCCTCCGCCACTCAGGGGAGCAAGAATTAGCTGTCCTCATTCAACTCAGACTAAATGTCAGGGAGTTTTCTGAGCCCCCAGACTCTAAAACAAACATGGCTCATAATGTCTATAGAATTTTCATGCTCCTCCAAGGCAGTGGGTACATATCTAAGAGCACATACAGAGATATCCAATATGCAGTGATACCGGAAAGGCAATCCTGTAGCTACATGACAGGGTGGGTACATGTCTTCATGGCAGCCACAGAGCTTTCATTCAAACTGCAGAAGAGGAAAACAATCAAATCTTTTATTTGTTATGAAGCAGTGGGATCAGCTCTCAATCACAGAGCAGAAGGGAAAAGCCCACTGAGAAACTAACTGGCCTGTAGAAAACACTAATTTATTACAGTCATGACTTAGCCTAATTCAAGCTCTATAAGCCTTCTGAGTGAGCCTTTATCAACTGTGTAGGGAGAGAAAATGGAATTCGTCACTGTGACAGACATCGTGGGTCACCTACCTAATGCCTTTCTCCCTTACCAGCTGAGCTGGCTTCCCGTGAAAATGCCTGAAAATGCCAATGCCAGCTTCGCTAGGCTCTGAAGCTAGCACGTGGAAATCCGACCCAACCCTGACCCGTGGGACTTAGCAGAAAGCTGGTGTGGACCTCCCGGAGGTGACAGCCGTCAGGATAGACTCGTTCCTTTCTGTCACTATGGCACTGTGATGTGTGGAGTGGAGGTGACCAGCTAGCACCACGAAAGAAGGTCAAAGACTCTCGGGGCAGTGAACTGAGCCCTGACATCTGGGAGTTGGACCACAACTGGAATTACCTGCTCCAGACTACTTCTGAGCGGAGTTTGAAGGCTGTTTGAGTTGGCATTTTTGTTCCTTGTGGCCTAAAGCATCACTCTACTGTGTGGCCCCAACCTTTTCTCCTCCTGGGTTTCCTATTTCAGGCAACGGCACCATCACCATCGTGTTCCCAGCCACGCCTACTTAAAACAGCTCCCTCTTGCCACTGCCGTCCATACACAATTAGCATTATCTAATTAAAGCCAGGAGCACCGATTTGACTGCATTGAGGCAAAAATCAAATACAAGTAGAACAAACAATGTGTGACAGTTCGGGCTTTCTCCTCGAATACAAAATAGTTGTTGGGCAAAACTGATTTATTCCCCAAAGGAGTTTTACGGCCAGCTCTTTTACAGACTAGAGCTTTCTCTGGAGATGCAGGCGTCATCTGATTTGTCCTTAATGAATCTGAGCTTCCCTTAGCAACCTGCTTGACCAACAGAATGCACAAGAAGCGATATACGGGGTTTCCAAGGCTGGGTCAGAAGCAGCCTAACAGCTTCTCCTTAGCACCCTGGAACACTTGCTCTTGGAGTCCTGAGCCCCCACAGAAGGCCACCCTGCTACCCGGAGGCCACCCTGCTACAAGGAGGGGCCCTGCAGCCCAAAATGCCATGTGGGGAGAGGGAGGCCACAGGGCACCAAGACCCAGACACAGGAGTGAAGAAGCCACCTTGGGAGTGGATCCTCTGGTTCCAACGGCCCCAAAATTCACCACATGGATCAGAGACAAATGACCCATGCGTGCCCATCCCAAATTCCCAATTCACAAAATTATGAGCAAAATCCAACAGTTTTTGCTAAGCTATGAAGTTTACCACCCAGCACAAGGCAAGTGAACCGGTCAGTTTTCAAGGCCTACTGGGGTCCGAGCACTTTTTCTGTCTTACGTAACTCATCCCTTAGGACGTTATGGTTCTCTGGGGCCTCCCCTTACCTCTGCCCCAGGGTGTGGGACCAGGTGGGGGACCAGAGCAGGCGCCCAGAGCCTCCACTCCGAGCGGCTTCGCGCCCCTGGATGCGGGCTAAGAGGCGGCTGTCTGTGGTGGGAGCGAATAGGTATTTTTACTGCGATAATCTTCAGTTGTTGCCTGAGACGTAAACAAAGTTTTCCATTACTATCTAAAGTTAATATTTATAGATTAATACATAAAAGGAATCTGTCAGGCATTCGAAGCATTCTGAGAGGGGGCAAAGCTACCAAGCCTGTCGCACGGGCCATTTTCAGTCCTTACACATTTGCGGCGGGAGTGGAGGGGATACTAGAAAGGCAGGAGGAAGGCCGAGCGAGTCCCGTCAGACACGAGGAAGCCGAAGTCCGGCAGGGCGCAAGTGTCGCGTACACCAGCGGGGGGGAGGATGCCTTCCGAGCGCGCACCTCATGTTCGTGTCACTGTGGGAATCTGCGTTTCAAATGAAAGGAAACTAAATTCTTCTTCGAATCCACACCCAAGTTTTCTATTAATGCGTCTTGGAACCACATGACTCAAGAGTTGAGTAATCTCTCTCGTCTAGACATCCCGGACGCCAGCTACGACAGGGCTGCGGTCCCCGCTCGGGGCCACGAGTCTCTGAACCAAGCGGCCGCGGTTTGGGAAACAGCAGCGCCCTGCCGCGTCCCCGCCGGGAGAAGGGGGCACCCGCGCTGCGGGAACCTCTTCCAGGCCGACCCCCGTCTTCACAGAGCTGCTCCGAAGCGTGCACCTCACGTGGCCGAGGGTGGCGGTGTTCCGTGAGGTCACGGCAGCCCCTCCCTCAGTTTCCGACCGAACATCTCAGGAAGACGTCGGAGAGGATCGCACAGCCCACCCAGCGGGAACAGTCCTGGGACATGTCCTGCACGCTCTACTCGGGAAGCCGGAGATGCCTGGTGTCTTCTGGGGCCGCCAAGAAACCCGGGCGCTTGGGTCCCCGGCAGCCTTCCCCGCGATGCCCACAACTCCGCACTCTCGGCCGAGGCAGCGCCGAGCAAGGACAGGCTCCTGGCCAATTACTCCGCATGCTGATGGCACTTTACCTGCTGGTTCTAATTTGGAAGTTAATATTTCAGTCCATCGTATGATTGAAATAAATAGCTATGCAAAATGATTACTGCACAAAGGACCTGATAAAATGGATAAATAACGACACTGACCTCCTCTCACAGCCGTTCTGGTTACTCAACACAAGTCTTCTACGACAGGGTGTATCGCTGTAGAAACATCTTAATCGGTGTGGAAAAACATAATGGAAACCGTTTCGGGGTAGGACTGAATGGCGCCGATGAACTCAACCTTTTCTGTCCAAAACCAATTCCGATATTTATGTTTATGGCAGAGACGGGCCCATGCAGGAGCACAGGAATGAGTTTGCCGCGAACTGTGCAGCGGCTTGGAAAGAGCGGAATGATTTCACCATCCAGAGCGGCGCGCCCACGAGGATGCGGGGCAGCGGGGGTGGGGGCGCATGACCGCTGCGCTGGGAGGTCACCCGCACTGCCTCGCCTCGCTGCAGTGACCATCGATAACCCAGCACACGCCTGGCCATCGGGCAGAAGCAGCCATTCCTGCTAGACGGCTGCCTCCTTGGACTGCCTGGCTTACCCTGCGGACTTCCAAGTCCACACGTGCTTTAGGAAAGGGGAATAAGAGACGCTGCAGAGATCAACTTGGCCAGCGGGCTCTGATGCTGGGAACACCACACGCTGGACCCCAGGTTTGAATCCTGGTACAGTCACTCACCAGCCAAATTCCACGACCTCTTTAGTTATCATTCATCGGCAGCGGGCGTTAGTGCCCGCAGCACGGATTTCACTGTATTCGAAGCCGAGGGAATGAGGTGCAACGTGGCATTTCCTCTTCTCAAATACAAACCTGCTCTCAGAGCACCGTTCGTGACCCGAAGGGTTTCAGTTCACTGTAGTCCGGAGCATATGCTTTGGAGATTACGATTCTGTTTAGCTTTAAATATATGTTCGATATTGACTGTATTAATTAGAGATAATCCTGGTATGACAAACATGTTTTTCCAGAACTAATGACTTTTATGTCAGGCTGACAAGTATAATTAGGCAATAAATCCTCAATCAGTCTGGCTCAAATTGCTACAGGGAAGATGAGGTCTCTGCCAACCTTGTCAATTTATGTATAAAATATGTATGAGAGCTATTTCTAAATAGAAGAGGTGGCTAAAGGAATTCGTAATTTATTTTGCATGAACACACTCTTTAAAATATTCTATCTTTTCAAAGAGCCATATTTCAAACACGCGTCTGAACCATGGGTATGATTAGAGAGTTGCAAGGTGCTAACTTGGATTTCATCAAAATCAACAGTGTTTCACTGAATAAATAAGTCAATAAGATAAGCCTGTTTGTTAGAGGCAATGGCTTTGAGCTTGGCACCGGGCCACTCCCACGCCCACCTAGGATCAGCTCACTGAGCTATGTGATGAACGCTGGCGGAGAACTTACTGCATGCACAGGCTGGACATGGGCTGGGGGTGCAGGGGGAACACGGTCCATCAATCCAGCAGCCACAGATGCCAGAGAAGATACGAACATTGCAGGAGAACCTGTTTCTAATTTGGAGTCACTCCTAATTACAAGGAAGCTGGATTTGGTCAGTGGGACAAGTCACAAGCAAGGACCTCAGAGAGAGTTCAGAAAATATGAACCAGCAAGGGTTGCAGCTGGAGAGGTGGGCAAGAACACCCTCCCATGCCTTGGGGAGACCTGTCCTGAGGGAATTCTACCACTTACATTGGATGAAAAGCTCCTAGAGGGCAAGAACTCCCATCTTTTCAAATCAGCCTTCATTCGGGCAGCATCCTGCACGGTTAACAGTGCAGGTCAAGATGAATTCCCACGTGCCACCTGGACAAGATATCTAACGGCTCTGTGCCTCAGTTTGGTCATCTTAACGAGTGTTGGTCCTGTGTCCAGGAAGGTCCCTGCTGTCTCAGCAAAGTCACTGTTTCAGTTATAGCTTATCACAAAGTACGAACCAGTGAAAGGTCAGATTCCAGTGCATCTATTATTTCCCCTAATAGGTACTTCTAGAACCTACTCAGCTGCCTGAAATGCAATCTCCTCTTTCATCAGTTGTCTTGTCTCCTCTCTTTTGGGAAATAGGGCTGAAGTGCAGTTTTCCCAGCCAGGAAAGCGGGGGCGAGGTCACACGCTGGTAAACAACATGCTCACGCTACCGAGCACATTCTGGGCACCAGTCACCGTCGGTGACAGCCTGTTTCTTAGGGTGCCTTTTAAAGTGCACACTTGACTGCAGACCCTGCAGGGGTAAGGAGCAGCTCTCTCAGAGCAGGAGAGGATGCAGGGGGATGCAGTCCTGCAAGGGCAAGGCAATGCCCTGGAGCTTCCCCGGTCCAGCGCACACAGCTGACGCCGGAGCCTCCGGCGTCAACCCCACAGCAAGGAGCACCCATCCATGGTCACCTGGAGAAGAGAGGGGGCCACGCGTGGAGAAACGGACCTCCAACCAAGTCAGTCTTCAGAAAAGCAGTGCTTCTGCACAGTTTATGGTTCTAGATCCGAACACAAAGGAGCGCTAACTAAAACAAAGATGGGATTTCTCACTGCCATACCCCTGAAGACAGACCGCGAGGCCTACCTGCAGTCTCACAAGAGCACAGGAGCTGCTAAACTTTGTGGAGAGGTATTTAGTCAATGGCCAACGCGCCGAAGGAGGCATGTGAGTCTGTCTGCTGCAACGTATGTTTACTTATCTGAAAAAATATTTGCAGACACAGGGAGCTACTTGCCACAGGAAACAAAGCTAATCAAGGCTGAACTTGAATAAATATGAATTATACGGAAAAACAAAGCATCTTGCAAATGACTAAGCTGAAAAAGATTCATTGTTCAGTAATTCCATTTACATACTTCTTTTAAAATAATGCATTGACTGGGCGAAACAAGGTATCCCTTCATTCATGTATCACCCCACAACACATGTAAGTCAAATCATTAGGTTGCACCCCTTATATTTACACAATGCTGTAAGTCAATTATCTCTCCATCAAACCGGAAAAAACTCCAAGGTATATCTTGTTTCTAAAGAGTGCTGGATAAAAAATACATAGGTATCCACCACAAACCACGTGTTACAGTGAGTCAGTAGTAAATGCAAGCCCTAATTTGTTGCCATGAGCAGGCAAACTTCCAGATGCTATAAACTGAATCTGATATGAAGCGACTTTATATTAAGATACCCAAGGATGTACCACGTAATTATTTTAACATATAGGCCAGTTTATCAACTGTCAAAAAGATCCTTTGAGTAATGAAGGAAAAAAAGGCTGAAACTTACCCTTGCTCAATACAAAACCCTACTGATTATTTATAGTGCTAGAAGCAAAAGTCCTCATTTAAAAGATGTTAGGTTAAAAGGGGGAGGGGTAACATTTCAAAATTTTCCCCTCATTTTACTTTGATTTTTAAGGCTTGGCCTAGATTTAAAATTTGTCCATCTGCTGAAGAACCCCCTTTTCTTTATGGAATAAAACTAGTTCAATAAGGCCACATCATAGTTATACAGAAACATGAAAATATTTACTCTCAAAAGACGACATTTATCTTGGCAGCTGGTGTTTTCAAGATGTGCAGCCTGCTGGAATCATACAAGTTCCAACCCTAATCCACAAAGTTTTGAGTAAGACGATGGCTATCTTTCCGTGGAAGTTTAAGCAAACATACATGGACCTGACATGTGTACGTACCAGCACACACACGAGCCATCCATAAATGCTTCTGGGAGAAGCTTCTCGATCCTAATTCAGCTGAACTTCTTAAAGGGCCCTTGTTATCTGCGTGTCCTTAGCCCATATTCCAAATCTGTTTCTTTACCTGCACAGTACTGCAACTACCTTAAAAAGTTGTTGGAAAAACTCAGATGTTTGTAAAGGATCCAGAGTACAGTGCCCAACATGTAGTAATTACTATATTCGGCTGGTTTTATTACTAAAACATTCACAACCTCTATTGCATATTTAATTGTATAGGATCCTCCAGGTTCTTGATTGATTCATAAGGCAAAGAATATTTTTCATCAGGTAATACATGCACAAGTCCAAATGTTACCACTGAATTAGGATGCTCCTTCCAATTCCGGTCCTTAAGCATAGGGAGAAATGCTATTACCAATTTCCTGTGTATCCTTCCAGGAAAATCTAGGCCTATGCTAATATAGTAGATATATTTAAAAAAATGATATATTAAAAAAGTATATGGATGTAGCCTGACTTTTCTAATAAATTTAATAAATTATTTTTCCCTATTTTACAAGCGACGCTGTAATAAATATCCATGTATTCATTTTGCATATAGGGAGGTAGCTTTATAGGATAAATTCTTAGAAATAAAATTACTGGATTAAATGGTATGTAAATATTCAAAGTTACTGTCAAATTACTTTTCACAGGAGTTAAGCCGATTTAAATTCTTACCAGATATGAGTGTGTTCTCTCCACCCTCACCAACATGGGGAGTTATTGTTACGGTCTCCACGGTCAGATATGTGAAAAATGATGTCATTGTGCTTTTACTAAGCATTTCTACTATTAAAAATGAAGCTAAACAGGTTTTAAAATGCTTAAAAGCCATCCCTTTTCTTTACTACTAACCGTTTACATTCTTTGCCCATTACTCTTTTGGAATATTAGTCTTTTTTCTTATTGATTTGAAGGCACTCTTTATATATTAAAGAGATTACCCCCATGAATTCCTATATGAATTCCAAATTTCCCTACTCATTTGAGTTTTGACTTTACCTAAATGTTTTTTTTTCCTTTTTTTGCCATGTAGATTTTTTTTTTTTACCAATTTATACAGTGAAACTTTGTTTTTATGGTTTCCAGAGTTTACCTCATAATTAGCAAGGCTTTCCTCATTCTAGATCAAGCAAAGAATTTTCTATTTTCTTTAGCACAGTTTTATGATTTTACTTTATAAGGTTTAAAAATATTACTCAGGGGATGCCTGAGTGGCTCAGTTGGTTAAGTGTCTGCCTTCAGCTCAGGCCATGATCCCAGGGTCCTGGGATTGAACCCTGCATCAGGCTCCCTGCTTCATGGGAAGCCTACTTCTCCCTCTGCCTCTGCCTGCTGCTCCCCTTCCAGGGCTCTCCTTTTGTCAAATAAATAAAATCTTTAAAAAAATAAATAAAAATATTAAAATATCCCTTAAAAATAACTTGTCCAAATAGTCAGTGTTTATAAAGAAGACAGTTTCTGTTTTCAGTATAAAGGTCATATTACACATATATCACACAAAATTTGCTTCTTTTCCCATGCACTGCCTTTATGTTTTAAGGAAATGATGTTATTTGATATATAATAATCATAACTCTTAGACTGTCATTGGGTTGCATCCCTTTTCATTATATAGAACCCTTCTTTGACTTATTACTTTTACCATTAATTCATTCTATAAGACTGTAAGTTCTGTTTTCTTTGCATTTCGTTGGTATGTTCTTCTCCATAATTTTACCCTCAATCCAAACCACTTTGTTTTAGATGTATCTTACACACAGCCTGTAATTGTATTTTTTTCTATGTGATCCAATTCTTTCAATATGTAGGTTTAGAACATTTATGTTTATTGATAAGTACAAGATAAACGCTGTATTTTCTGCTTGTATTGCTACTAGTATTACTAAAAACGGCTTTACTGAGGTATAATTGAGACACGATAAATTGCATCTACTTAAAATGTATAAGTCTTGACATATTTATATACCTATAAAACCATCATAATCAAAATAATGTACATTTCCATAAACCACAGAAGTGGTTGCACCATGTCCTCTGTAATTCAGTCTTCCCTTCCAGCCCCTTCCTTCCTCATGCCCAGGCAGCCAATTAGCTGTTTTCTGCCACTATAGACTAGTTTGTATTTTCGAGAATTTTACAGAAATGGAATCTTAAATTATTTTGGGGAGGTCTGGCTTCTTTAATTACCATCATTACTCTGAGACTCATTCATGTTGCTGTACGTATCAACAGTTCATTACCTCTTATTGTGTAGTAGTCTTCCTTTTTAAGGATATACTACAATTTGTTCATCTGATTCATCTGTTGACGGGCATCGGGTTAGTTCTAGCTTTGGGCTACTGCAAATAAAGCTGTTATGAACATTTATGGAGACTGTACAAACAGACACTTCCATTTCTCTTGGGTAAATACCTATAAGTAGAATAGCTGGACACATGGTAGGTATAATTTTTTTCTTTTTTTGCTCTAAAAATAAAATTTATACTAATTTTAAAAAGTTATCGGGAAAGAACTCTACAGTAGGTCAGATATGATTAATAACTACCGTCAATGCTGCACTGTTAACCAAGGATACAATATTATTATTTACAAGGTACTCATAAGTAAAGAACAATGAATAATATACATTATTTTAAAGATTTATTTACTTGAGAGGGAGGGAGGGAGGAAGAGCACACACAAGTTGGGGGAGGAACAAAGGGAGAGGGAGAGAGTCCTCAAGTGGACTCCTCGCTGAATGCAGGTCCCAACACTGCTGATCGCAGGACCCTGAGATCATGACCTGAGCCAAAACCAAGAGTCAGATGCTCAACTGCCTGAGCCACCCAGGTGCCCCAGTATATGTTTAACTATTTCAGAAACTGCCAAATCACGTTTCAAATTGACTGTAGCGTTTTGCATTCCAATCAGCAATGAATGGGAGATTCCAGCTGTTCCACACCCTGCCGACCCCTGGTATGGCCATCTTTTCATTTTAGTCACCCATATGGGTCTGTAATGATACCTCACCGTGGTTTTAATTTGTGTTTCCCTAACGACATTGGGAATCTTTTCATGTGCTAATTGCCATCTCTATCTTCTTTGGAAAGTGTTCAAATCTTTTGCTGATTTTTAAAAATTAGGTTTTCTTACTGAGTTTTGAGGACTGAATACAAATACAAATCCTTTACCAGATGTATGATTTGCAAATACTTCCCCCACTCTGTAGCTCATCTTTTAATGCTCTGAACAGTTTCTTCCAAAGAGAAGTTCTTAATTTTTACATCTAATTAATTTGTTCTTTCATAAATCATGCTTTTGAGCCTAAGAAATCTTTGTCTAATACAAAATCACAAAAGTTTTTCTCCTGTTTCCTTTTAGAAGTTTTAGATTTAGGTCTATCATCCATTTTGATCTAATGTTTGATTTGGTAAAAGCTATGGATCAAAACCCACGTTTCTGCATATGGATATCCAAATGGTCCAGCACCATCTGTTTAAAAGGCTACTATCTTTTTTCAACTGATTGCCTTTGCACCTTTGTTGAAAATCAACATATATGTCTGGGTCAACATCTGGACTCTATTCTGTTGATCTATTTACATATCTTTACATTTCAACACCACACTGTCTTGATTCTTGCAGCTTTAAAAAAAAAAAGTCTTGAAGTTAGCATGAGTGTTCCAATGCTGTTCTTTTTCAAAACTATTTTTGTCTTTAGGTTTCTGTACTTTCAAATGAATTTTAGAATCAGCTTGTCAATTTCTAAAAAATAAATAAATAAATAAATAAATAAATAAATAAAACAAAACTGGAATTTTGATTGGGATTGTATTGATTTTACAAATAATCTGGGGAAGAATCGACACAATACTGAGTTTTCTGATCTATGCATATGGTATCTCTCTCCATGTATTTAGAGACAGGATACATCTCTCAGCAAGGTGTTTTAGTTTTCGGTGTAGAAGTACTGCCCATCTTTTGTTAGATTTGTCCCTCAGTACAGCTGATTCTCATTACCTGTGGTAGTTACATTCTATAAAGTTGTTTCCAACAATGAATTAGTGGATACCTAGGAAAATGCAGGTTCTTGTGAGCCTCTGGTCACTACATTTGTGTCAATCGATCAATACATAACCTTGGGGGTGCCTGGGTGGCACAGCGGTTAAGCGTCTGCCTTCGGCTCAGGGCGTGATCCCGGCGTTCTGGGATCGAGCCCCACATCAGGCTCCTCCGCTATGAGCCTGCTTCTTCCTCTCCCACTCCCCCTGCTTGTGTTCCCTCTCTCGCTGGCTGTCTCTCTGTCGAATAAATAAATAGAATCTTTTAAAAAAAATACATAACCTTGTTTTATATGTATTTCTGTTTAAAGACACCTTGGTTAATACGTATTTCTTCGAAATAATTGTTTACAACATGAGAGCTGAAATAAAAAGGCCGAATGAAACCTTTTTCAACCTCATCTGGCAACTCAAATTTTTCACCACACTGCTCATGCCTACACACAACTGGGAAAGTGCTACACACGGACTTTGAGGTTACAAATACATCTTACTAAGTAAATTTGCAAATATGGAATCTGTGAATAATGAGGATCAACTGTATCGTACATCCTTAAATGCAACTGTACATGACTTTTTTCTAAAATTTCAATTTCTCAGCTTCTATAGTGTCATTAAAAAAATCTTTCACATTATGGTCTGTGCTTTTTGCCTTACGTTCTTTATTTTATATGATTACTTAGAAGGCTTATGTTTCTATTCTTGTGGTTACTTCGTTATATACAACTAGACAAACATGGTTGTACTAACTCTAATACGAGCAATGATAAACGAGAACATCTGAATTACCTCTCCACCAGCCTCCCACGCACACTTTTGATTTGATAATGTTTATTGATTTTTAACCATTAAATATACCTACAGTTTGTTTAAGTGATAGTTTTTGTCTCCCAGCAATAAAATCTGAAGATATCAGCATGCATACACTCTCTCTCACCTTTTCTACTCTTCCTCTCACCTATTCTTTATTATTTCTTCATTGTCAGAATTTATGACATTGACATTCTGTGGCAATCACTTTCTCTTTTGTTTTAATCTTACAAAGCACATTGAATCCGATGCTAAGATGCCACAGTCTCTCTGCCAAAGAGTCTCCATTTATCTCCCTGTTTTGGCTGAAATCTGTCTTTCGGTAATTTCTTTAGTAAGGGCTCTTAAAAATTCTGTGTCTTAAATTCTTGCATGTTCATCAGTATTTGTCTGTTGGCTGTATATTTAAAAGAAGTCTGGGATAAGTGAAGAAATCTGGAGGCACTAGACTATGAAACCCTTAGGCAAAGGGATCAAAGCATCCAGAGTCCTGCAGGGACCTTCCGAACGATGCAGATGAATAGGTCACTACCGAAAATGGATACAAGGATCGTATACAAAAGTGCTGTGCTCTGTGCATATTCTGTCCTAAATCTTTACATCCTGGCAGTATTTGTTGAGAATATCATCCAAAGAAATCAGGGATGCTATATGATACAAGAATCGGGCTGTGATGACAACAGCAGTAGGACGTAATGGGACAGTGGAAAGAATGTCAGATCAGGAGCGAGACACTTAGGGGGAGGCTAAGCCCCACCACAATGAACCGAGGCCTTGGGCACATTACTAAAACCTGACAAATCTGGTCAAAGAGGAAAGAAGCAGCACAGACTTTAAATGCCATCTTCCACTCTAAGAAGATATTCTGTGTATGGAGAAGAATTCTCTTTATCGTTCCCCTCCACAACTTCAGCTATTTATTCAAATTAGTTTACATTCCTTGAGACATTAAGGGCTGAAAGATAAGAATGGGGGTAAGGGACACCTCAACGAAAATTGTCTGTTATGAAAAATCTATAGATAATATGTTTATGCATAATCAAACAATCAATGGGAAAGTAAAACGGCCTGACGTGGAGTATGGTGGGGTTTCCGATCTGATTTGGTTATTAAGTCATTAAGATGATTCCTATCAATTAAAAGGTCTATCCATGCAGTAGATAACACAGTGTTTATTCGGGAGCAATGCTGTAGAACGGGACTCCAAGAATGGCAGCTAAAATGACCAGGGTCAATGCTGGTTAGTATAAGAAATTGCCATCTAGCTAAGAAGACACATCAAAACCAGATCTGCCTTAGGACACTGCCTGTAGACTGCTGCTTAAAATAAACCTGCCCTACCTCTAGTTAATTTTTTGGAAAGCGACAGAATGTAAATAAGTTCGACACATAAACATGTTGCTATCTAGTGAATGGAACTTGTGATGAATGGTAAGCCCTAAAGATGTCACCTATCAAAGAAACTTCAAGAGTAGAACAAGGTCTCATTTACCGTACTTGGGAAGTCAGCACCCTTTGGGCCACATATTTCTATGTCAAGTTAGTCTCATCAGTAATCTGCATGCACGCAATACTCTGCCTGGATACAAGTGTAACTAAAAATAAACTCAAAACAGATTTACAAGATAAGGTAAACACCTGTACCTTCATAACCAAATTAGCAATTTCTGCACCGACAGTGCTTTTTCAAGGCAGAGCATTTTCATGTATTTCACTGGATCATCTGATCCACACAGCTATGATGTAGATAGAATTATCCCCATTTTGTAAAATAAGGAAATGGACTTGGAGAGGATAAGCACTTGCCTTAGCTTATGGGTGGGTCCACAACTACATTGCATCCTCTCTTCACTATACTTATTTTTTTTTAAACTTTTTAATTTAAATTCAATTTAGTTAACATATAGTGCATTATCAGTTTCAGGAGTAGAAAGTAATGATTCATCACTTGCATACGACACCCAGTGCTCATCACAACAGGTGGCCTCCTTAATGTCCATCACCCAATTACCCCATTCCCCCCACCTCCCCTCCAGCAACCCTGTTTGATCCCTATAGTCTTTGAATGGTTTCCCTCCCTGTCTTCTTTTTATCGTACTTTTCCTTCCCTGTCTCTATATTCATCAGTTTTCTTAAAGTTCACATGTGAGTGAAATCGTATCGTATTTGTCTTTCTCCCACTGACTTATGTTTGTTTTTTGTCTTACAAAAGAATTTCCAAATTTGGGGGGGAAGAGACTCACATAAACTTTCATAATCACTTATAATTTATGAGATCATTGCTTTGCAAATCTCTCTGAAAGTGAGGTAGTTGTCACATATCAAACTCCTTTTTATCATTAGAAAGGAAGGACCCTTAAGTGAAGTGAGAGGAGGAGGAGGAAAGATGGTATCACAGAAGCTGACTTTGTAAGAATGAATTACAAAAGCAAGCCGTAATCCAAATTGTAGCTGGGGCAGAGGGATTAAGCAGGAGAGATCAGGGAAGCCAGTGAATTTAGGTCACTTGTGCAATCACTGTACACAATTAAAAAGCATTAACGCAAGTTGAAATTGAGGCACATTCTGCAGAAGTTTCTAGAATCTCCTTGACCGCACACCATTCTTGCCAATACCATCCAGTCTGAAAAACTTCCCAAACTGAATAGCCTGAGAAGGTCTGTGGTAGGTAGAAACCTATCTTTCTGTAGCCACAACATTCAGGGGGGGGGAAAAATCCAATCCTTTCCTATACAAGAGTCCTTCCTCTAGAGACAATAGTTTGGACCTCACCTCCAATATTTCCTTCTCTTGGTGAAGCATCTCCCATTCCTTCCAATTTTTTTCAAAACTCCTGGCTCCAAATCCCTTTATTCCCCTGGGGGTTATCCTACTCGGAACACAGATGTGTCCATCTCCCTTCATTCCGAGGTCTCAGTAACAGAACACAGCAATCTACGTGGGCTGATCAGAATGAGCCAACAATTCTGCTTGTGCCACTTCAGCTTAAGATTGTATCAGCTTCTTGAGGTACTCATCATACTATTTACTCACACTCAAATTTGGTTTATGAAAATCCGTTTTGCATATTTTAAAAATCAGCTTTCATGATAATTTACACTTACTAAAATTCGCCAATTTTAAGTGCACAGTTTGAGGACTTTGACAAATGAATAGTCACGTACGTAGCCATTTTTTTTTTTAAGATTTAGAACCATTCCATCATGCCAAATAGTGCCTTCATGACTTTTCGCAGCCAGCCCCCTTCCCCACTTTCCCAACAACCACTGATGTGCTTTCTGTTGCTACAGAACTAGGTCTTTTCTAAAATTTCATGCAAATAAAAACTTAGTCTTCTGTATTTAGCTTCTCTAAATTACCGAACCCTTTTGAGATTTACCTCTGTTGCTGTGTATATACATAATTTGTTCCTTTTTCTTTTTCTAAAAGATTTTATTTATCTATTTATTTATTTGAGAGACAGAGGCAGAGAGCACAGAGGGAGAAGCAGGTTCCCCACTGAGCAGGGAGCCCCACACGGGACTTGATACCCCGACCCTGAGATCATGATCTGAGCCAAAGGCAGACACTTAACTGACCCAGGCACCCCTGTTCCTTTTTCTTTCATAGCTGCATTCCATTGTGTGATACTATAACTTACTCATCCATTCATCAGTTGATGGATATTTACATTATTTCCAGTTTTGCGCTATCATGAATAAGGCTGTGGATGTATGTTTTCACTTCTTCTGGGTAAGCACCTCGGAGATGATGGCTGGTCATATGGAGAGCGGAAAAAAAACTATTATTATTTCTTTATTCACACTCACAACATGTGAGACATTCAAGGTGTGAATTTTTCACACCTTGCCCTTCTGACACTAACCGCCTGGAGTTAGCACAGACCCCACAGGTTAAAGGTTCAGTCCCACAAGACTGCCCCCACTTCAGACATCAATCACAAGGAGTAGGTCCCCAGGTTACTCACAACTTTTGTCCAACTTGGCTACACACTGATGACTTCCATGACCCCTCTCTTGGGTTTGACGATCTGCTTCAGCAGCTCACAGAACCCAGGAGAAGTGCCCTCGCTGATTTACTGCAAAGGACATTCTAAAGGATTCAAAGGAACAGCCAGATGAAGGAGCACATAAGGAGAGGTCTGGACGGGTGCTAAAGGCAGGAGTTTCTGTTCCCTTGGGGGTATGTCACCGTCTTGGCACATGGCCGTGTGCACCAACACAGAAACTCTCCCAACCCCATACTTTTTACGGAGGCTTCATCATGTACACTTACGATGAATTATTAATTTCCAGCCCCTCTCCGCTCTTTGGACAATGGGAAGGGGGAGGCTCAAACTTCCAAGCTCCTAATCGTGATGTGGTCTCTCTGGTGACCAGCGCCCCCCCCCCCCCCCCATTCAGGAGACCACCAAGGGTCATCTCATTAGAATAAAAGATACTCCTCTTACCCAGGACATCCCAGGGGATTCATAAGCTCCGCGTCAAACACTCCTACCACTCAAGAGATCACAAGGGTTTTAGGAGCTTGGGTCAGAAACCAATATATATTTCTTATTTCACATGTTATAGATGTACATTCACTCGCCCCACCCCTCAAAATTCTGGGATTTTGATTGGAATCGTGTTGAATCTATAAGTCAATTTTTGGAAAACTGACATCTCAAGTCTTCCAATTCACAAACATGTACCTTATTCTCTAGTTTATCTCAACATGTTGCATATATTCTATTTATCAGCAAGGATTTCATACAGTATTTTTAATGTTTTGTTTTCAGATTTTTCCCTTATCAATTGCTAAACGCCAGTATAGAAAAACAATGACTCCTGTATATTGGTCTTGTATCTTATAAGCCCACTAAATCTGTTTATTAGTTTGAGGTTTAAAAAACTTTTTTTTCTTGTATCCACTGTAGGATTTTCTACACCGATCATCTTATGGTCTGAGAATAGAAACAGTTTCACTTCCTGCCGGCCCCCAAGTTGTATGCATTTTGCTCCTTTGCTTGCTGTGCCATACCGTAAGGCCTCCCTTACAACGTTCAGGAGAGCGAGTGGGGCAAACAGTCTCTCCTGGGTCCCGATCTAGGGGAGAACAGCATTCAGTCTTTCACCGATAAGTATTATTACCTGTAAGTTTTTAATAGATATCCTTGATCAGATTGGGGCTTTCCTTTTATTCCTAGTTTCCCTGAGAGATCTCATCACGAATTAGTGTTCAGTTTATCAAATGCTGTTTGTGCACCTTTTGAAATGCTCATATGGTTTTTGTTGTCAGCAGATAATGGTGAATGACACTGATTTCTGAATGACGAAGTAACACTGCATTCTTGGGATAAACAATGTAAGAATCTTACAATTCCTCCCTCCTGTCTTTGATGTTACATTCATACTGTCATGTTATAACCCCTATACCATTAGTATTCATTTTGCTCTAGCCAATTCATCATCTTAGAGAAATCAAAGATAAGAAATATCTTTTATATTTATCCTCATTTTTACCACGTGTAAATCCAAATTTCCATCTGGTATTTTTTTTTTTTTTCTGCTTGAAAACCTTTAACATTTCTTGTGCTACTTTGCTGGTGACATTTTTGGCTTTCTTTGAAATGTCTTTTTTTTTTTTTTTTAAAGATTTATTTATGATTTTAGAGAGTGTGGGGAGGAGGAGCAGAGGGAGAGAGAGAACCTCAAGTGGACTCCACACTGAGCATGGAGCCTGACGAGGGGCTCGATCTCATGACTCTGAGATCATGACCTGAGCCGAAATCAAGAGTGGGATGCTTAACCGACTGAGCCACCCAGGTGCCCCTTTATTTTCATTTTTGAAATACAGAATTCTAGGGTTGACAGCCTTCCTGTTCTCTCTGCTTCTTTACCTCCCTTCTGGCACTTTAAAGATGTTGGTCCACTGTCTTCTGTCATGCAGCATTTCTGATATGGTTTTTTTCATCCTTTGTTCCTCTCTGCACATTGCCTCTTTTTTCTCTGGATGCTTTCAAGATTTTATTTTTATTGTTGGCTTTTGGCCATTTGATTGCAATGTGTCCTACTGTGATGTTCCTTATGTTTCTTCTCTGTGTGGCTGAGTATCTTAGATATTGGATTTATCGTTTTCATACTGTACCTTGGCTAACTGAATTTAGGTAAAAAAAAAAAAAAAGAAAAATCCATTCTAAAAAAATTTGGAAAATTTTTGACCACTCT
Source organism: Ursus arctos (assembly GCF_023065955.2). Lineage (NCBI taxonomy): Eukaryota > Metazoa > Chordata > Mammalia > Carnivora > Ursidae > Ursus > Ursus arctos. The sequence goes on along the minus strand of NW_026622930.1, from coordinate 43,704,434 downwards.
TTTCTTTCCTCCTCTACCCCTATTTTTCTAGGACAACAAACACTCATATTTGAGATCACCTGTTATTTTTCCACAGTCAACTGTGGTTCTTTGTTTTTGTTTTTTTCGGTCTTTTTCCTTGGTCTCGTATCAGCCACTTTCTACTATGTCTTCAAGTTTGCTGACCATTTCTTCTCTGGTTTCTGATCTTCTGTGACCTCAGGATGTTTCATTTGGGTCCTTTTGTACTTTCATTTCTCTCTTCAACATGCTCATACTTTCTTCTACACTCTTGACCACAGGGAATGTAACCATAGCAGTTTCTTACCCTTGTATTAGTTAATTCCATCTGTAATTTCTGGGTTTGTTTCTACTGATTATTTCTCCCTTCAGTAATAGGTAATATCTTACTCCTTTTTTATTTCTGGTAATTTTTTATTGGATGCTAGGCACTGTTCATTTTATGGTTTAGGGTACTGGATTTTTTTCAGGGTGTTGTTCTGGCAGGCAGTCAAAGTTACTTCAGATCAGTTTTTCTCTCTCAATGCTTGCTTTTAGACCTTTGTTAGGGCACGGCCAGAGGACACTTTGATCTAGGGATAATTCAGCCTCATGACTTAGGATCGAGTCTACAGAACAGTATCACCTATTTCCCTTGCATTATGAGGTCTTTCCACTCCTCAGGTTGGGAACAAACTAGCTCCCCTTGTGAGCTACAGAAATCATCTGACTTCTGGCTTCTTGGTGGTTCGTTCCCTTCCCTAGAGTTTCACCCACACAGGAGCAAAGCAGAAATTAGCTAATAGCTCAAGAGGCATCCTCTGCAGCTATCCAGAGCTCTTTCTCCCTGTGAAGCCCCCCTATCTCTGGTACTCTCCTTCACAAATTCTAGCTGCCTCAACTGTAATCTCTGGCTCAACTCAAGGAGATCACAGGGCAGTTTGGTTCCTCATCCCTGGACTTGAGCCTAGAAACTGCCTTCAGGTAGCAAGATGGGATGGGGGGCTTGCCTCATTTATTTACCTTTTCTTAGAGATCACAGCCCTGAGCTACCTGTTGTCCAGTGTCTGCAAACAGTCATTCAATACACTCTGTCCAATGTTCCAGTTGTCTACAGGAGGAAGGAAGGAAGAGGCACAGAATTTCTGCAGTAGTTAATTCTTCACATGTGGAAACACAACTCTGTTTTGCACACATTTAGAAAATCTCTTGGGGGCGGGTGACAGAGAGAATGTAGTATACTTGAAACGATAATTTTAAACTCAAACAATTCAACTTCCCTAATTATCTCATTCCTAGGCACATTAAATATGAAGCAGTACTCCAATCTAGTTCTCTCTAATTCCATTTTATTTTCTTCTGAGCACTTAATAAAAGCTGTCATTTGTTATTTTATTATCTTCCTCCCAATTCACATTAGAAAGTAAGCTCTGAGAGGGTAAGAACTTGATGCTATTCATTGCTTTTATCTCCAGGACCTACTTGGCCCACAAGTATCTAACGAGACAGGGGTGTACGTCTATTCTTTGACTTGGTGGGTACCTCTCTCAGTAAAAAAGATACCAATTAAAGGTAATTTTGGTTAAATAATATCCTATTTGCCCTTGTTGTCCACTTATTAAAATAAGATCCTATGTATATATGCAGACAAATACACAGAAAAAGATAAACATTCATAGTCATATTTTGAAAAGAAAAACACTAAATTTACTTTAATGTTTGCCAAAGCAAATAATACATAACAATGCAGGGCATCCTATGTATCTACTACTCAGGCATCTGGCACCTTCGAGCAGCATACACTAGACACTCGTATGAATCCGAGGGTGGAAGGCTATATACAGAGAGAATATATGTTCTCAAAAGCTGCCACTTTAAGAGGTATGACCTATATTAATCAGCATATGGGAGGAAGGAGGGGATCTCTGTCTGAAATCTACCTGCGATCCAATTTTTTGTTATTTAAGAAGTTACAGGTTAGATTAACTAGTAATTTCATTTATTCTCTATATTAGTTATTTCTCAAGAAGTTCTCAAGTTTTTTGCTTTCTAACTATAATTTGTATTAAATATGCAAAAGAGATTCAGCCTCAACGTAAAATCTTTGCTGAAAGATCCAAGGAAAATTAAATTTTATGTACATACATATACAGTCTGTCAAATTTCAATACATGTTTGCTGATACCCCCTTTTTCCAAATCACACCTGGCTTCTGATATTTCTAATTAGTCTTTATTTTGAAGTGAGTATTTTTGGTCTCCTACAACCCAAACCAACTCCGCTATGACCACCAATACACACTTTGTAATACGTTACAGGTTAGATGTTTGTTCACATAGATCTTATAGTTGTATTTTCTAAGACTTCTTTTAAAACTTACTGACTTGGCAAATGATGGGTCTTGGGTTATAGTATTTTATATACACACAAGTGTTCCAGAAAACGAACACAATGTTGGAACATCTTTGCTTTCATAAATCTTACTTTAAAACAAGACTATGCTTCCATTAACTGAAAATAATTTTATTTATTTATTTTTTAAAGATTTTATTTGTTTATTTAACACAGATAGAGACAGCCAGCGAGAGAGGGAACACAAGCAGGGGGAGTGGGAGAGGAAGAAGCAGGCTCCCAGCGGAGGAGCCTGATGTGGGGCTTGATCACATAATGCTGGGATCACGCCCTGAGCCGAAGGCAGACGCTTAACCGCTGTGCCACCCAGGCGCCCCTGAAAATAATTTTAAAGACCTGAACACACACCTTTTTTTTCCCTTCAAATCTGGCTACTGTTACAGCACCTTTACCCTGTGCTATGCTGCTTACTTGTCTATAAATCGTCAGCCCCTTGCTGTCTGGCTAGCACAATGTCTGGTACAGAAAGCACTCAAGCGTTTGCCAAATAGATAATTAAAGCAGAATACCTTATCCTCTCAAGCATTCTAGATGCCTGAGATATTACCCCGTATCACCCTCAAATTAATGAAAAATTCTCAAAGTTCTACCTCATGATCCACTTATGTCTCGCTATGAAAAAAACCCAAGAGAATTATGCTACACAATGTCCAGAGTCTCAAGCTGTCCTGTCACTCCAGACAGGAAGTAAAGAGGACTAAAAACTGAACTAAAATAGTACATATGGGGCCACTCGTGCTGTGGCGACCCCAGAGGTTGAACAACTCACCCTGACAGGCTATGCTAGCTTTAAACAACTACCACACTTAGCATTTTCCATCTAATGGTCCCCCATCGTTCATGCCTGGAGGTCTCTTTCCAAGAGCTGTGGGTGTCAGAAACTTGGGTTTTGGTTTTGCGTAACAATTGCAGAGGGTGTGGGATATGGTGGGACTCAAGCAGGTGTGGAATCACACTGGCAGGCACTGTCACAAGGGTACCACGTTCAGCTCTGAGAACGTGGGTATGCCACTCACCCTCCCTGCGTCACAACCGCTGGGTGGCAATCCCACCTCACAAAACCTTCGCTAAGGTGAAGAAGTACAAATGTTAGGGGTTTATGAGGAGTGCCTCTGTCAGTGACCCTCCACAGGGTCCTGTGCACCTGTCACCCCTGACGCGGAGAGTGGGAGGTACATGGTGGCTACTGAGGGCTCACGACTGAACTCTTTTCTAGGGACGGTCCCTTGGACAGCTTAGTTAAGAAATGTGTGGGAGAGAATGCTTTCTCCCAAGGGCATCTTGCAGCCCAAGCCCTGGCCTCCAGTGGGGCAACTGTGTGGTCCCACGCGTCAGAGCGCTCGGGGGAGCAGGCAGAGGCCAGAATGCAGCTGGAAGCACATTCTCTCAGGTGCTTCTCTGTTCTCTCCTGGTCCCCATGCTTTTTTACTGGTGTCTCCTGACAGCCATTCCTCAATAAACCCCTTACACAAGCTTTGCTTCTAGAAAGCCTAACTTAAGAAGCCATCCACATCTTCTGGCTGAAGTCGGACCAACTCTCAAGCAAGCGGAAATGTTTCCAGGATGGCCCAGGCTTCCATCTGGGCCTCCTAGGACATCGCAGCAGTGCTCCACAAGCCCCGCCAGTGCTGGCTGCCGCCGGGAATCAGCCAGAAGCCGTGTGGGCAGAGCACACAGTATTACAGGAGGGAGAGGTTATACTCCTGCTTGGAGCATCCTCAGAAAGAAGACGAGATTTTCCAAAACCTACACGTGAAGGGGACTTCTGTCCTTTGGAGAATAATCAGAGAATACCTGCCTCACTCCCTGTATGAAGCACTCCCCTAATCCAGTCTGTTGACGGAAGTCAACCCAATCTTCCAGAAACGCTTCCTCCACCACAAAAGATTTAAATGACATCAAGACTCACGTACTGCAGGTCTCAGAACAGCTGCTGACCACAGCAGGCACTCGGTGGCCTCCGACTCAGTCCATGTACACATTCTAAGGGGACAGAGCAGTGCGAGACATGCTCCCTACTGCTGCTTCTGAGCTCTGCTTTCTCTGAGTTCCGGCAGAAATGAACACACAGGCTCCACATGTTACCCTAAATGCTGGTTAAGTCTTTGGTGTGTCTTTACATCTTGCCTCCTCATGGGAACATAAGGGCCTTACTTCCCTACCAGACCTACTTGCAGCCATGTGCCTGCTGCCAAGCTCAGTCCTGACGCTATGACGACTGAGGCAGGCACGGTTCCTGCCCCTGAGTTACTCACATCAGACCTCGTACCTCATGGATTACTCCGGAAGGGTTCCTGGAATCGCACTGACTGTGGCTCGGAAGAGTTGCGTAGGATTCTGGGAGGAAGCCCTCCTTGAGCAGGACGCTGAAGCAGCAGGATTTCGACAGAATGGAGGAGAAAGGTATGTTGGGGGCAGGGAAGGCATTCACAGCGATGGAGACAAGACTTGTGAATAAGAATAACCAAACACTGTGATCAGGGCCAACAGACAAATGTACAACACAACTAGGTGCTACCAAAAAGGAGGGGAACAATTAACTGCCCAGGGGACTCGGCCTTACTTTTTTTTTCTTTCCTTTTCCCCCACAGGTGCCTGGCACAGAGTAAATGCTCAGTATTGTTTGAATTTTGGCAGATGCTAACTCCTTAAGCTTAGGATTCTCATGTGAATTTCTGGAACGTAAAAGATACCTATACCAATCCTCTGAAACCATTAAACATTTCTGAGCACCAAATCACCCATCTCGTATGGCCAAGTCACAGGACCACTGCAGCGATGAACTGATGGAAGTACCCCAGCCCTCGCGTGCAAGGCCCCATCAGCAGAAGCAGGGCACAGAAGTCAAGGCAACACCTGGGAGAGAAGACGACATGTTTCATTTTTCAACTGGCGACTAACCGTGCTTCTGAGACACTCGCTCAGGGCAATGCCCCCCAGGCGGGACGGCAGGCACAGACAGCCGGCGTGGCTGTCCTTCCCCACGGGCCCTTCAACTTGGAATAGGTAGCAGCCCCAATCCTCCCAGGCCCTACTCTGTTTCTGATGCGACGAGAGTCACCCCTGCCTCCCCTGGTACAGATTCCAGCCCCAGTTCGGAGCTTGGCATTCAAGACCCCATTGGATTTGGCCTCGTATCACCCTTCTGGTCCCATCTCCCATCGTGTGCCAGACACTGGCCTTCCCCTACTTTCCAGACCCTCGTGGTTCTCCCGTGCCTACCCGCCTTGGCTCGCTGCTCTGCCGGGACGCTGCCCTGCACGCTCACCCCGTAGCAAACGCCAAGCCCTGGTGAAGGGCCACCACTGCTGAGAAGATTTCCGGGACTCTCCCGATGATCAGAGAGAATCACTCCTTGTCCTGGGCAGTTATTTAATTTCTCTGTGCCTCACTTCCTTCAACTAAAAAAAAAATGAGAATAACAATCCGTATTCCGTCACAGCAGAGTTCTTGAAAAGCTCGAGTGAGGTGATGTACGTGGTTGTTGTAATCCCTAAAATTTTTAAAAGTCGAAGGATGAATAAAAATGTGCACACAAGTTAATGTTCTGTTTACTACGTTCAACGAAGCCACATATTTAATTGGCTCACACGCCATGTTCATTGCAGAAGAGTTACCAGAGTAGACGCTGAAAATTATTTTTGTAGTCTACTTCATATTCATGCAACCACTTTTAATGGCTTAAGTCAATCCAATATTCCGAAAATATATTTTAACCAATTATATTAAATTTCGCCTTGCTAAACAATTCCCCAATGGAGCATCAACACCGATGCCAGTTATGTGGCAGCTAGCCGAAGGGAATCAAAATAGCACTCATATTGTGTGTGTGTGTGTGTGTGTGTGTGCGCGCGCGTGCAATCAAACTGTGTTTTAGACACTTCCCAAACTACAGACATATGTTGTTTATATTTCAAGTTTTCCCAAATATAAAGTATCATACTTCCAGACTGGGTAGCAAAGACTACTCACTAAATGACTACTTTCTTAACAAGATTCCATGAAGGCACCTGACAAGGTCTGCTGCCGTGTTTTTGTACATACAACAGAGAAATACAGAAGATAATCACCTTAAGTGATTTATATCTGGGTGCATAAGATTATACCTAAAATATCACTTTCAGCCTAACAGGATCCCTCTGGTGGAAATTACAGAATTATGTCCTAAACTCTGAATTCAACCTTTTTTAACCCATGATTTTCAAGATGTCAAGGGGAATAGGGTGATCACAAAAAATGATCTAAAACTAAAGACCATGAATCTACTGGATGAGAAGGTCAGAATCTATCCAATGACAATCCATGATAAAAACAGGCCAGATCTAATGAGATAAAACACTTTTAAAGAAATAAATGTAAATTCCTATGTGTAGGTTCAGACAATCAAGTCTCACAACTTGTAGAAGACTGTTCTCTACACCACTATTTGTAACAGCACACAGACAACCTAAACATTCATTAACAAGGGAATAGTTAAACTAACTGGTTATAGTATATTTTGCAGCTAGTAAAAAAATAAATGACGTTGGACTGAAATATGATGATATGGAAGAATGTCTATGATAAATTCTAGGTGATCAAAGTAGGTAGAAGATATTATACACTGTCCCTCCCCCTTTTAAAAGAATTCCATATATATGTACTTTTTAAAAAAAATTCAGAATGTCTAGACCACTGACCTTTCATTCGTTACAGGTATTTATATATAGTTGCGGCTTATTTACCATCTTACTCCTTGTTTTCTATTGTTCTACCTGTGGTATATTCCTGTTTTAAGAAACTTTTTAAGTTTCATTTAAAAAAAAATTTTTTAATATTTGAAGATGGTGGACACGCAATGTTACGTTAGTTTCAGGTGTACAACACAGTGATTCAACAAGTTTTTGCCTTATGCTGTGTTCACAAGTATAGCTGCCATCTGTCACCAGACAGCGCTATCGCAGTATTAGTGGCTGTATTTCCTATGCTGTGCCTTTTATTCCCGTGATTTATTCATTTCCTATCTGGAGCCCCGTATCTCTCACTCCCTCTCACCCATTCTAAGCTTCATTTTGCATTGATGAAACTTTTTAAAAATTACTCTATTATTTATTTGTATTCTGCCCAATTTTTCAGCATACTGATCTCCCCCCGCCTGTCTCTAAACTATTAATTTTGGGGGGGGGGACAGGAAAAATTTTCTTAGCCTAGTGTGAGGCAGATCTATTTTCCCCCTCAGCTTTCTGGGGACACAGTTGACATTTGGTACTATGTAAGTGTAAGGTGCACAATGTGATTTGACCACACATACATCATGAGCTGATTTCTATAGGTTAGTTACCTTATCACCTCACCTAACTTTTTTTTTAAGAACGTTTAAGATCTACTCCCTTATCAACTTTCAAGTATATATGGTTAACTACAGTTATTACCATGGTGTACTTTAGACCCTCAGAACTTGTTCATCTTATAACTGGAAGTTTGTGCCCTTTGACCAACATCTTCCTTCCAGTTCCCACGACCACCATTCTACTGTTTCTAGGAGTTGGGTGGTTTTTTTTTAAGATTCCACACTAAGGGGTATTTCACTAGACATAATACCCTTCAAGCCCACCTGTGTTGTGTCATGTTGCAGAATTTCCTTCTCAAGGATCTTATTCCATTGTGTGTATGTATACATCGCATGACCCTTACCCACTCATCTGCCGGTGGACACGTAGGTTGTTTCCGTGTCTTGACTAGAGTATCATAAATAATGCTGCAGCTTTAGATATACAGCCAAAGATGGGACTGCTAGATCATCTGCTTCTAATTTTTTGAGGAACCTCCATATTGCTTTCAGTGATTGGCTCCACTAACTGACATTCCTGCCAACAATGCGCAAGGGTCCCCTTTTCTGAACATCCCTGCCAACAGTCGTTATCTCCTGTGTTTTTGATGGTAGGTGTTCGAACGGGTGTGAGGTGATATTTCTGTGGTTTTGATTTGCTTTTCTGTGATGAATAAACTCAATAAAACATTTTAAAATTAGTAAGTGATATTGAGCACCTTTCCACGGGCCCGTTGGCCATGTGTATGTCTTCTTCGGAAACATGTCGATTCAGGTCCTCTGCCTATTTTTAAATTGGATTCTTAGTCTTTTTGCTTTTGAGTTGTAGGAGTTCCACATAGATTTTGGAGATTAACCCTTTGATACAGAGTTTACAAATATTTTCCTCCTATTTCGCAGCTGCCTCTTCATTTTGTTGACTGTTTCTCTTGCTGTGTGGAAGCATTTTAGTTTGATGTCGTCTCACCAGTTTGCTTTTGTGGCTGGTGCTTTTGGTGTCACATCCAAAACACTGTTGCCAAGCCCAATGTGGAGGAGCTTCTTCCCTGTTTCCTTCTAGGAGTTTTACAGTTTCAAGTCTTACATTTAAGTTTTTAATTCATTTTGAGTTAGTTTTTGTGAGTGGAAATGACAGATCCAATTTCCTTCTTCTGCATGAAGCTCCTGTTCTCCAACACCATTTATTGAAAAGACTACCCTTTCCCCATGAAGTATTCTTGGCTTCCTTGTTAAATGTAAGCTGATCATATATGTACTTCTTTTCATCTACATATGAATGTGCACGTGTTCATGTGTTTAAATGTGTAAGAGCAACTAACACTGGAGCTCTACGTACCAGACACTACTCTATACATCCTTCGTATATGTTAAGTAGTTCGATCTTCACAGTGGAACAGGTGCGTATCTCCATTTCATGTAGGCTCAGAAGGTAAGTGGTAGGGCAAGAATGTGAAAGGGCAGTCACATTTCACACTACCAGCAGAGTTACTGGGGTGGGGAAGAGTTTTCTTTGTATATTCTACAGTTTAAAAGTTTTCAGAAACCATGTGATACATTTTTATTCAAAAAAGGAAGTGTGGCTGAGAAAGTGAGAGAAAGGGTGTGCAAGAGGAGCCAACAGTGCAATGAAATAATAAAAGGGAGTAGGAGCCACCACTCTGCTACTTCCCGGGTAAGTGACCTTGAGCAATTTACTTAACATCTGAGTCCCAGTGTCCTTATCAGTGGACCGTCGGTAATCAAGCCCTCTCCCAAAGTCATATGGGTTTAATAACACAGGACTGTGCCAAGCGCACACTTCCTGACACACAGTTGGCCTGCCTCAGTAAACACTGCTTGTTAAGTAACAAACAAGAAATCATTCTAATCGACAGGCAGATCACAACTGTCCCGAGGAGCACTCGAATGCAGAGACACAGGGGAGGGAACAGAGAAGGAGAGGGGAAACTGACATGCAGAAGAGTTCAAATTGCAGCAACTTGCCCTCCAAGGGATATCCTATTAAAAGATGAGCGGTGGACTCTAAGGAATTGAAGGACTATTGATTTAAAAGAAAAACTAGATTTTCTTCTGTTTGGCTTATGGACAGAACCAAAGCCAATATACGAAAGTTACAGGAAAGAGGAATCAGATTCAGGTATGTCTATAAACCCTGTAAGCGTGACAGTGGTTAACAATGGAACGGAGTGGCCCAGCGCTGAACCTGCTACCCTTACCTAGTTAGAGCAAGCATCATGTCTCCTGCTGCTCCACTAGGCAAGTTCAAAGACAATGCCCCAGGAGTGTGCAGGGGAGATTTGTGTCCACTGAGGAAGAATGGACTAAATACTCCTGAAGTCTCTTCCTTTAAGATTTATCAGCTCTATGGCATTTAAAGGATCTAGCCAGTTCAAAAAATCTATCAGTTCAGTATTGATACTGTAAAAGTGTCCTCATGCTTATAAATGAAGAAATAGTTTCCAAAGGAAGAAAACGTGCTATACAGTTCGAATAATACAGACTGAACACCAGGCCAGAATAGCTCTCCAACCTCCAAGGCAGCAGAGGCTCAAATTTTTCCAACTATGAGTTCACTCAGTGGGCATATGGTACACATGCAGATAATTAACTGTAAGAAAAAAGTCATATATTCATATTTTTGAATATCAATAAAACGTTTTAAAATTAGTAAGTACTCTGTATCAGCACATTCTTACATCTGGGTTCAATGACATATTTAGCATAAGCAATAGTCCAGATACAAATCTATGATTAATATATTTTAGTTTAGATAAGTTAGAAAATCGTAGCTCATGGCGCTCTCCAGACAGCCGGGACTGGGGCCACGTTCTGTTGCACAGGCATTTGCAAGAAAGATGAATCCGGACATTATGGAGAAACTTCTCGTCAAAGGTTTCTCTTGGCATCTACCAGGACCTCAGTCATCCCTAAAAGCTGGGAGACAGAAGGTCTCAACTCGCCGCAGCTTTTTACATGTGCCCCACAGAGCATGGCTTTCTTGACGAAAATCAGCATATTCGAGTAAAGAGCCAGATTCTTAGTGAGCAAGTCGCCAGCAGCAGCATCTCATTTTCAAAAACTCTCAGTATCTTATTTCTGTCATGGACCAGAAAGGGCCAGATGAAATGAGAAGAGAGAAAAATACTTATGCTAGATGCTACCTAAGTCATGTGATCGCACAGAAATGGTTTTTAGTCACACACGCCACGAAGAAATACTTCATATCTTATTTCAGAAAGATCTCAACAGCCAGCAAAATTCAACATGGAAAAGCTGGAATATTTATCTGCTGATATCTCCTCGTACTGCCCGGTAGAAAATACACATTTAATGATGGAACTTTCATCACCTTCTCGGTGGAAAAGTGGTGTGTGGATAAGCATTTGCAGAATGACATCTTCCTGGCTGGTGCTCTGTCATTAGGCATGTCAAGGAAACTTCTGATTGACATTAGAACTCACAAAGTAGCCAAAAAAAAAAAAAAAAAAAAAACCAACCCAAAACAAAACAAAAAAATCCCCAAACCACCTCCCCCGCTGAAGCAAAGGTTTTCAATGAAAAGTCACTGACTACTTCTCCCTGATCTGTGTTATCAGACATGTACTAAAGGCTGACTCATACCCTGCACTTCAGTGATTTCAACAAACTATAAAGGAAAATGTTCTTTCACACACGTGACTGCTCCCCCACGCAGCATACCACTGACATTATGTGACAAGCAACAGCAGCATTTGATAAAGGGATTTTGCCAAAAGCGTGTTCCTCTTTCCCTCTGAGGATGTTCTCATCAGCTCTGAGGTTGATGTTGCAAACTATTCGGCAAATCTGCCTTTGCTATGACGAATCCAATTTTGAATGATGCCTCTGAGGTTTTGTTCTATTCTGGGCCCTCAGCGACAGAATTCATCAATTTCACCCCGGAAAACATTATTTTCTACTTGATCTGGGAAGACTCAACTGGTTTACTAGAAAGGCCACTGTACTTTGCCTGAAAAGGACTCAAAAGTGTTAAGGGTTTCATGCCATTATTTGACAAAGTTTCAACAGAAAAAGCACTGAAGACTATGGACAAATAAATCACATGCCAAGTAAAATCCAATTTTCGGAGAGTCGTTGTGGTACTTTCTATTTAAAATTTTTCTTTTTCTGTTACTTGAGTGGAAGTACCAATCTGGCAGGTTCACTGGTCCCTGGACATTAAGACTCACAGTCTATAATTACACTGGGTTTCTATTCACTGTGTTTATGATGTTATTTTGAGCTGTAGTATTTTCATCCTATTTTTGTCACTCCTTTTATACTTCAGTGAACCACTTCTGAATTACTGATCCATTTTTGTGCACTGAAAACAAAAGAGTAATCGTGAAAAAATGCAAAGGTTCATAAAATAATGTACAATGGCATGCTCATTACGTGCCATGTGCTAGCTGAAAGATATTACATATACTAATTGATTTACTCTTCACGGCCACCTTAAGGAGGTAGTATTACTGCCCTCATTTTATAGATGGGGAAACTGAGGTGTGGCCTCACTTGCCCAAGGTCACGAAGAAGCAGAATTTGGGACCAGGCATGTCAGCTTGAGAGCCTGTATTCTTCCCGCACAAAGCTCCCTCTCAAACAGGCAAAATGAATGCAGTGACACAGTTCTTGTCACCCAGAGTATGCCTGAGAAGGAGTATGTTAGAACGAGCTTGCCCTAAGAAGTCCTGGATAGCTTCCATCAGGGGCCTTGCTGCAATAAAGCCGTCCCACCTCCCTCAGAGATGGAATCTCATTATAGAAGTCAACAGCCAAGGGGTCGAGAGACCACTTTCCATCCTGCACCTGAAGTCACACTGGGGTGGAAATTACACAGAATTCCTTGGCAGGTGGGTTTAGTATTACATGACCCTCTAAATTATTCTCTCTTCATTTTTTTAGTTGTTAGTTTTGACTTCCTGTTTTACAAGGTAAGCCTTTAGCTTTCTCATGCAGACTCCCTCCCCAACCTTGTAATAATTTGATTTTAATTCCTACAATAACTTAAATTTTTTATTAAATGGATATTCACTGTTTCCACGGTTATGACTATGTATATAATATTCACAGCTGAGTCTGCAGTATACCATGAGTACTTTTCCGTTCTTAATAACTGTCTCTCCCAGAATTAATTATAATTTTGTCTATGCTTGCCTTTGTTTTCTATTTTCCTCTAATTCATCCCCAAGCCTTCTGACACGACGGTGAACTCCCTGCTGCAGAACACCGGGGAGTCCACTGTGGTTCTTCCTGACCTCCACACACCTCACACAGAGCCGTTCCTTTGGAGGCCCCTGCCTACTGGGCAGGTGGACCTCTAGGACCACTATACAGCTGTGTAGCCTCTCACTCTCCTGGGAATCCCCTTTGCTTCCTTCTCATGTGGGAGCTCTTGCTTCCTGGAACACATCTTCCCCTTTCTTCATCTTACTGCTTCGTTGTTGTGGAGCACAAGCCCAGCAGGTCAAGTTTTAACAGTTTGTATATCTAGAACTGTCTTCATTCTACTGTCTCACTTGATCGTTTGGCTGGGTATAGAACTACGGGCTGGAACTCCTTCCCTTATAAGTAGCATATCACTATTATGGAGAAGTTCCATGCTACTTGAGTCTTGATCTTTTAAGTATAACCTGATTTTCTCCTCCTGGGAGGTTTTACTATCTTCCCTTTAATCCTGGTGTTCTGATATTTCCCAGTGAAGCACCGTACGTGAGCCATTTTTCAGTTTTAATGTAATTCCAGTAGAACGTACACTCCATGATGGCACAGATGTTTATGTGCCTTGCTCCCGCTCCTGTGCCTCTAGTGAATGTAACTGTCCATGCCTCAGAGCAGATGCCCGGTGAATCTGGGTCAAACGAAAGGACAGGATAAGCCTGGACTTATCTGGAGGCATATGTATTTTTCTGAATTACTTTGTAACTTTCTCCCTACTACATTTTCTGGAACTCACATTTGTTGGGTGCTGGATTCTTGAATGGATACCCAAATACTCTCCCCCTTCCATGGTTCTAGTTTCTGGGAGAATTCTTCTGCTTTTATCTTCCTATCATTGAAAGCTGCTTTAACCTTTGGCTAGCAAATGTTGAGCTTCTCATTCTTTCTTTCTTGCAGGACTGAGTAATCAAGAGTCCCATATGTTTCACTGAAGGGTCAGAATTCTAAAACTTTGGTATTTTTCAAGTCTTTTCCTCTGCGTCTCTTGATTTCCTCAGAGAAGAATTCTCAAATCTCCTGGCTGCTATTATTGACCCAGCTTCCAGAGTTCTAGGAGCCCAGTGAGGGAAGGCAGTTGAAGATCTCACTATTTGGCATATGGGCGTTCACTTGTTCCCTGTGTTTTCAATAACGTACCACTTCCCTGCTCTCAGCTAACGCTCCCAAAAGAGAACAGGGATGTGCCCTCAAGCCAGATTTATTCCTCCTCATGAGGATTATGGGCCTTGGTCATGACTCAAGCATACCCCGCCATATTGTCAGAGAGCAAGAGACAGACTTAGCGCCTTCTCTCCCAAGAGGTGCCCAGATTCTCTACAAACAAAATATGTCCACCCCTTCTCTCACAGCCTTCAAACTCCCTGAGAAAAGATTTAATACTCTACCTCACCTAACACTGACAAACCTGGACTTACGTATACTATTAGCCCAAATCACATGCCTGGAAAGAGCGCATTGTGCCACGGGACGGAACATTTCTTACAGTCTTATTCTTGTGCCTCCCCCTGTACCAGCTGTACTTTTCCTGCTGGTATAAAATATACATATGTTTTATATTAATTTTAAAATTAAAAAATTTATAACTATTTTAAAAAAGTAACTCCGAAGCCATCTAATGAGTGGAATATGTTAGAATCTTCAGAATTTCACAGAACAGCTGCCTGGTACAAATGATGCTGTTATTCATGCTGAGACAGATCACCCAGAGGAAGTTCAAAGAGGACAGCTCCCAACCATGAAGGTCAATACTAGCGACTTTGAAAAAAGCCCTGATGGCTTCTGCTTTATTATTTTTAAGTAATACATATTGATTTAAAACTGTAGGTTACAGTAGAATACAGGGAAGAATAAGAAATTAATAATAAGAAATTATCAATTACAGTAATAATTAATAACAGTAACAGGAATAACAGCAACTCTCTTATTGCTTTAAGTGGTCCATTTTGCAGAGAAGGAAACTGGGTCTCATGAGATACAGGCAAGATTCAATTCCCAGTAGCCAGACTCCAGGACTTGGGCTCCTCCCCACAACCACACAGCCTCAGAGACGTGAGTTCACCCAAGGCCAGCCATTCCACTTGAGTGCTAGATACCGCCTCTTCCTGGATCTCAAAATCTCTTTATCCACTAATCCCCTCTTTCACAGCTTCTCCTTATATTCTTTACCGCCTCTTTCGGCTAGTATTCAAACATGCTTAGCACTCGCTCATTTTAAAATCCTCTCTTGGTCCTCAATTCCCTCCACTTATTACACTATATTGTCCCAACACCTTGAAGGCAGAACATCCTGAAGGAGTGGTCTTCTTACATAGTCTCCAATTCACTGCCTGTCTCCCTCGTCGCTTGTCTAGAAAGCGTCATTGGTCCCTGTAACTGTACTGAACCTGTTTTTGCCAACATCACGAAAAGCTTGTCCGTACTCCTCAACGTCATCCTGGTCTCTTCCCGCTCACGCCCCATATCCGGTCACATTTACTGAGATCGTCCAGACTGCCTCTGACACAGCTGTGGGATCTGTCAGTCTCTCTGCATCTTGCACGCCAGGCCCCACCATCCCGCCCCCACTGGACTGCCCTAACAGACCCCCAACCTTGAGTCTTGCCCTCCACCCTGCACCCGCAGTGACTTTCCTAAAACAGAAATCGGATTAGTTCACGTCCTGCTTAAGATACTTCTGTGGCATCTCCCTGCCCTTGAAATAACTTTCCAAATCCTTAAAAAAGCTTAAAAGGCCCTCATGATCTAACCCAAAGGTCTTAACAGATAAAGAACTGGAAGTTCAGAGACGTCCAGAGACTCACTGCCGTTGCTGGTTCGCCAGCAGCGGGGACGGAATTTGCCTCCAGATCCTCTTGTCCAGACCCCACCTCCCTCTGCTACTGATGAAGTATTTCTTTCCGTGTCTGTTCTACGTGGCTCACCCGCCTTGTCATTTCTGTTAAGAAATGGGACCAGCTGATTGCTTTTCTAGAGGGCTTCGCGAATCATGGGGGCTGAGAAGGGCTAGTTTCTCTCCACAGCTACAGTTGGGGTGGGGGCTCCACGGAGCACTCAGCTCGGTGTTAGAAGACCTGGACTCTAGTCTGGGTCCTCCACCAACTGTGTGAACGGATTCAAGTTCTTGCACTTGGCTGTCTGGCTGCATTTATTCAGTGCAGACACAGTACTGTCCTGTGGGTGTGTGTACGTAAACACGCGCACGCACACACACACACATGCACACACACGCACTAAACGATGTTGACTCTGCCTCTCAGAACTCCTGAGGAAATCAAGTAAAAGAAACAGGAAAGTACTCTATAAATATATTGTATTAGTACTAATAAAGGCAGGTTTAAAAGTAAAAGTCCAGGGTAGCGCAGTCGTTAAGCGTCTGCCTTCGGCTCAGGGCGTGATCCTGGCGTTGGGGGATCGAGCCCCACATCGGGCTCCTCCGCTGGGAGCCTGCTTCTTCCTCTCCCACTCCCCCTGCTGTGTTCCCTCTCTCGCTGGCTGTCTCTCTGTCACATAAATAAATAAAATCTTTAAAAAAAAAGTAAAAGTCCAGAGCATGCTTAATCAAAGAACATGACAGCACTCCTATTCACCCTTTAATAAAGTCAGTTCTCTACTACCAAACTCCAAGGATTTAAATTTAGTTAAAGTCAAGCTTTCTCCTATAGAATCCATCAAGAATTTTTAAAAGCAGATACTCTAAGATATTCTCCTTTGAGGACTATTTCCCTATTCTCAAATTCAAGAAATAACATGTAAGTAGCCTTATCTTTCTGGATTACCTAAAACTGATAAAAACAACGTGTTTGCAGTTTTGAAACTCTACAGACCAAGGCTGGCGGTGAGTATCACCTGAGGCTTAATAACTAATGTTTTCCATGATTTTAGTCCCCTTATGAAGATGGATTTATACTTCAATATCTCCAGGTCACTAATAAATGTTAGCATAAAAAGTCCTCTCCAAAAAATATGTGATATATTTTACAGTTCATGTTTCCAATCAAAAATCAACGAAAAATATTGTTAACCACTAACAATAAAGCAGGTTTCATTTACTGCTTGAGTTGTTTTAATGACTTCAAGGAAGTCTGCAGCCACCTCCCTAACTTGTTACTCTTCTAAACTCTTTTATGGCCAGGCGAGGATTTTTCCCCCCTAGTTCACTGAATAAGTCCTTTCATGTGAACCTTAAAGTAACTTTAACCCACAAATCCTCTTGGTTAACATCTTTGTCAAATATGTTCACAGGCACTGGAGCTGCCTGGCTTTCAGACACGTGCTTTATGTCCCTGTACAATTAAATTCAGGAATCATTGTACTAACGCATCAGAATTTGTCTGAAATTTAGAACAATTCTGTTATAAATGTAAGTAAGTCCATACAAAACTAGTGAGTCCTACAGCCAAAAGTGAGGAAATCATAACAGGAAAAAGAACGGTGAAGGGTTTATTTGAGAAGAGGAGCAAAATTATTGTAGGGTTAAGAGCCCTGAACACCTCTAACCATACTACCACTGCCAAGACAGCTTTCCAGAAATATTTACAAGAGTCTTAATTATAACTAATAGATCTTTTGGTATATTATGTACTACAAGACTGAAATCAGCAGGAAATCTCATTAATGCAGTCAATATAAAATGGCAATTGACATCAAATGTTGGATAAAACGAGACTTAAAGAAGTTTAATGTCTTTCCTTAAACTAAGGATAGCAAAATGAAACTCCTCGGTAAAATAGCTTTCAAGAGTCACTATAACTGCAAGAGGTATATTATTAATTCAGTAGATTTCACTATTAAGTATAACTGAGTAACTATCAATTTCTGCAGACAGAACTGATTGGCAACATATCAAGTGAAAGTGCTAGGTCTTGAAACTAACAATTTAGGAGTCTGAGATCCTAGATGATTTTGTATTGAAGGAAATTATTCTTAAGCAAAGATAAACAGAATCATATTGGGGCTTAATATGCCGGTTCCAAAGGGAATCCGATAATGGCGCATCATTTACCTTTGGAAAATGCACCATTATCTGTAATTTCAGGATGAGTAAGATCAGGCTTCAAACAGCTGACGTGGATATCAGGGTGGGGGGTGGGAGGAGGAGGGAGTGGGAGGGAAGAACCTATTATTAGCTCAGTGAACTGTAATGCGGCATGTGACAGTGCTGCTAGGGAAAGCCAGGGAGCCACAGACAGAAGCAGCCAGGCAGTCCACACGCTTGGACGCCGTTGGGCTGTATCCGGAATATTTGATGCAGCTCTAAATATGCGGTACCCGAGGAGCTGAAACACTGGACACCAAACAGAGGGAATCGTCAGCAATCCGGTGCGTGACGACGGAGATTTCAAGTCAGGCCACACGGAAAGGGGGGATTTCTCTTGTGTTGCTTCAAGAAGACTATCAAACAGCCAGGAGAATTAAAGGGAGCTAGAATTTGGTTCCATGTAAGAAAAAAAAAAAAAGATCTAAAAATCAAAGTCGTCTGACTAGAGTGGGATTCTGTACCAGCAGTGAGCACTGGACATTAAAATGGGGTCTGGATGCCTCTTTGCCACGAATTCTGTAAAAGGGAGGCCAGCCCTCGTGGTGCAAAGGCAGCTGGACGGAGCGAGGCTTAAAGCTGGAGGACTTCCATTTCTGGGGGTCTGGCCAAGTAGGGATTCTGATCTGTCCTCACTAAAAACTAAAAATAATGGCTAAAACACAAAAATAAATAGCTAGATATGAGCCAGCTGCTTATTAAGGAATATTAGAAGCCAAGAATTAGGTGAAAGCAGAAATCATAAGAGGGGAGCAAGGGAGTCAGGGTGACTTCTGCCTTGGGGGCATCTGCTGTTCTGGGTGGACTTTAGCTTTTGTTTGCACAGTCTCTTGGTGGTTACAGGCAGATTTAATTAAAAAACAACAACAACCCAACTCAAGGCCCACTGTAAGTGGAATGTCTAAATAGGACATACCCCCAAAGAACCACACCCGCCGTGTATGGGAAAACTAGCACTAGACATCTCAGGACTGCAAAGACAATCACCGCTTTCAAATTTTGGTGCTAAGTGAAGGGGGAAGATCTCTGCACCCCCAAGAATTCAGAACCACAAGCCAGACCTTTTGTAAGTTTGTGGCCAGAAATAACTCAAGTTGAGAGTTGAATTCCCAAGGCTCCCAGGGATAGAAAGGGATTCCAGTCATCTGGGAGAAGGGAGGGCAAGTCCTCTCTAGGGGAACTCACCTTCAACTCCAGTTGCAGAGAATTCTGCATAAAATCTAAGAAATATGAACTCATAGTAAAAACGAAACAAAATAAAAATACACACGAAAGTAAGGCACCATGAGTAAGAGCCAGCAAAAACAACAGAGAGTAGAAGACCTGTAAAAGCCTTTGCACTGCATGTATCAAAACCAGAATGGAGACAGAAGACATGTATAAACACGTATCACACACACAATATCCAAAGCTGGCTAGGATTCCGGATAAGCTGAAATCTCATTCACTCTTCAGAAGCATCTCACTATTAGAGCTGCTATAAAGATTAACACATAAATCATAATTAAACCCAGAGAATAAGTCTCTTCCTGGTATTAGACTACAACTTATCTCCGCACAAAGAGCTGTAGCCAGAACAGTCCGAAGTACTCGTATACACATGCCGATGTAAATGTGTCTCAAGTCAACCCCCAAGTATGCTTATTTTGACACACAGCTGCACAGGTAAAAGTGGTCATATTTATAAACTCACAAAATTCAATTCTATCAACCTCACAAAGGAGTTGACCTAAAAAATCTCAACGAGCACATAATTTGTTAAAGTGATACATGGACTCTGCAGCAGATATTGCCCCTTGGAAAGAGTAATGCTCTACTCTAAATCCACGGGTCTTTTTCACTGCAAAAAGCAATTGAGGAAAAGATGGGAAATAGTCCTAGCAGTATGGACTCCAAGTCAAAGAGTCTTCAGCTAATTGAATGTGGGACTAAGTCAAAATTAAACATTGGGAAGTTTCACTACAAAATGGAGAGGTTAACCAAGGTTTAAAATAACCAAGCAACTGTATTCTTTTTTCTTTGACTCTCAATGGAGTCCGATGTTCTTTTCTTAGCTTCATACTTCGGTGCTAATGTGCATTTACAGAACGCGTGTCAGGCAAGAGCATCGAAGGACGGCATCGTTCTTGTTCCACTGGTTTCAATGACCTCATATAAGAAGGTATTTGATGCTGCTAGAAATACAGGACTCGGGATGGCTTCAGAGGATCTCTTCTCCATAAAGGTTTGTCATGATCCGAACACTACTACTACTCTTAGTCTCAAAGTTGTTGGTCATGAGGCAGAGGGATGGATAAAAGCAGATTTATTAGACTCTGTTTGATGCGTAACACATGGGAGCAAATGTTCAACTAGAGCTTCCCACCTGCCAAAATGTTCAAGTTTAAAAGGTGATCCAGCTACAGCTCCTAATGTGACCTCTTCCAGTATGCCACTAAATATCTAGAAAGATGCAGAAAAGGAGGTGTGAGGCGAGGAATCCCACCAGCACCAAAACAGAAGCAGAACCAAGTTCCAAGGACTACCGCACTACTTCTTAAAATTGATTTCTTGTAATTGCAAAGCTAATGAAACCAAATCAAATAAACGCACAAGAGAGACCTAACCCCACCATCCAGAAACAGGACATGCCTTTGTGCCTGGATGTACGCAGAGTCTGCCTCCCTTCACTGTTTTCCCCACGGTTTACAAGCAGGCACGGGAAGAGCCAACAAGGAAACTGGGCAGACAAGTTCTCATATGCAGGGCAGGTGCTTATATATTAAAAGTGCCAGTAAGAAATAAAAACAGTCATCTTCCATCCTTTCATAAGACTGCAAGACTTAGATCTGCCATGGGCATGACCTTCCACGAACAAGTACTCCTTACACCACTATGACCTGAGTGGCCACGCTTGGACTGCAGGACTCCGTGGAGCCAGGCCCTGCACACAGGTGACCACGGCAGGGCTGGCAACATGAGTCTCGGGCAGTTAGTACACAGGCTGGCTCTAAAACATCAGCTAAGTGACACATAGATATGTCAACCTCTTAGGGTAGAGAGGAGATGAAAGCTGGCAAGGGGAACTGGGGTTGCAGAAACCTAGGTGGGTCACATCCAGGCTGAAGGCACGAGAATGGAGACCTCAGTGAGGTCTTCGTAGCAACTCCTGTCCCCTGCCAACCCCACCTGACCTAGCTCCAGTACTGAGTTTCTTTTTGGCATCAGAAGAATACTAACCACAACACAGTAAGCATCCCTGGAATCTCCCCCTGTTCCATAGCCATCACCAAGGCTGAGATCATCATCAAATGATATCCTGATGATATGCCGAATACTCTGTTCAAGGAAGGAGAAGAGTCAAGACAAACCCCTGCAAGGACCCACTGGTGTTTACTCAGTGAGGGCAGGAAATTAACTGCTGGGAAACGAAAGCAAATATTCATGTTACCTTTGAGCAAAGATCAGATTCCTTTTTGGGAAAAGGCCCCTTAGAACACAGGAGGTGATTATATGAAAGTCCTACAGCAGTGAGCCTTATTAGAGTCACCACAGTGCCGTCTGAGAGAGAGAACCATGTACATTTAGTTTTCCTCAGTCTTCCTCGAAGAATTTTTGAAGATTTCTGTGAAAGTTCTCAAATATCTGGGGGATATACTCTGATGCTGTAAGTATCATCATATTTTTTTTTTTCTTGAGGTCTTGGTATTATTAACTGTTGCCTGGCGCGTGTTAACATCTCATTCACTACGACATGAGGTTTCTTTTGTTTCTTTTTGGTTTTGTTTTTTTTTTAAGGAGGTTATAGGAAAGGAATGTCAACTACCAAACTTTGAGGTAGAGATTTTTTTTTTTTTTAGGTTTACTTTTCGAAGTCTTGTCTCAATATTCTTTGACACCCACAGAAAAGGGAGCGGAGTGGGAAGAAAAAGGTTTGCGTGGTCACGTACTGGGACGATCCCTCTTCCTCACCCCTGCTATCAAGCAGGAGCAAGGAAAGGCCGCTGCAGACACTCCATAACCGGTCCATCCTGAGGCAGACCCCCACCCAAGTCATACGCTCTACACATCCCCAACCCCCTCCATTCTCCTTCGCCTGCTTTACCTTAATTTCCAATTTTGCTAGTTGGCAGGAAGTATACTCCCAGGCCTGACCTGGTTTTACCTTTTAAATCTAAACTCAAGGTAAATTTAGTAGATTAATGGGGCGCCTGGGTGGCGCAGTCGTTAGGCGTCTGCCTTCGGCTCCAGGCGTGATCCTGGCGATCTGGGATCGAGCCCCACATCAGGCTCCTCTGCTGGGAGCCTGCTTCTTCCTCTCCCACTCCCCCTGCTTGTGTTCCCTCTCTCGCTGGCTGTCAAATGAATAAATAAAATCTTAAAAAAAAATTTAGTAGATTAAATGCTTTAAGTCCAGTTTTCTAAAAATGTCTAATTCTGTATTTTCCCATAATACATGAAGTTACTGAATATTTCAGTCACTTAGTTACAAAAGCAGGATTCACGGTGAACAAAATAAAAATAAAGGATATTAGGCATCTTAGAAAAAAATTAAGATTTTTTTTTAGATATACCATACATAAGTCTAATTTTTCAGTTCCTTATTAGTCTTTTTCCTTCAAAAATGTATGGATCTACTCATGGATTCCCAGAGCGGCATTAATAAGGGGTTACATCCTGCTGGAAAGGGAGGGCAGAGACCACAGCAAGGAAAATCACCGCGACTAACAAGCATAAAAACAGTGTCTCTGTCAAACTAGAAATGTTTAAAGGCCAATTTTCAATAAAAATGTTCTGTTTTACATACAACTGTTGTCATCTCTACAATTTCTTATAACCGTTTTTCAGGATGGGGGGTGTTCAGTGAAGACAAGATCTTCAATTCAGAACAAATTATTAAAAAGCTGTACTGTACGTATTAGGAGGAAGAAATTATTTTGGACCCTTAGAAGTGACGGTGCCGGAAACTCCCGTTCAGTTACGTTGCTAGCGACGGCACAGGCTCGCTCCACGGTGTGGATCTGTGTTTCTTTTGGGAGCTTCACTATTTGATTTGATGCTTACACTGCCCAGACCTGCCAGTCTGGCTTTTGAGTCCCTCTGACACGGGTCTCCTTTCTGAGCACTTCCCTACTTTTTTTGCACAGCACAACGTTCAGACTCATCTTGTACTTTCCCTCTCCAGGCGCTAGAATCGGGATCAGGGATTTCTCCAAGGAGCCCTGGCTGCTTTTGGCGGAGAACGGTATTTAGCGGCGAAGATCCGCGCGCCAGGTGGGTTCACCGCCCCTGGCGTGCTGCCGCTCCCAGGCGGTCAGCGACCACAGCGAGACGACTCTGGACTACAGATGTATCTATCCTTGTTTCTGCAGGTCTGTGTTCACTGCAATTCATGAATCTGTACTGGTATCCCCAACTCCCACCTACCGCCACAGAGTTCACTCTAATTTTCTCCCTTATCATATTTATAATTCCTTCTCGGAAGTCAAGTCTGGCTCCCATCATTCTCCGTGTACTTGTATATTTGATCAATTCCCTTATATGGATCTCATCTCTCACTGCGGCCACTGAGCCCCAATCCCACTAGGGCACTCTCCTTACTCTAACCTGGGCTTGAACACTCTGGATGGGGAATACTGTCACACCCCACTCCCCCCAGGCCACCCATCTCACCCCTCGCAGGCTCTGACACCCACACCAGGCTGCCCACCTCACCCCAAACTGGGCCATGGCCAACTCTCCCGTAGGCTACCCTCCTAGGATGACACCCTCCTCGCCGCAGGTGGACCAGCATGGCCCACATCCCCTTCCCACACAGATGGCTGCCTCACCCCGTCCCACCTAATGGCTTCTGGGCTGAACCACTAAGGAAACAGAAGAAGAAAAACATGATAATGATCTTAATATAAAAGAAGAATGGTAGGAGACAAATACCAGATTGGTGCATCTCTGAAATCTTTGTAGGGAAAGTTCACAAATAAAAATAAAATATAGCTAATGACAGGTGGTACATTTTCATTTTTAGAACAGTTGCAATCCTGAAAATTTCCACAGACATTTAAGTTTTTATACAGAAATCACATCTGAGAGCGCTGGGGGCTTTTAAAGAATATTGTAGCGAGTTATTTCATAAAGCAAAAAGTCATTTTGTAGTGTGAATAATCCCTCTTAATGGATCTGTTCTGTAAAATTTGATTTTCACCAAGCATGATCTTTTTAAGATTCTGGTACCTTAGTATTTAGTGAACTTGATATCTTAACTCATCAACGTACTCTAGGATTTTACAACTTATGCCTAAAACAGGCAAAATGAAACACCATTCCATTGTAATATTAAACCCCAGAGAGGGTGTTTTTTTTTTTTTCCCCAATAAAATGATTTAAAAGAAACATTTAGGGGCGCCTGGGTGGCACAGCGGTTAAGCGTCTGCCTTCGGCTCAGGGCATGATCCGGGCATTACGGGATCGAGCCCCACATCAGGCTCCTCCGCTAGGAGCCTGCTTCTTCCTCTCCCTCTCCCCCTGCTTGTGTTCCCTCGCTCGCTGGCTGTCTCTATCTCTGTCAAATAAATAAATAAAATCTTTAAAAAAAATAAATAAAAGAAACATTTAGAAAGTTAATAGTCATAGAATGTCATCTCAACATGAGTGTCAGAGCATCTAAGTCTAGAAGGGGGTAGTTACACTGAGAATTCATAAATAATTTTAGTGCAAACATGTAATGATTAGAATTTTAGGAATATATATTTACCTGTATATAATTTAGAAAATAAGGTCCAAAATCATCCAAGTAGGTTAGAAAAAAGCATAATGCCATCTCCCCTCGCTTTTGTGTCATGAATTGCTATGAGGAAAGAACAAAGCACCTTTTTGCCTCAAATGATCTTGGAATCAAGAAAGTCTGGTGGACAGCAGGGATCCATCCAGCAGGCGTAAGTGGCCACAGTGGGCTGGCCCCAGGCTGATACACAGTGAGGGGGGCAAGGGTGAAAAACAGAAGTAAGGCAGTACTAGCACAGGACTGTGCACACCTCACCAGAACCTGGGAACTAGGGGCAGGAAAGCTGACCCGGAGAGAGTCAGAGCAAGGATGAGACAGGTGGGTCACATCTACACCAGATAAGCAGAGGAAACGAGAGAGAGGTAACTCAGCACGTCCAACCTTCTCAGCTAGAGACAGATTTTAATGCTGAGTCTCCCCCTGGCAACCCTCATTAGGGCAGTCAGTTCCTACACTGGCAAAGGAGTGTAGACTACTGTTATAAGCATAGATCCAGAAACCAGACTGAGTTCAAATCCAGGATTCACAGTGTATTAGCCGAACAACCTCAGGCAAGGTTCGTAACCTCTCTGTGCCTTAGCTTCCACGTGACACAGAGAACCTAAACGCTGGAATGGGGACGAGCGGAGTCAGGAGGAGCCCCCTCTCCCCCAGGGGTGTGCTGAACGACTGAAGCGCAGGTGTGGGGAAGTGGTGTGGGGGCTGCCCCAAGTCAGAAGGTTTCTCAGGCTAGGTTCTCCTCAATGCTTTCTGGCAGCTTCTGCCTCCTCTAGGACAAGAAAAACAGAGTGGCAAAGATCCAGGGCAGGCAAAAACTCTCCTGAGAAGGTAACAGTTTGGAGTTGTGACCTCAGCAGCTTCTCCTCCTCCCTCCTTCACTGTAGCTTTGCTGCCGCGTCTGGGGGAGGACTGCCTGGGCTTCCGTCATTCACACAAGCAGCACAGAACCTTACCGGAAGCATGTCCAGTTCAGGTCAATTACAGACCTCACCTCACATCATTCGGGGAGTTCCAGGGGAGGCTCAGGGCATCGTGAGTCTCATGCAGGGTCTCACTCTATTCGCTGCTTCCTCCTCCAGCCCCCCTAGCCTTGGGGGCACTGCTCCTTTTTGGAGTTTACCTCTTTTCCATACGCAGTGCTCAGTTTGAACTCCCAATGCCTGGATTTCTGGAGTAGCTAGCCCTTCTGCCCTGCTTCAAAACTGGTCTATTGATAGCAGCCTAATGCCCAATGCAGCTTGGATCTCTGGAGTCCCCAAGTTCATACAGCTGCTTAGGATTCTTGGATGTCAGGGTCAGACCTCCATTCTCGTCAGTCCCCTCTACCAATTACACTGAGCACATACGCACGTGTACAGTTCTCCATTCCCCACGTACTAAGCAGCCAGCCTCACGGCAAGCTCTGGGCACACGTACACCAAAGACACAGATACCTGCACATACCAAGACCTTCAAGTTAGAGTGCCCAGCGAGACACCAACTAGCAGGTCAGTGATTATAGAGCAATGTGGCTACTTCTAGGACAGGATTATGAACAGAGCGGAGGGAACCCGAGAAGGCAGCTGCAGTGAACAGAGAGGAGTGTGTGTGCCCGCGTTTGCACGCAAGGCTGTGACACTTTGACTCAACTATACCTTACGTACTGACATTTTCATGGGTCTCCCAGGTCCAAAGAGAAGATTACCTTCTTACAGTACAATAATACAACAAGCCCTGCACAAAGGTAGCAAAACCTGCTCATTCCATTTATACATATAGAAATTAAACTATTACACATAAAATATATTATCTAGATTTTGAGTTGCTGCTGGGTTGATTAATTAGAACAAAATTCTGACACACTATAGTGGGTGCAACTTGTCTGTGAGCTCCCTTTCTACAAGGAGAGAAAGACACAAAACACATGATATTATGTTGTAGCAATTCTGTCCCTACTGAACTTTGAACAGATGACCCTTTCTGAAGAGCAACAATTTTACCAGCTGTTTCAGAATGAACTATTAATGAGTTTTTAAAAAGCCACTAGAGGGCAAGATAGCAGAGGGCTTTCCGAGTTAGGAGATTCCAACTTAAAAACCACAGAGCACATCAAGTCAGTCTCCACTTGGTTATGAGATCCAGGACAGATTAAGTAAATACATGCCCAGGCAGACGATCTGCTTGACCCTGAGTCTAAATCGCCAGGCCCCACACGTGAAAGCAATAGTAAATCACTTCACCGAAGTATTCCACTGGCTGGACACGGGGGCCTTTACATGAAACCAGTCTATTCAAATGAACATCTACACCACCCATGTATTTTTCTGGACACTTCTGAACCTGTAGAGTTCCGAACCTACCGGGAGTTCTGAACCACAATTTTTAAAGTGTATATACACAGTCTTCCACCCCCTTTTTTCCTTTTAAAAGCCATGTTGATCTACATTCCCACATAGGATCAATTTATATTGCCCCATTATTTTGCAGACTATGAAGACATTTTTCCCTCAGGAATATAATGTACATTGATCTCCCCATCCTCATACATTTACATTTGCCATGGGAGGTGGGTGGAGGAGAACAGGTATTCTAGGATACAAACTGGCAAATTAATCTCTTTCTGGAATTTTAGCAAACAGCACTCAATTCTTGTGAATTAGGATGACTTTCAAACATGAAAAAACAAAAACCTTACTGTGGTTTCTTTCATCCTTTTGCAACTTTGGGAAGTTACTACCTGTGGAATTAAAACCTGCATCTGGCCCTCAATGAAATTAATGAGATCAGATATGTCATAGTATGAAAAGGAAAATAGGATACGTGTCCCAAAGGGCACCTTGGTGGCTCAGTTGGTTAAGTGTCTGACTCTTGATTTTAGCTCAGGTCATGATCTCAGGGTCATGAGATCAAGACCTGCAACGAGCTCCACGTTGGGCACGGAGTCTGCTTAAGATTCTCTCTGCCTCCCCCTAGCCCTGCCCCCCACGTGAGCTCGCTTGCTCTTAAAAAAATGTGTATCCAATTTATAAATATCAGTAGGCTCCTTTACAACAAGACAGTCCTTTCTCCACATCCAATCTACAACTGCTTCCATATTTTGCTTTCCTATTATTAGGACTGCATCCAACCCGCAATTTTGGCCTTTCTCTGCCCATCTGCAATCCACAGGAGAACAGGCTAATATGGGAGGAGAGACCAGGCCATTCTTCAAAGACCAAGGGCCAGCCCTCATCACCTCGGGGCAAAAGAAAACTCAGTGGCAGGGAATCAGTTCTGGAGATGCCCACATATTATGAATCAAGGGAGAGACTGTCAAGGCTCCAATGCAATTCTCATGATTCCTCTCCAGTCTAATTCCTTTGCTCCTGAAAGCCTTGGGAGCCTAAGAATAAGCCTCTCCCCTCCCCCCAACAAGTTCTATATTTAAGCTCCGCAGTCAGAGAACTTCAGACCAGAGAAAGGATATAAGGTTAAGGAAGGAAAGGTTCCCCGATGGCAAGGTAGCTGTAAGAGCAGCATGACTTTCCTGGGTTTTGCAGAACCATCCTTTGGGTTTTAGCCATAGGCTCTAAAGACAAATGGGGCCAGGAGCCACAAGGGTCACTGGGAGGACCAAACTGCCTTACATGCCTCAAGCAGAGGTGGCTACAGCCATTCCCCTCCACCCCCATTCTGAAATAATTCTTTTGATTGGTGACTGGTTTCACACTCTATCATTTTAACCTGGACCTATTCTCTCCTACATTTGTTCTCTGCCATTTCTCCATCAATATCGCTGCTCCCTCCCAGGCTCCTCCCCAAAGACACATGGGCACAGATTGTGCAATGCACCGGGGAGCACCAGGGGCTGAAATCCAGCCTGCACCGTTCCCTCACCCACACACCCTGGCGATGGGCTGCGTCCCCTCGAGAAAGAGAGGCCTTTCTCTATCTCGCACAGAAGCACTATCCCTCGCCAAGCTTGTGCCGCAGGGGCAGAATCTGCTAAGAAAGGGCACCGCTTTCTCTTGAACGGACTGGGGCTAGCTCTGCTCCTTGCCCCCTTATGCCATCATCGTCAACTAAAAAGAGTTCTTCCATCAAAACGAATTCTTTTTGAGTCATCAATAAAAATATTTCATCTTAAGGCATAAATTACAGTAGTATATCTTTCCCCTGGACAAAGTTTCTCTTTATGTCCCACAAAGCAGTGTTAACTGAAGTAAATGGATAAAGGGTTTCGAAGAGTGCCTGGCACACAGTCACATGGCGAGCTCCAAGAAAGTACCAGATGTTTTTATTCTTACTTTTTTTTTTTTTTAAATCAGAGAGAGCAGGAGAGCGCACAAGCAGGGAGAGTGGCTGGCCGAGGGAGAAGCAAGCAGGCTCCCCACTGAGCAAGGAGCCTGATGCAGGGCTCCATCCCAGGACCTTAGGATCATGACCTGACCAAAGGCAGACGCTTAACCGGCTGAGCCACCCAGGTGTCCTTATTCTTACCTTTTAAAATGCCATTCAATGCTGGCTTTACCCAGCAACTCAAATACTTTTAATAGTGATGGGAGGGAAATCTACCTTAGACAAATTAAGAGAATGAAGTCTTCTTGCTTCTGATCCATATCCGGCAAAATGATTGTTGAAAATTGAAAAAAAAAAAAATCACACCCGCAAAATGTCTTTAATTAAGCCATACATATGCAAACCAATGAAAAGGACATCTTGCTAAGAAGATAAAATGAGGTGACACACATAAATGTTTCTAGCATAATATAGCGGGAGCTCCATAAACATTTTTAAAAAGTTAAGGTAAAGGAGGTAGCAAAATTCAAAAGCAGCCCAAACCTAAAAAAGGACAGCAGCCTAGGATCACCATGCATAGCGGAAACAGACCTTGGTACAAAATAACTGTTATTCCAGTCAATGAATTCCTGCTCTGTGTTCACTTTGCGGGAGGGACGGAGCAGGGACTTTGAGCGCCTCCAGGGTCATCCCACGTTATCAGGGTATGTTAAGCTCTTCACAGTTTGTCAGCTGAGCTTGGTTACGCTTCTTTTATTTTAAAAAAAAAAAAAAGAAAAGAAAAGAAAGAAAGAAACAAGAATGCCTGGCCTCAAGGGAAGACATAACCACCCAAAAGGCGGTTAAAATAAAATGTGAATGGTACACCATCAACTATTTATAAAACTCAACTATGTGCAATCTCCCATCCACTGATAATTTCAGATGGCCGAAGGCTTCCTCCAGTGTAAGTTTGCTCTACTCTTCTGCACAAAAGGCAAAGGGAGGGGAACTCAGAAATCAGGCCTGGGGCAGCCATGGGTTTGCATCTCAGACTCAACCCTCCAGTCCTTAAAGGGCTTGTCATCTTGGCAGTTTTAGAGATGTTTCAGATGGAGCAAACATTCCATCCCAATTTGGGATCTGGCAAACAGAAGTCTTCTGTAACTTGTTTTATAAAATGAAATGACAGTCCCTGAGCACCATGTGTAGGAGGGGATCGGGGCATTGGAAACACGTGTGTCTGTTTCTATATTCTCCACGTGACCCTCTGGTGGCCTCACCTTAATCTGCCCTGTCCCTCTTTATCCAGGTCACCTGAGCTGCTTCTTTTTGTTTTAATTAACATATAATGTATTATTATTTGTTTCAGGAGTACAGGTCTGTGATTCATCAGTCTTACACAACACCCAGCGCTCACCACAACATATACCCTCCCCAATGTCCATCACCCAGCCACCCTGTCCCCACACGCCCCTGCCCTCCAGCAAACCTGAGTTTGTTTCCTAAGATTAAGAGTCTCTTATGATTTGCCTCCCTCTCTGGTTTCGTCTTGTTTCATTTTTTCCTCTCTTCCCCTATGATCCTCTGCCTGTTTCTTAAATTCCACACATCAGTGAAATCATATAACTGTCTTTCTCTGATTGACTTATTTCGCTTAGCATAATACCCTCTAGTTCCTTCCATGTTGCTGCAAATGGGAAGATTTCATTTTTGTGATGGCTGCATAATATTCCATTGTGTGTGTGTGTGTGTGTGTGTGTATATATATGTGTATATATATATATATACACACACACACACACCACATCTTCTTTATCCATTCATCTGTCTGGGGACATCTGGGCTCTTTCCATAGTTTGGCTATTGTGGGCATTGCTGTTATAAACATTGGGGCGCAGGTGCCCCTTTGAATCACTACATTTGTATCTTTGGGGTAAATATCCAGTAGTGCAATTGCTGGGCCATAGGGTAGCTCTACTTTCAACTTTTTAAGGAACCTCCATACTGTTTTCCGGAGTGGCTGCACCAGCTTGCATTCCCACCAACAGTGTAGGAGGGTTCCCCTTTCTCCGCATCCTTGCCAACATCTGTCGTTTTCTGACTTGTTAATTTTAGCCATTCTGACTGGTGTGAGGTGGTATCTCATTGTGGTTTTGATTTGTATTTCCCTGATGCCGAGTGATGTGGAACACTTTTTCACGTGTCTTTTGGCCATTTGGACGTCGTCTTTGCAGAAACATTTGTTTGTATCTTCTGCCCATTTCTTTTTTTTTTTTTAGAGTTTTTTTTTTTTAAAGATTTTATTTATTTATTTATTCGACAGAGATAGAGACAGCCAGCGAGAGAGGGAACACAAGCAGGGGGAGTGGGAGAGGACGAAGCAGGCTCATAGCGGAGGAGCCTGATGCTTCTGCCCATTTTTTGATTGGATTATTTGTTCCTTGGGTGTTGAGTTTGATAAGTTCTTTATAGATTTTGGACGTGAGCCTTTTATTTGAGATGTTATTTGCAAATATCTTCTCCCATTCTGTCGGTTGTCTTTTGATTTTGTTGACTGTTTCCTTTGCTGTGCAAAAGCTTTTTATCTTGATGAAGTCCCAATAGTTCATTTTTGCCTTTGTTTTCCTTGCCTTTGCAGACGTGTCTAGCAAGAAGTTGCTGTGGCCAAGGGCGAAGAGGTTATTGCCTGTGTTCTCCTTCAGGATTTTGTTGGATTCCTGTCTCACATTGAGGTCTTTCATCCATTTTGTGTCTATTTTTGTGTACGGTCTAAGGAAATGGTCCAGTTTTGTTCTTTTGCATGTGGCTGTCCAATTTTCCCAATACCATTTGTTGAAGAGACTGTCTTTTTCCCATTGGGTATTCTTTCCTGCTTTGTCGAAGATAAGCTGACTATTTCTGAGTTCTCTGTTCTGTTCCATTGATCTGTGTGTCTGTTTTTGTGCCAGAACCACACTGTCTTGATGACTACAGCTTTGTAATAGAGCTTGAGGTCTGGAATTGTGAGGCCACCAGCTTCGGTTTTCTTTCAACATTCCTTTGGCTATTCGGGGTCTTTTCTGGTTCCATAAAAATTTTAGGATTATTTGTTCTAGTTCTGTGAAAAAAGTTGATGGTATTTTGATAGGGATTGCACTGAACGTGTAGATTGCTCTAGGTAGCAGACATTTTAACAAT
This sequence comes from Ursus arctos, assembly GCF_023065955.2. Classification (NCBI taxonomy): domain Eukaryota; kingdom Metazoa; phylum Chordata; class Mammalia; order Carnivora; family Ursidae; genus Ursus; species Ursus arctos. The sequence continues at coordinate 43,672,286 of NW_026622930.1, read as the reverse complement.
ATTCATTCTTCTAATCCATGAGCAAGGAACGTTTTTCCATTTCTTTGTGTCTTCCTCAATGTCTTTCATGAGTGTTCTATAGTCTTCTGAGTACAGATCCTTTGCCTCTTTGGTTAGATTTATTTCTAGGTATCTTATGGTTTTGGGTGCAATTGTAAATGGGATCAACTCCTCAATTTCTCTTTCTTCTGTCTCATTATTGGTGTATAGAAATGCAACTGATATCTGTGCACTGATTTCATATCCTGCCACTTTACTGAACTCCCATAGGAGTTCTAGCAATTTTGGGGTGGAGTCTTTTGGGTTTTCCACATAAAGTGTCATATCATCGGCGAAGAGTGAAAGTTTGACTTCTTTGCTGATTCGGATGCCTTTTATTTCTTTTTGTTGTCTGACTGCTGAGGCTAGGACTATCCAGTACTATGTTGAACAGCAGTGGTGAGAGTGGACATCTCTACCTTGTTCCTGTTCCTGCTCCTTTTAAGATCTCAGAGCCAGATTCTCCTTAGGGGGGCCTGTTCTCTCCTCCTCAGTTGCTGAAATTCAGTGTTCCACACGGCATCTGCTCCTCGTAGGAGCAGGTATCACAGGTCTCAGGGGTGGCCTGGAAAGGCAGCTTGGGCTTCCTGGAGGGTGTGGCCAGACTTGATTGTGGGCCCGGACAGCATCACCCTGGGCCCAACTGTCTGCCTGATTCCTCAATCCGCTTACGTAAACCTCATCTCCAGCCCAGCTCCCTTATCAGCGCAGAATTCTGCGTTTCTGCAAACTCTGACTAAATGTATCAGCTGTGTAAATTGAACTATGCAGCTATAGATGTTCTCCAGAAATCTCCACCAGATTCTGGGCTTGAATTGCCAAGGCTGGCACCACTGGGTGACGTTTCATTGTCGTCTCCCCCATTTCCACGTGCACCTTCTCCAGCTTCTCACCCTGGCGGCGGCTCTCCGCCAACCATTTATGTGGAGACCCGGATTTTTCGAGCTCTGCTACACCACCCTGTCCTCTCCTATCATGGGGCAGGTTTCTCCCTCCCTCTTTTCCCTTTGCCATATTCTTAAAAAAATTCAAACCCAAAGAACAAATGTACTGATTGTTCCAGCTCATGGTTTTGGCAAAATCAGCAAGTAGTGTTGGAATCCTATGGTACTGTCCTTTCATACCAACCATTATATGTACGCCAAAACGCAGGGTGGGTGCGGCTTGGTTTGGGGGTGTTTTTTGCAGGGTGAAAATTCTGACTTTCTTTCAGAAGAAAACTGTAGACGCATGCTGTGTCTTATAACTATCATTTTGTTTTTAGTTATTTTCCCCCCAAAGACTAGCTTCCAGCCAGATTGTTATCTGTGTGTCAAACGGCACAACACTCCCCTGCCCGTGCGCCTCTGCACAAATGAGGTTCCTCTGATTTTAAAGCCGTATTCCCGCGGGGTGGCCCACGGCCAGCGCCCGGCACTGGTGAGCGTGCTCTGCCCCAGGGTGTCAGCAGCTGGGACACATCTGGGGTGTGCCTCTTGTTCAGAGCCCTCTAAAGAGAGCAGGAGCGAGGAACAAGCGACAGCTAAATGTCTGCAGCTTGCAGATAAGAAACCTGTTTTGTGAAATAGGAAAGTTCTCAGTGTCTGCTGTTTGCTCTGTTTACCTGGACGGCGTGTGATAGGACTCCCATGGCAAGCATTAATGGAGCGGTGAAAAGTGTGAGCAGAACGCTGAAGCTGTCTGTTCCGCAGCATGAGTTTTTTTCAACCCGGAGCCTCTTTAAGGAGCCTCCACCATTAAAGGCGTAACAAGGGACTCCTGTGAGGATGTCAGCAGGCTCAAATCCTCTGTGGAATGGGGCAAGTGATGAACATGGGGAAGAAATGAGTCTCGCTGAATGAAATGAGTGTCTGTCATGGCACTTTCTTAGTTTACCAACCTCGGTGCAATTTTCCCCATCTCATTTTCTGCTTTTAAGTTGGCTACAGAAATGGACATAGAATAATCAGTCAGTTAAGAATGGTCTACAAACAACAAATGAATCCTGGGAGCGGGGCTGAAGAGCCTGTCGTCACGAGCGTCTGGCCGCTCAGAAAGCCCGCGTCGCCTCCCTTCCTGACCGTGACCGCCCCGGCCTGTGCGAGATGGAGGGGCCGCTGCGGCAGGGGAGATCCGGCTGCCCCAGCCGAGTGCCGAGCGCCAAGCCCCACATCCCGCAGTTCCTGGGAGAGGGAAGGATGGCAGAGCACGAGGGACCGAACGGTAACAGCAACGAGAACGTTAGGAGTTGAAAACCGTTACCTTTAGGCAAGTTGACATCAGTGAGAAAAGAAACCTGAGAATTAACAGACAAGGATACTCAACATGGCTTGGGTGTGAAGACAACCTCACTTCGTAGGAAAAGGTGGTGAAGGAGGAGAACAAGAAATTGACCCGGCCGTGGCCAAGAAAGCCCAAGGACGGGGCCCTATATGAAGTCCAGGCGCGAGGAGCGCCAGGATGTCGCCTGCTGCTTCCCTCTGCACATGGCATGGCAGGCCCACGCCCCGCGTGATCACCGACTTTGGGGGCTCTCGTCACATTTCATGTTGACCAAATCTTCCGTGTCTGTGAACCATGGTGCTCCCTTCAGACGTGCCAACAGCCTTCTGTAGCTTTAGTCTGTAATCTTCTTGGCAAATCTTTCTCCCCACCCACGTTCTTGTCTAACCCCTCACCCCGTGTCTTGGATCTGATTTGCTAAATGTATTATCCACAAAGACAAAGCAGAATAACATTTCCATCTCTCGGGAATAATAAAGGAGAACATCTGGGAGGTAGAAGAGTAGGCAGCAATAAATTAGCCTTAAAATTTGGCACAAAACATTAACTTCTATGCAACAGAAGGTTTCTACGCAGTCCTCAAATGCCTCCAAAACGGCAACAATTAAAGAAGGAGCAATGCTGGTTTCCACACCAATCATTTTTATTATCACAAGATCCACCTGGAGTGACTGCTCTACTCTACAACCATAAAAAAAAGTGAACTTCTTCCCTTATATTTTAAACACTAGACTAATTTTGTTTGATTGAATATCAGAACAGAAAAACAAGCTTAAAATCTTTTAAGTGCAAAGGCTACTCAGCTATTAAAACACACACACACACACACACACACACACCCAAAAAACCGATTCCATTCACTGATAGGAGACGTCCCAGGAAATGAGAGGGCACAGGTACCAAAATTGCCAAAGGCAGGGACAGAACCGGTGTGTGGATGCAGGAGACCCCCAGCTGCAGAGAGCGACCACACAGGGCTCCCCTCCGGCTCTGTCACTTCTCGCCTGCGTGGCCTTGAGCAGGGCTCTTCAGCACACTCCCGCTGCTCACCTACAAAGCAAGCCTGGCCAGAGTACCCAGCGGGAGGGGATCTGGAAGGAATTACAGGAGATACTGTGTGAAGTGTGCTCCACAAAGCGCTCGCCTGGCAAATGGCCCTTAGTAACGGTCGTCTGTCTTCGCTAGCCGCGCAGGAGGGGGAGCCCACGAACAGTGCTTCCCAACAGCCACGTGCGATCACGATAAGCCCTTGCAAAGGGCAGGCCTCGGGGGAGGCAAACCAACCAAGGAGAAACAATGCCACATTGGATCAAAATGACGACGACAGAAGGCAACAGATGCCTGACAAAATGTTAATATCTCAAAGGTTAGACAACAATAAAAATAAGGTGCCTTTTTCTATTTACATGCGTTTTGGGTTTGTTTCCCGTGAAAAAGTATGGGTCTAGCTTTCAGTGTGGAGAAGAGGGTATCACATGTTTTGTTTCACTCAAGTGTCGAAAATGGCCTGTTGGAAGGGCTTCCTGACGCAGGGAGGTAGGGGAGAGAATGAGCCCTCCCTCGAGGTTGTTCCGAAAGGGGGTGGCCCATGGGCCTCTGGCCACACGGGCTGCCCTCCCTTCAAAGCCAGCAGAGCCGTCCTCCTCTGACGGCCACACCAAACTGACCTCGTGGGTAAGGCTCATGGGGCAGACCCGCCCGCAACGCCGACGAGCTGTGCGGACCTGCGCAAACCCCTGCCTTCCCAAGGCCTCAGTTTCCTTATCTGTGAAAGGGCAGACACGCCGCATCTATTTCTGCTTCCCATCCAGTGAGATGTGTGTGAAGCTATAAAGCAGCACAAGAATGCAGGAATTCTATTATTAGAAAAACAACCTATTTTGGAAACACTTCCCTTAATGTCTTTAACACACTATTGTGCCCACAGTGAATGCTAAAAAAAAAGAAAAAAAAAAAAAGAAAAGAAAAGAAAAAAGAAAAAAAGAACTCCTAGAACTGAACTGAGGTGCTGACAAAGAACTAAATAACTTAGGACATGTTTGGAAATGATTAAATGCTTAAATTATTATATAGGTAAGCAAAATTATTCTTAGGGACCTTGCAACAATGCCTGGTAATCAGCCTCCGGAGAAGCAGTAATTGTCAACAGCTCTTGGCGAAGAGCCAGCTGTCTGCCGGGTAAGGAACCGTCTCCAGGAGCCGAATTTGCTTTCGCAGACGAGCCAGAAAACTGAGCCCTGACGACATGAACCCTGGCAGCAATGGAGCTCTGAACACTGCCCCGGCCGCCGAGTTTCGTGCCTTTCTTCCCCCTGAATGAGATTAAGATGAATGCATCACAATCGGTGTATAGCTGCCTACCAGTGTTCATTCAAAAACTACCATCGAATGTATGAAAACTCAAGACACGGCAACTAAGACAGAGAATTATACGTTTGAAGAAAAGGAGACCAATTACGTGAACTAGCCGTCTTCAGGAGCCTCGACGCTGGTGGCACGAAACCGCCTATGTAGGTCTCGCTGGGTACGAATATGTACTTTAGGGGGTCACAGCCCTGCCTGTCCCACAACACCAGCTCCCGCTCGGCTGCACAAGCAGTTCAAGAGACTCTTCTAATAAACTTGGAAATGAACTGGAGGACGAGGCTGAGCGCAGCAAAACCCCGCAACTGGCTCAGAGGGCAGAAGACAAAACAGAAAGGAGCCTCAACCAACCAAGCACGACCGAGTGCCGTTCCGAGACCGCGGACAGTCTCCCCCCCGCCCCGTCCCTCAGCCAAGAACCACAACCAGCCGGACGGAAGGTGAATTATTTCAGCTGCACGTTAAAGCAACCGCATACAGTTTTGTTTTTATTTTTCCGCAATGCTGATTAAACAAAGAGGCAACATTAAATGCTACCCTGGAAGCTTAGAGAGGACAGTTTTGCAGAAATACAAGGCAGATGGGGCAAATTCCCAAGTAGTGCTGACATGTATTTCCCATAGAAAAATATAATTATAACGTTAGCGCGAGAGCGATATAGATTCCAAAGCATCATCACAGCATGAAATGGGACCACACAATCAGGCTGCAGGAGGTCTCCAAGCCACTGCAGCGCCGTGACTTTGCAGCCACGTTAAGGATGTTTTAAGCTACTGACAGGTGCTCGCGAACCTCAGCCACCTACATTCCACGCCACTGGTGACAGCGACAAGCCCTGACAGGTGTAATTAAGCAACCGTGAGTTCAACTACATTTTTTATTTGCAAAACTGGGCTACATTTCAAGACTCTGATTCTTTCTTAAGACTCAGTTAATTTTGAAAATAAAATGCTCCTTAACTCACGTGTTCTGCTACCAAAATGGAGACCTTAGTTAAAATTATTATTACAGGTGAACGCCAAATGGGAATTTTCAACCACTCATTTATTTTGTTTCTGATTCTTTTCGTCTTGGTTCATGAACTTATGTTTTTCAAAAGCTATAAATAAGTCTTAAATCTAGAAAACAAGTATTGTTTCCTTCCACCTGCCTATTTGAGGAAACCCAAAATCTGTGTGAAAAGAACACCCAAAGTGTATTCCCTAACAATGCAACCAGCTCCATTTCCCTTCAGCTGGTTTTCTGTGGGCTGTTTTGCTACAGCCACAGTATGGGAGGTTTCTATCCTCAGATGCCCTCTCCTGAAAACCCTTTACGCTCCATGAAAAGGGTTTAGCCTATAAGAGACATCAAAGTCTGGCACTACAGATTTACTATTGACTAAATATTCTTCTGAGGATAAGAACGATTATAACTGCTGAGTCTTAAACAAAGCGGATGAAGATCCTTTGTAGCATCATCTAGACTAGCAAGCGACACTATTACACAGATAATCACCGTTACGCCGTTCGTGAGATGCGCTGGCATCGTGAAGCGCGGAGAACAGCACGTGTTCATTACTGGTACCTCCTTGGCTCAAATTACTCAGCTGTGAGACTCGTAATTCCAAATTTTCAAAAGAGAGGTTTAAGTAGAATAATGACTAAAGTTCCCAGCATCTCAAGAAAAGAAAAAAAAAAATCAGGAAAAGGCAGATGTCCAAGAACAGCGCTACTCCCATGCCCTCATTTTCAGTCATGAGCTCCCCTATCAAAGCAGGTAACACAGCACCACACTGGCCATCTCCTTGGCCATTTCTCCCCCAGCTGTGAAGCCAGAGGGCCAAAGTGTCTTGGCCCACATACCCCAGCCCCTCGCCCAGCTCCGTGATACACTACAGGTGGGAGGAGAGGTCCGAGACGAGCCCGTGTGTGGCATTCATCACATTCTCAAGGATCCCCCCGACCCTGCCCCCATCACGTCTACCCTCCCAACTTTCTCACTAATCAAATACTGGACTTCAAAATGCCGTTTCTGTGTCCCTCAAAGTCTGAATAGCTTATTGATGGAAAATATATCTTAAGTGTGCATATCCATCTTCAGAGCTCCAGGGGTTGCCGTGCCCACCAGCGCCCTCCAAAGCTGCCCTGATCCATAACCGTAACTGACTCCAGGTTCAGTTCCTTTCAGGACACACAGACCAGAACCCTCTTCCTACCAAGAGGACAAACCCAGAAAGAACCGCATGATCACACTCATCCCATTGGACATGCTCAGGAGGAGAACTGGGAAGAGAAACTGAAAATAAGGATAGCCTGTAAAAGCGATGCACATGGGCATGTTATCATGTGTGGATATTTCAAAAAATACTGCCCAAACCCAGTCAATCCAACTGGAGAGTGCCATCAACAACCAAAAATAAATTCAGGGAAAAAGATTGCATCACTTCTTGTCCCAGGTGTCATCCCGGCACCTGTCAAAGTCACAGCATCGCGGTTAATACCTTCTAGCCTCCCCCACCCCCCGAGCCCCGTGCCTCACCGTGGCAGACTCCCATCTCGGCTGGCTGGCTTCCCCAGTCCCTGAGCTAAGGTGAGAAAGCCAGACAAATGTTCTGGCTCTCCATTCCAATTAATTTAATAACCTACCTCTCTGTGGATCCTAATTTGGGATCTAGGAGTTTCGCTGAATTACATCATAGTGACATTAGGACAAGCCTTATAAATGAGTCATTAAACATTACCGCTGCATGAGGTCCCTATTTATCATTCAGAAGACTGATATGGACTCTGGGAAACAAAACTGAGGGCTTCAGAGGGGAGGGGGGTGGGGGATTGGGATAGGCCGGTGATGGGTATTAAGGAGGGAACATATTGCATGGGGCACTGGGTGTTATACGCAAATAATGAATCATGGAACACTACATCAAAAACTAAGGATGTACTGTATGGTGACTAACATAACATAATAAAAAATAATAAAAAAAAAAAAGACTGAAATGTCCGTCAAGAGAAAAACTAAATAAACCTAAGCTTTTTGCTGGTATCCTACTCATTATCAATAACCCTCACTCTGAGCCCTGCTCTTGGTATTTCAATCCCTCCTTCCCTATCACTGGCTTATTAACTTCAACCCTGGACACATTTTTGCCCCCTCCATCCTAAAACCACCACCAGTCTTCCCTTCATCATCAAAGTGCCAAACTTCCTGGGGACCACAGTCCATCTGCTTCTTCAACCCCAGCTCTATTCCACTTACCCTTTGCAAGCTCTTCCAGGGAACTGCCCTAAGCTGCCTAGTGGGCTCGCCCCCAGCCTTCCCATACTAACCCGACCCTGCCCAGCCCTGCAAGCGCGCTGCTCCCAGCACCTGCAACAAGCTAATTCCTTCCTGGATCTCCTTCTACCTCTACTATGCAAACCCCTTGCCTGGGCCGAAAGGGAGGATGCAGGAGAGAGATACAGGTAATTCCTAATGATACAAACTGTAACTGCAGGCACATGTGTTACAGGAGAAAAGATGTCCTTGCCTAGTCGGTTTCTCTACTTCCCGTGGAAGTGATAAGGATGTCTCCCAAGGCAACTCCCAAGGAGCTCCTGTTCTTTATAATCTGATACTCTAGGCAGTCGGCCTGGACAATCACTTTTTGACTTCGGAAATAATTCTAAAGATGAACGTGAGTCAGCAAGAGCAGTGAAGGGCAATGAGTGGCAAGCTACAGGTCAGGGTAGGGAACCCTGCCATCCACTCCTAGGCCAGGCTCCCCAAAAAGGCACCCGTGGCAAGCACAGACCCCAAACCTCCCGACTCTAACTCCCGACCCAGCTTCCATCCCCAGCACCTCTGCTCCGTCTGGCCACGGGCCTCCGCTTGACTTTGTAGTCATGGCTCCCGCCTCCCCTCCCGCAGGCAGGTGCGTGCTCAGCCCGCGTACATGCCCAGACCGGCTCCTGGAACAGGGGTCCCTGTCCCTTCCAGCCTCCAGAACACTTGCAGGTAAGAATAAGGGTGATGGTGAACTATACTGTTCTCCTCAACAGCATCATTTGTTGACTACGTGAGCCTGGCAGTGAGGCTGCCACGGGCGGGACTGTGACAGACACTTCCAAGTCCGGTTCCTCCTCCGAAAGCAAATCAATCAGGCAGCACCAAGAAGCTTCTGTTGTCCTCATCTCCCATGTCGGGTCTTTCAATTCCCCTGTGGGAGCTCAGCTAAACCTGTGTGGGGTCAGGGTTCCAGACACAGAGGCTCTCCCTCGGAGGCCAGAGGCCCACCCTGCCAGGGAAGAGAACGGGGCCTGCCTTGAGGCCAACGGAGTCTGGGTCATGCTATCTGCCTGCAGACCAGGGTCAATGTTCCACAGAACCATATTTCCACTCCTGGGGAGAGCCAACCTGTATGACTTTGCATGGATTATGAGTTTTGGTAGTACAGATTTTTCTTCTTAAAACAGGGAAAAGAAATGATTTGGCTGGATCTATGGGGAAAAAAATTAAAGAGCCTTTTTAATGGTATTCCTACCTGACCTCTGACTTGAAATTCTGTCATTTGGCAATTTCACCAGCTAGAAGTAGTGAACGCAAAATACCACGTTTATTATTATTATTATTTATTATTATTATTATTATTATTATTATTATTATTATTATTAAGTAGGCTCCACGTCCAGAATGGAACCTGACGCAGGGCTTGAACTCACAACCCTGAGGTCAAGACCTGAGCTGAGATCAAGAGTTCGATGCTTAACTGAATGAGCCACCAGGTGCCCCTGTTTAATATTTTTATAACAAAACTTCTCTAGAACTTTAACATCAATCAGATACCTATCTTATTTCTCGTAGCAATCCTTCCATCCCAAACACATATATTTATTTCTTACCACGTGCCAGGTATTAGGCTTAGAGCTGAAGAAACGCACATTAGGATATACTGTGTACTCTAACAAGGCTGGAAAATTCATCTGAAAATATGTACAGTACAAAATACAAGGTGCCCTGTAAGAGGCAAACCGCAAGTGCTATGTGAGCACTTGACCCTGCCTGTGGATGTCAGCGAGAAGAGGTGGCAGCATGACGGCGCGCTTCATAGGCGATGACAGGCTATGGCGATACAGGACATCTCAACCCAGAGGTCCACTTCCCAACCAAAAACCACCCAATCACCTCCTGACACCATGACAACCTTCCCAGTGGCCAGAGCCAGTAAGCCAGCAACTAGGCAATTGGGGCCTCTACCGACTGACCATGGGGCTCCAGATGGAAGACTAACTCCAGCCGCTGTCTGCCTGGTACCCCAAATCCTGCCATTATTGTAGGCAACTATCGACGCACTTGGAGGTCAGATGGAACCTTAGCCCTTCAATTCTTCGACCTCATTAACTGCAGACTTTCCCTGTATTCATCTGCTCTCAAGGCCATTCCCTGGCCTTCATCCCCTCTTTATGTCTGGGAACCTTAAATGTGAACCAATCTGCTTACGAACCCCTATTTCAATTCTTTCACTTGAGAATTCCACAACATTTGTTTCTGCAATTCACCAAGCCCTTCCTATTGGACTCTAACTCCACCCCCCAGTTTAAATTTTTTATTTAAAAGTACCTGTACATTGTCTAAATCATTCTACAAGGCTTGAAGTGAAACTCAGAAGCCCTACCCCACCCCCCCTTCCTTCCAGCCGATTTCCCCCGTCCCACAGAAAACCACTTCAACTCTTGGGGTTGTTTCTAAATTTCTTCTGTAATTTTAAACAGCACGCTTTCCAATTTCAGACGTTATCCACGGACTGATCTTTCCTTCTTCCTTCTCTGCACCCCTCCCCATTCCATCAACACAACACATTCTTTCCATTCTTCCAGTAGGGTTATACTACAATTTTTGGTGAAATCAATAGTCACTGTTGGTGTTGTTTTGACCATATTAACACTGTCTGGAGCTGAGCCCCGTAGCGAACTACAGTTAAATTTCCTTTCTTGTTCAGTTTGTTATTTTACCCAACGCTTTGCTTATCTGTGATTTATTTTGTGCTGATCATGAATTAATCCCTAGGCTCTCCCACAGAAGTCTAGAACTCTCTCGATGCGGTCATACGTATCGCTCACTGGATCCAAGTTTTTCCTTGGGTATTCCCGCTCATCAGTCGTCAGTCTTTCGCTCCCTCCTGGATGGAGCATTCTCTAGGCCTGCTCTACAGCTGCTATCCTGGGATTCCCTTTATCAGCCTGGGAGACCCCGTGGCCTTTATCTTCTGCGGGATATTACCTGGATCCCTTGCACTCGTCCTTATCTACTCTCTCATCCAGATAGAGCGCGTCCTCTTTCTTAGCTTCACAAGAAAGGGCATACAGGAAGTTAAATGGCTGCGTCCTTCCATATTTGAAGATGTTCCCATAGCTAGTGGATCATCTAAGAGGAAGCAGAACTTTAGGCTGGGAATCATTTTCACTCACAGTCTTGAAGATATCGCTTCATTGTGCTGCTGATGCAAAGACCCAGGTCATTCTCATTCCTTGACCTTTACAGGTGATGATTTTTCTCTCTGGAAGCTATTAGGATTCTTTATCTCTGGTTTTCTGCATTTCACAATGGTATGCCTTGAAGTGGCTTTTCTTCTGCCACAGGGCTGGGCCCGTCGTGTGAGTCTTCAAGCTGAAGACCCACGTCAGTTCTGGGACCTTTCACCCCATTTTATCCCATTATTCCTTTGATAATGCCTTTCCTTTCAGTTTGCTTCCTCTCTATAAGGTTCATACTAATGCGACGTTAGACTTCCTAGACTGATGCTCTTTTTATTTTTTACCTCAATTTCTACGTATTTTTCTGTTCTACATTCTAAAGAGATTCTCCAAACCTTTATTTTTGCCCTGACTCATTTTTCCACATTTTATTTGGAAAAAATTTCAGTTATACAAGGAGTTTTAAAAACTAGTACAATCTCTGGGGGCACCTGGGTGGCTCAGTTGGTTAAGTGGCCGCCTTTGGCTCAGGTCACGATCCTGGGATCCAGTCCCATACCAAGCCCACGTTGGGCTCCCTGCTCAGCAGGGAGCCTGCTTCTCCCTTTCCCTCTCCCCCTGCTTCCACTCTCTGGCTCTCTCTGTCAAATAACTAAAATCTTTAAAAAATTTTAAAAAAAACAGTACAATGTTTGAACAAATTTTTAAAAATAGTATAGCAAATATCTCTACAGATGTAGACCCTTCACCTAGATTTACCAAGTATTAACTTTTTACCACATGAGCCCCCTCTTTTATGTAAGTGTATTTTTCCTTTGGCCAAACCATCTGAAACGTGACATTTCACTCCTACATACCTTACAATGCTTTGAAGAACAAGGACATTCATCCCATCATATCCACAATACCATTATCACACTTTTCATGATACAATACCAAAACTCAAGGAGTCATTTCTTAAAGGTTGCGATGGGGAATCTGAAATCTATCAGTGAGATTTTCTTACTCTGTTAAATCCACTGGTTTAACTTATACTTTAGCTCTTTGCACTATGCTTGAGTAACACACGTAACAGGAGTTACAGATGTAACTTGGTGCACTCGTCATCTGGAACAAATGTTGACACATTCCATGTGTCAAAACGTCACTATTAATGTCCCTACCAAACTCATCAGAAAAGGCCAGCCTCGGTGGCCACACAAGTTTTCCAAAACCCTAATTGTGGCTTGAAAGCTTGAATTTTTAACACAGGCAACAAAAACTCCCTCTAGTTTTCCTTTAGAAAACGGGTACCAAACACCCAAGTCTGAATAACTGTGTTTACAGGTCATTCCTTTGGACTGCTGCTCCCTCAGAGCGGCCAGCTCACTCGCGAGTCAAACACTGCATCGTGTGCTTCCCCAGAGAAGCTAGCCCACGGTGCCGGTGGGGAAAGTGCCTTATGCGTACCTCCCATTTCGGCACGCATCATAAGAAGACATGTACTCAGGGCTGAGACTTAATAAAAGCGTTTACTACCTTACATGAAATTTGCATTTTCTTTCTAACTTGCAGGTGCTTTGTGGCAATGAAGACCAGGACTGCGGTTTGCGCCTCCACCTTGCCTCGTGTTAAGGTGCCAGGGGTTTCACCCACCACTGCTCTGCTCCCTAAGTGCAAACGTCAACACAGAGGCAAAGACAGAGGCAACAGGATCTCGACAGCCTCCCTCTCTCCCCTACCCCTTCCAGGCCAATGGAAAGATTTTCCGTTCTTGGAGATTTTGCTTCATCTCCTCCCCACTCCCCACCCCCGCCCTCTCCCCTCCCCACCCATTTATTTTTCAGGTCTTAGATCTCATCTCCTCCGGAAAGCCCTCTCTGACTGCCTCAAATGGGCTCCGCACCTGCACAGCACCTGCACGTGCCAGGGTCGGGGAGCTTTAGTGAGGAGCTCCTGAGGACGCCTGCCCCCCCGGCACCTGCCTCTCACCCAGCAAGCACTCAAGAGCTAGTCTTTGCTCACCAGACCGACTCCTCAACTGTGAAAGCTCCCTCCACGAAGCTGACTCACGCGACTCGCTCACAGCACCAGTGCCGTGCCTGACATGCAAGAGGTGTCTGGATTTATTGTCTGTATGTCTGAGAGAGAGCTTTATGTTTGCCTTGTGAGTCCTAGCCCTGAACTCTCAGCAATCCCGATGTGCCCATCTGGATAAGGATCCAGGCTCCACCCCGCACGAAGGCAGGATGGCCAGCTCCCCAGGGCAGCCAAAGGCAGCAGGGTCCGTGCCTGGTCGAGGCTACTGCTCTGTACTAGCGGGTCCTGCCAATGTAGAGGCTTCTCTACCCTCTGGCCAGACACGAAAGGCTTCCGCTGTCCTCACTGCTGCCCGGCACTCCAGCTCTCTCTTGCTAACAACCACACTGCCGCTTCCCTCCACTGGGTCCAGGTGACATTCACGCTTGGCTGCGCTTTATCCACACTGTGTGACGCTGTGTTTTCATGGAAAGAGAACCTACTGCAAGAAAACAAACCTGCCAGAAAACTGGTCCCTTCTCTTAATGTATCCCAGCAACATCATGCTGTAGCGGGACTTCTGAGTTCCTTGCTGGGATCTCCTATTAAACTGTAAGTTCCCGGAGAAGAGTGAGCATAACATCCCCAGTACCTACCATATTACCTGGAATAGAAATACTAAAAAACATAAATAAATAAAAAATAAAAAATCTCTGCTGAGGTGATTAAATGAGATCATGCACATAAAGTTAGCACCGTGACTGGGGCACGGTTAGGAGCCAACCGTGGAAACCGTTCTGATTTTGATATAATGACAGCAGCAACGTTAGGGTTTACAGAGATTCAGTAAGTTTTTGCTCTACTGGCCTCATTGACAACGTGCAAAGTATATTATTTATTAAGATCTAGTGAGCTTAGCAGGTGTCTAAGGGCAATGAGAAACAATGCAGCTAATGAATGTTAAAACCCTATCTTTGCTCTGCTCTTGGGTGGTAATTTGTCATAAATTTCCGTCTTTCCAGGATTTCACTGTAGATTCACAATTCAAAAGCCACGGGATCACTGCAAACGATGGGCCCTCATTTGCAAACTTGCGGAGCACATCTCAATCAGGCACAGCCAACGTGCTTTCGGGCACAGCAAGTCACTCCCACGTGGCGCGCCGCAACCCCTCGGAGGACAGCGCTGACAAGTTTAATAAAAGGAGTGGCAGTGATCCTGGAATTTCAGAATCCACTTGACAGAGTTCCATATCAAAGGTTAACAGCCAGTGTAGGAGAGCCGTAAATGGAGAGGGAAATTGGTATTAGATTGATAAAACACTGAACAGCAGGAAACAAAGAAAATGTCCAAGGACGATGGACAGTAGTCTTAGATACCGCATGGGCTGCTGATAAATTCCAGGATTTTTCTGTTACTCTAAAACATCTGAAGGGAGGGGAGCCTGGGTGGCTCAGCTGATTAAGCATCTGCCTTTTGACTCAGATCATGATCTCAGGGTCCTGCCCCAATGTGGGCTCCTTGCTCCGCGGGAAGTCTGCTTCTCCCTCTTCCATTACCCCCCCCCCCCCCGCATTCATGCTCGCTTGCACTCTCTCCAATAAAATCTTAAAAAAAATAAAACATCTGAAGGGAAACCACTGTGTTCTCTAGGAGTGCAGACCCATTAGAAAAACAGACTGTGAGGAAATACTGGAAATAGAAAGATCACATCCAGCCTGGCACGGGTAAGGAGTCTTTTACAGAATTCCTGAAATGACAACTTACTGGAGCCCTTGGAATGACCAGAACGGTGACGTTCAACCCGAAGGAAGCTCTTAAAAGGTCAGAGTATGATCCATTCAGTGAAGAATGTTGTAAGATGAGGACAAACGGAAGAGACCGTTTCGTCAACTAAGGATTACTTTTTAAAAACTCCTCCTTGAGGGGGGACTGGAAAGGTGATACGCAAACCAACATTCTGATACAACTTTTGTTCTTCTCCAATTAACTCTGGTTATAAGTCAGAACTAATCCGTTTCAATCAAGTAAAGGGAAGTAATTTGAGGCACTGACCCTGTAATCGAATGACTAGAAAGTTTCTGAAGTTACCATTTGTTCTAATTAGGTCACCTTCCTACTGTAAATACCCCGGTAAATGAGGTGTGTCATTTCAGTACTCAACCTCTGCAAAGGAGAGTAAACTCAAAAGCAGCCATGCTTCCCGCTGGGGAGCATTTGCTTGCAAGCTAACTGCTCTTTGGTAGCTTATCTGTGGTCTTTTCATGCATCAAAATAATGGCTACTGATTGGTCCACAGGAAAAAAAATCCAAGTCTCCAATTACCCTCTTAAACACTCATGATACTTAGAAAAGCCTTTTATTTCAACTGAATTAACCACTCCCCTCGTTCACTCAACGACTTCTTACCCTAAGACCCAGAGTCCAGCCAGTCCCTCTCCCCCCCCCCACCCCTGCGTGCGGGGCAGCTGGCCTGCAGCACCTCCTCCAAGTGGAGCTGTGCTGGCCAGGGGCACCCGCCGCATCTCCCCCGACGTGAACACCATGTGAAGGTGTAACGCATTATTTACTTTCATAAACCACTGAATGGTTTTGCTTTGTAAATATCTTTTCTGATTTCCCTCCGACTCCTCCCCTTTATCTACACTTCCCAGCATTCCTGTGCTTCCTGCTACAAGGGAGAAGTTTATGCTCCTCAGCCCGCACCTCCTGCTTCTCTAGGATCCTGCCCAGTTACCTGCCCTGTACTGTTAACCTCCCCTTCCCCATAGGCTCAAGACTGTCACATTAAAGCATGTTCAAGACTCTTCTATATTTAAAAAAAAAAAAAAAAAAGGTATGAATAAGGCTTTAACTCCACTCCCTGCCCCCAATGTCACACTCTTGTCTCCTGTTCACAAACCATGGGTTTCCAATGCCTGCTCCCCATGGTCCCCTTCCCACCAGCTCACAGGTAGGTGGTCTGTACTGCTACCAGCCCCCTCTCTCCACAGTCCAGTGAAAGTGCATCGTTAAGTTCCCCCGGGACCCTCACAGCAAATTTCATGGGGATGTTCCAGTCTTCTCTTTGCAGCCTGCTGCCTATTACCTGGGCTTAAACGCCTCTGGGTTCTCTTTCTAGACTCTGGACCCTTTACTGTAGACCCCTCCCTCTCTACCAAGCCCTTCAAATACACTTAGTCTCCTTATCAGTCCAGAAGCTTTCCCCAGGGGCACACGCTCTCCTTTCCAAATGCCATCTTTATGCCAGTGACGCCCTACTCTTGCCCAAACCTCACTTCTGAGCTCCAGACCCATACACCGTACAGTTTTCTCGACATCAGTGCTGTGGATCTCCCAAATGCCTCAAATTCAGCATCTCCAAAACTGGTCGTCTCCGTCTACCCTCCTCCCCCACAAACCAAAAGGACCCTGGTGCTCCGGGATTCAAGCTATCTATCCATGTCCTCAAGTCAGAGGCTCACCCCGCCTTGCACTCTCCCACCTGCCACATCCAACCATTCTAAGGACTGATCTGAGCCCCCAGCCAACCTGCTACAGAGCCATTCCTCTCATCTGTCCTCTTTTACCTTCACCGCCACCAACTCCATCAAAAACCTGGATTGCCAGGTGGGCTTCTAACTGGCCTCCAGGTATTCATTAACCTTAGAAATCGTTGAACACGTCCACAATGCCAAACCATTGACAGGTGACTGTTCAAAATGGAAATCTGACGCCAGCAGTCCCCTGCTGAAAGCCCTCTAATGCCTGATACTTGAGGCTGACGAGTCCTTTTTAGGAGCGGAGCCCTGCTTGTGGGGCTATACCTAACACCTCCCGGAGGCAGGAACTGTCATCATCCTCTCTTGCTACAAGGCCCCCAGCACTAGCTTTCTTCTTCATTCGACACCTTCTCCACCCGCCTATCCAGCTCCCCACTCAGCATGGTTAACTACTAATCTTTCTTCAGAAGACTTGGGTATAAAGTCGCTTTCCATTATACATGGTCATAACCTCTTTCAGAGACACCCATAAACTCGTATGGTCTTACACCAGACCGCAAGGTCGACTAGGACGAGGACTGATCTCAGCAGCTGGCACGTGGTTTCCCATGATACATATTTCTGAAAAGTCCAGGCCAGGGGTTTTGTAAAATGCCCCATGATCTGCATTTGTCTGGCTGTTTCTTAATGACCAGATTCAGGTGAAAATGTTGTCAAGAAGAGGTCTCAGATGATAGGTTGCGCACTTCTCACTGCATCACATCAGAAGACACATCCCCCAGAAGACACGACCATGTCCCCACTCCATTATAATGCAGTTAAGCCCCACGCTATAGAAACCCCCACCCCTTCCCCACACCCAGATTTCAGCCAGCCTTGTAGGAGAACAGACAATCAAGAATCAGACACTTAGGAAGCCCCCTAATGAGAGACACAAGGCAGAGCAAGCAGGATGTGAGCTGTGAGCAGGCCTGGAGAGCAACAAATTGGAATTTGGAGCACAGCTAAAGGTGGCGGGGCGGGTAGGGGGGCTCCAGGAGGACCACTCCCACTGAGACACACACAATAGACAGGGAAATGAGGAGTCAGATGGTACAAGGGCAGACTTACACTTCTGTGGGAGAGAGGGGGTATGAAGCCCTTCTAGAAAAACTGAAAGCCAAGCAAAAAGAAAAAAAAATTAACTGCAGGATTACTTTTACATTTTAGGCAAAATTTCCCAAAATAAATTTTTTTTTTACTAAAGGGATGACAGTCTATCTACTTTTCCCTTCCATGTTTTACAATCATCCCCATTTTTATTCAGTGACAATAACAGAGTATTTCTTCATAAAAATAGCTTATATGGTCCTAATTATATAATTTTTAATTGGCTGAAAGTGTGAGCTTTGGAGTGCTAAGTATGACCTCAATGGCAATCATATTACAATATATAACTGTATCAAAGTAACCCGCTATACGCCTTAAATCTCTAGCATATAACACGTCAAATGTGTCAAATACAAAATAATTTTTAAAAAAGTGTGGGCTCTGGATACCTGGCACCGGCTAGCTGTGTGACATGGGCAGGTCAATTTATATGTGTCTGCCTCAGTTTCTCCATCTACAGAATCGGGCTAATACAACCTACCCCACTGGGTGGTGACAATGAGTTAATACTTAGAACAATACCTAACACACAGTAAACACGCAACACAGTTGTGCCATCACAGTGAATATGAGTATTATAAGGTTAAGAAGCCTGTTTTAAGTTTAAAATGACTCAGAAATAAGAATTCGGCTTTTGTAGAAAAAGAATATGTGCTGATTGAGCCTGGGGTTCATGGGATTACTGTAAATCATCAGCTGGCTGAATTCCTGGGTACACATTCCTAACCGCACCTCACTAAGCCACCGAGCCGCTGAGCCACCCAAATAGCAGACACACGTCTCTTGGGGGCTCCGAAGCATCACTCCGTGGTACTCCGCGATTTAAGTGGATGGGAGCCTTAAAAGAACTAAATGCTTTCAGGTGGAGTCCGACAATACAATTCGACCGAATTATACAGGGAGAAGTGTTTTTCTTAAATAACATTTACATGGTAGGCCCTTAATAAATGTTGGTTGAATGCACCCAAAATGCGCTGAACACAGGAACATGACCGTAAAAGCTAATGGCACTGCTGTACTTTTTTAAATCCCTAGATCATTCCTGGGTAACTGTCACCACTGGATACATCCTCATCCAAGACTGGGATGACAGACTCTCTCACATTAAGTAGAGGGCACCTTGCAAAGCTACTTAAAGAAAAAATGAAAATATCTGTCACAGGTTTCAGCTTTCTCCATATTCTCTACATTTCTCCTATAGAACACTCTCATGGAAAACCACCAGCAAATCCAGAATCATCCTTTGAGAGAACAATGAAATGTGAAGAACTGCATGAAAACCGGCCCAAATAACAGTTTCACTTTACGGCTTCCTCACTGAGGCTCAGAGCGAATCATTTATTTGGAGTCCCAGGCAGGAGTAAGTTCCAGACCTCCAAATTCACAGGCCAGTGCCCGGACTTGGGTTTATATTTAAAGACTGAAGCTTAATGTTATTTTATTTGGTGTTTTAAGTCTAGATCAGATATATTTTAATAATAAAGAGGACTGTGTATGTCTTTTTGATGTAAAAAAGGAGGCCCATGAAATCTAAACATACTTGTGAATTCTTTGGATGGTTTCTTTTAATAGTGATGACCAAATGCCTCTAGACCAGGCGAAAATCTGTGAGCCAAACAATCAGAACGCCTGAAATGCAAACGTAAAATAATTAATGAAAATGCTGACAGGTCTTCTGCTAAAGCCTGCTACAGTATTAAAAATAAATCTATCAGGAACTTTAATAAGGAGAGACCTGGGTTAGGAACGCACTCTTTTTCACGAATCATCTCTGCCTGAACTGTAGGCTGTTCACTTACAATCATCAACATTCCACGATTTCAACACACAGGACTGTATTTACGGTTGAGTGTTGGTTACATTGATCATTTCACCATCTTTTAATAACATTTCTTTCCCTCTTAGTCATCACTTCCAGTTCTAGGTGGTACCCTATGTGAAAATTTTAAAAGCCACCTCATTTTTTCCTCCCTTCCCCTATGATTCCCTGCCTTCTTAAATTCCACATATCGGTGAGATCATAAGATAACTGCCTTTCTCTGATTGACTTATTTCACTTAGCATAATACCCTCTAGTTTCATCCATGTCGTTGCAAATGGCAAGATTTCATTTTTTGATGGCTGCATAATATGCCACTGTATGTGTGTGCATGTGTGTGTATGTGTACACACACCACATCTTTATCCATTCATCTGTCACGATGGACATATGGGCTCTTTCCATAGTTTGGCTACTGTGGACACTGCTGCTATAAACATTGGGGTGCAGGTGCCCCTTCGGATCACTACATTTGTATCTTTGGGTGAACACCCAGTACTGCAATTGCTGATGAAACCAGAGAGGGAGACAAACCATAAGAGACTTTTAATTATAGGAAACAAATGGAGGGTTGCTGGAGGGGAGGAGGGTGGAGGGATGGGGTAACTGGGTGATGGACACTGGGGAGGGTATGTGTTGTAATCAACACTGGGTATCAAAGAAGACTGATGAACCACAGACCTGTACCCCTGAAACAAATAATACATTTATATTAATTAATTGAATTTAAATTAAAGAAAATACACCTCATGTAAAAGGAATCAGGAGGCCAGAACAGGGAGCTCTCACTCTACCTCTGGTCCACTGCAGACCCAAGAGGGGAAATATCCGCTAGTCTTGCGAGTTGGTAAATGACTACCCTAAGCAGGAGGAAGGTTTTCTCCTTGCCCAGCAATAGTCCTGCCAATGACAGACTGCCCTAATTCAGCCAATGAAAAGCCATTACACTCTGAACTCCCAGTTTACACCAACGGACTTTTGTTTTCTAAGAGCACCCCACCCCCCTCATGGTACCCCCCCCTTTCTCTATAAAAGCGCATTCTTCTCCTTTGTGTGCCAGGCTTGCTTATGGTTTTGAATAGTATGCATATCCTGAGTTGCAGTTCTCTGCTATTCCCAGGACAAAACTGTTTTTTGCTGGTAAGATAACTGACGATTTTTAAGGTTAACACCGATATGGTAACAATCCAGGTGTACTCACTACAAAAGCAGGCTTGGCCATCAGACCAGGTTTGAGTCTCTACATCTCACCATCTGTGTGATCTTGGGGAGGTTCCTTAATTACTCTACACCTCAGAGTCCTCTCCTGAAAAAAGGAGAGGATAAAAATCCTACGTTGTGAAACTGAGAAGGGAAACAAGGAAATCTCTGAAAAGTCCTTAATACCCAGCACTGATCTAGATTTGAGCTCTGTTATTACGTCAGTGTGTACAGTCGTAGCAAAGTAAGTAGCTGGAAGTACATTTTGTTTCCTTCAAGGAACAAAAACAACAATAAATATTTGGAATGTGAATTATGAACTAGATTATGAAGAATATAAACATTTATATGAGGCCTTGAATTCTGGCTTTAAATCATTCCTCCCGGTTTCGTACAAATTCTTTCTTAATCACGTCAACTGGTGCTGGCCAGGAAACCCAAGCTCGACACAAACCTGCTGTCTGCCCTGTGAATACACGTGTGAGGGCTGCCACACGTGGAGGGCAGGTTTCCACAGTGAGCGTGAATTGTAGCCGTGCGCAGTCCACGTCAAGTAAGCAAAGATTTATCAAGCACCACCTGTGCGTAGGGCAGGACCATAAACAGAACACTTAGTACAGAATTAAATCCCTGGATCCCAATAAGCTGAATGCAAATTATACACACTGGAGAAAGAGCTGAGAGATTGGTTTATCACATATGTTCACATATTTTAATTTACCAAAACAACTTTTATCTCTTATGCAACCAGTAGGGTTTGTGTTTAATCAGAAAAAGCATGTCAAGCTGGTCATTAAACCCATTTATAATGGGATTTCACTCATATTTGCCAGTTGTAAACCTTGGTTCATTGCTAGCCACACCCTGAGAAATCAACAGGAAGAACCCAGAAGCATTGGGTAGATTTAATCAGCACATTTTAAATCTTCTATTTTAATACTCCTGATAATAAGGAATGGTTTCTAGTTACGTCTGGGAATCTACCATCTGTGATTATTGGACACTTTCATCCTCTCAGTCCCAGGTCTTTAATTGGATTCTGCCCCAGCAGCAACACAGGAGGAGAAGAAATGACCCAGACCAACCCATCTCTTGTATAAACACAAACATGGAACAGAAATAAGTGGCTTCTATTAGAGTCCAAGCGGGATGGAGACATTCAGTTTCCAAACACGGGTATGTAGAGAGACTGGATGGTCACTAAAGATGACTCAGAAACATCACGTGATTGCCCTCAGGAGAAAAGCTTTGAGCAGAAAGAAACTTTGGCTCACACATGACAGTAATAAGACTGTTGTTGTTGGGGTGCCTGGGTGGCTCAGTCTAGATTAAGCATCTGACTTTGGCTCAGGTCATGATCTTGGGGCCCTGGGATTGAGACCCATGTTGGGCTCTCTGCTCAGTGGGGAGTCTGTTTCTCCGTCTCAGTCTCCCTCTCTTCTCTTCTCTCTCTTTCACATAAACAAAATCTTTAAAACGTATTTATATAATTAACGATAAGAAGAGAGATGAACTAAAATTAACCTAATTTAAGAAAATAAGTAGAAAGATAAGTCAAAATCTGGCTTTTTGAAAATATGAGTAAAGTGAAATATATCTGAACAAAAAAGAGGAAAAACAAACACATACAATATTAGGAATAAAAAGGGGACATAATTACAGATATGAATGATTACAGGAAGATTCAACTGTACAACTTTTACCCCAAATTAATTTATAGATTACATGCAATTCCCATCAAAACTCTAACATGCCTTTTGATAGGACCTGGCAATCTGATCCTTAGAATTCTTATGGAAGAGAGCCAAGAAAGTAAAGACGCTTTAAAAAAAGATTTTATTTGAGAGAGAAAGAGAGCGTGCATACGAGCACAAGCAGGGGGAGGGGCAGAAGGAGAGGGAGAAGCAGACTCCCCATTAAGCTGGAAGCCCAATACAGGGGCTTGATCCCAGGACCCCGAGATCATGACCTGAGCCAAAGGCAGACACTTAACCGGCAAGCCACCTAGACGCCCCAAGTGAAGACACTTCTGAAGAATAAGGTGGGTAGGACTTATCATGAAGGTGTAGTGGTTAAAATAGTGTGGTATTGGTGCAGGGATAAACAGACCAATGGAAGAGAATAGAGTTACAGATTTGGGTCCACGTACTTATGCAGGAATTTAGTATATGACGTAAAAAGTTAACCAGGGGAAGTGCAGAGAAAATTGGTTATTGACAAGGAAAAAACAATTTGGATTTTTACTTAGCTTACAACCCACACAAAATAAATTCTGGTTTAAAGTCTTAATCCTGAAAAGCAAAACTTTATTTAAAACATAATGAAAGATAATATCAGAAATCAAAACTACAATGAGGTATCACCTCACAACATCAGAACGGCTAAAATCAACAACACAAGAAACAAATGTTGGCGAGGATGTGAAGAAAGAAGAAGCCCCTTACACTGTTGGTAGGAACGCAAACTGGTGCAGCCACTCTGGAGAACAGTATAGAGGTTCCTCGAAAAGTTAAGAACAGAACTACCACATCATCCAGCAATTGCACCCAGGTATTTACCCAAGGGATACAAAAATACACCCATGTTTACAGCAGCATTATCAACAACAGCCAAATTAGGAAAGAGCCCAAATGTCCACCGACTGATGAATAAAGAGGAATATTACTCAGCCATCAAGAAGAATGAACTCTTGGCATTTGCAGCTACATGGATGGAGCTAGAAAGTATAATGCTAAGCAAAATAAGTCAGAGAAAGACAAATACCATATGATTTCACCATATGTGAAATTTAACAAAAGAAATGACTACAGGGGAAAAAAGAGAGGCAAACCAAGACAGACTCATCTATAGGGAATAAACTGACGGTTATGGGGCAGGGGGTGCAGGGAACCGGTGATGGGGATTATGGAACATCCCTGTGATGAGCACTGGGTGTTGTATGTAAGTACTGAATCACTAAATTGTACACCTGAAATTAACATTACACTGTATGTTAACTAACTGGAATTCAAATAAAAATTTTAAAAAAGGATAATATCTGAAACAATGTCTGTGACACTAGCATAGGAAAAGAGGGTTTAAATAAGACACAAAAGCACAGGCCATAAGAAAAGCAGGGAGAAAGGAAGAAACAGATTTATCTAACTACATTAAAATCTAAAATCTTTTGACTTCTGACTTCCAGCATGATGGAGTAAGAAGGTCAACAAAGTGCTCTCCCCAAAATATAAGTCTGGTAACATCAAGTATTTGTAAGAGCATGGAGAAATCAAAACTGATCTTGCTGGGAGGAGTACAAAATGCTACAAACATCTTAAAGAACAACTTAAAAATAGTGACACAGAGGATGAACTTCTTAAAAGATTTTATTTATTTGAGAGAGAGAGACAGCATGAGCGGGAGGAGGGGCAGAGGGAGAGGGAGAAGCAGACTCCCCGATGAGCAGGGAGCCGGACATGGGGTTCGATCCCAGGACCCTGAGATCATGACCTGAGCTGAAGTCAGTCGCCCAACTGACTGAGCTGCCCAGGCAGCCCCAGAGGATGAACTTCCATCTTACCAAGCAACTCCAGTCCAGGTGGTAGGTCTGGAGAAACAACTGTATGTGGCCCCAAAGGACTCTGATCCTGCTTTGTCCCCATGGTGAAAGAGTGTATGTCTACACAGCAAGAGGCGAAGAGATCTGAAGAACAGACAGCCAAAGTGGGTTCCTAGGATTATATGGAAAATCAATATATAGGAACAGTGGCAAGTAAAGTCAATGAAGAAAGGAAGGACTATTCAATAAAGGGTTGAGGCACAACTGCTTCTAAAAGTAATGCAGGTAGACCCCTAACCTCACACCATATACATGACCTCATCACATCCCTTCACCACAATTCCTGGATGTCAGTAGTTACCCATCCCTTTTATCAAACTGAAATTTCATCCATCACTTTTATCACTCCTGTAAAAACCATTCCCTCTGTCCTGTCAGAATCTAGCCCAATTTTCCATAGCTGCAGTAAAACATTTACAATGAAAAACACAGACTAGATCAGTCAACTCTCAAGGGGGCTTTCTACAGCATCCTAGCTATTCTGTTTCTTGACTTAACTTCCTTCCCCACTCTACCTCCTACCTCTTCCCTCACACTCCCTCCTTACTTCCCCATTCCCTTTTGTAGGAGCACAAAATCCATTACATGGGAGCTCCTTCATTCTCCCCAGCAACAAATATGTCCGTCTTGCCCAAGGACCTTTGGTTTCAGTGACACACCTTCTCTCTCATTTTCAGTCTTCCATGTTCCTGGATGATCTCCATCAGCACATGAACATGCCCTCCTATTCTCCATAAAGAGTAAAAGTGAAATTCCTGGATCCCCAAATCCTCAACTACAACCTCCCCTGGTTTTGCTGTTCACTGTTGCTGTACAGCCAAAGAGTGGCCACAGGTGTGTTCTTCCCTTCTTGAGCTCCACTTCACTCAGCCCACTCTGTTCCTAACTTTGCTCCCACTACTCCATCAACTTTGCTTTGGTCAATGAACTACCAACCAGCAATCTGTCAAACCTAACAGTCACTTCTCATTAATCTTCATCTTCTGGTACCATGAAGTGGCATCTGACATCAGCGACTTTCTTTCAAGCTCTTGGTTCTCCTAGGTTTCTGGTCACTCCCTGTCAGTCTATTTCTGAAGGTGGGGGTCTCTAGTGCTCAGCCCTGTATCTTCTCTCTATATTGCTGAGTTCCCGAATCCTATCTCCAATTTGGATCCTTAACCTTTCCACCATAGCTCAGTGGCACCTCAAACTAAACAGATACCAGACCAAACTCTTGAATTTCTCCCTATCGTGGCTCTTCTCTGTTGCCTTTGTTTCCATGAATGACCTCCCCATCCACTCAGTTACAGTTTGTTTCTCTGAGTCCTACTGTTTCCTCCCCCAAAATGTGCTCACTTCTCTGTATTTCCATTGTCATCACCTCTGTTGGATTAGTCAGGGTTGTCCAGAGAAACAGAACCAATGTGTGCAGATACACATAGGAAGTTTTGGCTTATTTATTTTTGTGACTTAAGGAATTGGCTCATGTTATTATAGAGGCTGACCAGTCCAAAATCTGCAGGGTGAGCCTGCAGGTGGGAGACCGGGGAAAAGCTCACGCTACAGTTCAGGTCTGAAGGCTGTCTACTTGGCTGCTGCAGAATTCCCTCTTGTTCAAGGAGGCCAGTCTTTTGTTCTATTCAGACCTTCAATTGATTAGATAAGGCCCACCAGTATTATACAGGGCAATCTGTTACTCAGAGTCTGTGGATTAAAATGCTAATCTCCAAAAACACCCTCAAAGAACATTATTATTCTAAATGTTTGACCACGTATCTGGGCCCCAGAGCCAAAATGACACGTAAAATTAACTATCACTCCAGTCTAAGCCACTCATCTCTCATCTGGCCTATTATAGTCTCTTACCTGGTTTCTCTGCTTCCACCCTACCCTCCATATACTTCTCCCTAAACTCCCCGACAGCTTCCTACTGCACCTAGATCAAAACCAAGCCTCCTTACCAAGACATGAAAGATCCATTACTTCTGGACCCTCCTCTCATCCCAGGCTCTAACTCTGCACTTACCAATCCTCAAATCCACCTCAGGGTCTTCAAATATCCTGCTGGCTATACTTTTCCACCCCTCTCTCTGCAAAGCTAACTTCAATGCATCCCTTCATAATTCAGCCTAATTCACGTTTGTGTCCCTGGACCACACAGTATTCTCCATCACTGTTTCCTTGACAGCACTGGGCACAGATGAAAATTATGTGTTTGTTTGATGACTTATTCACTGCCTGCCTCTGACACTATAAGCTCCATTATCAAAGGGATCAAATTTTACTCATCAGTACAGAGCCCAGCGCCTGGCATGAAGGAGATGCTCAATTGATACTAATTTAAAAATAAAATTCAAATGGAAGAAAAAAATCTCTAAAAAATAAAGTCAAAAAAGCATTTGCAAAAAGTATAAGAAATGTAAACCTTGGGATAGAGCCTTTTTTTTTTTTTAAGATTTTATTTGAGAGAGAGAGTGCCTGTGCGCACAATCAGGGGGAGCAGCAGGCAGAGGGAGAGGGAGAAGCAGGCTCGATCCAGGACCCTGGGATCATGACCTGAGCCGAAGGCAGACGCTTAACCAACTGAGCCACCCAGGCGCCCCAGATAGAGTATTTCTTAAGCAAAAGAGGAAACAAATCATAAGTGAAACATTCCACATATGATTACATCAAGGTTAAAAAACCCTTGAATAGGGTGAACAGAGTCAAAAGACAAAATTATATCACATACATAAAAAAGCCAAACAATACAATTTAAAAATAGGCAAGGAATCTAAGCATTAGAGATTTAACAAATGCCAGGAAATAAACAAATGCCAGCCTTCACCCAACAGATAGGCAAAAAATTAAGTGATGTTTTAGAAATAAAAATGAAAAATACTTTCAAAGACTGAAAACCACGATTTAAGAAATGGTTCTGCTGGTCCCTTTTCAAACGGATGGCCGCGTACACGCTCCTGCAGTGCGCCACGCGCCTCCGGCCAGAGGAAGGGATGGGGGGCACAGGGGCGAGGTCGGCTCCCTGCAGCCACATCTGTGAGGATCCCCACCGAGTGTGCTTGAAGCAGAGGGTCACAGATTTTCCAAAGCAAAGATCACTGACCCAGGGATAGCGACGTAATCATGGTCCCATCACCACAAGCACAATACCAAGGACTGAAACTTCTGTGCCTCAAATTCCTCTGTTAATGCAGACTGAGAAGAACTTTCTCCAGAAATTAACGCCAAACACATTAGTTTCCGGGTTTATTTACAATTGGCACCTCCCCAAAACACGCTTTAGGAAGGAAAGAGGTCTCTTATTTTAAGGAGGGAAATTAGTCTGTAGGAATATCTTGCTTCTCTCTAGCTTTTAAATTCACTTGGCATTAATCCTACTTATAGAACCTCTAAAATCCTGGAAGTTGTATTTTAAAAAGTCACAGGTAATATTTGAAGCATTGTGATATCCTCCTACTATTAAGGTGAACAAACGCCCAGTTCTATCCGACTCTCCTCCCACTCCCACCCGGGTAATCCTAGACTGACGGTTTGGAGCCGAAAGGTCTATTCTGTGAGCTGGGAATACACTCGGTGGAAACGGCACTCTCCCGCCGGAGGATCCGTCCGCAGTCTGCTCGGCTACACGAGCAGGGCGCAGCCGGCCTCACTCCTCAGCCTCTAAGAAAGGTGTTCCAAACTGCCTGCTGGACGGATTGAGCTTTTTGACAGGTGATCTGCACTCCTCCTTGGCTTTACTGAGGTATGACTGACATAACACTGTGTAAGACGTACAACGCGTCGATTTGACACACATACACTGCGAAAGGATTACTACCACAGCTTCAGCTCACCCCTCCATCATGCCAGGTCACTACCATTACTTGTTTGGGCTGGGAATATAGAAGATTTACTCCCTTGGCAACTTTCAAGTATATAATACAGTATCTTTTCCAAAATACGGTATTATGAACCATAATCACTATGCTGTGCGGTAGGTCCCCAGTGCTTAGAACCAGACGTTTGTACCTCTGACCCACCTCTCCCCATTTCTCACCCCCTCCAGCTGGTAACCACTGTTCTAGTCCCTATTTCTAGGAGTTCAGCTTTTTTAGAGTCTACATATAAGTTATACCATATGCTATCTGTCTTTTGGACTTATTTCATGTAGCACTAATGTCCTCAAGGCCCCCCCATGTGGTTATAAACAGCAGGATATCCTTTCTCGTGGCTAATATTCTAGTGTGTGTGTGTGTGTGTGTGTGTGTGTGTGTGTGTGTGTGTGTACACACATTTTCTTTATTGGCTCATCCATTGACAGATACTTCGGTTCTCTCCAGATCTTGGCTATCGTGAACAGGGTTTCAATGAACAGGGGAGTGCAGGTATCTCTTCAAAATCCTTCTTTCATTTCTTTTGCGTGTATACCCACAGGTGGAATTGCTGGATCACATGGTAGTTCTAGTCTTAGTTTTGAGAAACCTCCGTATCGTTTTCCATAGTGGCTGCACCAATTTACATTTCTACCAAGAGTGCATAAGAGTTCCCTTCTCTCCACATCCTTGCAAACACTTATCTTTTTGAGGACAGGCATTTTAACAGGTGTAAAGTGGTAGCTCATGGTGGTTTTGATTTGCATTTCCCTGATGACCGGTGACATTGGGTACTTTTCATTTACCATTTGGAGATCTTTGGAAAAGTGTCTAGGCAGTTCCTCTGCCCATTTTTGAATCAGCTGGCTTTGTGCTATTGAGTTCTTCACATATTTTGTATATTAACTCCTTATCAGAAATAATTTGCAAATATTTTCTCCCACTCTGTAGGTTGCCTTTTCATTTTGTTGATGGTTTCCTCTGTTGTACAGAAGCTTTTTAATCAGATGCAATCCCACTTGTTTATTTCGCTTTTATTGCCTTTGCTTTTGGTGTCAAATTCAGGAAATCCTCACCAAGACCCACGTCAGGAAGCTCACCCCCATGTTTTCTTCTAGGAATTTTATGGTTCCAAGACCTCTATTTAAGCCTTTAATCCACTTGGATTTTTGTGTCTGGTTTAAGATAGTAGTCCCCTCTTACTCTCTTATATGTGGCTGTCCAATTTTTCCTACACCATTTAATGAAGAGAACGTCTTTTCCTATCGTTATTCTTGGCTCCTTTGTCATAAATAGACAACGTACATGCAGGTTTATTCTTGGGCTCTCTCTTCTGTTCCATTGGTCTAGGGACCTGTTTTTATGCCAATACCATCCTGTTTTGGTTATTACAGCTTTGGAATATAGTCTGACATCAGGAAGCATGATGCCTCCAGCTTTGTTCTTCCTCCTCAAGACTGCCTGGATTGGTGGAGTCTTTTGTGGTTTCATACGAATTTTAGGTTTCTTCTATTTCTGTGAAAATGCCATTGGAATAACAGGTATTGCACTGCATCTGTAGATGGCTCTGGGTCTGACTCATGTTTAATAACCAAAGATCTCTGTGGAACCCCTCTAAAATCTAAGAAATGGTTCAATATAAACTAAAACAGTGAAGGAGGGGAAGTTTCCTCTGATGAGTGGCCTGTATTATTTAACAAAGAAGGTGGTGGCATTTAGAGGAAAGGTATCTCCACCACGTTTCTTTAGTGCCAATTTTCGTAAGCGAAAATGTCTCCACTGCTTCAAAAACCTTTACCTAAATTGCCGAAAGGTCTTTCACATAGTAATTCTGTTTTATGGCCATTCAAATGCCCAACTAGCTTCAAAGCTGCCTTAGTGAACGGATGCTGTTTGAAAACTGCTTCAGCCTCAAACCAGCTGCAAGCAAGGGGAGACTGGATGATCCAAAAGGAGAAATGGCACCTCGGGAGGGCACCACACGTGGGATGGTGAAGCACGGCTCTCTCCTGAAATGAGCCATGTTGGTGTTTCCAAATCCTACTAGAAAACAAGGCAACGCTGAAACGGTAAGAAGCAAACACACAGGCTGAAGATTGAACCACAAGAGTCTTAGCAGGGGGTCCCCTTTTACTGGGATGGTGATAAGGGTATTTTTAGGACGACGAGGTTACAAGGAATACCAGAAAGAAATGGGGGTCATTTTATAGACTATTTATCTCTGGCCTGCATACGTCCTTGAGCCTGCATGGGTATACCTGAAAATTTTTTTATTGAAAACTGGAGAAGCTTGTATCAAGGAAAAACATGAAATGAATGCTCATCCAGGTTCCAGCTTCAGACTTAATCGTCATCAGTGGGAAGTGAACTCGTCCGCCCACCCCATTCCTTCGGGCCATCACCACACACAAGGGGCGGGGCCGTGTCAATTTTCCATAGCTGGCCCTGAATTCTAACAACAGGGCCAAACACGCAGTCCTCAGCTTCACAAATATAAAGGCCAAGACCTTAAACATACTCATCCCTTACAAAGCCCAACTGACTCCATTTTCAAGGAGGAGAAAAGGGGTGCCTGTGGAGAAAAGCAAACTGGAAAGGCACAGGGGCCAGTCTGTGAAAGGCTTCACAAGCCATTCTCTGAAAATGGGGCCTTATCGTGCGTATGACGGAGCTTTCAGCTGGGTGACGTGAGGCACTGGGCCAACACCGCAGTGTGAAAGAGACAGCACTTCTCATCACTTTAGAAGCATTTTCGAGCTTCAGTGGCATCTAAGAGGCATGAAGAGTCTACGGCCTGGAGTAAAGGAAAAACTGCTAGGGCTTCATCTATCCATCCACTCAAGAATCACTGCAAGGGTCAGCACCAGGCACCGGCAATGGAGATGGGCAGGAGGGGAGCAGGGGTCAGTGTAGATGTACATGGTGCGGGACCCGGAGGCTCACGGGCTGGGGGGGGGGTACTCAGGTATCAGTGGAAAGAAAAGTTGGGCACGATACCCAGGTTCTCATTTAGACTACAAGGTAGGTGGTGATGGACCAGAACCACAGACAGGAAGCTCAGAAGTGAGTGGGATGGAGGGAAGCAGGCCGAGAGGCAGATGTTTAGGACAGGAACACAAGTGCTGTTCTAATGGGGAGGGCGGA
This sequence comes from Ursus arctos, assembly GCF_023065955.2. Taxonomy (NCBI): domain Eukaryota; kingdom Metazoa; phylum Chordata; class Mammalia; order Carnivora; family Ursidae; genus Ursus; species Ursus arctos. Next base: position 43,640,967 of record NW_026622930.1, on the reverse strand, counting down.
GAGCCACTGGAAAATGCACCACTACAGGGGGAATACTCAGTACCCCACATTTCATGTAATAAAAGTATTTTGTACTCAGCTATGCTTTTTGTAAGTGCTTTTTACCACATAAGAGTCCACAAAGTTCAGAAACAATGACCGCTTTCATAAAAAAAGAACAAGGCGGTAAGACTTCATTTCTCAAACCGAATTAAGAATCCAACAAAATCTAACAATTAAAAACGTTAGGCTCAAACTAGCTGACCAATCTTAGAAAGGTCCTGTAACTCTAGGCCTCAGTTTCCTACTAGGAACAGTGACCACGCAGCTCTAGAGGCTTCCTAATATTATAGAAGAATGGTAGCATAGCCAGGGGTAAGTTGACAAAGAAGCTGACCTGCCTTTTAAAATTATATATGAACTTGAAGTTTCAAGTTTAAAAAGATGCTTTCAGTTAAAATTTAAACTTAAGGGGCGCCTGGTGGCTCAGTTTGTTAAGCGTCTGCCTTTGGCTCAGGTCATGATCCCAGGGTCCTGGGATGGAGCCCTATGTTGGGCTCCCTGCTCAGTGGGGACTCTGCTTCTCCCTCTTCCCTTGCCCCTCCTCCCCACTCATGCTCTCTCTCTCTCTCAAGTTAATAAACATTTTTTTAAAAGAAAATAACATTTAAACTTAAAATCTTAAAAATTCCCATTCTTTATCAAAAGTGGGTTTTTAAGACTCAGATTCAAGAGAGTATCTGTCATTAACATATTTGGGATTAATGAATGGATTTTTTTTAACCCATAAGCCATACAATTCAATTGCATGTATCATCAGAGGAGCTATTTTGTATATTTAAATTGTTTCAAGTCCCTCTTAGTATGTATGACTATATTTGTTTGCACCTCCTTTTTCCATTCTCAGATTGTAGAGAAATTTTTTTTCTCCACAAAAGTCTCTGCTGCTCCTTTCCCCACCATCCAAGCCCCTCTACCCTGCCCCCCTCCACTGCTTTTTTTTATTCTATGAAATTAGCAACCACTGCCACAATCAAGGCTTTGGCAAGATGAATTTGTCCATGTCAGATTAGATAATGGGTGAAATTCAAGACAGAGGGAGCTTCAACTAACTGGGGTAACAGAAAAAAACCTCATTCCTTCCAGCCCATACTTACATCTGGAAGGCTTTTTTTTTTAAGATCATATGTATTTGAGAGAGAGAGAAAAAAAATGCATGAGAACAAGTGGATGGGCAGAGGGAGAAGCAGACCCCGCCCCCGCCTCACTGAGCAGAGAGCCCAACGTGGGGCTTGATCCCAGGACCCTGAGATCATGACCTGAGCCAACAGCAGACGCTTAACCAACTGAGCCACCCAGGCCTCCCTTAAGTTTAAATTTTAACTGAAAGCATCTTTTTAAACTTGAAACTTCAAGTTCATATATAATTTTAAAAGGCAGGCGGCCCTCTGGAAGCCTTCCCACCACGCTCCATCCTGGCCTGGGGACAGGTCTTACTGTGTTTCTGACCTGAGGAAGAGAGAGTCTTGGGACAGAGACCAGAAGTGAGAGCAGTTCTTAATCCAGGCCAAAGACAGTCACTGTGCAAAGCACCCCCCTCTACCTCCACCAAGCCCGATTCTGAGCGATGGTTTCTGCTCAGCAGCACACAGTCACTGAAGGAAAGAGAACTGGTCAGAAGAGTCTTGTATCAACTCACCACCACACCACCAGCCACAGCACATGGCAATACAGCTTTTAAAAAAGATTTGCTGAAACCTGTACTCGATTATGATTTCCCCTTAGGTCTCCATTCTGTGACAGTGAAAAAATAAGCAATAGAAGGAAGGAAAGGAAAGGAAGATGTAATAGGATACCCAATGTTCTTATAAGCAGTAACCACAATCATGGCTAACATTCAGCATTTACAGTATGCCAGGTGCCATTCTCAACACTGAGAACTTTACATGTATTAACTTACTCCAACCTAGGAGTTGAATATTATTTTCCATCACTTAGGATATGAGAAAACTGAGGGACAGTGTAGTTGTCACTTGGTCAAAGAAGAACTGGGTATCAACCACGGGACGCTAACTCCAGAGCCTGCACTCTGACCCGGATGACACACCTATGAGCCTTAGGAGGCTAAGTCAGTGGTCCACGCTATGGTCATCCCTCCCTCCAAAAGAACGTTCAGCAATGTCTGGAGACAGTTCTGGTTGTCAGAGCTGGGAGTGGGGGTACTTTGGGCACCAAGAGGCAAGAGGCCAAAGATGCTGCTAAACATTCTATAACATCCAGCACTGCCTCACTGACCAAACTGTCCATAGCATCGAGGTCAAGAAACCCTAACCTAAAGTAATATTCGGGGGCACCTGGGTGGCTCAGGGCGTGATCCTGGAGTCCTGGGATCGAGCCCCTCATTGGGCTCCCTGCTCTGCTGGGAGCTTGCTTCACCCTCTCCCACTCCCCTGCTTGTGTTCCCTCTCTCGCTGGCTGTCTCTCTGTCAAATAAATAAACAAAATCTTTTAAAAAAATAAAGTAGTATTCATAAACTTTTTCATTGTTTCCCTTTTACCACTGTTTAATTTGATTCAGTGCAAAGAATGAAGGACCAGAAACAAAGTGGTTGTGTTTCTCCACACTAATAACAGAGTAGCAGAGAGAAATGAGTAATTCCATTTACAGTTGCTCCAAAAGAGTACCTAGGAATAAACTTAACCAAAGAGGTAAAGGACCTGTACTCCGAAAACTATAAAACACTGATGAAAGAAATCAAAGATGGCACAAATGAAAAGATATTCTATGCTCAGATTGTAAGAATATTGCTAAAATGTCCACAATACCTAAAGCAACCTACAGATTCAATGCAATCCCTGTCAAAATACCCATATTTGTCAGAGAACTAGAATACTAGAGTTTATACAGAACCACAGAAAACCCCATATAAACAAAGTGATCTTAAGAAGAACAAAGGTGGAGATATCACAATCCCAGATTTCAAGATATACTAGAAAACTGCAGTAACCAAAACAGTACGGTACTGGCACAGAAAGGGACACAAAGATGAACAGAGTAGACAGACCAGAAATAAACCCACACTTATATGGTCAATTGATCTACGACAAAGGAGGCAAGAATATACAATGGGGGAAAAGACCATCTCTTCAATAAATGGTGCTGGGGAAATAGGGACAGCAATATGAAAAAAAAATGAAACTGAACCACTTTCTCATACAATATACAATAAACTCAAGATAGATTAAAGACCTAAATATAAGACATGAAACCATAAAAATCCTAGAAGAAAACATAGGCACCAATCTTTAATATTGGCCTTACCAACATTTTTCAAAATAGGTCTCCCTAAGTCAAGGGAGACAAAAGGAAAAATAAACCACTGGGACCACACACACACACACACACACACACACACACCGAGCTTTGTACAGCAAAGGAAACCATCAATAAAACAAAAAAGCAACCTACTGAATGGGAGAAGATATTTGCAAATGATATATCCAATAAAGGGTGAATACCCAAAATATATAAAGAACTTTTACAACTCAACACCAAAAACATAACCCAATTAAAAAATGGGCAGAGGATCTAAATAGACATTTTTCCAAAGAAGACATGCAGCTGACAAACAGGCACGTGGAAAGATGTTCAACATCACTAACCAGGGAAATGCAAATCAAAACCCAGTGAGGTATCATCTTACACCTGTCAGAATGGATAAAATCAAAAACATAAGAAACAAGTGTTGGTGAGGATGTGGAGGAAAAAAAAGGAACCTTCGTGCACTGTTGGGTGGGAATGCAAATCGGTGCAGCCACTGTGGAAAACAGTGTGGAGGTTCCTCAAAAAATGAACAGAAACTCCACATGATCTAGTAATTCTACTACTGGACATTTACCCAAAGAAAACAAGAACACGAATGTGAAGAGATATATGTGTCCCTATGTTTACTGCAGCTCTGTTTACAACAACCAAGACATGAAACCAACTTAAGTGTCATCGATGGATGAATGGATACAGAACATGTGGTGTGTGTACACACACACACACACACACACACACACACACACACACACTGGAATATTACTCAGCCATAAAAAAAAGAATGAGATCTTGCCATTTGTGACAACACGGAAGGACCTGGAGGGTATTATGCTAAGTGAAATAAGACAGAGAAAGACACATACCATGATTTCATTTATATGTGAAATCTAAAAAACAAACAAGCAGTGGAAATAGACCCATAAATACAAAGAACTGATGGGCCAGAGAGGAAGGGGTTGGGGGATGGGCAAAATGGGTGAAGGGGAGTGGGAAATACGCATTTCCAGTTATGGAATGAATAAGTCATAGGACTAAAAGGGCACAGGAAGTACAGTCAGTGACACTGTAATAGTGATGTAATGGGACAGATGGCAGCAATACTTGTGAACACAGCATAAGGCATGAACTCGTCAAATCACTATGCCGGACACCTGAAACTAAAGTCATATTTTGTAACTATACTTCAATTAAAAAAAAAAAAATCTTTTTCCAACAAACACCAACCTAGGGTGACTGAATTGAGAATCAAAACAATTTATCTTGCTGCTCTGAGGGATGCACAAAATAAAACGTTCACAGTTGCAGAATTTTAAAAAAGAAGAAACACACAGAACTAGAAATACATCAATGTAATAAAGGAGTAAGTGGAAGAAAAGGCAGTAAATTGGTATTAAAACCTTTGCTCAATGTTTCAAAAGCAAACAAAAATACTTTTCTATTAAACAAAAATAAACAAGCTATATGATTTTTAAAAGAAAGAAAAAGAGAGCAACCAGAGTCAGAACTTATTAAAAAAACAAAACAAAACAATCTGATTTTGTATCACGGCTCAAGTAGAATAGTTCTCACAATTACAGCTTGGGTTGCCAAATTTTGAAGGTTACAGGGGGGGAGTGACTCCAAGAGGAATTCATGTGGTCTAATCTCACAGCCATGGAAGGGGGCAGGGCCAGCAAGAGAGAAGGTCCTCCTGGGTTCCAGCAACACCCCTCAGAAGGGCAGCCTCTCTCAGTCACAAATGTGAAAACAGAGGAGAACTTAGTATACAAGCCCTATGTTACAATAGGTGGGTTTTTTTTTTTTTTTTGGAGGGGAAAACAACATCATAACATTCAAAATTTAGTATAAAATTAAGAGTTCTTCCCCCCAAATATCCAGTTCTGTAAGCTCACTACTGTTTCAGCAGGCTAACCAATTTTCAGAGTGAGGATCCATTTTTAACTTGCGCGACAGGTATCTACGTTTTTAACTGCCGCAAGCTCTCACTGTGTCGGAAGCTCTTCTGTTTATTTTGTTTTCACATCTGAGAGTGAAATAGTTCACTTAAAAAAAAAAAACTTTAATTTACAAAAACTTAACTGAAATTTTAGTGTGATTAACACTGTAATGCATACTGAATAAGAGAATGAGTATTCATACAATGGAATACCATATAGTAATGAACAAACCTATCCAGTGTGGGCTATGTCACTCACAAACATCATGCTCATGAAAGAAAGAAAAAATGTGCACACTACAGATCCAGTTTCTATAGAGTACCACAGAAAACCAGTCTACGGGGTTCGGTTGCAACGATGTGTGGTGATTGGGAGAGAGAACAAGGGGGTCTCGTTGCCATTTCTGGGTGCTGACGATGCCATCTCTTGACCTGGGTACTGCTTAAACAGGTGTGTTCACTTAATGAAAATCTATCAAACTCTATACTTATGATTTGTGTACCCTAAATAAAGTCTTCCTAAAAAGCTAGGTAAGATCTGCTTACCATAGTTCCCATTCTTCTGCATTTTAAGGGCACCAATTTAACGTTAGTTCTACCTCGCTCATAAAACATATGTATCAGTGGTATTTAGAAATCTAGAAATAGTATTCTTGGATTTATGATACGAGATTGCAGAGTACAATTTTTTTTGAAGTGTTGGGGGGAAAAACTGATACTCATGTTAGTGTCAACGAGGCACTATGGAAAGATTTAAAAGGGGTTTTCTAATCTAAACGAGTCATGTGAAACAAAGGTTCAACTCTATACTGAAGAAAGCATAGAACTACTCCTTTGTTCAAAAAGCAAAGAATGAAATGAATATTGGCAGTCTGAAGATTGCATGAGGAATCAAAACGGATTCAGGACAGAGGCATTTTCACCTAAGAATGGCTTATCAAAATATTCTAAGTACATTTTCCAGTAAGGAAATACGCTGATCTTCAAGGTTAGTGGGGTTGATAATTCAAAAGCTATTCATTAAGCCTTTGTTGCTGTGATCTAAAGAAAATGATAAATTTAAATTGTGAAGTTTACAAAAAAAAACCTGGCATCAAATCATGAAGCTGCAGGTTTTTTTTAATCAGTGCATTTTAAATAAAAAGTTAAAAAAAAATAAGATCGTTTCTTCCATATGTGAGGTCTCCTCAGCTCAAGGCAAGTATAAAGCCTTTTCCACCTGCGCATCTCACCTCTCGGTTGTCTCCTTGTTTTATTGTACAGGCCTAGGAGTGTACCTCAGCTCTGCTGCTCCCCAGAGCTCGCACGCAGGTGCAGTGGCCTCGGTGATGTACACGGTGGTCACCCCCATGCTGAACCCCTTCATCTACAGCCTGAGGAACAGAGACGTAAAGAGGGCTCTGAAAGGAATCAATGGGGATCCAGTGTTGTAAGGGCCTAGCGTCCTGAGGCTTAAGAAGTGCCCATGTTTGAAGGGTTCACAGCCTCAGAGCCAGGAACTGCTATTCTTTGATCAGACTATGGAAATAGAATCTGCTCCTTCTGTTTATTTCCTGGAATTCCCATTTGTTTGAATTCAATTTCTCCATAAATTCAAGCAACTCACTTTCTTGAGCTTCTGCTCTGATATACAGTTTTCCCCTTTGCCCATTTCCCACTTTTTCAAAGTTTTCCCTAGCATTGATCAAATATATTTGGAAATTCACATTTATGTCATGGGGTACCATGGATTTCTTAAGAATACTTTATATTCAAACAACACATATCATCCCAAGTAATTTTTCTCTTGTTTTACTAAAATGATAGCCCTGAGTAATATTATTCATATAGAAAAACTCCTTTGGTAACCAAAGCCATTTACGTAACAATGAAGGAAAATAGGAGACCCCAGTCATTCACTTTTGTGTCCATCAGTACTTGGTAGGTCACGGCCTTCGTCGCTCATCCTGATGACGCAGACTAACTTACAGCTTGTCCTACAGGGAGTCACTGAGCTTCATTCTCCTTATTATGATCATGTCCCCCACGCAGCTGTGTCCACTGGACCCACCACACCGACCGGATAAATGATTGCCAAGTACAGTCACCAAGTGGAGTCTGAGGAGACACGTGTATTAGAATAAATAAACTAACTTCATATGGCTGCTGAGCCAGGAAAGATTGTAAATATGATGAAGAAAAATTGAAAGTATACTTTGTATTACTGAGCAAAATATTTCATTTTATGTTGTCCAGCTACTCATTCAAGTATGGAGTTCGGTATCCCTGTACGAGTTGTTTTTGTTTTTGTTTTCTCATTGGGATGAAGAATTGGTTGGCATGTTTAAAAAAATAAATTAAAATATATAATCAAATTGCCAATAATGGACTGTGGATGCTAGGTGTCACCCTATCCTAAGCCCATTTATATCTTCTTAAAACAAGCAATTATTACTCTCCAGAGAAGCCAATCACTAATATGAGCTCACATCCATCAACCGCTACCATGTACTAGCTGTATGTGATACATTCCACGTGTTCCCTTCATGAACCACTACCTGGAGGCAGGCTGCCCTACCCTTTGCAAATCTCTGATGCCTCTCTCTGCAAAAGGATTATGCATCCCAAACGTTGAACTCAGTCAGCCATAAGACTTGATTTAGCCCGTGAAATTCAGGTAGGTCACCTCCACGCAGAAGTTTTAAAAGCTATATTTGCTTAATGTGCCCCCCCACAATCTTTGAAAGAGAAGATGCACCCTCCATCTGGATCCCTGAATTCCCATGATGAACCCTGTCCCCGTGCAATCCACAATGGCCATGTAACATGAATAGTAAGTATGCTGGGCTGCATAAACCCACGGGAGATTCAGGAGTTGTTTTTTACTGCAGGATAACTTGGCCTATATGGACATAAATCTATTTTATAAAAAATTGGAAAGTGAGCTACAGGAAAGTATTTTGCCCAATGAGTCTACAGGTAGTAAATGTGGGAAACCAGGAATTCAGGAAGTTGAAACTCCAAAGCCCACACTTCCATTCCATTCTCATAATTTATAAAGCTTATTAATGGGGCACCTGGCTGGCTTGGTCAGAGGAGCATGCGACTCTTGATCTCAGGGTCATGAGTTCGAGCCTCACGTTGGGTGTAGAGATTACCTAAATAAATAGATAAACAAACAAACAAAAACTCCAAAACATTTCTTCCTAAAAACTCTCAAATATGTGATTCCTGAGATTGGAAGGAAAAAAAATAGTGGAAATTAACACAAGTTTTGTACTGAGCAAGTTATCACATTATGTGTAATAGAAAAAATTTGGAAACCAAATTTTTAATTTACCAAATATGCCTGAAATATAAAACGGACCTGTGCATGTGCCTGTGGGTTGACAGAGCACATCAGTCACTGACCCATTAGAACCACCAGCTGTCCTACACCGTGCCCACGGCAGGCCACAGCACTTAGCTACTCATTCAGCAACCTGGGCTGGGCTCTGGGAATAGACAGGACAGACCACCCGTCTTCAAGGGACTTGCTTTTCAGCATTACAAGACAGTACGCCAACAACTCTAACACAGTGTAGAACTCTTGTGGCGATACACACACACACACAAATTCTTTTTTGAACTTTAGGAGTCCACAAAAGGACTTTCCACTGCTGTTAGGAGTGAGGAGTATCAGAGTTCCTAGGGGAAAGGACATCTGGGCCATGTTTTAGAGGATGGTGGGAGTACAGGTTAGTATTCAAGGCTAGAGCACATTCTAAGAAATGAGAATGTCAGAGGTGTAGGTGAGGGAAAACATGGCCACTGGGGGAATTTAACCTGAATGTCAGGCTGCAACGCAGAGAGGACAGAGCCAGTCCCGCAGGGCTCACCTGGCAGCAACATAAAGATAAAGAGCGAAGCCAGAACGAGCTTACCCATCGGAGAGCTCCTGGGGCCAGACTCCACTAAGCTGCCATTAACTCAACTCTGGTAAGAAAAAACCCAAAGTTCCCGAAGCCACTTACTCACGCCTCGCCCAACATGGGTGTGATCAATAAAGAGCCTGTAAGTAGGTTTCTCTGGGAATCAGTCGGCTGCATAGGACTTCAAAGGGGCTGAAATACTTTTTCACTAAAGAGAAGGTCAACAGCACACTTCAATGTGAAAGGCAAAGGTGTCTCAAAAGAGGCCACCGGCAAACTGAAGACAGTCAATGATACCTCTGTGACCCTCCCTCCAAGGTCATGACTTCTTTTCAGCTGCACAGAATTTATTTTGATGTTGCTTTTACTACTTGCTGGTTTAAGTACCACTTCAAACAAACCAGCTAACTCAATGCAAGCCTCCATCGCAGTGCCTTCTGCAGACGGCTCTCTCGGCAGAGAGCTGGCTTCCAGACTAGACAGCCTGTCCTAGCAGTGCTCATGAGCCTCAAGCGACAAAGCAACTTCCACTTTTACTAACAAATATCATATTCATTTCTCTGGACAGCACTCCTAGTTCAGAAATGAATGGACGGACTTTCCAAGGCACCCTCCTGGGAGGTAAGAGAACCCGGGGCAGAATACCCAGCTTGGTCCCTGTCCTCTAGGGCACTCCCCACCTGCAGCCTGCAGCAGCAGACGAATATTCCTGGTCCCGGCGCCACATCTGGCTGGGTGACCAGAGTCTACTTACTGGCCTTCTCTGAACTTCCAGTCCCTCGTGTGTAAAATGAGGAGTCAGAGGGCAGAAGGTTCCCTCCGACTTTCACATCCCAGGTATTTAAAAAGGAAAGTTACAGGAAAAGATGCTCTTCCTCCGTGGAAAGACAGGACGGGTGTAAGTGCCCCGATCAGGCATAATTCAAATAAGTCTGAGTAATGGCATAATTGTAAGTATAAATACAAGTATTCTCCCACACTGACACGTTAAAAGCAACTCGTTAATGAAAGTGTGCTTTAAGGACAACACAAATTAAATATGATTTTTCCAACTAATATGTGAATCAAGTCAATAGTAAAATTATTACATATCCGTAAAGCAGATAATTACACTGATAATTAAGTTATTGAGTGCTGGAGTCAAGTTTTCCAACACGCTGCTCCAACACTCTGGATCCAAGAGAACTAAAGAAAAGAAACAGAAACCTCTTTTCCTGCCTCCCAGTTCCGTGATGGCTTCCCCAGCCTGTCACTTCCCCCAATACAAGGTCAAGGGCTGCTCCGTAAAACAAGGTACTTTGTATTTAATTTCCCACAATAGTATAAGTAAGTTTTCTCACACTACTGTAACAAATTACCACAAAACATAGCAGCTCCAAACCAATTTGTTATCTCGCAGACCGGCGGGTCCACAGGCTTGGCTGGTTTCTCTGCCCAAGCCTCAGGAGGCTGAAAGGGGACAGCGGGGCTGTGTTCCTCTACGAGGCTCTAGGTAAGATGGCTTCCAGGGACATTCAGGACGTCAGCAGAACTGAGTTCCATGTGACGAGAGGGCAGAGGTCCTGGTTTCCTTGCTGCTGCCTGCCAGAGCGGTTCTCGGCTTCGGGGGGCAGCCCGTGTTCCTTGGCTCACAGCCACTGCCTCCAACTTCAAAGCAAGGAATAGCAGGTGGAGTCCTGCTCACGCTTCGAACTTTCCTACCCCTTCTTCCCGCACATTTCTATAAGTCTTCTACCTTCCTCTTCCACTTTTAAGGACTCTTGTGGTTATTGTAGACTGTTGGGGTGGGCCCAATGTAACCCCCCTATTTTAAGTTCCATGACTTCAATTCCATCTGCGAAGTCTCCTCTTCCAAGTGAGATAACGTATTCACAGGTCCCAGACGCTAAGGCACGGGCATCTTCGGTGGGGAGGGAGCATTATGCTGCCCCCCGCATCTTAAGTACATAAAAGACATAAGTATCTTTTGGGAGAAAACAGTAATTCTTCTGCCCACTCCGCACAGCAGAGATTTAGATTAAATATCAATGAACAGAAATGACAGCAGCAATGACCTTGTGATAATTTTGTACACACACAAAAAACTCCATTGTTAGTGCTTGAACTGTTAAAAATATATGTTAGAAGGATTAGAGAAACCAAAAATGTTAGTGCTAAACTACATTAATAGCAAAAACTCCGAAAAATGTGATATTCTGAATCGACTTCAACTTTCTGGGATTATTCACTGTGAATCATACCTCAAAGGTGAATTTTAAGAATACTATAAAATATCTTAAAACCTACCTTTAGGCCGCTCACACAAATCTAAATGGAGAAAGGGTGATCACCAATTACTGTCTGAGACCTTCAGCCAGTACAAGCCAGACTACCTAGCCTACACACAGCAGGAGAGAGGCCAACACTGAGGGGGTCTGAAAGAAAGTACAGTTCAGTAAGAAAAGCTACTGTTTACTTTGTGAACAGGAGTCAAAGCTAAACCAAAAAAGGGAAAAGAACAGCTCACAAATTACTAAACTTACACGATTTGCAATGGCAAAGCCATCAGAAACCTTAGAAAACCGTAAAAGTACTGGTTAGCCAAAATACATAGAAATATAGTGTTAATAACTAATTCTTGATGTTAAAACTCCTACTATGTAAAACATAAAATGAGATAATCACCTAGATAGATTTATAAAAGTTATTCATCAGGAGTGCTAATACATAACAATCAGAATTATAATAACTGAAGTGTATAAGTCAAACATTTTAAGACATTCCATGGTCTGAATAATACAAACTATAGAGAGTATAAGACTAGTTTCCAAGTCATGCAAGTGAGAGCGCCAATCATTCACCAAAGCATGCTAATGTATTTCCAAGTCATCTGTTAATTGTTCGATATTACTGGGGTGATCCTTTACTCGATGTAATGGTCACAACTACGCAATGTCTGAGCTGGGATTACTTATGACAAACCAAATTCTTCCAATAACTTCCCCCCATTTAATTGAAAGCCAAGGAGTAAATGGAGTCTTGACAGAGAGATTTTCCTGTAACATAATATTGCTCATGGTAAATCTATTAACTTCTGTTGAACTAGTATCCATTCAGTTCAATATTTTTCTACCCCCAATATTATGATTTTTATATTCAGTATTTCTCTCATTACCTAAGCCGTGAAAACCACTTACTGGACTGTCCTATTCAATTATCTAGCTGACTTTTACAAAATTTTGTTCACCTTTGATCCACGTGTTTGAAAACATCAGATGGTCAAACTTCAAAGGTAGATTAATTAAAAGGAAGTTAGTTATATTCTTCAGATATGTTACCAAATAAGTATTCTCATGTAACCTGGATAATTTAATAGTTTTTCCCTTGGAATATTTTGCTTTATTTCAAATTTGTTTCTCCAATATTCTCTCCTACTCTATCACGATTTTCTGTATTTGCTTTTACATATGCTATCACCCATTTGTCAAGTAAATCTACCCACTTTAATAATCGATTTTTTTCCCTTCTAAAACCAAAGAAAGAAGAATGGTTAGAATAGCATGTAATAAAGCCAAATCTCCTAAAGCATTTAATCATCTAAATGCTATCTCACAGTTTCTATTAAAGTGAATATTCAGGTCTTTGATTTCCAAACTCAGTTTGCATCAATAATGCCACAAGCTGCCCATCTCACTGAAACCATTTTCTTGAGTGACAGTAAAGTTTAATATATTTCAGACTGTTCCTTCCAGTGCCATGAAATAAAAAACCATCAGCTATCTTCGAAGTCTTGAATATTGTATTTTAAGTAAATTGTTAAACCACTTCTATGTGAAATGGCTGCAGCTTTGTCAATAATGACTAAAATTTTACTGCCCTGATTTACAAGCTTTCCAAGAAGTTGTTTTCTCGTCTAATATATGTCCTGCAACAATCCAGACTGCAACTCTAAGCCGTCACAGCACATTCAGATAAGAGCTGTTTTTCTGAAGTCTCAATAAATACGAAATCAGAAAATTTTAAACTATGCAGTATGCTGTTGGTATTTCAAGTAACCTTTTCTTTTTTCCTTTGCTTTTACAATACCCTTTGATAAAAGGTTTTTGGAAGTTATTTCAAAAATTTTTTTTTTCGAAACTTAGGTTTGTATGTTTTCCAGCTTTGAGACAGTTGGCATATAACATTAAGTTTAAGGCATGCAATACGTTAACTTGGCACACTTCATACTGCAAGACGACTACCACCACATCCTTAGCGGATGCCTCCATGACGTCACATAATTACCATTTTTTTTGGTGTGTGGTGAGAACATTTCAGATCTACTCTTCACTTTCAAGTACATAAAACAGTTTTATTAACTATGATCGCCATGCTGTACGTAAGATCGCCAAACCTTATTCAAATTATAACTGGCGGTTCGTAAGTGTAAGTAGACTTGGACCAGCCTCTCCCCATATCCTCAATCCATTGGCCCCTGGTACCATCATTCCACTATGTTTCTAGGGGTTCAGGTTTCTAGATTCCAGATATAAATGATAAGTAGCATTTATCTTTCTGACTTATTTCACTTAGCATAATGCCCTCCAGGTCCATCCACGTTGTCGTAAATGGCAGGATGCCCCTTCTCGTGGCTGAGCGGTAGGACACTGTATGTACACACACCGTTGGCCCTTCGACATGGGTTTGAACTGTGTGGGTCCACAGAGACAGATTTCTTTTATATGGTAGTACTGTAAATGTAGTTTCTCTTCCTTAGGATTTTCTTAACCTTTTCTCCAGTTTACTTGTAAGAACACAGTATTTACCACATATAACATACAGCCTAGATGTTAAATGACTGCTTTTGTTATCAGTAAGGCTTCCAGTCAACAGCAGGCTATTAAAGTTTTGGGGGAGTCAAAACTTTTATGAAGATTTTCAACTGCGTGGCTGGCGGTGGGGGCGGCTGGTACTCCTAACACCCATGTGGTTCAAGGGTCGACTCTGTACCACATCTTTACAAACCATTCAAACTTCTGACAGACACTTAGGTTGCTCCCATATTCTCGCTAAAGAGTGCTGCAAGGAACACGGAGAGCAGGTAGCTCCTGGAGATGCTGTTTTCACTTCCTTTGGTTTTATACTCAGAAGTGGGGCCGCTGGATCAGAGAGCAGTCCTAGGTTTAGTTTGAGGCACCTCCGTACGGTTTTCCACAGCGGCTGCGCCAACCTGCATTCCCACCACAGTGCATGAGGGCTCCCTCTTCTCCACATCTTCGCCAACACTTACCTCTCGTCTTTTCGATGACATCCATTTTAACTGGCATGAGGTGATATTTCACTGTGGTTTTGATTTGCATTTCCTTGATCATCCGTGTCCGTGAGCACCTTTCCGCATACCTGTTGGCCATTTGGAGGTCTTTGGAAAAAGGTCCATTCCGATCCTCTGCCCACTTTTAAATCAGGCGGTTTTGTTATTGAGTTGTAGGAGTTCCTCATAGATTTTGAATATTAACTCCTTATCAGATAGAGGATTTGCAAATCCTATTTCTCCTATTCTTGAGGTTGCCTTTTCATCTTGCTGATCATTTCCTTTGCTGTGCAGAAGCTTTTTAGTTTGATGTAGTCCTACTTGTTTATTTTTGCTTTTGTTGCCTTTGCTTTTGGTGTTAAGAAATCAATCACTGCCAGACCTAAGTCAAGGAGCTTATTCCCTACATTTTATTCTGGGAGTTTTGTAGTTTTAGGTCTTACATTCAAGCTTTTAATCCACTTTCAGTTGTTGTTGTTGTTGTTGCTTTGGTATATGGTCTAAGACGGGGCCAGTTTCATTCTTTTGCATGTGGCTCTCCAGCTTTTCCAATGCCATTTATTGAAGAGACTATCTTTCCCCCTTTGATTACTCTTGGCTCCTTTGTAATAAAATAGACCATATACGTATGGGTTTATTTCTGGGCTCTCTGTTCTGTTCCACTGACCTAGGTGTATGTTCTTATGGCAATACCATCCTGTTTTGATTACTATAAAGTTTGTGATATTACTATAAAGTTTGACATCAGAGAGCAAAATGCCTCCAGCTTTGTTCTTCAAGACTGCCTTGGCTATTCGGGGTCTTGGGGGGTTCCACACAAGCTTTGGGTAGTACAGACATCCATGTTAGTTTATGCTCATGGGCTGGAAGAAGGATCTTTCCATTTATGTGTGTCTTCGGTTTCTTCCATCAACATCATATAGTTTTCAGTAGACCCATCTTTCACCTCCCTGGTTAAACCTATTCCTACTTTATTCTTTCTGATGCAATTGGAAATGAGATTGTTTTAAATTTCTGACTTTGTCACTGATTTTTGAATACTGATTTTGTATCTTGCAACTTCACTGAATTCGTCTTAGCTCTAACAGTTTTTGGGTGTTGTCTCCTGGGTTTTCCATACATATTATGTCATCTGCAAATAGACCATTTTACTTCTTCCTTCCCAATTGGGATGACTAGTTCTTTTTCTTGCCTACCTACTCTGCCTAGGAGTTCTAGTACTGTATTGAACAAAAGTGGCCAGAGTGGGCATCCTGGTCTTGTTCCTGATCTTAGAGAAAAAGCTTTCGGTTTTTCAGTTGCCTATGAGATTAGTTGTGGGCTTGTCATGTATGGCTTTTATTATGTTGAGGTACATTTCTTCTGTACCTGGTTTGTTGAGCATTTTTTAATCATAAATGGATGCTGAATTTTGGCTGTTTTTCCTTAATACTGAGATGATCATACGACTCTCACCCTCCTACTGTCAGTGTGGTATATCACACTGATTTGCAGATGTTGAATCATTCTTGCATCCCAGGAGCAAGTCCCACTTGATCATGGTGTATGATCCTTTTATTGTACTGTTGCATTTGGTGTGTTGATATTTTAAGAATTTTTACATCTATGTCCAATCAGGGATATTGGTATGCAATTTTCTTCTCTTGTGGAGTCCTTGTCTGGTTTTGGTGTCAGGGTAATGCTGGCCTCACAAAAAAAAAAAAAAAAAAAAAAAAAAAAATTCAAAGTATTTCCTCTCCAATTTTTTGGAAAAATTTGAGAACTCTTATTAATTCTTATTTAAATGTTTGGTAGAATTCACCAGTGAAGTCTTCTAGTCCTGTACTTTCGATTAACAATCAAACCCCTAAACGATCTCCTTACTAGTAACTGGTCAGTTCAGGTTTTCTATTTCCTCATGACTCCGTCTCAGTAGGTTGTACGTTCCTAGGAATTTATCCATTTCTTCTACATTGATCAATTTGTTGTCATATGATTGTTCATAGTAATCTCTTATGATCCTTTTTATTTCTGTGGTAGCAACTGTAATGTCTAATTTTGAGTTCTGTTTTCTTGGTGAGTCTAAAGATTCGTCTTTATGGTCTCAAAAACACAGTTCTTCGTTTCACTAATCTTTCCTATTGTCTTTTTTCTCTCCACTTGTTCCTGCTCTGACCTTTGTTATTTCCTCCCTTCTCCTAACTTTGGGCTTAGTTTGTTGTTCCATTTCTAGTTCCTCGAGGTATAAGGTTAGGATGTTTGTGTCTATATTTTGTTAAAACCATTAAGATGGATCCCATTCTATAAATACAAATTATCTTGGGTTGGTGTTTCTGTATAGAACCCAAAGATATTGTAGGCTGCAGGTTACTAATTTTTTTTCTGACAAATTTGGAATATTCATGGTTATGGTACCTAAAAGGATAAAACTTATCCAAACTTTGTTGCCCCTTTATAAGAAGGATTTCTTGAACTTATAAACAACACCAGATATCACTAACCCAAGAATTATAGTCCATTAACAATGAAAGAAAGCAAAGTAAAAACAAAAACAAAACCCCAACTATTTAAAAGCTGCATTAAACAGTCTGAGGATAATGATAAACAGAGGATTTCTAAAGTACAGAAGGCTGCAGCTTCAGAATGACCCGGCAGCAGAGACAGGCCACCCACTGCACCGAGACCCAGGCTGGACAGACAGACAGACAGTACTTCAAAAGCAGACCCCACTACAGCTTACAAAATGAGCTTGAACTAATGAGTTTACCTTGAAGTTTATGTGACCACGTCTCAGTTACTACCGTATTAATCACTGATAAAGAAGAAGGTCAATACCAACCAGGAGAGCCACTCAGCGCCGACAGCTCAAGAGCGGTCCTGGTTGCAACGATCACGTGAAACGGTTCTGACCTCTCTCAACGGTCACTCCGAGACCACTGATAGTTTCCATTCTGAAATATGCCAACTGGCACAAAGTGATAGTCCGTCACTTTTAAAAAGTAAAAATGCCCAAAAAAGGAGATCTCAATAAAGCACAGCCTACAAGGGAAAACCATGATGAAGAGTTTTCCTCAGTGATGTCGCTAAATTTAAACCATGTTGCTACCAAAATAGTCACCATCACCACCACCATCCTATTTACCGGTTAGGAGCAAAACAGTTGCCCCACAGCCTTAAAAGGAAATGAACAAACAAAAAATGACTTCGATTCTCAGTCTGATTATGCCACGTCCTCTATTTACCACCCTTCAATGTTTCCTTTTAGGAAAAACCCAAATCTCTGTTCCAGATCTCTCTGCTCTCCTGGCTAACTCCTCCTGACCCCTCACCTTAAAGCTCATGTGTCCTCAGAGGTCCTGCCCTGTCTACCCCATCCAAGCTCTCCCTCCCCCCGCCCCAGTTCTCATAGCTCCGTCATCTTTTCCTGCCCCGCACCCTGCAATAGATCCAATCCCTAGCATGACGCTTGGCCACAGAAAAGTGCTAGATAAATAGTTGTTGAATAAATGAATGGTGAATAAATTGCTAAATGCTCTAGGTCTATAGAACTGCCAAAAGTAAAACAAGGTTTTATTTTAGGTTTTCTTTAAACACATCGTATAATAGGGGACATATCTGAGTATTACTATTTCAAGAGCAAATACACACACGAGGAGAGATTATACAAACAGATTACACAACACTAGCCTGTACTTGCCATCCTCCTCGGACTTTGCATGGACAATGGCATGCACGGAAGACTGAGAGGCCCCATTTTCCAGCAGCCACTACTAGCCACAAGGGGGTACACCTCGGTGTGACCCCCGACTGTGCGGCAGAGGGAAGAAACAACATAGAATATCAGCACTTGGGCTCCTGATTAGCTACGGGACCCACACCTGCCCTTCTAGGTCTCCCGTAGACAAATCCAAATTAAAGATGACCTTTTCCTTACCCATATTGCAGAATCGGAAATTTCAGAGCAGACAAACCACGGCTGATTCAGGTCCAACAGCTTTTGCCAAGTACACCACATACCCTGGCATTCTGACAGGAAATGGGTGAGCAAGTAAGAAGTAAAAACAGGCCAGCAGGGCCTGGGATGGGCCCAGAGGCAGAGACTCAGAGGGGTGCCAACAGGTACCAGAGACAGGGAGTCCAAGGTAAATGCAGCACGTAACTGGAAACCCCAGTGGGCTAACAACAGGGCTGAGGACAGGCCGAAGGGCGAGAGGTCTTAAGATTAGACAAGCAAGCCTATGTATACACAAGGAGAATGTACTGGAGAGTACGGTCACTTTCAAGTGACAATGGACTCTGAGGTAGACTGTATCAGGGGGAAAAGTGATGGGACAAAGTGGGAGAGTTAAAGTATTATGACCCGCGGAGGCCAATGTATGGTTTAACGCGGGTTAGGGGACAGATGGGTGAGGCACGCAATCACTGAAATGCGCAGGAGGGTGGACTGCAGGTCAGTGAGGTCAAGGGATGCAGGGGAAGAGGCAGCTTACTTCAATAATGTAGGGTTAAAGAACAGACTGCAACCGAAACAGAATGAAATCATTTCTAGTTCCATAAACTGGAAAGATGGCGGTAAAAAAATAGAGGAATAAGACTGTTTCGGTGGAAACAAACAAAACATCAGCGTTCAGTTAAGGCGAGGCAGGAGGAGGAATATTTGAAGGAAAGGTTAAATGTATAAGCGACTTTGTCTAGGGATCAACAGAGCAGGTGGCAGCAGGAGGGGTAGGGCACAGCTGACCAGGGGTGGGAACAGAAGGAGTGAGGAACTTGTGACCAAGGTGCTAGGCTCAGGTAGGGTGGAATTCTGTGCACGAGGCCCTCAATGTACAAGGCACGGGGAGGAGAAGATGCAGAGGGAAAGCAGTAAGGGACAGCTGATCACTCACAGTAAGTGTCTGTCTACTCCTCTCCCTTAGTCACAGTTGACTGACCCCGGCCAGGCCTAGCAGAGTCCCTTTCCTGACAATTAAAAACCTCGAAGAGAGACAGAAGGTAGTTGGAGCCAAATCACTTTATAACACTCTCTCAAGAATGTCCGCATTAACCCCTGCTGATAGTATGGTTCTCTCTGAGCTGTTCTCACCCTCTAGCCTTTCATAATTTCTTCATTTTTGTTTTTTTTTTCCAAGCCAGACTCATGTGTTGCTTATAACCGAAGCATCCTGCCTGATTCAGCATGGCTCCTGTCGATAGCCAACTCGTTTCGTTTTGTAGAGGAGGAAACCAAGGCCCCAAGAATATAGGTTTTTCCCAGGTTACAAGACCGAAGACCAATTTCCCTACTACTAGCAGTGTAGACAGACCATAAACACAAATTGAGACCAGAAGTTTTAGAATTTAAATAACTTCAGGTAAAACCCAGGTATAAAAGATTCAAGTTTTATAAAAAGCTAAAATTGGAGCCGATGGAGGCGGGTAATAAATAAGGGAAAGTCACTGATCTTCTGATAGCAGCTACCGGAAGATCTATTTCAAATTCCAGCTGTCTTTCATGAATTCTATCACAACACGAAGCCTGAGTAGTCAAAGATTTCTATAAAAGGTTCTTAAATATCTGAAGCCATTGTATCAATAGCAAATCTAAGCTTAAGGAAAATAAAGGTACAGAGCTAGAGGAAGGGAAGGCAACCGCCAACCACAGACAAATGTGAGGACCAGGTCTGTACCATCAGAGCATTTTTGGTGCTGATCACACGCTTAAAAACTTTTGTCTCTGTATCTTCCAAATATTTTTCAACTATAAAATATTTCTCTTACTTCCTTAACCTTCCAAGATTGTTACTTCACTTCCCCTTGTCTCAGAATCTTTTGTAAAGCTCATTTCCTCTGTTTTTCCTATCAAGAGTCCTTCCCTTCTTAGAACTTAATTTCCCTTTCTCTAGCCGCCAAAAACGTGGCTGCTAAATATTAATCCTTCCTGTTTCCTCAGTGTTTGATATTTTTGGGTCTAACCAGTCCCTCATTAATGCAAGACAACCTTAACTGGTACATTCTAACTATTCCCATGGCATGGGAAAAAGCAACAGGGGCTTTCTTAAAAATTTTAAGTTAATTTAATTAATTTTTTAAAGATTGTATTTATTTGACAGAGACAGCCAGCGAGAGAGGGAACACAAGCAGGGGGAGTGGGAGAGGAAGAAGCAGGCTCCTAGTGGAGGAGCCTGATGTGGGGCTCGATCCCAGAACGCCGGGATCACACCCTGAGCCGAAGGCAGACACCCAACGACTGCGCCACCCAGGCACCCCTTAAATAAAAACATTAACGAAGGTGATCAGTTCCTAGGACGGAGTATAAATACCACACATGCTTCCTTGAAGCTATTCATTTCCCTTGGAACTTTGGGTTTTCAGCAAAAATGGGAATCAAGTCTTATTTATTCCAGATGGTCCAGACCCATTATGATAAACACATATAGCCAATTCACCACACAAAATGCTTCAGGGGAATATAATTTTTATAGAAAAGGAAACTATATCGCATGTTAAATAATTAGAAAATTGTCCTGTCTAAATAGGTGGAACATATCAACCAGAGCGGAAACTCAGGGGTTTTTTCCCCATTTATAGATCAAGAAAATAAAGCAGTCATAAACATTAACGTTTTATATAACTCAAACCAATGAGAAGAGATACAGTAAGCCTCTCGTGGCACTCAGCTCTGTTTACTTCCAGTCTTTCTAATAATCACCCCAATTCAACTCCACGTACATGCAGATTATGTGAAAACTACTACTCAAATAGGAGGAAAATAACAACCCTTATTGAGGTTTTACTAAGACTTAACACAAAAACCCTTTAGGATAAAGAGCATCGCTTATCTTTCAACCACAACTGTTTTAAATTGACATATGTTGGTTCCACTATGTCCCAAGCAGTGAGCAGTCCACCCTGGGGGAGCGGGCGGGAGGGGCGGGTTGGCCCAGCCCACCACTCAGTGGCCACGTGGCGATGTTCGGAGACCTGTTTGGTCGTCCCAACAGCAGAGGCAGTTGGGGGTGGGGATGACGTGCTACTGGCGTCTAGTGGGTCAAAGCCAGGGGTGCGGCTCATCTACAAAGCACAGGACAGCCCTTCCCAACAAAAAACTATCTGGCCTCAATGACTGAGCAACTGTCCCACCAGGAGAAAAAAAGAAAAGCAACTAAAAAAGAGCAGCCAAGACAAGAAGTGAGCACGAGTCACCACCCGCCCAGGCCTCCCAGTTCTGCGGGAGCCCCCTACCTTGGAAGCCTGTGGCGTGGATATCACGTGGACCGTGCTGGGTTTGACTCCATTCGCCTTCGGCCGTTTATAGAGAGCAAATCTGCTTTTCCTCCGGCCTCGGTCTCCATTAGGTAAAGCACCGTTGTACCTATAAACAAAGATGAAAGGTCATGTATTTGTAGATTTTTTAAGTTTTAAGGAAAAAAAGAGGAACTAAGAGAAAAGACAGGGATGGTCATAAAAAAAAAAAAAAATCGCCCACTAAACACCCCAGAGAAGGAATGGGCTGCAAAACAGACTTCAGCTGTAATGAAATTCAAATCACTTCCAGAAACTTAATTTAAGAGTGATGTACAAAGTAATTATAGGTCTCCTATTCTATAAAGTCAGACTCTTCAAATCTTTTTGGAAAGAGACAGTATAAATAAGCAAATGAGAATTCTGCAGAGGCTGTATTAGTGAGGGCTCAATTTAGCAAGCGTTGTTCTAATGGACCCCAGAGAAACACTCAAGAAATATTTTTAAATGAACTAGTTAGAAAATAGCATACTAATTAAACCTCATCTCTCACTCCCAAATCATGTTAATGTCTTTAGGATCTTTATTTGTAAGAAGACCAAATTTAGTTACTTGCAGTCTTGAAAGTTCTGAATTCTCCACATTCATTCTCATTTCTATTTGAACTTTTAAACTGTCAGGTGAGCAAAAATACCGTGTGAAAATTAAACATAAAGTAGGACTTCACAAGAAGGTTGCCCATAAAAGAGACCCAGAAGTGGGGGGGGGGGGGGCGTTTTAGTCCAAAATGTCCAATAACTTAAAAAGTCATCTGGAAAACGATGTCCTTACACAAATTTCCCACATTAATACCTTAAACTAATACCAGTGTTTAAAAGAAAGGCAGGATTGCACTTCGTATTTCTGTTTTCAATTGTATTTCTAACTCTGGATTTAATGGGTCCCTGTATGTTCTGACCAATGTCTCCTGTCGCCACGCTGACAGGACTATTCTCCATCCCCTTCGGGGGGGAAGTTCTCTTAATCTTTAAAGTCTTGCCTTTGCCTCTAGTTTGGCCACACCCAGAACATGGTGGCCAGCATGGCTGAGGGGCCGCCAGTAAAACTGGGGAGAGTTTTTTTTTGTTTTATAATTTGGTAGCTACAGTCTGATAATGGATTTAAATTATCACTTGAAGTTATTCCTGCTGTGTTTTTAATCTGTTCCCATTTCCATCACAAAGGAACATGGGCTCCATAAAAGTGTCTCTAGAATACAGAGATGATTGATTCCGAGTCTCCTTTTACTAAGGCAAATCAAAACACGCAGTTTTCTTACTCATGTTCGGGATCGCTACCATAATGAATGTGTCCCTGAGTAAGTGGCCATCATCAACCCACTTTGTTTTAATAGATTTCCCCATCACTTAAATCAAGATGAACATTCTGTATTAAGAGAAACATATGTAAATCAATTAAAGCTAGGACTCTCAACAGCGTAGAGGAGTATTTTCCCCACTGAGGCCTAGAGGCAAAGAGTACAAGATCGGGCAGGGTTTCTCCTGTGCCTCTCACGTCTCCCCAGCCCCCCCCCCCCGCCCCCCGCTCCATCATTCAACCACACACTGCTCGCTGAGAAGATCTAACCAGCAAGACGGTGTCTGATGCCTTTCTAGGGATCCACTCACAACTACACGCCCTTCTCAGGAACCCCCCCTCCCCCGCCCCGCCCAACGGCCTCAGGTGAGCCCCCACGCCCCGTCTGAATGAAATGGCCAGGCCAGCACCCTCCCCACCACACTGGAGCTGAATGACTGCAGGTGCACATCTGGCCCATGTTGACCAAGGACAAGCTCATTGTGGAAAACACAAAACCGGGGCGGAGAGAAAACCAGCTCACGTCTGTGGATGGCCAGAGCTGTGTGATGTTAAGTGCGCCAACTCTGGGGATGTCCCAACCTGTCACATGAAGCAGCGGCAGAGACCGGCAACCAGAGACAAAGAGGACCCTCAGGGCTCCTGCTGGCCCCGCTGTACGTTGACCCTTGTTCATGGCGTCCTCTTTAGTTTCCGCTAACTCAAGTTGGTTCTGCTATCTACACCCCGAAGCCCCATCTAATATAAAGGGGGGACCCACAAAACTAGTAGCACCTTAACATATGCAGAAACGTTTTAAGTGACCTGAGCATAGATGCAGATAGCGCAGGTTAAGCAAACACTACGCCAGTCTACATACAGATTCCCCACTCACTCAACACAGCCAAACAGTGATCGGTGAAAAACCCTATTGGAGATAATTAAGGTGATGGTAGAAAAACCAGTGTCCAATGAGACACGTTTCTAATTAGGTGAAGCTACAGGGTCCTTCATTCAATATTAAAAATGCCAAGTCCCAGAGCTGTGATGAATATCGGCTTCCTGGTCTTCAGATCTCTCCACTTAAGAGCAGAGAAAGGCACAGAACGAGTGTGATAAGACCTGAATGCAACAAGATGCACTCGTGCACAGAGCACGTGGGAAGAGGCATCAGGGAGAGTGTCACGAAGAGACAATGTGTGAATGGCCTCGAAACATGAACCAGACTGACCGGGAATGTAGGGCAATAGTACGTACACAGGCAAGGAGTAGGTAGTTCAGTACTGTGACAGCATCCAGTTCAAGGGGAGAGAAGCAGCGGGTCAAGAGGGTAAAAGGCAGGAGCCAGGTGACGACAAGAGCGGGGCGCTCCATGAGGGCGTGGCTTTTTCGAAGAAAGGGGAGCTGATAAGATGTAAGCAAAGGACTAACGTGATCGGACACGCAATAACTGCTGAAGCAGCATGGCGCAGGATGGACAGCCAGACTAGAGTCCCGGATGGACAGCCAGACTAGAGTCCCGGATGGACAGCCAGACTAGAATCCTGATGATCAGATGGCAGAACTAGCCGAACTACCGGAAGTGTAGTGGGTTGAACGGTGGCCCCCAACAGATGGGCCCATGTCCCGGATCCTTTGGAAAAAGGGTCTTTGCAGATGTAGTTAAAGCTCTGGAGAGGAAATCATGCTAGGTTACCAGAGGGCTTGAAATCCAGTAACCAGGGCCTTTGTAAGAGACACACAGGACCACGTGAACAGAAAGGGAGGCAGAAACTGGAATTGGACAATCACAAACCAAGGACCGCCTGCAGCCACCAGAAGTGGGAAGAGGCAAGGAAGGACCCTGCCCCCCAGAGCCCCGGGAGACAGCATGACCTCGGCAGCACCGTGGTTCCAGACTTGAGGAACTGGAGAGAACCGGGAGAACCCATTCTGCCGTCCTGAGCCACCATTCAGTGGTAATTGGTCCTGACAGCTGCAGGAAACATTAACGGCCTAAACCAAAGCGGCGAGGAAAGGAGGTGGAAGCTCAGAGGAACTCAGAGCGTTGTTTTCAGGGCCAGGTGAGCATCAGAACCTCCAGGGAAGCTTTACCAAGCGATGCACGCCGAAGGCTCGAGAGCTTCTGAGTCCGCAGTCCCGGTGCAGGGCTCCCGGCGTGGGCTGTCAGAGCTGCACAGGGATGTGCACCTGCAGCCACGACCGGGCACCGGGGTCTTGAAGGCAAGTATCAAGAGTACTTGGGGACTTGTTCGGCTGCACAGGGTGGAGGGACAGAGAAAGGTAACGGCATACAGGCTTGTGGCCTCGGCCAGGGGGATGGCATTATTAGGAAGCAGGATAGGAATGACAGGGATATCCAGGGAAAGCCACTTGGGAGGTGAGACAACTTACAGACCCGGGGGGCTTTTATACTACAAGTGTGGCAGTTGAAATCACAAGCATAAACAAGATACGCCCAGCAAAAGTGCCAAATAAAGAAGTCAAGGACCAGAAGGCAAAAACTGACCCTAGAAAATGCAACCAGTTAAAGAAATAACCCCTTCTTAGTCCTAGGCAGAAGGACCAGGAACAGGAGAAAGTTGTATCACTGAAGACAAGAGAATTAACAGTGTTTAAGCAGTTAAAAGGCCAGTTCATAGGAGAAAAACATACTACCCATGATCTGGAAGACCAGGACGCTGGGGACCTGATCCATCTCCAGAGTGAACAAGTAAACCCAAGCCAGCCCCTAGACCCCGGGTCTCACTCTGAGCCTCCCCTCCCATCCCATGTTCTCCTCAGCAGAGAGCTCCTCACGCACTGTCCTGCTTCCAACACTCTCGGACTCTTCAATTCACTAGCACATGATCTTTGCCCCAAATCAAAAAGTACATTTGGTCACGTGTCCTGCCACCACCCTCTCCGACCTCCACCCCACCCTAAAAGTTTCCCAATGGCTCTCGAATCAATGTGGCAAATCAGAGAGGACCACAGATGCCCAGGACTTCACCCAGTGAGAGGGGAAGTCTAAGTCCCCTCTCCCTACACCTGGGCTGGCCTTAGGGACTCGCTTACCAACAGGATGTGGAGGAAGTAACGTTCTGAAACTTTCTGAGCCAAGTCTGAAAGAACCTTGCGGTTTCTGCCTGGGTCTTCGGTGAGCATTGAGCTGCCACAGAAGAGACCTGGGACCACCATGCTGGGGAGGCCACACACAGGTGCTCCGGTCAGCAGGCTCAGCGGAGTCCAGTCTTCCAAACACCCCGTTCAAGCACCGGTCACGTGAATGAAGCAGTCTTGAACCTTCCGGACCGGCCTATCCCCCAGCAGACTATTACCAAGTGACCACGATACCATGTGAGGCAGAAAAACAGCCCAGCTGAGCCCTGCCCGAATTCCTGACTCACAGAACAGTGCAGTAAATAAGAACATCGCTGTGTCAAGCCACTAAGTTGAGGGCAGTTGGTTACACAGGAATAGGAGCTTGGAACAAGCCCTAATACTCCCTTCTCCCTGATCACAGCCTCTCCTTTGTCCCCTGATCTGTCAAGCACGGTCACGTCTTCCTGATCACAGACCCTTCCCCTCCAGCCCGGCTTCCCCAGGGAACGTCCAGTCCACCCACAGTGCCTGACACAGCACACCAGTGCAGGGGCACCCAGGCACTGAGACCCACCCAGGGCGACCACAGCACAAGAGAGAAGGACCATCATTTATATGGTGGAGGAGAGATGTGATTGTTGCCGACAAAGGCACAAAGTTATCATTCCAACAAAGAAGATCAGAACGTTCCCTGGCCTGGCAAGCTCTTCAGCCACTAAGTTTGTAGAAAATAGTATTACCAAGAGTTGCTGCCCCCTGTTTTAGCTGAACAGGGGTATTTGGATTGAAACCCACAAGTTGTTTTTCAAGCTTCCCATTAAAAAAAAAAAAATTCTGGAGATGTTAAAAACATCCACTTATTTAGTAAGTGTGTGATGAAAATTTAACTCTTCGCATATGCAGGGCAAATAGCTGGTCTTAATAGTAAAGGTATTTGGATGCTGTGAATGACAATAAAAAACCTGTGTAAGAAACCTCACAAATCGAGGGTTTTTCCTGGTTTAAAATGCAGGGTTCACAAAAAATAAAAATAAAAAATAAAATGCAGGGTTCACACGTTTTCACTAGCAATTGCTATGCATTTACCATGAGGGAGGCATTACTACCCTCCGTGGACAGGTAGCAGGCTCGAGTGGCTGAAATCCACACACAGACTTGCACAGCGAGGAGAGGGCGGACAGAACCCTACTCCACATCTGCTTCTGTCGGACTCCAAATGTCATTCTTCCCAGGAGACGCTGACAATTTTTAAATCCAAGGCATTTCTTGGCATACAACACCAAGATACAGTCTTGAGGAGATGCCTGCCACCTTAAAGATGCATTTGTCAGAAAGAATTTTCTACGGGAACCAGCAAGAGAGGTATGCCAGGGGCTCCCCATCCCATTTTGGAAGCATCACGTCTGATCTTCAGCAGCCTGAACTTAGAGCAGCACCCACGTGGAAATGGGAAAGAGGATGTGGGGTACGGCACCCCAGGACCGCGCTGCAGAGGCAGCCTGGCTTCCCGCCGCAGGCTGAATGTTCTGCCCTCCCTCCCAAGCAGCACTTCTGTCACTGGCACAGATAAACCGCGAGCAACTACTGTAGCCAAAGTAAACCATACACTGCAGATGAACAAGTCAGGGACACTGCAGGTGAGCTCGGATACAGGGCACAGGGTCTGCTCAACACCTGCAGCGTGGCACCTGCCTCGACACAGCACACACCAGCTCACAGGACAGTGAATGCACTCGTGCAAGTGCAAGAAAATGCACGTAAGCCCGTAAGGGCCTGACGCCAGCCTGATGATTACAGCCCCGACTCACGGTTTATCCGTCAGAACACATCTGGGCTTGCCTTGCCCTGATGAACATTACATACAAAGCCCTGGGACCCAACAGTGCTTATTCCTCTGTGCCTAACAAATGCTGCACAGTGTAGGCTTTGTAAACCGACATTCCTTTCTAGCCAAAGAACTAATTATGGCAGCACCAGAACAGTCTCTCTCTCCCCCCTGCTTATTACCTGCCGCAGCTCTTTCAACATCACTTCATTCAGAAAATCTTCCTGGGCTTGGCCTGAAAATGAGAATTCTCAATGTCCCATTTCTGGTTGGAAATGGTCCTTGCTTCGAGTAGCTACTTAAGGTCCAATCAATATGAAAAACAATATATTCACTCAAGAATGCAACCCACGAGGTGCCTGGGGTGAGTCAAGCCCCAGGGCCAGGGGCTAAGGATACTCACAAGAGATCTTGCCTCTTGAGACAGGGAGGTGAAGGCAGAAAAACTATAAATACTAATAAATGCTAAGGAAAGGGAGTTAGAACACAATGGGAAAAACTAAATCGGAACGTTAAGTTCTGAATCGGGACCCAGCACTGGGTCTTGCCACGCCCTGCACGTGGGATCGGAGCCAGGGAACCCTAGGAGCTATCTGCTACACCAGGCCTGCGCCACGGCACGGGTTAATCTTCCCTTTATAACTCACACCATTTTGACTGGATGCTTTTCGAGAAGTCCCCTTTTTATTTGGATAAGCCCCTTCACCTCTACGTGGCACCTTAAAACTGAGGAGGGGGTCAAGCACACAGTGGCCACGTGAGTGCGGGGATAAGGACGGTGGTGCGGGGATCCGCAGACAGGAGCTCCAGCTCCCACTCTTTCCTGCCTGGGGCAGGGAACCTACCGAAGACGGGCCTGTTTCTTCAGCTACAGAGAGAGGAACACAAAATTACAAATTCAATTTTAAAAAGATTCCCGGGGCGCCTGGGTGGCACAGCGGTTAAGCGTCTGCCTTTAGCTCAGGGCGTGATCCCGGCGTTGTGGGATCAAGCCCCACATCAGGCTCCTCCGCTGTGAGCCTGCTTCTTCCTCTCCCACTCTCCCTGCTTGTATTCCCTCTCTCGCTGGCTGTCTCTCTCTCTGTCAAATAAATAAAAAATTAAAAAAAAAATCTTTAAAAAGATTCCCAAGCCTCTTTCGAGGATTCCAAGTATGGATGGACCCAGAAGGCATCTCACCCAGCTAGAACACCGTCGTCCCGGCTCAGGAGGGTGAAGGTTGTGGTGCTTCATGAAAATACAGGCTTTTACCGCCACCACCCTTCCAAAAGCCTCCCAGATCTTCAGGGCAGTTAGATTTCCAGGTTGCCTTTTTCTTATCTTGAGGAGTTATTTTTGGTTTGTTTTTAGCTTCCCCATACCAAAATATTTTCCAAGGTAAAATATTAGAAGTTTTTTCTATCAGGAACACAGTACTGCCCCCACAGCAGGAGCTCTTAGGCTGTTCCTCCAGGCTCTGTACACCCACGCACTCTCCTCCAGCCCCTCTGCAGCGGGAGGGACAGGGAGGGCCCTCGTGGTCCGCCCTCCCATCCCAGGGGGACTTTGCCCAAGTCCCTGAACTTCTCAGAAGCTTACTGTCCTTCCCCCTAAAGGAGGAAGGCCTAACAGTCTACCCTTTGGATTCTGTGTGTTGGGGGAGGAGCTCAGGAGAGGCGGGGACCCCAGCCTACACTGGCTCCTGGGCCATCACTTGGTTCTTTCTTGGATTTACTCAGTTCCTGTAGGGAGGGTCACACCTCCCCAGGTGTTTCTTCCTCCAACCAGGCCATTCAAAAGAAAATGAACTCGCAAAGCAAATGCAGTCTACCTCAAAAACAAAGGAATGGTTTATGAAAAGAACATTATCATCGAATACTTTGTCATTTGTGGGACTGAAATCTTTCTCCTCCCTTTTTCATTTCAAATTGGTACCGTCACTAAATCACACAGGATTTTTTTTTTTTTTTACTGGATTGAATCTTTGATTTTTAAGCATTGCTGGAGGGCCAACAGCAGCGCATTTTTCACTGAATACTTCAAGATATGCAAAGCATCAGCAATAAGGAAAGTTATTTATGTTATTCTCACAACATCTAAGACTACTTCTTTTACTGTGCCATTGGCACCACCAGTCCAAAACATGTCCAACTAAACGTGTATTAATCTCAATGCTTTATGGCAGAGAATCTCTTGTTTACCTTATTAGGTGAAAATTAAAGTATTACTCTTCAGTAACCTGGTTCCTAAAAAAGAAAAAGATCACAAGGAAAAAAAAAACGAAGTGTGGCAAAAAAAAAAAAAAGAAAGAAAGAAAAAGAAAAAAGAAAAAGAAAAGAAAAAAGGATTTGATACACTACAAGATTTGTACAGTTCAAAAATCATGTGAAGATTTATCTTGTTCTTGGATTAGTACCATCTTACACTCTACACTTCTTTACGTCCATCATTCTGGAAAACAAATCAAATCCCCAACGTTCCTTCTCCATCGCTCTACCCTTTGCTCTTTTTAGCCTCTCATCCCCTAAGTTAAGAGCATCCGGCCTGTGAACTGTATGGGGTAGGCTGAAGCACAGGTCCCACGTGCTCACTCCTCCCTGAGGACAGCCCCTGAGCCATGACTTTCCAGCTCCGGTGAATGTCCTTGCCCTGGACTTCGGGTTGGGCCACAGGGAGGCTAACAGTGCGACGCGAGCAGGGGCTTGGCAGTTGGGATCACCCTCCGGCACCTCGGACGTGGCCGTAGGAAACCCACGTCCCCGCCAGCCTGCGGAGCGGGAGACACACTTGGAGGAGATCCGAACCACACGCAGGCAGCCCGAAGCAAAGCCACTCCAACACCGCCAAACACAGAGTCCTCTCAACCAACCCACGGACTCATGAGGACAAATCATTGTTGTTTGAAAAGTCGGAGTTTGGGGAGGATTCGTTACTCAGCATTATAGGGCAAAAAAGAAACGATGCTCTGAATTTCAAAAGCAAATTAACATAAGTAGCTTCCCCCTCCGTACCTAAGGACTCTGGGCTAAAGCCACAGAAAACATCCTATATATGCCCAAAGGTCTATATATGAAGACTTCCATTCTGAAGGAAGAAGATGAGAATTCCAAATGTGTCCCTTTTTAAACTAAGGAAAACTGATTTAAAAAAAAAAAAGTATACTTTTTAAAGAGGGGGATGAAATGTCAAATTGTAGGTCTTCTTTTCCATAAATTACATCAAAGCTGTGGTCCCTCAAATAAGCTATACGTGTATATAAGGTCTTAGTCTCTAAAAATCAAATTTAGCAATTTTATCCTAATTCTTTTATGTCTCTTTGGCAAAGCACTGATTCTTTTAAATCCGTTTATATACAACTTCCACCATAGTAAGAGGCCTCTAAAAACGGAGCATTTCAAAGGTTGCCAAAAAAGGGGGCGTCTACAACTAGCACTGGGCCCAGCATCTAACACGTACTGGAGCTCTGGGCATTTCAAATAAGGAGCCTGATGTACAAAGATTTTATTACTGGCCCGAAGAATTAAAGCCCGAAAATGAAACTAGCATTGGAATCTCTTCTGTCTCATAAGTTATAAGTACTCCTAACTACTAAAATAATTACTTCAAATCGCTTCCTTTTTCAAAATCTCTCCTAAAAAGAATCACATCAATGTAACCTTTACTAATGTTTACTTTCAGCCGTTAGCATACACACATGGAATTTAGAAATTCCTAGAAATATAGATGTGTCAGAGCAAGCAACCCAACTTTTGAAAACTTGTTGGGCAATGCCCTGACAAAGTAAGAGATATATAATTGATACTGTGTGTAGCAGCTAAGTTCAAGATGGTTATAAAATATAATCACTTTCATCAATTACCCAGGACAGAATGGGGTGGGGGAGGGAAGGGTTTACACCAAATATACTTCAATGAACTATAAAGCGTACAGCCAGTGGTGGCTTCACATCACGCATGTTGCGGCTACATGGATTCACATTCTTTCACATAACTTTCCTAAAGATTCTTTTATTTCTAGAAAACCTACGTATAATCACTGAAATACAAGATTAGAAAATATTGGAATATATATAAAATCCAGTTTATTTCAAGAAAGGGAAGCATGCTCTAAAGCCACATTTTCTAACAGCAGAAGGAGTAGGTCAATCAGGTCAATTACCCAAGAGGGCTTCTTTCTGAGCGGCCGTAGTAAACGATCTCTGTACCAACCAACCTTCAGTGCCACAGAAGCATATGGTCTACAAGTTAGTTTTGGTTTGGCATATTAACCCCCCAACTGCAAAAGGAAAACGTCCTTCACATTCACCATGAATACATTAACTTGCCAATGACCACAAACACATTGTTTTTCAAATGGACACCAGGAGCCCATCAACAACCATGCACATAATCTGAATACGGGGTGTATCTTATCAAGAATTCGGAAATCAGGGGCGCCTGGGTGGCACAGCGGTTAAGCGCCTGCCTTCGGCTCAGGGAGTGATCCCGGCGTTATGGGATCGAGCCCCACATCAGGCTCCTCCACTATGAGCCTGCTTCTTCCTCTCCCACTCCCCCTGCTGTGTTCCCTCTCTCGCTGGCTGTCTCTATCTCTGTTAAATAAATAAAATCTTTAAAAAAAAAAATAAAAGAATTCGGAAATCAGAACAGAGATTTCCTTCCCAAGTCTACTAATTTACATTATCCAATACAGTAGCCACTAGACACACGAAGCTGTTTTTTTAAAGATTTCTTTATTTTCAGGGCACCTGGGTGGCTCAGTCTGTCAAGTGTCTGCCTTCAGCTCAGGTCATGATCCCAGGGTCCTGGGATTGAGCACCTGCATTGGGTTCCTGCTCAGCGGGGAGCCAGCTTCTCCCTCCCCTGCTCCCCCTGCCTGTGCTGTCAAATAAAATCTTCAAAAAATATTTTAGAGAGAGAGAGCGTGCGCACAAATGAGTGTGCAGGGGTGGGGTTGGGGGCAAGGGTGGAGGGAGAGGGAGAGAATCTCACGCAGACTCCCGACTGAGCATGGAACCCAACATAGGGCCTGATTTCACCACCCTGAGATCATGACCTGAGTCAAAAGCAAGAGTCAGACACTTCACCAACTCAGCCACCCAGGTGTCCCCACATGCAGCTATTTAAATTTTAACTGAACTTAAATTAAAAATTCAGTTTTTGTGCTGGGCACATTTCAAGTGCCCAACAGTCAGATGTGGCCAGTGGCTACCAGTGGACGGCAGGGCTAGAGAACCATTCCATCATCCCAGCAAGTTCAACGGGACTGGTGCTGGAATGTTCACGCAAGTCAAATCAAGGAGCGTCTTCCAGGCACCTAGCCATTTGGTAGTAGGACCCTGGATCCTACTTCAAATTCTCCCTCAGGATTTCCAGAATTTAAAGTTTTTGGCCACTGTTTCTTACTAAGAGTTCCTCAGAATGATGCCAGCACTGAGAACACATTCTCAAACTCCATCTTTCTTCTTGAAGAAGAGGTTTTTCTATGTGGTCATTAAGAAAATGTCCTACTGTCTTTGAGGGAAAGGAAAGATTCTGGCATCAAAAAATGTATTTTGCTTGAGGCCTAAGCATTTTCTCTAGGGACACACTTCAGAATGTGCGATGTAAGTTCTTGCAAAGTGTGATTCATTCACGAAAACTCACTTTATAAACAACTTCCAAATTCACACTCCATACGGATACTGAGAAGGCATTTGATAAGCTTCTTTAGCCCAGATTCATGTTTTTAAGAGCGAAGAAGAGTATTTCCTTCCCACAATTAAAGATAAAACAGTGAAAGCATTCGTGTTAAAAACCAGGAATAAAATGATTATTACCATTTTTACTAAACACTGTTCCAAAAGTCCTTGCCTAGCTAAAGACATTGAATTAGAAATAAGGGGTATTAACTGTAGGAAAAGAGAGAGAACTAAGTGCTATTCCTATGATAATTGAAACAACGTATTACTTGAGAACAAAAACAAAAACCAGTGGAAGAGAAGAAATATTCCAGAAATAGAACCTTGGCTATGTAAGAAATAGACGAAAGTACCACTAGTCAATGGGAAAGAAACTGGATTATTCGATCAATCCTGTAAGGAAAGCAACTAACTAAAAGGAAAAAAAGTGTTCAGAGCTGCAGCTCAACTTCCACCACAAAATCCTGAAACACATAAAAGATAAATGTGAACAACAGTCAACTAAAGAAAACAAAGCTGAGCACTGATTCAGGGTATAAACAGTGTTCTAAACACGGTGGTGGGGCACCTGGGTGGCTCAGTCAGTTAAGCAACGGACTCTTGCTTTCGGCTCAGGTCATGATCTCAGGGTCGCTCGGCTCAGGACAGACTATCCCCCCCCCCCCGCCCGCTCTCTTTCAAATAAATAAAATCTTAAAAAAAAAAAAAGTGGAAAAATTACAAAGAAAAGGATTGGTACGCTTAAATACGCAAAAATCTGAAATTCTGCATATCAAAAATGGTAAGATTTATCCAAAGCTAGATAAAAATATTGGCAATAATAGGACAGAAACTTATATCTTTAATAGGCAAATGTTTTTAGAAGGAAAAAACCCTGACAGCCCCGTAGATACACAATAGACAATTGGCAAAGACCATGAACAGAAAATTCAGAAAAAACGAAAAATAGCTAAGGAACACTTTTTAATGTTCGATCTCATCACTAATCAAAGAAATGCAAATTAAGGATTATTATTTGCCAATAAAATTATCGAACTGTTGAAGTGACCCCACAGTCTAATACACCTCTGGTGAGAATGTTAATTGGTCCGATCTCTGGAAAATAACTCAGCAACATGTATCAACACCCTTATAAAAGTACTCGTGTTCTTTGACCTAGTAATTTTATTTTGAGAGATCTATTCTCAGGAGTTTATTTTGAAATGCGAGTTTTATGCACAAAGATGTTAATTATGTCATTATTTATAATGGCAAAAACTGCAAATAGCCTAAATATTCAATAATAAAGGATTAAGTCGATCCTGTAATTCTACATGACAAAACTGTGTTTACTCCAAGTGTTTAATAGCAATGAAAAAGGATTATAAACACCAGAATACAAAATGTACCTTTAATATGGTCAGAGTATTTAATATTCATAGGAAAAACTGAAATACACCAATGTTAAGTGATTATGGCTAGACAGTATAATTATGTAATCTTATATTTTTCTGTATCTCCGAAAGGCCTGTGTTGATTATATTTTTAAAATCAGAATTAGATGTTCTAAAAAGCATATATTAAATAAGGTAGCCTCCTTTTTATTTCTAATGGCACAGTATTGATCAATTTAGATGTGAAACAAGACACACAAATTTTAAAAATTAATAAAACGAGTCAACCCTGAGGGTGGGAAGATTTAAATTTATACTCAGTAGAAGGCCACGAGGGAGCTTAAACTGTTAAATGGTTCCATTCACAAATACCACTTGTGCACAGATTATCTCTGGCATACAAACTATGGTTTTTCCATAGTTGGGGAAACTTACAAAAAGCTCTTGGCACCTATCCTTGTATTTCTTAGGAAATGAAGTTCTCTACTTCTCCTACAGATATTGTGACGTACGTGCTTACTTCTTTTACGTAGAATCTTCATCAAACTTTTACCTTACATAATTAATTTGTCCTTAGAGTGTAAAAATGGTCTCTAGGGCCTATGGATATAGACCTTCGAAGATCTTAAATCTGAAATCTCCTGGATTAAGGAAGTCCGACAAGAATGCGCAACACCACTTACCAGGCAACAAACTCGCTCACGTGTGACCATTTTCCTGCTACTTTCTCTGCAGATGAACAGGGAATTACGCTTGGTATTTACACCGGGACGGGCAACCAGCGAGAGCAGGAACTGCAGGCAACTCATAGAATCAGAGCCTGGTTATATAAGAAACTTTGAGGTAGAGGAGGATTTTTCATACTCCCCAAACCAGTACAGCCAGAACCCGGTCTTCCAGAACACTTAAAGTAGCACTACTCAAGCCAAGAAGTCCAAAAGTTCATTTTCAAAGGAGTTGGTCAAGTGAACCGAAGAAAATGAAGCCTCACAGCTCAGAACTTGCTAGCACGCCCTGCGAGCCTCCAGGTGGAGCACAGAGCCACAGCTCCCCAGCTCACTTGGCCTCGTGTCCCACTGTCATGGCACACGCGTGACGATTTCTCGGAACAGTGCTCTCAAGTCTGGGAGCCGCCAAGGCAGGTGTGTGGATACACCACGCTGCTCACGGTCACTACCAACACGTGGATGGCTTAGAGAAGAGCAGGACTTTCAAGCCACAGCACTGCACACGGCCTTTCCATCAGAACCCATTTTCTAACTGACATCCATTAGAACTCTATTTCAATATAGGAAGCTTCACTTTATAGCCATCATTTAACTACGATACCTGCTATAAGGAAGAATGAATGTTAAAATTGTAAGTTAATGTGGTTGTAAGTGCAGTTTCCTTTAACTTACTTCCTTGGTATATTCATGACAATTACTGATAAGCTACAGTAAAGGAGGAGCTAGAAATGAAAAATTAAGAGGTCAAAACCATAAACATAGCTCCCGAACCTTTCTCATGACTGACCCAACAGAGGGCTAAACAAGACCTGTGCAGGGACAGCAGAGTCCAGGTTCCTGGGACCTCAGGGATCACAACAAACGCGGCCATCCAGAAACCTCCCGTGACGAGGCCCTAGTGGGAGCCCTGGTCTCTGGTTTTTCCTCTGTCCCTCGATACTCATTCTCCCTTCCTTTTAGCAAAAGAATCACAATCATTGCCATGTATGTAATGCTTCCTTAGGGTACCCCCACCTTAAAGGGCACAAAAGAGGCACAGAGAGGTTAAGCAACTTCCCCCCAGTCTCACAGCCATTTAGTGGCACGGCTAGAACCCCCGAGTTTCCCCTGCAGCTGGGTGTGGTCATGTGACTGGGACAAACGTAGACAACTTCCAGCTCCTCTTATAGTGGAGAGCACTTTCCCTGCCCGTTCTCTTCCCTGCAGGCTGGAACACAGATGGGAAAGAGGACAGCCTGTACTATGTGACACCAACTCTCCGAGTAAGAAAACAAAAGGAACCTGGCCTCCTCGTGACCCTGTGGACTAGTCACCAAGGACAGCACAGTGATGCGCTATTTCAAGAGAGGAAACATCCATTAGATTTCAGCTGTGCTATTTTAGGTAATATTTGAATATCTTTATCATTTTGTTTTCAGCCCCAAACTTGCTCCATTTTCTTAAATAAAGTCTATTAGTAATTTGTTTCTTAATAACTTGGTTCTCAGCTTTGATCCAGGTAAGAGCTATAACTTATGAAAAGCTTACTTGACACTGTTCGAAGCACCTTCCATGTATTAACTCATTGAATCTTCTTAACAAACTTACGGGGGAAGGGAGCTTGTTAATATCCTCATCAACAGAGGAGAAACTGAGGCACCGGTTGAGCCACCTGCCCACCATCACAGAGCTGAGAGGTGGCAGAGCGGTGGTGAAAATTCCAACACTCTGATTAAGTCCTAGCTGAACAGGTGTGTTCCACTGGCTGAGGGCAAGTTCCCGCAGCAGGCAAGTGCCGTTCTGGAGAAGGATGCAGCATTTCCCCTGCAGGGCGCGGTTCTAAAACAGGACAGAGAGAAGTGCTGAGGGAGTCCCTGGGCCAGTTAGGCAGGAGGGAGATGGAAACAAGGGTCACAAGAGTTCACAGAGAGGAAGACCGTCGGGCAATGCGCTGGATAGGAAGTACAAATTCACCCGGTAGATGGGAGATGGGGGCAGGGAGAAACAGAAGGGACTGGACTCGCAAGGGCGCTGTGCCCTGAAGCCCCTGCCGCTGCTCTCCGAGGTACCAAGATGCTCCTTCCAAGAGGCGGCGCAGGGCACCGCGGGGGCACCAGCCACCGCCAGCAGCACCCGCCTCCCAGTCAATCTCATTTCACCCCTTCTCCGCTCCAGCTGTCAACACGACGAAGGGGCCTGCACCTCTCATTTTCCTAAGTTCTTAATGTCCAAACGGTAATCTCACGGACTCTCCTTAGACTTCAGGGTTATCTGTAAGGTTTGAAGCGAGCTTGGGCACCACCCGCCCAGCCTCTCCCCTACTGGTGAGAGTCCACCCCGCTTTTGGAGGCAGAAGGCCAGCCAGCCGTCCGCTGCCGGGCTGTGGGATCAGGGGAGGCCAGGTCTCTGCGGAAAGTGTCCTTACATTAAACCAGGCTTCTCTTCTGCGTCTACCCAGTGTCTGTATCAAGTCTCTCCAAACAGCACAAAGGAGACTTCCTCCTTTCCTACCTGATGGCCTTTTAGAGATTCAGAATTGTGGAAATAGAAGGTCGTTAAGATAGTTTCCAAGTACTGTAAATACCTCAAAATGTAGAGCCAGATATTTAAACATTCTTACTGATGTGAAATCTTTACTCCCAAAATTCATTAATAAACACTCCACCCCCTCAGTATCGCGGCAGATAGAGAAGCTAACCTGAAAAAGTTGAAGTGAGTACTGCATGTATTTTGAAATGGTAAAAAACAAAACAACAAGAAACAAGAAAACACCCTGAAAAGGTAACGGACAATGGGATCCATGATAAGACTCCACTGGATCCACATACAAGGGCATTCATTAAAATACAACTTCGTTCTTAAACTGTTCAAGTGCGTTTCATGGGGGAACCGTTTCCTTCAAGATGGCGTTTTGGCAGTTGACACGCGGATCTGAGTGTCAACCACCAGACACACTCGGCAGGTGCTTTTTGCCGGTGGCATAATCCCCATAATATTTCCTCCTCAAACTGTTTTGTTTTTGAGAAGATCGAAGCACTCTACCTTATTTGTCCTCACACCTGCCCTGAGAAGGAAGGTAGCAAGAGATCTAAGTTACTAAAGTTTCTTCTTAATATTGGTGATATCTGTCCCCCCACTGCTAGAAAAGCCATGGATCTTGTCCACAACATAGCTGGGGTCGTCATAAAAGGTATAGGGAAGCAGGACCTGTTAAGTCTCCCACTACCACCAAAAAAGGAAGAAGGCAGGGGGGAAAAAAGTGTGCTCCGTACATGAGAGGAAAGTCCTTTAAAAATAACAAAATATTTGCATTATCCTCTGAAAGATACTTGAGCTCTTAAACCAAGAGAAATATAAAGTACACACTATTTTAAACAGATCTGAACACTTTTTTCACAGATACTGCAAAGTTATGAGAAAGGATATAATCTGGAAATGAGCAGAGGCAATGGTACTCCCGAAGGTCGGGTGAAAAATTAATCTAGCAGGAGGACAAAAGATTTTTCACAATTGTAATGCAGTTGAAAAAGTAAGAGGTGGGCTCCAATCTCCAAGGAAACTGGAACTACTGAAACCAAATGGAGAAATACTCGGTGAGGAGACAGATGCTTACGTTTCTGCCCTCCCGGCATTGTCCTCACAGGCTCCCGAGATGCTCCTTCGAGGAGGCATTATTTTATAAAGCCCAATTCCATGTGTGATTACACTTGGCAAGTTGTAGAAATAAAAAAAGGATAAAGAAGGAACTGCACTGTCCGGAATATCTAACTGGTATGAAGCAGAACTATGCACGAAGAGAAATTTAAACAGGAAAGAAGTACCTTGTATGCAAAGCCCTCACTTTTCAATAATCACGGGTATGTGGTTTAAAGCTTACTGAATAAGTTCATACATTTGGCATCTAACTTCACAACTCTTGTTTCAATTTTATTACAGCTCTGGTTTAAATGTTTTTTTACCTTCACGGAAAGATCCATGCATACTAAGTATAATGGGAAAAAAAAAACAAGAACACAAACCCTAGTAAGAAGGAGTTGGTGAAATATAATCCTAGCGCTTCTGAGCATGAGGGCTTCTGATTGTGGAAACCACAGAAGGAGGTGGTATCGCTTAGGAAGCTCTTTCAATCAGCAGGTGGGTTTGGGTCTAAACGTACCCGAAAGGCACAGAGTGACCCAACAGGCCTCCTCCCAGCGCACCGATGGCTTCTCACTTCCCACAATATCCACTGCTCCCACCCAGCTTTTGCCCAGACTCCTCAGCTCCTTATCTGCAAATCCTTACCAAGTTCCCCCCGCCCCCGTGCCACACGCTGTCCTAGATGCCAGGGTCTCGGACTGAAGAGACCTCCCTGCTACCAAGGTGTACACAGCCCAGGGGACAGCAGCAGGCACATGACTGCAGCACTCTGGTACCAAGTCCCCCAGAGAGGCATGTAGAAATGCAGGGAGGCAACAGGAAGGTGGGGGGGGGGGGGAGTAAAGGCATATAGGAAGGTTTCAGGCAGCCTGGGCACCTACATGGAGTCTTGGAAGGATGAACTTCAGGGATCAGAGTGGATAAGGGTGGGGGAGGACAGGTCTCCCCAACACCAGAGCAGGATCTGCAAAGGCTGGAAGCCCCAGAGAGGCAGGGACATCCGAGCAGCCCCGAGCAGTCCCACGAGGCTGCGGGCTGGACTTAGGGGGCCGGAGGCAGATGGGGCCTGCACCGTGCCGGCCCTTTCACGCTCTGGAACGTGTGCACTTCATCCTCGAAGCAACATGCACCACATACATTTTCACACAAATCCTAACAGGGTCACAGAAATTGCTTTGCACTGCTAACAGATCTCCCCAGAAGCATCAGGACTTGGGAAGAACTGGAAGGGAGAAAAGGAAAGGAGTCAGGAGGCAACAGACCTGGCAGGAACAGCAAAGAGGAGTCTGACTGGAAGAAAAATCTGAAATTTAGTGACCCACGAGATGTGGGAGGAAGCATCTGGGTTGCCTTCCAGGTCCCAGTTTGCATCATGGCTTGGGGTGCCAATTACAGAGACAGAGTCAAGGGGGAGAGGTGGCAGATTTAAGGGGAAGAGATGCACCAATCTCGGCGAACTTCATATTGCGACCGAAAGGCAGGAGGTAATCTGTCCTTCCCGTCTAATGCTATTAAAACATTAAACCTCAACTTGTCTGTTCGTATGCTATTTACACATAAAACATCCAATCTTGTACCAAATCTGATTCCAAGACAACTTGTCACACTAATAATGCTGTGGTCAAAATAATGCTGTGGTAAGGACCAAAAGATACTCTAGTTCCCCTTTTCAGCACACACCCAAACCACACACTGAAATATGCACTTGTCCTCCTCCACACTGCTGGCTTCTCCCTAACTTTCTAAAAGCTGGGCCAGAGTATTCCATCACAAGGCAGACAGACAGAAGGGTGTTGTTTTAACCCAGACGGAGATCAAACAGGGGTATTTTCCCCCCAGATTCCCATGTCAGACAGAAAGTTCACATAAAACCGGAGCCCATAAAGAGAAAACACTGAACAGAACGAAAGCAATAACCTCCGGATGCCATCCTGCACAACTTGGTGCTGGTGTCGGAATTCAGAACGTCGTGGAGCAGGAGACAGAGCAGCAGCCCAGCCCACCGCGCTGATTTTCACGTCCTCTCGTCCCTCCACCCCAAACACGTGATCACTTACTGCTGATAAGACCGTCACCGAGGAAGATGGTAGAGCATCTCTGAAAAAGCAGCTTGGCAATTTCTTAAAAAGAAGTTACACATACACTTCTTATATCCAATAATTCCACTCCTACCAAAGAAAAACAAAAACCTAGGTCCACGTGAAGACTTGCAAGTGAATGTCCATGACCATGTTATTCACAATAGCCAAAAATCAGAAGCGGTCCAAGTGTCCGTCCATCAACTAGTGAATGGACAAGATGCGGTTCCATCCAGCGGAAGGGCATTTGGTCATGAAAAGGAAGGGTGTTCTGGCACAGACTACAACATGGGGGACGCTCCAGAACTTCTAGTAAAGGAAACAGGCCAGACACAGAGATTCCATACTGTATGATCCCATTGATATGAAATTTCTAGAAATGGCAAAATTACAGGGACAGAAAGCAGACTGGTGGTTGCCTAGAGCTAGGGGTGGGAGCAGGAATTCACTACACTGGCATGAGGGAACACTGTGGGGGGATGGAAATGTTCTGTAACTGGATTGCGGTGATGGATTCGTAAGTGAATATATCAACCTGCAGAACTGTTGAACCATATGCTGAAATGGGTAAATGGAATGGTACAGAAATTCTAGCTCAAGCTGTAAAAAAGAGACTACTTATCAACAGAAAAATGAAGACTTTAATTCTAGAGTGTTCCATAAAACAAGTGAAGTATTTCTCTGCATGTAAACACCAGAATTCTGTAAGGATCGTGTTTGAAGGTTAACATCAGCTCCAGAAGTCCTCCTTGTAGGACATCACCTTCCAACAGTACTGAACCCCCCACACCCCCAGGCCCCCATGGCCTCCCACACTCTGTTCATTCTCTAGTTCTTTCTCATCCTTCGAGTTTTGGCCCAAACGCCAACACCTCGTCCACCATCCCAGGCACCTCACACATAACCCCAGTACAGAACCAGCGTATCACAGGGCAACCGTGCTTGTCCAGCTCTACTGTACCATAGTTTCTCCAATAGGGATTCACGCACCTGTTCTTAGGGGTCTAGATCAAGCAGTGGGTTTTCTATCTTCTTTTCCAGCAACCCAGTTTGTTCTGCGTTTAGAAACAATATGGGGCAAACTATTACCACTTTAATTGTTTGGCACGAACGAGAAACCAACAGAGGCAGACCTACTATGCAGATGATGCAGCTGGGTCAACAGAAGGCCAAATGAAATCCAGAACAAAGACTTCTGTAGTCCCAAGGGCAAACTGCTGGTGGGAAGTCTGAGTCATGCCATGGCGGTCCAGGCATGCCAAACTCAAAAGCCTTGGCCCTTATGAGTCAATGTGGTATTTTGTATAGCAAAGGGTGCTTTTGTTTTAGCAAAACAATATCATCTGTCACGTTAAATTAATATAGTTAATTTGGATTTCAGGGACTCTCTAGTTTTATAGTTCCTTGCAAACTGGCAATAGGAGACAGAAATACAAGGGGCTTATCCCTAGGGATATAGTTGTACATACCTAAGTAACATCACAAAAGTAATGTAAGTCAACACCAGGGATGCCAGATAATTTTTTTTCTCCCTTTGGAAACACAAGCATGAATTACTGAAGTCAGAAAAACAGCACTAGAATATACGTGCTTCAGCAGCGGAGTCCTTATCTTTTCCTCTCTGCAGCCCAAATGCACAGCATAGGAGAAACATGCAAAAGACAGGATTGAATAAATGACAGTCTGTATTATGCTACGACTCCAAAACAGTGAAAAAGCGAATCGCTGTTTGCTAATACCCTGAACTAATCTTTTTCGAAGCTTCGAACAACAGAAAGGTATCCTTTTCTCCAAAGTAGAGAAACTAAGCAAGCAGAAACTGTAGCAACGTCGGGGGGGAGTGAGAGATGGCACAGCAGGGATTCGGAGAAAGGTGCATTTCAGTCTTTCCTGTGAACTATTTCAGTACTAACCCAAGGTAAAGAGAATTTTTGTCAAACACTTCTTTGGAATCTAGGATTTAACCGAGCACCCATCTTTGGGTCTCTTTCTGCCCCCTTCCAAGCTGGGTCTTATGGCTTCATTCCTCTCACTTAATGGAAACACTGGCAAAGGGGAAATTTGGTGATCAAGAAATACTAGGATGCGTGATCTTACTCATTTTGTTCATTCAACGGGGAGTCACTGTACCAGTAACGATACCAAGTCTTGGGGACACAGGCCAGGGCTGATTAGGGGTCCAGTGAGGAAGATGACAAACAAGATTATAAACAACAGGGATAACTGAGCTTGACAAATGCTAGTCTAGATTCATCACCAATAAATTTTACATAGAAAACAGTGCTTAAAAACCAAACCTCGTGTGTTTCTCATCGAAGGCATGGATTAGCGGCTCTGTAACTGCTGCGCCCAGGAGGTAGGAGGTCAGTTT
The DNA here is from genome assembly GCF_023065955.2 of Ursus arctos. Classification (NCBI taxonomy): domain Eukaryota; kingdom Metazoa; phylum Chordata; class Mammalia; order Carnivora; family Ursidae; genus Ursus; species Ursus arctos. The sequence continues at coordinate 43,597,294 of NW_026622930.1, read as the reverse complement.
TACGTGGCAATTCCACTAGACGGCAATCCCCACTTATTCAAATGCTTCTCTACGTGTTGCTGTGAAGGTATTTTTTAGATGTGAAGTCCATACTCGGGTGATTTTAAGGAAGGACGATTATCCTAGATAAGTGTGGGGGCCTTAATTCAATCAGTTGAAAGGTCTTAAGAGTAAAGCTAAGGCTTCCCTGAAGAAAATGCGTCTGTGGACAGCAGCCCCCCGCCCCCCGTGGAGCGCCAGCCTGCCCGCTGGATTCCAGCCGTGCCCGCCAGCCCCCCGCAAGCACAGGAGACCATTCCTTGCCACAAATCTTCTAATAGGCCTTCTACTAGTTCTGTCTCTCTGGTTGAGCCCTCAAGGACATAATAGGACTGAACAAATACCTGGATACACTGTGGACAACAGGAATCGGGTTTCTCATTACCTAAGAAGTTAGAAATGAGAGGGAAGTTGGGGCGCCTGAGTGGCGCAGTCAGTTAAGCATCCAACTCTTGGTTTCAGCTCAGGTTGTGATCGCAAGCTCCTAGGACCGAGCCCCACTTTGGACTGGGCACTCAGCCCAGGGAGGCTTGGGTTTCTCTCCCCCTCAGCCCCTCCCCCTCCCTGAAACACAAATAAAAAAAAAAAAAGAAAGAAAGAGGGAAGTCTGGAATAAGCGGCATGGTAATTGGACTGGACTCAGGTGTCAGTAGAAACTAACACTTGATATATTTACATGGATGTAGAAATAGAGAGAAGCATGCAAGTGTAGGTTAGTACATGCGGGGTTTTCCTCACTCTGTCCGCTGGGAAGGCCTGGGAGCAATGACAGGCCATTACCACTGAGCTCACTCAACACCCAGATCTTCGTTTCTAAACATCATTCTCCAATAAAAGGACACAAGGCTCCTTGGAAAAGTGGTTGATTCCAGAAATAGAGCAGGGAAAAATGCAAGAAAAGCCTGAAACATCTCTGGTGTGAGAAAACAAGAAAGGGCTCAACAAAGGTTGGGCGTGTCAAAAGGTCATGGGAGTCAACCTGAAGGGCCAGGACCTTGAGCAAAAAAACAGTAATACTTTAGGATTATAACTCAAAGATATGCACAATTCATTCCAGTATGAATGATAAATACATAAACGGAGAAGGAACAACTCTTCGTCACAGAATTCCAATTAGGAAATGTAAAAGCAATGAGGGAAATACAAGATCACCCGTAAGCCAAAAATCACAGAAGTAACTGTTGCAGGCAAGACCCACTGACTGAGGCTCAAAATCCGGGAGCAAAAGTTTAAGGAGAAACACAAATTGGTCTCAAAGTATCTCCCTGAAGACGTTTATCAATTAGAAAGGAAAAAGGACGGTAACTTTACAGAGGAGAAATCATGCATCACCTTGGCCAACTGATCAAGGGAAGACCTTTAACTCACGTGTACTCCTCAGACATGCTACCCTGAGGAGAGCCCATCACTTCCCTGCACTTCTCAGCTGCACAGCCTCAGTCTGATCATGAGAACAGACCAGACCAAGCCAAGCTGAGAGACAACGTACAAAAGATCTGACCAGTACTTCTCAAAAGAGTCATGGTCATGAAAGGCTGAGGAACCATTAGACCGAAGGAGACAAGATGGCTGATGTAATAGAAGATCCCAGACTGAATCTTAGAAAACAAGCACAATGGGAAAATCTAGTGAAAGGCATATAAGGTCTATGGTTTACTAGTATTGTACCAGCGTTAATTTCCTGGTTTTTATCATTGTTCTATGGTTATGACAGCATTAGAGGAAGCAGGGTGAAGGATGTACATGAACTCTCTGTGCTATTTTTGCAGTTTTTATAGAAGATTAAAATTATTCAAAGAGCTACAGCTCAAAAAAAAATCTAAATCTGGCCCCATGTTTTTAAAAAGTCTTAAATGTAGTGCAGTAGTCTAGATCTAATTTAAGGAGAGGAAGACTGTACTCCTATTTTTACTAAAAATTGCCGAGCTTTAGGTTTCTTTTTCAAGTATGCCATTATAGGGGCGCCTGGGTGGCTCAGTCGGTTAAGCGTCTGCCTTAGGCTCAGGTCGTAATCTCAGGGTCCTTGGATCGAGCCCCACATTGGGCTCCCTGCTCAGCGGGGAGCCTGCTTCTCCCTCTCCCTCTGTCCCTCCACCTGCTTGTGCTCGCTCTCTCAAATAAATCTTTAAGAAAAATAAAAGTATGTCATTATAATCTCAACCTCTTCATTTAAAATGAAAAAAAAAAAGTACTGATCTGTAAAAAAGTCAAACTGAGAATTCTGTAAAGGACAAACGTCCTTTATTCCTTAATAAATTTCTAATGAGCCCTGACAATATTCCAGGCACTTGCCAGCTACAGGATCCTTCTGTGACACGGTCCTCCTGCTTCTCAGAGCTCACATTCTGGGGGGAGAGAGAGACAGAGAGAGAAAAGCCCCAGAAACAGAACTAAAATAAATACAAACAAGGATATGGTCTCTAAAGGTCACAGAATGTTGTGACAGACTCAGGATGGGAGAGAGAACACATAAGCATATGCCAGATCACCGGGGCCTGAGAAGCCACCGAACAGTGTAAGTCAGGTGATGCGCAGGACACAGTTCATGCTGGCCCTCCCCCTGCTGTGTGGGTACGCCCTGCAAAGGGGCGGGCGGGGATGGGGGTGGCGGCAGTCTCTCCGTGTGGTACAACCTGTGAGTGCTTTCCTTCCCCCCCGCATACAGCTCTGCTGTCCAGTCTTCAACAGTGAAAGGTTGGACCATCTTAAGAAAAGGCACTTGTAGAAAGAAAAAGAAAAAACTTGCGGTACCGCAATGTGCCACTGCTCTGGATCTGCGCGTTTCTAAGAACCTTGGCATTTCCTATTATAACCCTTTCTTCTAAGACCAGTGTTCAGGCAAAGAAGAGAAATTTCATTTTCCTACTTGGGAGGAAACAGCTTTCTATGAAACATACTCCAAATGTTTCTGAAGTCGAAGATCTCTTGACTAAGAAGCTCAGAGTCGTAGAGAAGCTATCACTTCTCGGCATTAGGTTCCTAACGCTCTGCAAATTTACTGTGAGACACGTGAGCATAATCACTGGTAAAGGGGAGCAAATTCCCGGCGTAAGCCCCACATAGGCTCCGGCAGTGCAGGGGTGGGACACAGCCCGTTGGAGATACCAGCACTCGAGGTGTAGCATGTCCCAATTTCACCCCAAGATCTATAAATAGGGAATTTTTTGCTAACTTACCTGAAGAAACCTTGAGTTTATTTTAACTTGAAAATATGAGTAAAAATGTTAAAGGTAGAACAGAGACCACATTTTAAGCCTTCATGACAATATGTGAAGTTCTGCTCATGAGCCCACAGCTACCCCTTATTTCAAAGGCCACTGATGAGGGATAAGGCAAGTTCAGGTCAAAGTTAGAGATCACTGTTCATGAAAGAACGCTCTAGAACTAGGAAAGGGCAGAACTACGCTAATACCGCACTGAACGGCTACGTGCCGTATGCCCTGCATTTGCTTAGGCCGTGCCAACGCCCTGATACGATACTACGGAGCATTTTCCTTGTAATAAAATACCTCAAATCCATGAATATGGACTGAAGCAAATTCCATCTCAGAAAAATCTTACCAGGGAAATGGGTGTTTATTTGCCTAACTGGCCATTAACACGCCAGCCAGTCTCCACATTCATTCCCGAAGCAAGAGCACCGAAGGCTCACGCAAGACTCTGGTCTAACAGCCGCTCCGCATTTAGTTTTCCAGATCTATATACATAGCAGACGATGCCTGAGAAGTAGTAAATATTGTCGTTTCTCAGATTGTCACTCTTACAATGATTAAAACGAGCTATGCTTTTAGAGGAGAGGACTGGCGTTAACCGAACTACTGTGGTAATCATTTTGCAACAGTATGTCAAGTCGAGGGATTATTCTGCGTACCTTAAATTCACAGTGCTGTAGGGCAACGGCCTCAGAACTGAAAGAAAACCAACCAAACAGATAAACCCAGTTTTGCTTTTGTCTCATCCAAGGGAAGCCCGGATTTACAGGGAAATAGTACCGTGCAATTGCCGTCCCAGCAGCCTCTTGGGTTCCAACCAAATCAGATACGACTATGGTTTTTCTGTGACTGAAGTGATGTGCTCTTCAGCTGGGGACAACTCAACAGGGAGATATGAGGGGCAAGAGACAGAAAAAAGACACTCGGCTGCTACATCGGCTTGCACGTGCTCTGGCCAGCAAACTCGGCAAGCTCCATGCATGTGCCCCTTCTCCTGGCCTTCCCTCCCATGCCTGCGGAAGAGTGGTCATCTCCTAATAAGAGGTCGACTGCCCATGTGTCCATTAGACCCCACCCACTCCAGTTCTACTACCAATTTTTCTAGTCTTGAAGCTGAACCAAAACTCCCAATTCAAAATATTAAGTCCCTGGCATCAAGTTAAACACTAAAATTTTAAGCCTGGAACGTTCTCTTTTCCTGCGGTCATTTGATAAGGAGAGGTTGACAAAGACCCTCTTCAAGAGGGTTAGTGATTTCTCTGCGGGCTGTGCCGTGTCTGCACATAACCCCTTAATATAATAATCTTTACTCAGAAACGCTCACAACTTCAAAGGAGTCATTTTCAAAGATTTGCTTAAATTGAACATGCTTTTTCTTTTTAGACCTCGCTATAAAGATACGGTACTGTTGTATTTGCTGCTGCTTTTACTACTTTTGAAAAATCAGATTTGCACCGAATAAGAATATATCCAAATGGTTCATTTAAAGCAACCACTGATACTGTTTTAAGTCATCTGAAATGGAAATCTGGGCTTGGAGGAAGGAGTTTATGGGTGTTTTGTGTGTGTGTGGGGGGGGTTATTATTCTTTCCAAGTCCCAAAGACATTAATGGGAAAGATGCATCAGTTCTGCAAAGTCAGAAACTTTACCGAGTCGCCCCACTCAGCCACGTGTGGGAAGCATGATGCTCGATTTAGCCCTAATCAACAGGGCTGCACTTCCACTTCATTCAGACATGCGCTAACATGTTAGCAAGGGAAGAAACAGAAGGGGAAAGGCAGAGAGGCCCATTTTCAGACGCTCATTTCTGATGAAAACCAACTTCCACGGCAATGAAATGTCCTACCAATGACAAGCCTCGAATATGAAAATCCCACCTCTCCTTTTTAATAAGGGTGTGTACCACCCTTTCCAAAGAAGGGAGCCTGATTTTAGCAACTAGAAATCTTGCTGAGTGGGAGAAGTGTGGGATAGGATTACTGTCCCTATTAGTCCTAGTTTTTCTGTTCTTCATCTGTGCTAATGGAGGCTCTCTGGTTACCGGAATTGTATTCTTAGAAAATTAACTTTAAAAAACATTTTGTACCATGGAAGAACAATAACGATGGCAAGGTAAAACACAAAAGGCAGTAAGCATAACACACACACACGTATGCACACACGAAGGCCTTCAGGCACTTGGACTCAAAAGTAAACTTAAGATTTAAAAAAATTAAGCAAAATATCATCATACCCAAAGAGAGGATAATAAGGAACAGTAAACAGGGTGAAGGAGGAACAGGTAGGAGAAAAGCAGTTGGTTCTATAAGAAATGAACTTTAATGGTGCTCAACTTAAAACTACAGGGTACGCTTAGGAAACACGCACTGGCACACAGAATACAGACAGACCAGTTTTCAACCGTTTCGTAATTAATCTAAGACAGTTAAATCTTGAAACTACCAAACACAAAGAAAACACAGTACTTCTCAATCCCACTCTGTATGTCAGCCCCAAGGCGCTCTCCTCCAACCCTCTCCCCTCCCACTCCACCTTCCCTGACCCATCTGTCTCCTTCCCTGCCTCCCTCACCAGCCACCAGCCGGCACCAAACCAAGGGAAATGATTGGGTATATAACGCCCTATCATTTTGGGTGTCGGAGAAGCAAGGCATACAGTCACATAACGGAGGACTCTGTGGCTTATCCAACGAGCCCACCTCCACCCAGCTGTCCCTGCAAGCCTGTTGCCTACATTCTGAAAGTCCCTCCAGAAGTCCCTCCAGCTCCCCGTGGGCAGACCAACTTGAATTACTTTTGCAACCCCCAACCCCCGCCTCCCCCACGTGTTCATCAACTTTGTCAGCAGGAAAGAAGGGAAAACCCGGGCTGGGAAAAGGCACCTGAGAAAACAAACACACCAACAACACAGGAGAAATAATTGTTTCAACATGAACTAAGTATTTCCATAATCATGCTACTAAGACTTCAAACAAGTTGCATGAATGAACAATATAGACGTTCCTGGATGGACAATATTTTGAAAATAATTTGCTCATTAGCTTTTTGTTATGCCACAAATTAGTTGGAAATAAAATAAATGCTATTAACTTAGGGGATCAAATCTTCACAATTTTCATATTCCAATTATTCCCACATCTCTAATAAAGAGGACTTTTTAGGTGTGCCAAATAGATGACTTTACAAAGTCTGAAGTCAGAGCTTTACAGATTCAAATTTGTAAATACCCTAATACAATATTCCTATTGAGCAATTGTCATTTCAGTCCTTTCCTGTAGAGATATTATAGAATTCATGAATATCTTTCAGTCTATGAAAGGTAAGAACCACACAGCCACGTGCACTTCCACCAAAAAGTTGTAGGCAATTCCAAGGAGAAGAAATGTTCAAATCCTGAAAAATGCTTTTGCTACTTCCATGGTAGGACTAAAACTCCAGACATGAGATGCTTTGTGTCAAAACCTATGGGGAAATACACACTCTTTTAGGACTCAGCACTTTTTACTAACTAGGTGTACGATTTCCAAAGAATACTCCTGCAGTTACTTTTACCACCTCAAGAAAAAGGGGGGACTACTCCAAACAGGAACAGCCAGTTCTTGGAGAAGCAATTTTCTGAGCTTTGTAACGCTCTGGTGAGCACACAGCAGACGCGGGCTGCCTGGGAACTGGCACTGTGAGACCAAGAGGGAAGAGCAGGGCGCCTGGGGCTGGCTGCTCCCCGAGTTAGGGGCACTTGAGCGCCCAGCAGCCTCCCCCAGTGTCTGTCTGCAGCGAAGGCGGCATCACAGGCTGCCCTCCAGAAACCGGCATCTTGGAGCCTCTCGATACCCCATAGGTAAAGAAGAGATGGTAGGCAGGAAACTGTAGCCAGCGCAGACCAGCTTGTGGTCCCCCACGTTAAGACTGACATGTTTGGGGGCTCCTGGGTGGCTCAGTGGGTGAAGCGTCGGACTAGGGCTCAGGTCATGATCTCAGGGTCCTGGGATCGCGCCCTGTGTAGGGCTCCCCACTCGGTGGGCAGGGAGTCCGCTTGTCCGTCTACCTCACCCCCGCCCCACTCGTGTTCTCTCTCTCTCCCTCTCTCAAATAGATGAATAAAATCTTAAAAAAAAAAAAAAAGACTGATATGTTTGGAATCAAGTCATGTTTGCAGAATGATCTAAGCACAACTCTTACAGGTTTCTGAACTCTTCTGGGAAGATGAATTTGTTCAACTCGCTAAATAAAGCACATTGGCAACTTAGAACAGTTTAAGATCTTAAATTCAAGCCATCAGCCTCAAATTCAATCACAATCTTGTTTAAGCAACCGATGATAACTTTAGAGAGCACACAAGAGTCTAAGTAGTAGCTTTTCATCAACTCTGTAGCTAAAAACCCTACAAAGGGGAAGTGTGCACAAAACCACCTCTCCGACACGTGCCTCATCGTCAGCATTAGAACCAAACCTGAGACCTTCACAGCAGCATTCTGGGGTGACAAGGAACCAGGGTCAGGATACCCTAGCGGGCACCTGGAAAAGTCTGCTGTCCTGACCACAGACCAACGGCCCACTAAGCTCGAGGCAGCTCAGGTGTCCATTCTTCCCCTCCACTTGAATCCAGATACCAAGCGAGGACTGGTCACATGGCTCCAAAAGCTTTTTCTAGTACCTACTCCAATGACCGAAAAGAAATTTCTCAAATTGCACGATGAGAAAGTCATCTTACTGCACACACCCAACAAGCCTCTCCCAAGGAAAGAAAAGTTACTGTGGGATTCTTATGTTAACGAGAAGCCATAAGCTCCTTTTTCCAAGAGGTAATTACGAACCTCGTCCTAGACTCCTCACTGTACAGTGGATGCCCTCCCCTCTAGAGCAGTCAATGAAAACAGGTTTCTACTGAGTGGGTGAAATTCACTTTGTTGTGCTGACACCCAACCAAACCTTCCCAGCTGCTGTAGGACCAGCCCGGCATACATGGTCACCCCTTTCCAGAAGGCAAGAAGGGTGAAGCAGCTTTCTAACGGGAAGTGGGAACAAAGACTAACTCTGTACCGGTGGGCTCTTCACGTGACACTCCCAGCGGGCAGTTGCCCAAGGCAAATTGCCAAGGTCTCCCTGTAAAAAAATGATCTCAGAGTGCACAGACAACCAGAGGAGGGAGAAGAGGGAGGGCAGGAGAAGGAAAGAGAAGAAGACAGACACGCATTCAATGCCAGACACCATTGGCAGGTGTCCCGTATGAACTCCATGCTTCATACGTCAATTAAAAACACTTGGCATTCGATAAATTACATCAGAGGATGTCACAATTACCAAGGTCAGTGGGCTGAAGTAGGCAATTATTTTTATTCTTATTTGAACAAAAGGCATCCCACGAACCGAGCAGCCCTGGGGAATGATCGATCACATAGGTCCTCTCTAGCTCTGCTCTGGTCCCAGTTCTCCTCAGCTGAAACCCTGACTTACCTCGCTCTCAACAGCCCAATGCTTCAAGAGACACCACCAGTTTAAAAGGTTAAAAATATAATTTGGCAGTTAGCAGGGTTCACTTCTAAATTATATGCTCCCCTGGCAAACATGTTTATTTTGTTGCCACACCAGCTAAATCCAGAGCCTCTGGGCAGGACCAAAGAAGCCAAGGACTGCAAGAGTCCACCACACCCCCGGGAGACACTGAAAACCCCAAATGTGCAGAGCCTAAGTGCACCAGTAGAACTCGGCCAACACCAATGCCTTCCCTGCAACCTGCCCTTAGAGAGCCAAGTTACCTGGAACACAATTTTTTATTTACAGGCTAAAATATCCGCAAAAGATTTTCAGAGGATTCCCTGGGTCACAGTTTTTTACCTTGTAAATTAACAGTCTTATTCAATGATTACTAACGTTCAAAAGGATCAACAAGGCAAGCCTAACCCATCAAACAGAGTCAAGCAGACTCCAAATATTGTATTTGGAAAAGCAGAATGGTGATTGTTTTTTTAGTCCTCTGCAGAGATTTCTGCTTAACCTATAACTTAACCTAAAACCTCCACGGTCCTTAAGTATGTCACTCCTGAAACATTATGCTTAACGGGGATCTGGAGATCTTTAAGGTACAAAGCTGAAGTTAAAAGCTCGGCTAAATGTTCTTAGTGGGCAGAAAATGCAGCATTTTGTTAGTCTTTTTTTTTTTAACCCCATTACTTCTGGTCCAGAACAGACACAAGTTCCAGCTTTCGAAATATATTCTATGAGAAAGACTGTTTTCAATTTAATAATAGTCACCATGTGTAGCAAATACATTTATTACACAAAGCCCAAAATGTCAGCTCTTGGAGAAATCTCACTTGAGACAGATCTTCAGTAATAAATTGACTCATCAACCACCAACATTCCACCAAGATCTCTGGGCTACCATCCCTGAACATTTCTCATATCGACAAAATACCTGCAATTTCTGGGTCATTTATTTACTGAGACCAGGTGCCCATAATACACCAGAAAGAAAATCTGCAAGGCAAAAATAATCAGCCAAATACCTTAAGACAGTCTCTTATTGTAATCCAATCAAAATTAAATGAGCAAATTCATTAAGCCACTTTATAAAACCACAATTCACAAATCATATGGACTGCAGCTTTCACCCAAGGACTTGTGCAGAGAGAAAAAGACGATTTCCCTTCTACCTGTTGGCAAGTCACGAGGGTACACGTGTTCACAGAATCAGATCCAGGTACAGTTTATACTTAGAATACAGCTTTGGGGTCGCAGAGACCCCACAAAGAACGAGGAGCTTAATTCAAAATAATTTATGCCACCATAATCCTCTCCACGACGTATGCAATTTTTTTAATATCACATTTCCCTTTTTATTTGTTATAAATCCCACGAATAACCTGAGTTTTAGACATCTCATCATCTATTATGATCCGTGTCAGACCTTGGAGGGGAATGGAGAAAGAAGAATCCTCAGGTGAGGATTCTACAAACTGAATCAGGCAGGGTGGGAAACTGACAAGGCGGGGGCGGGGTGGGGGGGGCAGAGAAGATGGCTTCTACTCCATCCGCCATACGCAACCCGCTCAGTAAAAAGAAACCAGTTAATGTCACGATCTCTGGTTCCTCATGATAAGGATTTTTTAAAAAAATAAAAGGAATGAAAAAATAAACTCCAGTTGGCTTCCAGAGTACCCCAGCTGCCTTGCTTCAAATATTTAACAAGCTGTACTCAGTGCGGCGTGATGGAGGGAAAAAGTCAACAAACAGCCAAGTATGTTTGTAAGGACACGAGAAAAGAACACGGTGGAATTGGCTAAACAGCAGACGTCCTGTACACAAGCATAAAGCTCTCAAAAAAAAAAAAAAATCAAAGGAAAGGAGCTGGAAAGTTAAAGGTGCAGGTGAAAAACCACAAAAACAGCCGGCATACAGACACTCAAGCCAGCTGGGATACGTATCAGGAAAACAGAATGGAGAGAGTATTTATCTGTGATTTTTAGAGTAGATGAGAGACCAGAGCAACTAATTTTGAGGAAAAATAAAGATTTATCACTGTCAAAATATGCTTGGAATTGTTGATTTTTCCAGGGAGAGTTTTTTTTAGGGAGATTTTTCATACTACATATGAAGATCATTTACAGCCCGAAGTTGAAATTACTGTCAGCTCCAGACCACCTCCCGATACTTCTCCACGTCAACCCCCTTATCTTTTTTAAAGTTTAAAAGGAAAATTCTAAATTCACTACCATCTCCTCTCAGGGCCCACACGCTAGTCCATTTTCAACGAGTGCCCAACATATTTATGTGCCTAGGACCTTCGCAATTTACCCCAGGGAGATGCAAACAGGAGAGTATTTTTTGGAAACCAATTAAAGAAATAGAAATAAGCTAAGGACCTATTTTAAAGTGAATAATCCATCCTTTAAAACCCACTCTGGGGGCAAAGAAAAGGGGGAAGAGGTCATTCAGATGAGAATGCTCACATTTCCAGGCCAGCATTTGCTAGTCCACATCTCGCACCACCCACCAAGTGCCAGGCACTCCATGAGGGGCTGAAGCGCTGGGAAAGAGGGCAGGTAAGACCACGGGGCGGGGGGGGGGGGGGGGGGGGTGGTTCCTTAAGAAGGCACTGAGAGCGCCCTAGAAATAACTGCTCCCAGCTGGAGGAAAGAGGCGGAGTCAGGGAGGGAATCACGGTGGAGGCAACACCTGAGGTAAATGCTGGCAGGTGAGCAGGATTTAGCAGCCGTGCAGAAGCACGGGTGAAAAAGAAAGGAGGAACAAAGTTCAGGGGAAAAAGCCAGAAGGTAGGCCTCAAGGGCAAGGAAGTAAGTAACCTTGGGCTTGACTGGGCAACACATACAGATTTAGCGTCCTTCAAAGTGTCCTTTTCTCTAAGCTCCTAAGAAACTTACTTGCAGAAGCCATGCCCTTAGCATACCAGTCGTTGAGAGATCTTTTAAAGATCTCAGTGAACAACACTGCATTTCTTCTTCTCATACCAAAAATTTCCTTAGAACAGAGGCCTTAGAAATCACATGACAATTCCTCATTCTGCAACAACCATCCCCCCCAGGAAAAAAAGAAAGAAAAACCCACAGAATTTGTGTTAGATAACCTATTCCCAAATAACTGGTCTGATGAAGGAAAAAAAAAAAAAGATGTGGCTTACTTTAAAATTTTCCTAGCATTCATCAAATTCCCTTAAAATGAAAGCGAGCTAATCCTTTATAAAGCAGCGCATACACCGTGTATAAAATGAGGTCCATAAAATATTTTGTACGTGGACAATGACTAGATGGTGACTGTACAAAATATTAGCATATGGATGCTTTTCTTCCTTCCTCCAAAATTTTCATTAATACTCTTTGTATATCATATTTTTAGCACATGGCTTGTAAGGTTAATTCCGTGTTACCTGACTAAAAGTGGTCTGCTTTAAAAAAATCTGCATTTACAAATTTATCAGTGGAGGAAAGCGAAGTGATTAGTAATTAAAGATTAGATGCTAACATCGAAGTTATGAGAATCTATGACACATTACTTAAAACTGGCTTAACCCTAGGAGAAATTGGGGTGAAATAATTACCCAGGCAAAATCAAAGAGTATGGGATTCATGTTAACTAACACGGTGAGTTTCAAGTGGATTTAAAAAAAACCAATTAGATCAGAGAAAGATTCACTTCCATTGAACGTAAGGGGTCACGCAGAGCCCTTCTCCGGAGGGAGTAGAGCTCCATTGTCTGAATTTGATCTGAACGGAGGTAACAGGAAAAACAAGGGCAGGCATCCTCTGACCCTTTCCCCGGGCCTGAAGGAGAGGAGCAGAAAGGGAAGGATAAGCAAGCAAAGCTGTCAAGCAGCGAGGAGGGGCCAGCTCCCTGCAGGGCTGTCGCCTACACCATTGTCCACCCCTTCCCAGCTGCTCCAGCCAGAACTTGCCAGGATTTCCATTATCATCACAACTTCAGAACCTAATGCGAACAAGAAGAGTTACACCCTTAATGGAACCCTTCAGGTGGTTATCAAAAGTTATTCCCCCCAAAATAAGTAAATAAATCAAGTTATTACCAACCATGAGAATGTGAGTGACAGGCTTTGGAAACAGAAAACACACAAGCTTTTGAGAATCTGAGATCTGGATTCCAATTCCCGAGCCTCAAAATCCTTCCCTGGCTGTGCAGGATCTCCTGCCCTGACTGCTTCCACACTTCTTGAATGGAGGTGACATCCCATCCTCCGAGTCCTGCTGAAATCGAGCATATGGCAGGGGCCTGGGCCCCTCTGCAAGCCTCCCACACCATGCAAGGGACCCCAAGTTCTTGCTGCCTCCTGCGGTCAGTAAACTGTACAAGCAGCCAGGAGACAGAGCTAGGGGGAAGCTCCCCTTACCCGCTTGGCCTTCCTCCCCCTCCCCCAAATGAGGAGCAACTCTCCACAGCTGCCCCTGAAGCATGGCTAAGGGTAGAACCAGGTTCTTCTCTGCCGGGGGGCAGGGGGGGGTCCCTCAGAGCTAAGGAAGCCTGCAGGCTTGTCACCACTGCTAAACTGGACTTGGCACGATCGAGGAGCAGTTTTATTTTTTATACAACGCGAAGTCTGCATGCTTCGTTATCAGGGACAGGAATTCCAACTAATCACCCCAAACACGAGCTTTGGGTGGGGGAGGCAGGGGGAAGGGGGCACACAAATGATTAGGGTGATGAAGGTTTGTGTCTTTTCTCTCCCATCTGGGGAAAAAGTGAGTTGTGTTATTTTTTAATATTTCAAACAGGAGAACACGGGCAGACCACCACCGGAAGACAATGAACTCGACTGAAGGGCGTTCTAACGAGCGGACGCCGCGAGGTTCACCCTGGTGCGGCTTATTACATTATCACAACCTCCTGATTGAATTACTTTCCTGCAGCGCTTCCAAGTGTCTGCTCTCCCCCCCATATACTATCTAATATTGCTCATCAAGATGCTATATTTGTCCTTTTGTATTTTACCACTTGATATCTTAGGACGCCTGTTAGTTAAGAACACTGTTTTCAGAAATTCTGGGTCATCTGCGCCTTCCCACATCTGTGACCGAGAAGGCTTAACTGGCCTCACAGGAAGGTTGGAACAGTACAGCATAAAGCTACGCCAGCTTCCAGAAGGGTCTAAGCCAACAATTTCATCAAAGCCTTAAAGCTGGCATCTGGTCTAAGTTAACACTTAGAATAGCAAATAAAAGGCACTTTTCCTGACTGCTGCTGGCCGATGCTTCTCAGAGGAGCTGAACGAGTGCCCCTGCAGGAACCGGCGGCATTAAGTGGTGTTCGTGGGGAGATGGAGGGAGGCTGGGCGGGTCTTTTCCCTTCGTGGATACTAACAGGAAGATCGGCAGACAGGGAAGGAAACATCAACGTGCAGCAACACCGGTTTCTAAGCAAAGACAGACCTTCACCTGAGAGGACAAGGGCTGGAAGCCCCTTTCCGAGCTATAAACAAAACGTCAGTGCTAGCCTCTGTGACCAGCAACAACAGCAAAAGAAAAAAGAAAGCCTTCGGGAGTGCGTGCCACAAGTAAGGGGATGAAAGCGCTTTTCTCAAGGAAGGAGGAATAACTCAATGCAGCGGCTTCAAAGTATTTTGGATTATAAAAGCAGGTCTCTCTTGAATGTAACTGTAAGATATTCAGGTAAATAAGAAGGCAAATAGGAGTCATGTTTTTATTCCCTAGAGATCACATACTTCAATTTTTTTGAAAATACAATAGGAACATAATATATAAGTGGGCAAAGCACATATGTAGGTAATTTCCCCAAAAAAAGGTTTATATAAGTTGTAAACATTAAAAAAAACCCATGTAACCTTACTAGTGACCTCATTAAACGAGTGAGGTTTTGTGTCACTGTGTTTAATGAGAATATGCAGTACGGAAAGGGTCTGGGTAAGAAATAAATGAAAAAGGTGCAAAGCTGCGCGCGCACACACACACACACACGACAGGATTTATGAACAAAGGTGTTAGAGTCCGAAAGGCCTGGGTTTGAATCAGAGCTCTGTCACGTGACAGCCCGGTGATCGCGGACACGCTTCTCACCGGCATGCATGGCTCCAGTCCCACATCTATAAAATGATGAGTGATGGTACCCAAGTGTTCTGGTCAGAACTTAAATGCACGAGCAGCACTTTGCACAGAAGCTGGCTAAGAACAAGCACTTAACACAGGACACCGAGACATCACCATCTCGACTGACGCCCGGACCCTCTGTGCACCTCTGTGCACCAAAGAACCCACTGCTAAAAGCAGCGAGAGCCTAGCTGGAATTTCCTCATCTGTGCAGGAAAGAAAGCGGAAAGCTCAGATCCTGATGCTCCCTCTTTCGGGATGATTATAAACTGTGGTTCTGACCGGGGACCAAAACATTCCCGGGTTCTGCACAAGTTTCCCACACTGGGAAGTGAATGAATGATCACTTTATCCCACCACCGCCATCTCTCATGGCTAGACCCAGCGTGAGCCGCCGTCCCCTGGAGACAAAGAGGGGAAAATGATCTACAAGAGAAAACGCAGATCCAGCCGGAGAGCCGATCCTGAGAATGAGTTCAGGCAACTCCTCAGAAGCCTGAGAGTGTGTCTGCCACCTCCACACGGAATACCTCCCCGAAGGCCAGGGCTCCCCAGTCCCAGAGGCCTGAATCTTTACAGGGCCCACAGCACCCTTCTGGTCATGGTCTTGTCTTATCACATGGCCCTCCAACCCCCTAATTTCCAAACGCACAGGATGTCTCTCAGCCCTTCAGCTTCTAAATGTGTCTTACACACACCACTCTCCCCTGTGACCCTCGGCTAATTCCTACTCACCTTCCTCATCTCAGCCTAAATGGAATCCTTCCCTCCTAACAAAACCAAGGTTTCTCCCCTGCACGACACCCCCATGGAACCCTGTACTTCTTGTCTGCGCCCTTCCAGGCTCCATTTGTCTAAAGTCCCTCTTTTGTGATAGGCTCTCGGCTTCATGAAGTCAGGGACCACTCGGTTATTAGCCGCTGCATCCCTAGCACGAGTAGCTGCCGACTAGCTGACAGTTCTCCACTTTCTCTCCTTCCCCAACCACTTCAGCCTCCAGCCAAACACCCCGTGCCTTTACTACTCCTGCCCTATAAAACCCCAGGTCACCCTTCACAACTCCGTTCAGAGGCCACCTCCTCCAGGATCTCACTCCCAACCTTTCAGGAATACACACGCCTCTGACCTTCACCCTGGCAGAAAGAAACAAGCTTCGGAGCGCTACGTACAGACCTACCTTCAAATCAGGCCCAGCTACCGACGAGGCGAGTGACCTGACCTGGAGCCTCACTTCCCAAATAGTAAAATCCAGTTCCTGGGACTGATCAAGCAAAACACCTAACGGAATCTGGCCCCCAGTACACCTGAAATAACAGCGGCCTCCACCCTGCCCTCCTCTGCAAAACTCTGCACCGTGCGTGGTTTGTTGCTAAGTTATTCGTCCTGACCTTAGGTTGTCTGCCCCTGGAGGCCTTTTCCTTATGTGGCTTCCTAAATGTGAAATCAGCAGCGGCATCAGAACAGCAACAACAGCAGCATCAACGCACCCCTCCCGAGTGGTTCATGGTTAGTGTGTCTGTAAGTGCTTGATTTCTAGGAGGAACAGCGGCTCCCATTTTTAATCAACTATATTCATACAGAAGATATATGCAGTGAAACACATCTATCTCTGTATTTGGTACCCCAAATGTCTTAGTGTAGCATTAAGTAGTAAAAGCTCCCAAATTATAGTAGTTTCTACAAAAGAGATCATTTAGAAGTTTATTTAAATTCCTTTGACATTCAGTTTATAAAATTTGATTGCAAAACTCATAATTTTACATGTTTCAGTCCCTCTGATTAAAAATGGCAAACATTAAAATTCCCTAAACAGAATTTAGGGAAATTCAAGAAGTTACATTCACTTTACTATAGGAATTTTTCCTCCCTTTTTCCAGCAACGTGCTCCATTTGGAGGTGGTCACTGGTGGATTCTACATGTATGGTGGCGAGAGCACTGTGCAGGTGGCTGGCGGCACGACTGCTGTCACACTTCGTCCCCTTCTGCAGAGCGGATGACCTGGGCCCGGCCCTGACCGTGCCACCCCAGAGCAATCTCGCGCCTCTGCTCGCCTCTTACCCGGCACATCATCGGTCTCCGCGGTGGGAACGAGACATGTAAAGTACTTCAGGAATGGTGCTCCCTTCTTACCGCTGACAGCCACAGACAGAGACGACTGATAGAAATGAGCTTCTCATCCTGTCATTTCGCCACCCAACTGCAGTGTGAAAACCTTCTTCTGGCCCATCTGTTGCCCTGTACCTGCAGGATGCTAGTGCACGTTACCTCCCCTACTCAAATCTCTGCTGGTTCTATTATTTCATGTCAGGTGGCCTTTAAAAGCCTGAAAATCCGTGCCATGCATTAGCTCCCTGGGTTAAAGCTACTTATGTTCGAGCGTACCAGAAGCACGGTTCCCAGCAAAGCTGGGCCATTCTTCACCTGCCGTGCTCTCAACGAATTTCAGGAGATAATATCGATTATGGAGATTAACGAATGCAGACAGACTCAAAGACGACTTGCCCGTGATAAAGTTATTCCACAAATGCGTTTGTTAGCTAAGATTTTCAGACCATACGGTACTTAATGTCTGGAATAACTCATCTAAAAGGCTGAAATTGTGCTTATTAAAATAATCAATAACCTGAAGAAACAAAAAACAACTCAACAGAAGCTCAGTGAATTATTTCAGATCAGTCCGTCGGGTCTGACGGCAGAAGCACCTGCAGGGGATACTGTGGGGTCTGAGCCGTCAGCCGCCACGTAACAAACCCCCTCAACGTGGAGCGCCTGAACGCAACCACCACGGCTCCTTCATCTGGGCAAAGCTGGCTGGGAACAGCTCATCTCTGCTCCGTGTGGCGTGGACTGTGCGGCCTGATGGGCTGAAGGATCGAAAACAACTTCACTCCCAGGTCCGCTGCCTCAACCGGGCATCTGGAATGGCTGAAGGCTGGCCGGGCCTCTTCTCCTTCAGGGGTCTCTCAACTGCCAGGGCCACTCCCTCCAGCAGGGCAGTCACACGTCTTCATCCGGAGGCTGCCTTCTAAGGCAGTGGGTATTAGAGACTGAAGTTGTACGCTGAAGTCCTAACCCCCAGCCCCCCTCAGAATGTGACTGTATTTGGAGACAGGGTCTTTAAAGAGGTAATTAAGGTGAAATCAGGTCATATGGGCGGGCTCTAATCCAGTATGCCTGGTGTCCTTATCAGAACAGGAAGGGCCATCAGGGGTGGGCACGCAGAGACAAAGGCCGTCTGAGGACACAGGGAGAGACGGCCGTCTGTAAGCCAAGCAGAAAGGACTCGGAGAAGCCCAGCCTGCCAACACCTTCATCTTGGACGTCCAGCTTTCTGAACTGCGAGAAAATAAACGTCTGTTGTTTAAGATGCCAGATCTGTGGTAATCTGTTACGGCAGCTCTAGCAAACTCATACAGAGGACAAGACAGAAGCTCAACAGCCCTTAAGGCAACATCCAAAAGCCACAAAGTGTCACTTCCCTCACATGCACTGGTCACAGCAAATCACAAAACCCGCCCAGATTCGAGGGGCGGGGATTCACCTCCCGATGGGAGGTCCAGCGCGCAAGTGCACACACACACACACACACACACACACACGCACGCGCGCGCACGCACACACACACACACACACACACACACACGGGAACTACTATGGGCCGTATTTGAAGACAACAAGGGAAGAACACGGGATTAAGTCAAAACCCTGAGTTCTCTTACTTGACTGCCAAGCAAGTACAAGACCATCTGGGAAAGTTGGGTCACGTCCGCCTCAACGACATGCCGTTAGGTTCAACCCTCCCACTGGACGGTTTCAAGCGTGAAACCAATGAATGCTCATTAAATAGAAATAGCTCAGGCATGCAAAAAACTATATTGAGAAGCATAAAGTGCTGACAAATAGTACGGTTATCTGTACTAAAACTTTCCCGTACACCTTATACAGAGAGGCCGAGCAAAAGTACAGATTTCATTCTGAATGCTATCTACGAGCACGTAATAAAAGCACCCAAACCACAGTGTAACCTAATGCACTCCCGCCCGGATCTGGTCTGTGTCGTTTTCTGGGATCTGGTGTGAACCACCCTCTTTATGTCTATGGTCCCTGTGCAGAAAGGGCCTTTCCTCAAGGTAATCACTTGATCCATCAGGTGCTCCAGAAATTCTCATTGTTCACCCATCACAAGTTCTGACTGTCAAAAGAGCGTTCTATAACCATGTAGCACGAAGCCCAAGAATTCCAGGTATGGATGGGAAAGGAGGAGGGGCCTCTGCGGTTCCTCAGAGGCCCTGGTAATCGTAAACAGCAGTTTCATACCAACAGCCTAGAAGCCAAACACACAACCGCTGCCTGCTCTGGTTGGATTCTGCTAAGCCAGTACCAATTAGAATGGAAGTACAAAGCTTGAAATAATGATTCTTATCCTAAAGAGAAAGCCTGCGTGAGCACAAAAGCAGGGAACAAACAGAGTTAAATGTCTGAGAGTGAGATGCAGTATGTGGACGGCTGGAAATAAAACCTCAGTCGAGACTGACTTGCCACAGTCTTCAACCTGACGCTGAAAATGCCCCGAAGCATATTTATTAGGTTGTCGTCCGAGAGGCGTGAGTCTTTCCAGCCGTCGTGAACAGGTACGAGTGACCACAGCCTTCCAACGCCACCGCGGCACACTGCAATGCAGCTCAGAGCAGCCCGTGGGATCACAACAGATGGCCTGCTTCCCTTCAAGGCAGAACTTTCTGCAGGTGACAAAACGACTGTTAGGTGACTGATGACAAGAAAAACAAACGAAAGTGGAAACTGGAATATCTGATGTCGTGTTTAGTAGTGCAGGGAGCCTTGAACTTGGGCCCTTAAGGTTGGGAGGACTGTTTACAAAACCGCAGCTGCACTCCAGAATGGGAGTGCTGCTTCCAAACCCAAAATCATTCACTGAGCCCCAGGGCTCCTCTGTGCTGAGCGGGACACCAGAGTGCGCCACACAAATCCATTCCTTCCATGTTCCTGGCGAGTATCTGCTGTGCACCTGAAAAGGGGTGCCCGGCACTCCGAGGCAGGTGCAAGTCAGGGTCCCTGCCCTCCAGAGGCCAGCTGCAAGGGGAAACCAGATGTCAATGAACTCTAGTGGAATGCAATCGCCACTCTGGGCACATGGCGAGAGCACAAGGCACTGAAACACGTTTGTGTCTAGGGATGGTAAATATATGTCCTTATACCTGTTTACACTTCTATTTTCCCTTTGGTTATTTGCTTATATACTCTGCCTCCTTAACTAGTATAATACTTGGAATGCTTTGGCTGTAAGAGCGGAACCCACTCAGGGTGGTTTAAACAAAACAAAACAAAAAAAAAGGAAATAAAAATTGAAAAAGGTGGGCGCTCTCAGAGGACATGGGATTATTTTGTCAGAAAAGCCTTTCCTGATTATTCAGCCTCAAAGGGCCTCCCCCTGCCTTATCCCTAGCTCTCTGCGCTGCTAGTCCCCTACCCCTACCCGCTCAGTCACTCTCTTGCCCTTTAGCCTACACCTGTTTCAGCTGTTTGCCGGCTGGTGTACACAGTCCACCGCTCCCACTGAAGGTAAGCCCCCCCGCCCCCGGCAGGGTGTTGTCTGTCTCCCTGGCTTCGGTACAGGCAATGCTGGAGCAGTGCTGGTCCCCCGTCGGTACTTTTGACACTGCATGAATGGCCAAACACGCAGAGCTCCGCACAGGGGACACAACTAGGTCTCACGAGGGACGGGAACTAGAATCTGGAACTAAATAGCTGCCCGCTGGCTCACGCTCTATTCCCTCCTTGCCTGTCTCATGGGGGGCTCTGGCCTCTGCTTTTCCCTCCGCCCCCTTTTCCTTCTACTCAGACTGCATTCCCCTTCGTAGAAATGTTTTCTCCACTCCCCTTTTGGAGCTGAAAACCCTGCTATGGTGTCCCATGCCCTTAGCATAAAGTCCAAAATCTTTCCAGTGATTTATAAGTGCTTTATGACCTGCTCCTGTCCTCAGCTCTCCCGTATTTAACTCAACCACTCTCCCTGGCCACGCACGGCTTTTCTCTCTTCCTCGGAGGAGCGCGCACACCCACCTCTGGGTCTCAGAAGGCTGTGTGGCCTCTGTCTAGAGCACTCGTTCCCCCTTACCTCCTCCTGGCCATCCTCTCCTCATCCAGGCACGGTGTTAGGGGACCCTACGCTCTGTAGATTGCTTTCTATCTCTCCGACTGGACTGCAGGCTCCAAAGTGGCAGGAACCGTCCCAGGCTTGTTCTTCACTGCTTCTTCCCTCCGTGCCAAGCACAGCGTCCCACACTAGTAGATGCCCGGATATTTGCAGAATAAATAAACGCACTACACATTGGTAACGGCTGTTCACTAAGGAGCTGTGACAAGAATCAGATAGCAGTTCGCGAGGGCAGGGAACGTGATTGCCCTGTCTAACTTCCCTGTGCCTGGACGAGTAGACACCCAATAAATATTTGTTGAATGAATACATTGCTGGCTTGCCTGCTCTAACTCCACCCCTTTCTCTCCCACTTGAGAAAACATATCAGAATGCAAGTGGGGGGGGGGAATGACATTATTAAAGGGACATCTCAGAATCATTTGAAAGAGCGACACTTTATGTCTTGTCATATATGACTGGACACGTAACTCAAAACCGATCATTACGTATGAGATGGTTTGAGACAGTGGTTGAGAATAGCTGATTTAGACAAAGCTAAAAAAATATGAAGCACTTTCTGCTCTTATCATTTTATTTTCCAGAAGCTGAAGATGACAATAAGCTCGGGAAGAACTAATAACTGAATCATTCTTACCCTCACTTTCCTTTTATAAAATAGGCTCTGCAAACCCCGGGAGAAATCTTCACTTAAATCAAACAACGTTCACATTTCCTTTTCAGTTATGTTTCTCCCGTACCAATGAGGTCCACCAGGTTGCTGTTGTCTCCATTCAAAAGTCAACCCACAGCCCCACCTAACTTCCTTCCAGGACGCTATGCTGCTGATCCCTGCACAGCAGATACAAAATCATTGCCCCAGTGTGACAATACTGGTCTTCCTCAAATACAGCAACCGGGATGTTTTTGGGGTTTTGTGTGTACGTTTTAACTCTTGGACAAACTGTGTTTGGTAAATTTGCTGGGACCTGCATCAATATGGTTTTATTTTTGTTTATATAAAGCATCCCCAAATACGGATCACATGAGGAAATACAACCAAAAAATGAAAAGCCCTAATGAAGGTGTCGGTCTTGATGTGTTAAAGAGAGAAACAAGTAAATCTGAGAAAGTCAGACGAGAAACCACACAGACAGCCACATACTCCAAACAAGGCTAAAGTTAGTAAAGGAAAATAGAGCACCCCAAAGCTAGGAACATCGTGACCATTAATAGCCCACAGAATTAGAGGCTCCATCCACACAAACAGATCTGAGCTCTTCGGTTCACCCCACACGCTGAGTGACAGTAAAGATTTTGTTTTCTATATGAAAAAAAAAGTTCAAAGACCTTTTAGTCTATAAAGGATACCAGTGTTTGAAGTCTTTGGGTCCAAATTAGAGAGGAGGATGAGAAAAGGAAAAGTATTAGGGTATATTTTAAGGTTTCTTATTACTACCAAGGGGAGGGGTAGTCAAGGCAAAGTGCCAAGGTTAAAACAAAAACAGCATATAGAAACTGGGAGCCGCTTGTTTTAAAAAATAAAGACCATGAACTCTTCAAGTAACAGTCTTCCTTGTCTTATCTGATAGAATGCTGCACCATCCAAAGGAAAAGGGTAGCCCCCCCCACCACCGACCTTTTAGCTTTTTGAAGACCTTGATCAGTTTCCACTAAACTACTTCATTTTCAGTTATATTCATCAGCGTTCTTTTGTAGAGGTTTTCTTTTTTTTTTTTTAAGATTTTATTTATTTTTTTGACAGACAGAGAGAGACAGCCAGCAAGAGAGGGAACACAAGTAGGGGGAGTGGGAGAGGGAGAAGCAGGCTCATATCGGAGGAGACCGATGCGGGGCTCGAAACCAGGACCCCGGCATCACGCCCTGAGCCGAACGCAGACGCTTAACGACTGAGCTACCCAGGCGCCCCTTTTGTAGAGGTTTTTAGCCCATTTTTGCGCCAAGGATCCCTTTGGCAGTCTGGTAAAGCCTACTGAGCCCTTCCCAGAGAAATGGTTTAAATGCATAAAATAAAATACAAAGGATTACGAGTAAAAATAATTATACTTAGTTCTCAAGACAGTTTTAAGTTATGACACAATAATACACGCCGTTCTGTATTAACGCCAAAGTAGCAAACCCAGCAGCAGCTCTATCTGTTGCCTATACTCCTAATCAAGTGAAATGCTAAAGTGCAGTCTGACTATAGTGAAAATAGAGATGCATTTTCCTCCCCAATCCAAGTTCAAGGATTTCCTGAATTCCATCTGAAGACCCCCAAAACCCTTGGCTGGGAGAGCCAATACAAATACATTTGGCAAAGCATCAAATTAAAAATAAAACCTTGCAAAATGTATTATCCATTCCACTGCGAGGGGAGGGGAACTAAGAGTAAGCAATATTTTTCCAAAAAACCATGATGGGCCATTAGTCAGCACAAGAGCTGCAGGCTTCAAATTGAATCCAGAAAGGGATTCAGCTCCCCTCGTGCAACTTATAAGAAAAAAAAAAAAAACTGAAGCTTTGAGGAACTGACGGCACTGCTGGAATCTGCCCTGAAGTGGGAAAACAGTGACCCGGCAGTGCAGCGATCCAGCTCAGCTGTGAACTTGAACAAATCTCCTTCCTGCCCGGAGCCTCAGTTTCTTCTTCATCAGTAACATAAACGGGCTAAAGGTACACCAGGACTCTTAGGCCCCTTCCAGTCCTAAAATCCTATCCCGATTATCTCTTCCTCATGCTGGCTTTTCCAGCCTATTGAGCTTAACTGCAAAACCGTATTGCCTTTCTTAAGTTTGGAACAGAAAGTTTTACCAAATTTGAATGTCTTCACATATAAACCAACACCAATGAGTCAAATATATGTGTGCCATTACAATGTTTTTTAAAAAGCCTGCTTTGCACATATCTACTTCCAAAAAAGTAATCACAGCCTTAGTCTTTTCTGCTATTTAAAGACAGTTCCCACTGGAATCCTAACACCATCACCTTAAGAGTATTCAAAACCAACACACAGGAAGTTAACTGCATTTTCTACATTTGAACCAAGGAACAGTATTACAGGGTATAGACCGGGAAGGGCCCTTAAAGATGACCTAACCGAATCATATTTCCTTACTGCTGAAGAAGCAAGGACAGGGTAAGAGACTAAGCCAAAGTCACAAAGCCAGTTGGCAAGAAAGCAGAGATTCACTCTGGGTCTCCCGACTGCTCCTTTATGCTCTCCCCACTACACTGAACTGCCTCTCAAATCCAGACATGTTTCCCCAACTTTAACACGTCAGCCAGCTTTAAAATGAATAACAAGAAAGACCTGACAGTTAGACCAGTCATCTTCTCGACCTTGATTTATGTAGTGGGCACGACGAAGGACTGTGGCATGATACATTCACTGGTTGGAACCCAGAAATAATGAAATTCCACTAATCCACTGAGAAGGTGATGACCCTACTAACATCCTAACTACCTGGCAATTCCCTTAATATCGTGTAATACGTGAAAAGACACATATCTGCACGTGGATACAGACCTACTACATATATAGCTCTTCACACGTACATACATATATATGTGTGTGTCTATATATATCCACATATGTGCATATAGTTCCTTAGTCTGCTCTCCAGGATCTCTCACTAACATTGTACTATGAAATTTAGAAGAGAGAAAAAAGAAGATACTTAGAAGAGAACAGAAAAGTAGTTATACACAGTTAAAAAAAAAAGCAAAAGCTTGTATCAATATTGGTCATTTTTAGATGTCAAGATTAACTTTATCAATAAAACCTACTAGAAATTCTCTACCAATATTTATGCCCCACATGATCAGATATGCAAAGTTGATATTAATTATTTGACTGTTATTGTTTTAAGGGGGAGGGCACTGTCTCAAGTCCTGAGAGTTGGATACAAATTAGTAAGGGTCTCTTTCAAGTCTGCCTATTACTATTTCCCCAGCATTCTTTAAAGTGTTCGATATTTCTAGAGAGTCAGAAATCTACCCTCAAAAAAAAAAAAAAAAAAAGACCACAATTCTCAAGTAGTCAATAACCTGACGAGTATCTTCTCAGCAGTCTGATGTCAACTCACACTCCACTTCCTCAGAGAGACCTGCCCCGACCTCCTAGCTAAAGAAAGCGATGCCTACCGAGCGCAGACATTCCCTAAGTGAACCACCTTCCGTGGAGAGCCTGGCAGCACCTGAGATGGCCATGTATTATTCATTTGTTTACGTGTTTCCTTCTGCTGATGCTGGCCACTCGGCACTAAATTGAAAGCTCCTTGCTCACTGCTGCATCCTGAAGAGCTAAGCAGTGCGGGCACATACTAGGTGCCCCAATAACTGCTCTGTGTCTGGGCCCAGGTAGTAAAGTGCCAACTCTGTCCTACTTAGTGTCTCCCGGAACACCATCAGTCGAGGACAAAGCACATGGGATGGTCAACGCATTTACGCTGCCTATTTAGAGGAAGCCTGTGATACCAGGACAATCCTGGATCTCAGTCCTTCCCACGGCTCTGGAACGCCCTGCTCTTGCAGCTATAAACACAAAACCTCTCCAGGCCCACTCGGACACTGCTTTTCTGAAACATCTCAACAATGATTTCCTCAAAAGGAAATAATGAAATAAAGTTCTGGCGTTAAGTTAATCTTCCCTGTCAGGTTCACAGAGTATGTTAAACATACTTTGAAGCCAGACACACAAACAAAACCAAACTCCACAAAATTAGGCTGGGCTGAGTTACATAAGACAAGCTAACCTCGGGCTTTTCCTGTCATTCCGCTCTCCTTCCACTGAACCCTGACATTGGTCTTTTCAGCGCAATGAAGATGCAGGTGGGAAAAACCGCTTATCTGCAAACTTCAAAAAAGGTAAGGAGATTTCCAATAATGCTCCACTTAATACCGTAGCAACAACGTGAGGAGAACTAGACAACTTCCAGGTTGTCTGTGTCTGGAAGCCTCCCTTAAAAATTCTTCTCTTCGAAATTATTTTTAAGTCGGCACTCATTTCAAGGCATTCAGTTATCAAAACACGTTTTTCAGAGTTCCCTGAGTTTCTCCATACCCATGGCTTCTCATCTGGGGGTTAAGCCTACCTATCAGCACTGATGACAGTCTGAATACAGGTCTTTCAACAGAGAAGGACAAAAGCGCGGGTTCCCAGGAGTGACACATCCAAAGGAGGAAATAATCCTTTCTTCTCCAAATACTAAATCCAAGTTGCTCCCTCTCCCGAGTTTCCTGCATTTCCCTCCGCCCCATTCTGCTCCCCTTTCACTGCCCACTTTATCCTGCTTTAATCCTGCGAAGCCTCTCTCCAGGCTTATTAAGGGTAAACAATAGAAATGTCACAAGGAAACTCAGGAAGTAGATGAAGTCTCTAATTGCTGCCGTTTAACGATTGTAGATAATTACTATCTTCAAAATGTGGTTTTCACAGGCGGAGAGGGAGCCGAGGAGGGCGAGCTCCCCGCCGCCAGGAGGACAGCAGCGAGGCCGCTGCCCGGGACGGTGGGGATGCGTCCCCGCGCCCCGGAGCCCGGACGGGCGCAGCCGTGTCCCTGCCCCCTCCAGGACACTCCCTCCGGGGAGAGCCGAGGGCCGGCCTGCCCGCCCGGGTCACAGACAGTTCACTGCCCCCGGGCTGCGGCTACCCGCGGCGGTCACCATAACAATATGCAAAGCGCTGCCCGCGGACGCCCACCGCGCAGATCCCGCTGCCCGCGGCGGCCGAGCCCGCAGCACCGCGCTCCGAGTTCCGGGACCCGGATCACAGTCCACGGGGCAGAGGGTGCCCGGGGACCGGGCCCCAACGGCCTTTCAGCTTCGCCCACTGGGGGGGGGTCTCCCCCGACACCCCGAGTTGCCTAAGACGGTGGTGTCTCGGCCCCGGCCCCTACTCGCCCTCCCTGACCCAGGGCGCGCAGGGAAGTCGAGCAAGGGTCCCCCCCCCAACCCCCGGTATGGACGAGAATTCAGTCCCCGAGCGCAGCGCCCCGCGGGGCGCGGAGTAGCCACAGTCCCTGCCTCCCCGGGGCCGGCCCCACTCCGCTACTTCCTCGGCCGCCGTCCTCCGCTGGGAAAGCGCATCTCGGCGGTCTCTGCGACACCCCGCGCGCGCTGGGGGGGGAGGGGGGGCACCGCTCCCCAGGCGCTTGCTGCCGCGACCCCCGAACCGCCCCCGCCGCCCTAAGCGCCCCAGGGTTCCCCAAAGAGCGCCCGAGCCACCCGACTGCCCCCACTCGGGGATGCGGGCGCCCGGCGGCCACCCAGCCCGGAGCACTCGCCGCCCGCCGCCAAGCTCCCCGGGTCGGAGATCTCGGGACTCACCCCAGTACCACCAGCTCCCCGTATTTCACCGGCTCCTTATTGGGGGCGCAGTGCTCCTCCTGGCCGGGGGAAAACATGGAGCCCCGATCGGCCGCCGCCGCCGCCTCCTCCGCCGCCGCGATCCCCGCCGAGTCCGCGCCGCCGCTACAATCCCATCCTGAGAAGGGGGTGAGCGCGCCGGGGAAGGGCACGGCGGCGAAGGGGGCGCGGGGCGGCCAGTCCCGCGGCTGCTCCGTCGTGGCTGTGCGGCTGCCCCGCTGGGCTCCCGGGAGCTCCGCGCGCCGCTGCCTCTCCGAGCCGGACTCGGCAACAAATGGGACCGGGCAGCAGGGGGACCTGCCCGCGCCGAGCGCCGCCGCCGCCGCCGCCGGAGCCCCGCCGAGGGAAGGAGGGAGGGAGAAAGCGAGCGCGGGAGGGGCGGGGGCAGGGAGCGGGGGAGGGGCGGGGGCAGGACCACGGAGCCGCCCCGCCGGCGCGCGGGCAGGTGGGAGACGCCCGGCCCTCCGCCCAAAGCCCCGCAGCACCCCGCCCTCCCGGCGCCCCCTCCCTCTGGCGCGTGGGGCCGCCCGCGCCCCCTCCCCGCCCCCCTCGGGCCCAGCGGAGGAACGGCCCCCGTGTTATGTAAACATAGAGTAAAAGGGAAAGGAAGTTCTTAAAGGAGCAGTTCTATTTTTTTTTCCTCTCTCTCTTCCTTCCCCAAACTTCAAGCACGGGGTTCTCAGTCCTTGCAGCCCAGTTCTCTAGCAGCTGAAGGCTGCACTGGATCCCGGAAACGCAATAGTCAAAGTTCCCAAGCCTAGCCTAGTAGTCCCCGGTTCCGTTAGATGTAAAAAGAGAACTTCCTCTCGGGGTTAGAGAGCATTTGCTTTCCTGGTGTCACCGTGGCGGCATACATCTGGAGGAGCTGCGCTCACGCACCTGGCTACCTCCTCTTCCAAAAACCAAGTCTTTCAAAGCTTGAAGACATTTAGAAATTTGCAGGGTTTTGCTAACTGGTGCTGAATTAGAGGGAGTTTTGCGTTTTGAAGGCATTTGGAGCACCCCGCCAGTGTATAGGATACAGCTACCCGATTTGTGGTCAGCAGGGGTCCACAAGGTTTTAAAAAAAAAAGTTGTTGTTTTAATCCATACTCCATCTACTTTTCCCATACCTTCTCTCACTCCCCTAAGAAATTTAAGAGGAAATTACCTGGGTGAACTTTTTAGTGAATATAAATGTTCCTTTATTACCATAATTTAGTCAACGCACTGTGTTTGCTTATACTGCATTTCTAAATAGTTACTACTATGGCTTTAAAACAGTTTAGAGTATAATAGATTTACTGACTGCTGTTTTTCATCATGCAGGATTTTATTGTTTTACCGTTTATGAAGCACTCGTAGCATGCTAGAAACTCCATATTATTGCCAGTCACTGCCTCCCAAGACTGTTAAATATTTAGAGAAATAAATACTGCAAAAGCTACCCTATCTATAAACAATGACTGATTAGCCATGACCCTAAGGAAAGGGCTAGAAAAAAATAATTACATCTGTAACCTTCCATCCTGCCGTTAAACACCCTTTACCTACAGCTTATTACTATAGTGACATGATATGCTCCAGAAAATTTTACTTTGGTTATTAACTGATTTTTTTTAAATTGAAGCTTTAGAAATAAATTATTTCAAAATGTCTCTCTTCGCAGATGACATGATACTCTATACGGAAAACCCAAAAGAATCCACTCCCAAACTATTAGAAGTTATAGAGCAATTCAGTAATGTGGCGGGATACAAAATCAATGCTCAGAAATCAGTTGCATTTCTATACATGAATAATGAGACCGAGGAAAGAGAAATTAGGGAATCCATCCCATTTACAATAGCACCAAAAACCATACGTTACCTTGGAATTAACTTAACCAGAGACGTAAAGGATCTATATTCTAGAAACTATAAATCACTCTTGAAAGACATTGAGGAAGACACAAAAAGATGGAAAAATATTCCATGCTCATGGATCGGAAGAATTAACATAGTTAAAATGTCCATGCTACCCAGAGCAATCTACACTTTCAATGCTATCCCGATCAAAATAACAAGGACATTTTTCAAAGAACTGGAACAAATAGTCCTTAAATTTGTATGGAACCAGAAAAGGCCCTGAATCGCCAAGGAACTGTTGAAAAGGAAAAACAAAGCTGGGGGCATCACAATGCCGGATTTCGAGCTGTACTACAAAGCTGTGATCACAAAGACAGCATGGTACTGGCACAAAAACAGACACATAGACCAATGGAACAGAACAGAGAACCCAGAAATGGACCCTCGGCTCTTTGGGCAACTAATCTTTGATAAAGCAGGAAAAAACATCCGGTGGAAAAAAGACACTCTCTTCAATAAATGGTGCTGGGAAAATTGGATAGCTACATGAAAAAGAATGAAACTTGACCACTCTCTCACACCATACACAAAAATAAACTCCAAATGGATGAAAGACCTCGATGTGAGACAGGAATCCGTCAAAATTCTAGAGGAGAACATAGGCAGCAACCTCTACGACATCGGCCAAAGCAAACTTTTTCATGACACATCCCCAAAGGCAAGAGAAACAAAAGATAAAATGAACTTATGGGACTTCATCAAGATAAAAAGCTTCTGCACAGCCAAGGAAACAGTCAAAAAAACTAAGAGGCAGCTCACGGAATGGGAGAATATATCTGCAAATGACACTACAGATAAAGGACTGGTATCCAAGATCTACAAAGAACTTCTCAAACTCAATACACGAGAAACAAATAAACAAATCAAAAAATGGGCAGAAGATATGAACAGACACTTTTCCAATGAAGACATACAAATGGCTAACAGACACATGAAAAAATGTTCAAAATCATTAGCCATCAGGGAAATTCAAATCAAAACCACACTGAGATACCATCTTACGCCAGTTAGAATGGGAAAATTGACAAAGCAAGAAACAACAATTGTTGGAGAGGATGTGGAGAAAGGGGATCCCTCCTACACTGTTGGTGGGAATGCAAGTTGGTACAGCCACTCTGGAAAACAGTGTGGAGGTCCCTTAAAAACTTAAAAATTGAGCTACCCTATGATCCAGCCATTGCACTACTGGGTGTTTACCCCAAAGATACAGACGTAGTGAAGAGAAAGGCCATATGCACCCCAATGTTCATAGCAGCAGTGTCCACAATAGCTAAATCATGGAAGGAGCTGAGATGCCCTTCAACAGATGAATGGATTAAGAAGTTGTGGTCCATATATACAATGGAATACTACTCAGCTATCAGAAAAAACGAATTCTCAACATTTGCTGCAACATGGACGGCACTGGAGGAGATAATGCTAAGTGAAATAAGTCAAGCAGAGAAAGACAATTATCATATGATTTCTCTCATCTATGGAACATAAGAACTAGGAAGATCGGTAGGGGAAGAAAGGGATAAAGAAAGGGGGGGTAATCAGAAGGGGGAATGAAACATGAGAGACCATGGACTCAGAAACAAACTGAGGGCCTCAGAGGGGAGGGGGGTGGGGGAATGGGATAGACCGGTGATGGGTAGTAAGGAGGGCACGTATTGCATGGTGCACTGGGTGTTACACGCAACTAATGAAGCATCGAGCCTTACATCGGAAACCGGGGATGTACTGTATGGTGACTAACATAATATAATAAAAAAACATTTTAAAAAATAAAAATAAAATTATTTCAAACTAACTATAGCCACACCGTTGGTTAGCCAAAGACAAAAAAAAAAAAAATTTAACCACTAACTTGTTTCAGCTAAGTATAGAAATTCTATACTTCAACTGAATATAGCTACTCCGCATTTTATATGTTCTCTGTATTTTTTAATATATATTCTGTTGTAGTTTTAACCCACAAGCCTTAGCTAAGGGGTTGAATGTTTTCTCATCACTAGTGTTTTGATGTGAATTTCCATCTGAATTTTCTGTTTGATTAACGCTACCTTCATCTGTGTACTCTATGCTCAACTTACCATATAGATGTGTGACTAGCAAAGATCTATCAGAATCATGCCGTGGCTACGCAGTCCCCTGTTATTATAGTACTTGGCTCTGTCATTCTAACTTCTCCAGGCTTGTTCTGTTGCTGCTACTGCTCTCTAGGCTACAATTACCTCCTCCCTCCTGCTCTCTTGGCATGCTGGGCTTTTGTGCATTGCATTACACTATTCTGGCTCCGTTTCCTCCTCGCTGTGCTCTGCATCTGCTCTTAGGAAGACAGAAACAAATATTTATTAACCTCCTACTAAGTATTCCAAACCCTAGGCTGAGAGTTTCCCACAGGATGTCCCAGTCTTTGCAGGTTCTCCATTCTAGCGGTCTACCCACGGCGCCCCCGACTTTCAGAGGCCCAGTGCTCTCTTTCTGTTCTCCCAGTATGTCTTTGAGCATGTTTATGGTTCTGAATCAGGTCTGTCTTTCTTAGAATTATTTAGGAAGCGTTGCTTTGAATGAGGTGGGGTTTTTGGGGGGTTGTTTGTTTGTTTGTTGTTTGTCTCAGCGGAGACTTTTACTGTAGGCAGCTCAGGGCTGGCAGCCCAGTTTTGTAAATCACTCTGAGACCCGAAAGCCTCGGGAACGTATCCAGGGACCAGGAATGGAAATCCAAATGACACATGGGCTGAGTGAGGACTGTGGCAAATTGGTGAGCTGATGCCATCTAACATGAGCAGTAGTCACTCGTCTCCAGCAAATGAATGTTTGCCATGTGAGGATAACAGCTCACTATTGCTGACTTTACCTTTTTTAAGAGCCAAATCCTGAATTATATGCCAAATCTCACAATTTTGAACTGTCAAACAACTCATTCGAGTTTGTCTTTTTTTAAACACAGCATGGGCCCACTGAATCTATTTTCTACATTGGGCCTAAGGTCGCCAAATTTGCATTCTCTGATTTCAAGGAAACAGAGGATTATAAGTAAAAGAACACTTTTAAGTGGCATCAAGTGGCAGGGCGGGGAGGAGAGCAGAGTGGTGGGCATAAATTTAACTTCTTCAGAGAGTCAATGACTTATGTCCCTTTGGAAGGCAGCTTGCACCTTTCTCTGCCCATCCTTTTTGAGTTTTCTGCTCACAAATTAAGCCAATTAGAATATTACCTCTACCATCCCTAGCTAATATTAGGGCTCTGATTGTAGCGTGAATTTATCTCTTCTCGAATGTAGTTTTGTTTTAGTCAGCAGCTTCAGGCTGGTAGGACAATCCGGCTGTGCCATCTGCCGACCCACAGTGGGTTTGACTGACCTGGCTGCCAGGGTACACCCGTCCCTGCCTCCCTGCTTCCCATGCCATTCACATCGCTACTAAACCACTCTCCCGGAGAGGGTGACCCACCCACAGCATCCCAGAGGGAGCTGATGTTATTTCTTGGGCTCCCAAAGGCCATATGTTTACTACACAAATAAATAATGTAAGGCTTTCTCTTGATTTCTCTCCCTATTATATCTACCTATTTTAAGTTAGAATGAAAACATGCAGTGAAAAAGTTTGCTTGTCTTAACCATACCTTGAATAAAGCCAATCAAACACCTTCCAGTATTTCTAGAATGAAGAATCTAATTTTGGGTCTTTCTACATTCTATCTTACGTGTTTATGTTTGCAAAGACTTAAAGAGTTAGATGATATAAAAATATCTATGTTTGGACAAACTGGTCTTTTCTTTCTCATGAAACTTAGGTCACATTTCATTTTAAAATTATATAGATGAATATATATTACAGTGCATATAAAATATATATTTAATATAAAGTATTTATATAATAAATTAAATTATAATATTGTATATTACATATATTTTAAAATCTTATTTTAAGTCATCCATAGTCTCATTACCCAGAAATACCCCTATATAACATTTTTTTGGTCAATTTCCATCACTTTTTAAATTTTTTGATATATATAGAAAACATATAAACTATAGAAATATAGTTTATCCTCCTTACTATATTAATAATATATAATATTGATGGTATTGTATACTATATAATATTACATAATATATAATTATATTAATAATATATTAATATTATATTGTGAGTAGTTTTCTCTTGTCAACAAACTTCTTAAACATTTTTGTTGTTTCAGCACATATGTCAACATCTTTAACCATTCCTTTCTCACGGAACATTTGGGAAGATTTCTAATTTTTGGTCTTATGACTAATAAACATATTTACATCTGTTATTACTGCAAGAGAAGAGATTCCTACAAGTAAAATTCTTACATCAAAGGGTATAAACACTTTTAAGACCCTTTGATGAATATTTCCAAAGTGTTTTTCAAAACAGTTATGCCCGCCAATTTACACTGCGACTCGCAGTAAATGAGAAAGCCTGCCTCAGGGAACTCTCACCAGCATTTTAAACCCTTGCTAATGTGACAGGTGATAATTTTTTATTTGCATTTCTTTGATTGCTATTGTGAGGTGCATTCACTTTATTTTATTGTGGTAAAAAATGCATAACAGGAGAGCTTGCCCTGGACAAATTTAGAGTACTGTAGAGTATTGTTAACTCTGAACACAGCTTACCCAGCTGCTGAACTTCTGCATCTTGCAGGACTGAAACCTCATACTCCTTGAAGAGCAACTCTCATTTCTCCCTCCTCACGATCCCTGGTGATGACCGTCGCACTTTCTACTTCCGCGAGTCTGGCGATTTCAGATACCTCACAGAAGTGGAATCGTGCATTATTTCTCCTTCTGCGACTGGCTTATTTTTGAGCGAGCTGTCCTCCAGGTTTACCTACAACATAGCACGTAACAGGATTTCCTTCTTTTTATGGCTGAATAATATTCATTGTGTATCTATGCTATATTTTTAAAAAATTATTTATTTGAGAGCGAGAGAAAGAGAGAGAGAGAGAATGAGTGGAGGGAAGGGGCAGAGGGAGAAACAGACTGCCCAATGCGGGGCTCCATCCCAGGACCCTGGATCATGACCTGAGCCCAAGGCAGACTGAGCCACCCAGGCGCCCCAGTGCTACATTTTTCTTAATAGATTCATCTCTCAGTGGACATTCAGTTTGTCTTCACTACTTGGCTATTGTGAATAATGCTGCAATGAGGAGGGAAGTGCAACTCTCTTTGAGATCCTGATTTCAATTATTTTGAGTCAATACCCGGAAGTCGGACTGCTAGATCATATGGTAGTTCTATTTTTAGTTTTTTGGGAAAACTTTATTTTCCATAGTGGCAGCACCACTTTCTATTCCCACTAGCAGGGCACAAAGGTTTCCATTGCTCTGTATCCTCCTTGACATTTGCTGTTTTCTGGGCGGGGGGCGGGGGGGGGGGGAGTGGTTGCTAAAGAACATCCTAACTGGTGTGAGATCTCGCGTTGTTTTGATGTGCATTTCCCTAATAATTAGTGATGTTGAACATCTTTTCTTATATGGGTTGTATTGTTTATCTTCTTTGGAGAAAGGCTATCCAGTTCCTTTGCCCATTTTAAATTGGGTCATTTCTTTTGTCGCTATTGGGTTATAGGAGTGTTTTGTTTTCCAGATATTAGCTCCTTACAGACACATGGTTTGTACGTATCCCTCCCATTCTATAGGCTGCTTTTCCACACTGTTGATTGTTTCCTCTGCTGTGCAACAGCTTTTTAGTTTGATGTAGTCCCATCTGTCTAGTTTTGCTTTTGCTGCTGGTGCTTTTTGGTGTCAAATCCAAGAAATCATTGCCAAGACCAATATCGTAAAACATTTCCCCTTTGTTTTCTTCTAGGAATTTTACAGTTTCAGGTCTTATGCTCAAGTCTTTGAGCCATTTTGAGTTGATTTTTTTGTGTGGTGCAAGATAAGGTCCAATTTCATTATTTTTCATGTGGATACCCGGTTTTCCCAGCACCACTGATTGAAGAGGCTATCCTTTCCCCTCGTGTATTCTTAACACCGTGTCAAAGATCAGTTGGCCATATTTGTGTAGGTTTGTTTCTGGACTCTGTTCCATTGGTCTATACGTCTGTCTTTATGCCAGCACCATACTGTTTTGGTTACTGTTGCTTTGTAATATGTTTTGAAATCAGGAAGGGTGAGATCTGCAGCTTGTTCTTTTTAAGATTGTTTTGGCTATTTGGGGTTCTTTGTGGTTCCAAAAGAATTTTAAAATTGTTTTTTTCTCTTCTATAAAAAATGCCATTGGGATTTTGATCGATTGCATTAAATCTGTGGATTGTTTTGTGTAATGTGGACAATTTATCAATAGTAAGTCTTCTAATCCATGAACAGGGGATGTCTGTCCATCCATTTGTGTCTTCTCTCATTTCTTTCATTAATGTTTTCTAGTTTTCAGTGTAAAACTCTTGTTCCCTTGGTTATGTTTATTCCTAAGTATTTTATTCCTTTTGATGCTATTGTAAATGGCATTGTTTTCTGTGCCCTTTTCAGATAGTTGATTGTTGGTGCATAGAAATTTTGTATCCTGTAACTTTACTGAATTCTTTTATTTCTTCTAACAGCTTTTTTGGTAGAATTTTTATGTGTGTCTACATAGAGGGTCATGTCACCTGTGAGCAGAGATAATTTTACTTCTTTTCCAACTTGGACCTTTTATTTCTTTTTCTTGCCTAATTACTCTGGTTAGAACTTGCACTACTATATTGAATAGAAGTAGTAAGAGTGGGCATCCTTGTCTTGTTCCTGATCTTAGAGGAAAAACTTTTCATTTTCCACCATTGAGTATGATGTTAGCAGTAGGCTTTTCATACATGGTCTTTCTTATGTTGACATAATTTCCTTTTATTCCTGTTTTTTTATTTTTAGTTTTTTTTTTAATCAAGAAAGGGTGCTAGATTTTATCAAATGCTTTTTCTGCATCTATTGAGAGCGTCATGAGATTTTTATCCTTTGTTCTGCTTATATGGTGTTGAACCATTTTTGTATACCAGGAACAGATCTCATTTGGTCATGGTGTATGAGCCTTTCAGCGTGCTGTTGAGTTCAGTTTGCTAGTATTTTGTTGGGGATTTCTTCATCTATATTCATCAGGGATATTGGCCTATAGCTTTCTTGTGTCTTTTTTTAGCTTTGGTATCAGGGTAATACTGGCCTCATAAAATGAGTTTGGAATCCCAGGATAATGATGTTTCCTCTGGTTCAATTTTTTGGAAGAGTTTGAGAAGAATTGGTATTAATTCTTTAAATGTTTAGTGGAATTCACCAGTGAAGCCATCTTCCTAGAATCTTCTTTGTTGAAGATTTTAGATTATAAATTCAATCTCCTTACTCCTTTTGGTCTGTTCAAATTTTCTATTTCTTCACAATTCAATCTTGGCAAGTTACATGTTTCTAGAAATTTGTCCATTTCTTTCAGGTTATCTTGTTTGTTGGTGTAGAATTATTCTTAGTACTCTCATGATCCTTTTTATTTCTGAAGAAGTGGTAATAATGTCCCCTCTTCTATTTCTGATTTTTATTAGAGTTTTTTTTTTCTTAGCTAGTCTAGCTAAAAACTTGTCAATGTCATTGATATTTTCAAAAAACCAACTCCCAGTTTTGTTGTGTTTTCTGTTTATTTCTGCTCTAATCTTTATTGCCTTCCTCTGACTAACTTTGGGCTTGGATTGTTCTTTGTTTTCTAGTTCCTGGAGGTGTACAATCACATTGTTTATGTAAGATCCTATGTCTTTTTTAGTGTAGGCATTTATCATTATAAAGTTCCCTCTCAGCACTATTTTGCCACATCCCATAAGTATTGATATGTGGTACTTTGATTTTCATTTGTCTCAAGATATTTTGCCATTTCCCTTTCGATTTCTTTTTTACCCCATTGATTGTTCAAGAATACGTGTTTCATTTCTAAATACTTGTGAATTTCTTAATTTTCTTTGCTCTTGATTCCTAGTTTCATTCCACTGTAGTCAGAAAAGATATGATTTTATTCTCCTTAAATTTGTTAAGATTTGTTTTGTTATCTAACATGTGCTCTATCCTGGAGAATGTTCCATTTGTACTTGAGAAAAATGTGCATTCTGCTGTTTTTGGGTGGAGTTTATCGCTTTTTAAACAGCCACGTGGTTGCGTCATATTGAACTTGTGGTCAATAAAATTTTAGCTTTTCGTCAGGTGAACTGCTTTTAAGCAGGATGCATCTCACCAGGACCGGTACAACTGAATTACTGAATCTAAGTGAAATGTTAAATATTTATTCCTGTTATATTTCCAATTTGCTAGGTTTAGACAATCCAATGGGTTCTTTTTTTCCTCATTCTTTAAAGAGGCTTTACTGTAATAAGTAATATATACAAGTAGTAAACAGTCTAAATAATACAAAAGAGTGAAAAATGTTTTAATCCCGTTTTCATCCTGCCATTCTTCTCCCTAGTGGAAACCACCGTTATCAATTTCTTATGTATCTTTCCAGCGCTATTCCTTGTACACATGTGTGTAAATGATATTTAGGAAAACACAGAGAAATGGAAGCACACTAAGCACACTATTCTATACCTACCTCCTTTCACTTAACAAGGAGACCAGGAAAGTCCTCTTTAAGGAGGCCTTTGAGCAGACACCTGACAGCTAAGACAGAGTCACCTGAGCAAGATCTGCGGAAGACCCGAGGGGAACGATGAGATTCCATCTAGAAGGTACAACAAGTACAAATGCCCTAAGGTAGAAATGAGCTTGGCTTATAGTAGGAGCAGAAAGAACTCCGTGTTGTTTGAACGTACTGAGCAGAAACGGGTTACGAAGTAAAGCGGGGGACGTAGGTAGAAGCCAGATCATGCGGGGTATCAGGATAACGATGTGAACATTTTCTCTGCTTCTCTTTGATACTGTAAATCACTGGAGCGTTGGGTATGGCTGTTGACACAGGAGACAACAAAATCAACTAACGATGTTAACTACATGGGTATCGTGAGACTGTAAACTGCAAAGTCAAGGTACACATTTTAGAAGCTACATTATAAATGATTTTTGAAGAAAAGAATTTCCTTTGCTATTCTTAGCCCAAGGCTAGAGTGACTACAAACAATGAAGGGAACTGGAAGAGAGCCTCCCGGCTGTCAACCACCCCAGACAGGGACACGAGGGAAGAGGTTGCACTGAGGCAGAAGAAAGGCATCCTGAAAGTGTGGACAAAGGACTAGTTTACAGGACAGAGACCTCAGTGCCAGATCACCAATCCCTTTATTCCTGCTTAGTTATTCCTTCTGTGAAAGAAGAATGATCATTTCCTGCTTATATATCTCTCAAGGTTTTCGAGAAAATCAAATGGGATGATGCCTGTGACAGTAACCTGTGGGCTGCAACGTATTGTACAGTGTTGTCATTTTTTGAATAAAACTACAGGAAGAATTTTGTGGAAGGGAAGATGTGGAAATATTAAAGAAAAATGAATCAATAAATGTGTTAAAAGCTTCCTGTACTTGTTTTGTGCCGTCCTGTGATAACAGGTCAATTTGATAAATATTTACTTAGGACCTTTTATTCTGAGGCCCCATGAGAGACACAGAAAATGATCAAGCCACATGTAAGACGGCAGGGAACTAGGAGTCCCAGGAGCTTACATTTGGGAGGTAAACTCCTCATCCCAAAACGAGGGACAGAGAGGGAGGGTGCGGGGCCCTGGTCGGCAGAGTCTGCACCCTCTGGGCTTTCCCGCTAATCGTGAGATGTTCCAGTTGTAGCGGCTAGAGCCTTAGAATCTAAAGAAATGAATCCAAATGAGAATGCTTTCTAAACTGCGAGGTGCTGTACACTGGCATGACTGGGAGGGAGCCCGGGAAGATCGCTGACCTCAGAAAGCTAAATCTAAAATTTTGATCTAATGTTTCATCCGTTTCCGACCTGCTTATGAATGTTCACCTGACCTTGAATTATACCGGATGCATTTGTTTTATTTTCCCCTTTTGGCGATCTTTTAAATTCAGCCATTACAATTGCATATGTGAAGTGACTGGATGTGTTTAGTTGCAGAGTTGACACATGAAGCAGTGACCTAATCTCCACTACCGCATGCCAGTTCACATGAAAAATCCAAGGGCACGCTGATACGGACAGCTCAGCACAGATGGGACTGACCCCCACAGTCAACAGCTAAAGCAGGAACGAGCACCAGATAACAGTAGAAGTTATAACTACTCCCCTAAGCTAAATAATAAGGCAAAATGACATTTTTCATTCCTTTTGAAAGTCCTTAAACCAAGGTTGCAGCTTATTCACAGTAAAGGGGAAATGAAACACTTTAAGACCCACAAAATCAAAAGTGTCAATTCACAAAATAATCCACCTGCCTGGTAAACTGAAGCTCCTATTAGCCTCTCTCTTTGCTTGGTCAGTGGTCAGTTAAGCGAGGGGTCTTTCCCCTTTTGTTGTACTCAATCTTTACGTTGTGATTAGCTAAAGTCAATATGCAGAAAGATCTGCAGTTGACCAAAAACAAGCCATAAATACACAACAGGGAAGTAAAGAATCTTCACTGAACTAACCACATTTATTTCTTCTATGAAATAATGAACATTTTATTACATGTTAAGCATTTTATTAACTGCGTCCTTGTCTATGTTCAGACCAACAGATGCCGAAAGCAAGTTAAAAAAAAACTTAAAAAATCAAATCCCTTGTCCTCCCCTCCTTCTCTAAGCATTTTAAAATTCATAATCTTTCTGGCATTTATCACAGACTCACCATATGTTTGCTACTATACATCGTATTCAATAGAGAACTTTCTTGCACTCCATAATCTTTTTATAATAAAATCATATGGGTATTAAGTTGAAATGTCTATAGCTCTAAGCATATTTTTTCATTCACAATTAGCGATTTTATTCAGCAACTTTTGAGGATAACGCTATACCAGCTATCTATTAGTGCAAAACAAAATACCCCAAAACTTAGTGGCTTCAAACAAAACCCAAAACCACCCTTGGTCCCATCAGCTAGGGTTAAAGGATGGGTCATGAGTTCTAACACATCTGCTATGGGAGCAAGTGGGATGTGAGCTGGCAGAACACCTCCAATTGTCTCCTACAGCTATAATTCCAATGGAAAGAGAGCAGACACATTTGAGTGTAAACAAAATGTTAAAGTATGAAGGAGTTAAATTTAGTACTACGTGTGGGATAAAAATGAGTAAGAAGAACATAGCCAAAGAAGACACATTAATTCAAGTAGGCAAAGAATAGTGAAAGGGGCCAACTACATAAAAGGAGAGAAGGAAGTTCATCCCAGGTGAGATCTCTGAAAGATTTGAAATGCAGGATGAATAATTCAAACTTGAAAAAAACTCGTTGAAGATTTTCAGACGAAAGGTGATGGGGTCCACATGGCGGGAGAGATATTGACATTCGATCACTGAAAATAAGTGAATAGTGAGTGTCTCCTGCGTGCCAGACCTCGTGCTGTGCCCTGGGACTGTTTGAGTAGTGTGGTTCTAGAGGACCTGAAGGGCATTCACTGCCTGGACGGCTGCCAAAGGACTCTACTCTTGCGTGTTATTGCAGAGAGAAGGACAGTGAAGTCAGAACAGCTCAATGACAAAAAAAAAAAAAATGCAAATTAGAGAGGGACATCACCTTTAGTATAAAATTTCACGTTTCATTCTTTGGTCTTCTCCACCTATAATTAAAGATAAATATGGGTAATGTTATACTTCTTTCACAGAATCATGAGAAATGCAAAGTCTGGTTTCATTTTAGTGTTAAAAAAAAACGGTGTCAAACAGAAACTTCATGGCTGATCATCATATGGGCTTCAATAAATCTCTCTCTCTCTAAGCCTTAGTTTCTAAGTACAGTAGGTAGTAATAACCAATAACGTGGACTGAGTCTTTATTATGTGCCAGGCACTGTTGTAGAGGCTTTATACAAATTAACATATTTAATCCTTATAATAACCAGATGAGATCGATCATTATCCCCATTATATAGATGAAGAAATTGAGGTATAGAGAATTTAAGCCCCTTGACCAGGATTATACAGGTAGTAAGCAGTGGAACTGTGTTTTAGACACAAAATACCCGGCTCCAGAATTCAGGCAATACGCTATGGTGACTCGCAGTTAATTTTTAAATTTAAAATATTTTAATTTATATCTCTTGGAATTATTGGCTGAATATCCTTTTATATGCCTATAGTCGTCAGCAATTTGTGTCATACATACACTTCTAGCATGTAGGACCATTTAACTAACTGGGTATCCTTCCCTGTCGGAAAGCGACCGAAAGCACAGGGCCAAAGACGCCTATTCACAATATACTGTGGGGTGGGGTGGGGGGGCATCATAACCTGTCCTGGTCAAAACTCCTGTAAGAGCTTGAAGTTCTTGAGGCCATTTCAGGCACCCAATACTCGCCTGAGCACGTGAGACAGCCATTGCTCTCCTGCCGGATGCCAG
The DNA here is from genome assembly GCF_023065955.2 of Ursus arctos. Lineage (NCBI taxonomy): Eukaryota > Metazoa > Chordata > Mammalia > Carnivora > Ursidae > Ursus > Ursus arctos. Next base: position 43,555,620 of record NW_026622930.1, on the reverse strand, counting down.
TGGTGAGAGGCTCCATCTTTGCTTACTGCTGTACCGGGTAGGAACCACGCACGTGTATGTCTGCCTGCGCGCGCGCACACACACACACACACACACACACACACACACACACACACGCCACTCAGGGTGGACAGGCCGTTTGCTCTCCTCGTTATTACAGACGGCTTGAACATCCAGCTTTCTCCAAGATCACTTCTGCCCCAGCTGCCAGAGGGACTACTGCAGCCAGCTGGTACGTTTGCCCACGTGAGTGAGAGAGAGGTCCAAGCTGGTTGCTCTGGGAAAGCAGGCCAACATTAAAATGCTTTGCATGGCTGCTAACCCCCCAATTTTCTCAAATTTCATTTTTGAAAGGATCAATGTCAATATAATAAATATCAAATTATCAAGTTTCATGATCTCATGTAAGTTGGCAGTCCTTGGCCTTTTTACATAAACCCAGGATAAGAGGGTGTTGAAGTTTGGCTTTTTGAGTTACAAGAAACAGAGAGCCTCTTATGATACTCTAAGAAAAAAAGGAGGTCTTGCTACAAGTCTCCAGATGGATTAAAAGCGGAATTGGGGCAGCTGTAGGCTAGATCCTTCGGAAGACGCCTGCTTTCTAACGTATCACTACTCTTCTCGTTCTGTCTCTAGGTGGGTTTCCTCTGCCGACTCGTATTTCTTCCCACTTAGACTTTGGCAGAGCACGTTGGAAATCAAGTCCCTCCATGTTATAATGATTAGCTTCTGCTCCTGATAGTACTTCCTGAATTCCTTTCCTTGGCATTCCTTAGTTCACATTCCTGAAAGAGGGAATACGGTTGTAGGTCAGCTCGGTGGTCTGGTCCAGTCAGCGGCGGTGATGAAGCCGAGTCAAAGGATAGAAAGCGTGACTTGCCAATGGCTCTCGCTCTCTCTTTCAAGTAGAGTTCGCCTCACTAAAAGCTACTGTAGGTTGACAGGTACCACACACATGTCTAACGTAGGTGAGATATTTGGGGCTGAATTGAAGCAAACTCTTGGTAACAGGGCACTAACCGTATAAATTTAACACAATTAAATGAAAATGGCATCACCAAAACAAGTTTTTAATGTTCAAATTTACAGTCATTTCTAGTCAGTCTTTAATTTTTGAGACATAACCACATTTTACAAAGTTAATTCTTCAGTAAATTCATGTTTTAGTTTTGAAGAAAGCAGATTTTTAAGTGAGTAAATTATCAGAGAAAAGTTCAAGGCTACTTACAATCTCTTTTATCTGCTTAAGCTTCAAAAGTGTCCCTAGCTTTTTCAGTCCTTTCCCTGGAGTTTGAGTTCCACTATCTCCAACCTCACTTTAATTTAGGCCAAATGATCATTACAAATGAAACTGCCAGAAGCAACAAGAAATGTTCGAAGGATTTATCTTTGTTATTTGGCTTCTAACTGAGGACCTACGAGGCCAGGGTTCACAAAATTATCCTCTAAAGATAATTTGTGGGAGAAAAATAACAGATTCAGAGATGAAGATGTATTTTAGCAATAAAAAGTGAAGTAGTATTAGGTACGAAGAATGAGACTGAATTTTCATCACTTTAAGTTTAAATGTTGTCATGACAATTAATCTAAACAAAAACATCTCCTTCTTCCAAAGACTAATTTTTAGGTGAATTTTGAAGTTTCTTGATCTAGATATATCCTTCATTTTCTCTTGCCCACACCCCTTTTTGGAGAACTTTTCCTGTTAACACCCCTGAAGGGGTATGACTCGTCCCCTTGGCAATTGGACCAAGAGTGGTCACATGACTCAAGCTAGGCTGTTCAAATGATCTCTCCCAGAAAGTTTGGAAATTGAAACACTGACTGAATTATCTACATTTTAGGCTCTAGAGCCATAAGGTCATACAGACTTCGTAATAGAATTGGCTTCTTGGCCAAATTAAAAACATAACTAGCATCAAAGTTAAATGCAGCTGAAGTTATGGGAAAGCAGACTCCAAAAGGCCTGCAGGAGAGGCTGATTTCCACAGGGAAGTTGGAGCTGATGTGCAAAGGGAAGTAAAGACAAGATTCTGAGAGAGACCAAGAAAACCACTCTGTCTGCAGATATTTGAGTTCCTGTAAGTCCCCCGGCTGTATCATCAGATTCATAGAATTTCTTCAGACCCTTACAATAAATTCCTCTTTATTTCTACTAGCTCTAATCTATTTCTTTTTCTAGTAATGAGATGAAAATAATTGTTTCTTGTGTGCGTACTTTCAAACTGGACGAAGACCGCGTCTAATATGCCTCAAAAGACAAAACGGGCCGGCCTCTACCTCTTCCAGTGCTCCCTGAAAAAAAAAGCAACTGAAAGCAAACACCAAAGCATGCATATCTTAAGTATTTGCACAGAACAGCAGTTTCATCCAAAATGGGATTTGATGAGTAACTTCTGTGACCAAGATGGAACTTAATAGAAAAGCTTTTCCTAATAAGATGGATGATTCAGTCATTACTGTCATTCAGCAAATTCTATTGAGTGTCCACTGTATGTGCTAAGTACTGTAAACAGTTCTGAAGCCCTCAAGGGGATTAGGTGAGTTATAAATAAGGTTGCCAGTAGGACTATGAGTAAATCACAGTTATTATATAACATACCTTAGTCCATTGACTGCTAAGGATGATTTCAAACGGAGAGCATTGGGCTGGAGAGCTGGCGGTGGGGTTGAGCCACGTGTAAGAAATCCAGATCTTTCTTGCCTGAGTTTCTCTGGCAAGGGCTTCCAGGTTTAAACAAAGTCCTGTGAGCAAGTTTCTGAGATAATTCTGAACAAGTCAACAGACATCAATTAAAAATGTACTATGTGCTAGGCACTAACCAAACACTAAGATGAAAAAGGCTTGGCTCCTTGTCAAAGAGCTTTTGTACTAGAAAGTGAACTAAAATAAATACATCCCAATGGCTTTTATAAACCCTTTTATATGACATGAGAGATATCATTCACTCATTAGCTTCCTGTTTGTATTGATGCCTGAATGTTGTGTTGGTGAATTCTGTAACTGTTTTAGGACCTTTGTGACTTCTCCTTGATCTCTTGCCATTAGTTTAAACTCTATCCCATTAGGAACAGATGTGATTCCAAATAATGTCATTATAATTTGATAAGAGCATTATAACTGAAACCCCTTGACTTGCTTTGTGGATAAAGCCTAGGAAAGTCTGCTAAGTCCCAGCCCTGGAAAACACAGTGTCAGTCTTCAAGTCATGATATAGTTCATGCCATTTTTGTTGTTGAAGCAAAGGGCAAATGGCATAACCCTCTGAATCCACAGATCGCAAGCGAGTTGAAACATCAGTTGTCGGCCCAGGAAGCAAGTCAAAAGAGAGCAATCTGGCACAAGAGCTGGAACTGTCAGTCACATTAATAGAATAAAGTAGATACAAAATAACTACGGATTCCACCATCAAATCGCCTCTTTCTTCCACGGCAGCTCAGGACACTCTCCTAGAATCTTTAAGGGCCCCGGCACAGTTGGGGCTGGAGACTTAGAGGGGAGAAGCACAGGACGAGAAAAGATTTAGAAAGCATCTTGCAGATGCACCGTCCTCCCTAAGTGCTTCATAATCATGATGTTATGGTTGAATGCCTATCAAATTATAGCTGAAGCCCAAGTCAAACACAGGCCTTTTCAGAGCAGTTACTACTCACTTAATGGTCTGATAGGGCAAAGGATAAATTCTTGAAAATGTCAGGTATTCAATAAGGCATATTCTTAGAAAAAAAATCCTTCCAGAATTCAGGCTTATCTAAGATAAAAGTCATGGTTCATGTCCAGCAGGAATTTATAAAGATAAACACAAATGTGGCAGTATTGGTCCCCAAAGCTCCATAATCAAACTAAGAGATTTTTAGCCGCTCCGAATCATTCAGCTATGTCCTCCAAATGCCATTCTACTGAGAAGCAAAACACTCCATAGTGAATATTTTAGCGAGGATTCAAATGGACCCGGACACTAAAACCTTGAGAGTAGGTAGATTGCAGCTACAGAAAGATGGAAAGAGCAGATAAATTGAGTAAGTTAATTAATAAATCTGAATTCCAGGGCCACCATTTGCCGGCTCTGTGACTTTGGGCAAGTGACTTCACATCTCTGAACCTCCATTCACTCTTCTGTAAGATGGCGGTAGTAAGAGCTGCCTCACAGGGTCACTGTGAGAACCGGGAGAAGGGATACGCGGTGCATAAGACCTGGCAGGGGGTGGGCGATCCATAAATCTTGGTCCCCATTCCCCAGCATGGCCTAGAAACAAACGCCGACGTACAGCTTACTTTTCACTGTACTTCTTTCTCCCATTGGGTTGGGGAGGCAACACCGCGGAGTGGGTGAAGCACACGGCATGTGGACCTGAACTGCCAGGGCTCAAGGCCTGGTTTTACTGAGTTCTAGCTGCGTAACTTTGGGTTACTTACTTAACCTCTTTGTAACCCAGTTTCCACTGAGGATGAACTGAATTCATACAGACACCTGGGAAAATGTCGGGTACACAGTGAAGCTTTAGTTACTATCATTATCACCCTCATTGTTAACTGTGTCCTGGATAAAATATATTTTCCTTCAAGGAGCTTTATTCCAGTTAAGTTTTTCTCTCCACGTGTCAACTCATGGGTAATGGGCATTTTGAACCACGGTGGCATTTCTCATTCTCATGGCAGACTGTATTTTTCCAAAGACAACTGCAACAATAAGTCCCATTTCTTGGGCTCTTCTGTGATGTGACCTGTCACTTCTCCATCAGCAGGTGGTGTCTCCCTCCCCTTGAACCTGGAGGGGGGGGCTTTCACCGCTTTGGCCGAGAGACCGTGGTGGGAGTGAGAGAATGGGTCACAACAAGTGATTACGCTTCTGCTCTGTTCGCTGGGACGCTTGTATTTGGGTCCCTGAGGCTGCTATGCTGTAAGGGAGCCAGAGCTCGTGGAGGGGACACACACCCGTCAGCGCTCAAGTCAGCTTAGCCCAGGTGCCCGATGCGGGAGCCCCAGAGGATTCCAGCCTCCAAGTCTTCAACGGCACCCTCAAGTCTGAAGCTGTCTTAGCTGAGATCTCCGACACCCTGGAACAGAATCAACACAACCCTTGTGTGCCCTATTCAAATGCCTGATCTGTAGAATCCATGACCATATTAAACTGTTGCTCTTTTAAGGTGCTATATTTTGAGATAGTTTATTACGACGTTAACTGGAACACTTTCTTCCAAGGAGAAAGTTCCATTATTTTAAAACTTTTCTGCAGTTAACATGTGAGAAAAATTATTTTTTGATGAACATAAAATATGGCCTTCTTCATAATAATTCACGGTAGTAACTTGGAAAACAGACACTTCAAATCATATAGATTTGTGTGAGTTGACGGGCAGGGCCTGGAACTGGTGTTTATACGTTACATGTCAAAAAGGTTTGCATGGTTTTCCTCCCCCTACACGTGTGCAATTATTTTTCTAGAACTAAAGTTCCCGAGAAGAAATCCCTTTTTTGCAATTGGAGCAACAAAATCTTTCTGGTGTTTCCTAACTCTGAAATAGAAATCACTTAGAAACGCTCAAACAGCTGTATTCAATTATTGCTGAGCATTTCAAGTAGCGAGCGGGCTCAGAAAAATGCTGAAAATGACCCACAGCGACTTGTGAGAGTGGCAAGAGGGTCTCTTTCGACCAGCGTTTCCACGCGCGTCTGCACGCCTGCTCACCAGTGACCTCTGTGCAGCGGCGCCTCGCAGGGGCCAGGCCCCTCCTCCAAAAGTTGTAATACTTGTAGCTAGATAGTGACACAAGACACTGAAACATAGGGTTTGCGCCGTGTGAAATAAGGACACAGAATCCCGTTTCTTAAAGTGAAGCTTTCCTAGGAACAACCATCTGTCCTGTTGTGTGCGTGGTTTTTGTTTTGTTTGGTTTTGTTTTGTTTCCCGAGCTATCCTGATTTTGAACCAGACGTGCTAGTAAGAGCTGACCTGAAATATTTCTGTACGGTCAGCTTCTGCCACCTTCTTGAGGGGGGCTCCCTTCTGTCCCTTCGGTGTTGGAGAGAGGCTACGGGCTGACAGCGAGGGACACAGGAGGCTAGGGAGCTGAACGGCGACAGAACTCTACCTGCCACGTGGTCGGAAAACTCTCCAGTTTCATTTCTTAGGTCTCTGAGCCTTTCTTGCTCTTAAGCAGCTTCTTTTTGCATGGACCCCTCCCTACTTCCTACTGTGTAAGTGGCTTGCCGCCGTGACCCCCGGGGCTGCGGTTTAGGCAAGAGCTTTGCTCTTAGAGACATCGGGATTTGAACTCTGGCCCCGCCGCCTACTAACTGTGTGACTTTGCGCAACTTACATTGAGTCTCTGGTCATCCATCTCTTAACCTTGAAAGCGGAGACAATAATATACCTACCATGCAAGACTCTTATGAGAGCTAAAGAAATAAAGCATCATAAGCATATACAACAGTGCTTAGAGTATAACCGAATGTTCACTCCATATTAGCCGTTAGAGTAAATGAACACGTATCAGAGATATCAGAACAAAGAAGAGCTTGAGACTCCAGAATTCTCGTTCTAAGACGTCCTTTGGATTTCAGTTATTTCCAGGCGTGCTGGAACAGGCACAGCTTGCAAGTCAGTAGAAGTACTCTCGGAGATCGCCTAAGACCGTGCGGATGGGCTTTGCCGGGGTCAGGCCCCTAACGGGGTCACGCCTTCCTGCTTACGAGGTGCTAGGTGTTAGCTGCAGGTTCCAGCAGGGCTGGCAGTGAGAAGGGATGCACCCACAGCAAGCTTCCTCCTCCAGGCTCTGGAGTCAAGGTACACCCTTCCTTCCATTCACCACAGCGAGAAACTCTCCTGATAGCCTATTAGTGGCAAGCACGCACATAGCCACCGGCCACAGGCGTTGGACACCTGATTCCAAGGTATGTTCTTTAGGGAGAACAGTGCATCTCCTCCCATATTCATGTAACAGGCCAGACCGAAGACCCGGGTGGCACAGGTGTGACTTTGTTCGCCACATGCAGCAGCAGCACCAGGGCCCTGGGAATGAACGTGAGGAAGGTGACGCTTGTCTTTCACTTCTCATTCCGCTTTTCTTCCCTGCGCCCCTCCCTCAGTGCCAGGATCCTCAATACCCCCCCCCAACACCAGCAGTACCCCACTCTCATCTTCCCTCTCTCCTAAAACGTCCCAAGCTCCAAGAGACTCTCCCTCGGTTTTCAGCAGAGCAACACTCATTATTCTTTACATAAATTTGTTCTCTGGTTAGATGAGTTCACAGTAAGCTATGAATGACCAATCAGTCCTGGGACTTAAAAATTTAGTGCAGTAAGTTGGATTGTGGTCCGTCCCCCCAAAATATGTCCGAGTCCTAACCCCCACTACCTGTATGTGTGACCTTATTTGGAAAAAGGGTCTTTGTAGCATCAACAAGTGAGGAATCTTGAGATGAGATCCCCCTGGATTAGCTGAATGGGCCCTACATTCAATGATAAGTATCCTTAGAAGAAGAGAAGAAGATAGGGAAGACAGAGTCGGAGATTGGAGTGATGCAGCCACAAGCCAAAGCACGCTGGGATCCCCCAGAAGCTGAAAGAAGTAAGTTAGGGTTCTCCCCTAGAGCCTTCAGAGGGAGCGTGGCCTGCCAATACCTAGTATTTTGGCTTCGGGCCTCTAGAGCTGTGCGAGAGTACATTTCTGCTGTTCAAAGTCGCCCAGCTTGCGATCATTTTTTTATGGCAGCCCCAGGAAATGAGTATACCCAGTCACCCCACCCCACCACCTGAGGCCCACTGAGGCCCACGGAGCATGGAGTGCTTCCCTGTGCGTTATTTTAATGAATCTTCCCAAGGAGAGCGAAAGTAGATACCCAATCTGGCCTTGACAGGTAAAGAACCTCAAGTCAAGAAAGGGTCACCAACTTGCCCTTGCCACAGAGCAAGGGTGCAAACAGTTGTTTCTACGCTATCAGTTTCCAGACGGCTGCTGGTTTTATTCTAGAAGAGAAGCCTATGGTTCCAATGCACTTTAGACTGGCAAAAACGTTTCGCTGGTTCATCCTCCTTGCCTCACTCTGCCACTGTCTGGGGAACACAGGGCCCCCAAGGCCTGGCTTTCACATGGTGGCTGACCCAGAGAGAGGAGGGGAGGAAGCAAGGCTGCCTGAAGTACCATAAAACATAAAAACACAATTTTTATGGTTTTCCGACTTCCCTTTCCATGCATGCTCCTTTGTCCAGGCTCAACCAATACCACCAGATCGTGGCCCGTGTCTAATTTGTGAATGAAGACGTTAGCAGTGCTGTTAATTCTAGCATCATCGTCAGTGCTTTGTACACATATTTTTTTAATTAAATGATATTATCAAATTGTGGTCACAGTTCCCCATCTTCTAATTTTCAATTGTCCTTTCATACTGGGAGAAAACGCGAAAAAATACTTCAATAGCAATTATGTTTCCAGTTACATCTTTCAATACATTTCAGAAACATTTTCTTCCTGGGGGATTCGCGAGGCTCACCCTTAAATTTTTCAAACCAATCTGTAGATGACATCAGCTCGCTCCCTCGTAACTTATGGAGGCTCCAGGCTCCTGAGATATCAGCAGCAACCCATCACTTTTGCCTTCTTTTACTCATCGTTCTCATCTACCCCTGCTGGGAACTGTTCAAATGTTCCAGCATCTTTGTAAGGAGGAGAGGTGCTGAAATTGGCATGTATTTATTGAGTGGCTCCCCTGTATCTAGAACCGTATTCCAGTGGCTGTAGAAATAAGCCAGAAAATCGAACTCTGGATTCTCCAGGTCTCACATACTCAAATCTAGATGAACTTGTGACATGGCTACAAAAAAAAAAAAAAAAAAGAAAAGAAAAGAAAAAAGAAATTATGCCATCTTCCATGAGACAGAAACACAAACCTGCAGCCTCGTGCAGCTCTTTCACCTGATAAAGCCATCATGAAACGGAAATAATTTGTCTGTTCCATTTCATTTTCTCTGGACTAGAAGGAACTTCGTTTACAGTGAACACTTAGTTCTGGGTATTCTGGCCGCTCTGAAACTTAATGGAGTAGGAGAGAAAGACAGAAGAGGGAGCGGGTTACATGAGAGGAAAACAACACACTTTGTTAGTGCTTGAGGTGACAAACTACTTTCATTTTTCTAATATTATGTCACAGAAATAGAATTCACTGGAGACTGGCCAAGACTGACAGGCCAAGCCCAAGGAGAGGTGGTACAGGTGAGGTTGTCGTCTGAAATGTGTACCAAGAGTCAAAGATGAAAAAAATTAGGAACCAAAACCAAGCACCGAGTGTTGAGAGAGAAATAGTCAGAATGTTCTATTTCTGATTGCCCTTCTTTTGAGCCAAGTTTTCTTAGTTTTTTAAAAAGAAATTGAAAATCAATCCAGTACACACACCACTCTTCAGCTCTTGTTACTACAAAGCGTGCATTCAATTTTAAAGTAGTATTGCTGAGAATAAAGCCATTAAGAAATGCTAAATGTGGGGGGGGGTGCACCTGGGTGACTCAGTTGGTTGAGTGGTTGAACATCTGCCTTCGGCTCAAGTCACGATCCTGGAGTCCTGGGATCAAGTCCCTGTTGGGCTCCCTGCTCACCAGGGAACCTGCTTCTCCCTCTCCTCCCCGCTCCTGCTCTCTCTTGCTAGCTCTGTCACTATCTCTCTCTCTCTCAAATAAATAAATAAAATCTTTTAAAAAATGCTAAATGGGATGGGGTGTCAGGAAAGAAGAGGAGAGAAACAGGGGAGCATAAAAAGTTGTAGATCTCATAAAAATAAGTCTTTTTTTTTTAATTTTATTTATTCATTAGAGAGAGAGACAGCCAGCAAGAGAGGGAACACAGGCAGAGGGAGTGGGAGAGGAAGAAGCAGGCTCCCAGCGGAGGAGCCTGATGTGGGGCTCGATCCCAGAACGCTGGGATCACGCCCTGAGCTGAAGGCAGATGCTTAACGACTGCGCCACCCAGGCGCCCCATCATAAAAATAAGCATTTTTGGGGCACCTGGGTGGCACAGTCCATTAAGCATCTGACTCTTGGTTTCAGGTCAGGTTATGATTTCAGGGTCCTGAGATCGAGCCCCGTGTCAAGCTCTGTGCTGAACGCAGTCTGCTCAAGTTTCTCTCTCCTGCTCCCTCTGCCCCTCCCCTCCTCTCTCTCTCTCTCAAAAAAATAAATGAATCTTTTTTAAAAACAGCATTTTCCCCTTTAACTTATCAGGACTAGGAAAACCTGTACTTGACAAAACACTTGAATTATAAATCCCATACTGCAATATTTGAAAAGGAAATTGATTTACATGAGGACATTGAGAGAGGATTTACACATATTTCTTCTCAATGATTTGCACCATAGCATTGAAAGTCAGTTGGGTGATGGGTCCAGGCGTTTGAGTCCCAGAGGAAGGTGCTCGTGTTACAATGTGAAGGTGTTCATTGACAGCTGGATGGGAACTTGGAGATGTTAACTAAGAAGCTTTGAAGACTGTAACATGTACCTTTACTTTTATTTTCTTTGAAGAAGCACAAGGGTCACATTGATTGAGCTTCTAATTGTGCAAGGGGAAGGACATGACAGCTAAGAGTTTGAAAGGACAGTATGAGGAATTTAAATTGGTTGTCAAAGAGAAAATTTCCTACAAGAAGCTAGGGATGTTATTTAAAAGACCTTCAAATGACTGACTGAAGCCTTGCCCATGGTGGCCATCTTGGCTCTCCCTTCCCAGTCATGTGATTCTATAAAACAGAGCAGCCATGCTCTATACAGAGGCAGGGAAAGATAGTGATGATGTGCTTATACTTTGGAATCAAATAGATGGAGGTTCAACTCCCCTATCTACTACTTGACAGTTATTTAAGTCAAGCAAGTTATTTAGCCGTGTTAAGTTTTCGTTTCTTCACCTGTAAAAGGGGGGCAATAGTAAGAGTGTATACCACCTAGGATTCTGGTGAGAACTAATGAAGTAACGTGTAATCAATACTGAGCCTTGTGTCCAGAACACAGCAAATGTTTAACAAATAGTAGCTAGTATTGTTATTACCTTCATTATGACTTCAACAGATGCAAGATCAGAACCCAAACGATTTCCTTCTTCTTTTCATTTATATCCCATGCCAGTAGGATATAAGAACTAATAACTCTAACTAGTATAATCATATGGTCACTGTGCTGTCACTACTTCAAGTACTTCAGGAATTACAAACGAATGTCTCCTAAAGCCGTCCACATGTTTCATGTCCAGGCTGACCTTTAACCCAGTGTTATAATATTGACCTAACCTGCTACATTCTACAACACTTCAGTGGGCCACCATCAGCTTGGGCCTCACGTCACCAGGAACACACTACATTTTCGTTGTTAATTTGCAATTTCTCTCCAGTCTTAGGGCTTTCAAAATTGGATATGGTCAATTTCATTACTAGTGGTCTGTAGAGTCAATTTTAAAATCATTAATCTTTGTAAACTCAAAGGTGTGCCCATCAGCAAAGGTTCTTACAGAGTTTTTGTTATTCTGGGCTACAGAGTGGATGGATATACAGGCAAAATCCTTCTCATCGCAATAAGATCATAATGACTTAATTAATAGAGAAATGGTTATCTGCTGCAAGTGGTATACAACTCTTGCATTCTTACTGGATTTTTTCTTTAAGATGCTGAAAATGAGTTGCTGAGAGTTATTAAAAGCATCCAGCTAATGAAAGCTACGCAGAAAAGCTCCAAGAAAACCCAGGAAGAGATTAGGTGACACAAGAACAATAAAAGAAGGGGGTGGGGAGTGGAGACATCTTTGCCCAGTCCTTTAGGAGAAGGGAGAAAAAATAAAAATGCCTGTACGTTCAAGTACTTACTTATTTTTGGAATCCATACATGGGATAGGAGAAAAGCCACACACTGTTTTTGTTTTCTTGCGTTTTTCTGTTTATTTACTTTGTTCTGGTTTTTAATCCCAGGTAAATATGATTCAGTAAGAAAACATGAGCAATTACTGCCCGACTAAAAAAAAAAAAAAAAAAAAAAAAACAAGCAAGCAAACACACATAGAAACAAGAAGAAATGAGCTTCCCAGTTCAAAAACCATTGTAAGAACAGGGAGGATCTCCTGACATTTTCTTCGAGAAAAGTCAGTCTCCAGTAAATGAGCTTTCAGGGTCCTGGCCCCCCTACAGCAGCAAAAGATGAACAGAGGTAGGCGGAATAAAGGGAAGCTACTTAACCCTGAGGAGCTAAGTTCAGATCTCGTTTTCTCAGAGATTTTCTGCAGAGCTCAGGGTTTGAGGGAGACTCAGATTAACAAAGGAAACAGAGGACTCCTCAGATGTGGGGGGATCTTTAACCAGCCCCAAGACAAAAATATCAGGGAGGAGACTCCCCTGTACGTGAAACCAAACCAAGACAAACCAAACCAACAACCCTGCCATGATGAGAAGAAAAATCTTCCCCCTTAGTTTTCCCATGAAAGACCAAAGAGAGGCTCCCTGTGAAAGCAAAGTCGTTTCATAAAATTTCATCATCGTTATTTTCACAGCAGATGGGGCCAGAGTCAGCCCGAGCTTCCTCGCTGGCAGACACCAGCCAGATCTGCCACTAATTAGCAACGCCCCACACTGCTAAATGGCCCGGGCCTTCCATTTGCAGCCAAAGCCGCGGTCACCTGCCCCGCGCCACCTGAGACCACGGGCCAGCCACCGCCTCCCGGATGCTGGCCCTGCCGCGGCCACGCCGGCAGCCCCGGCCAACGCGCCCGGCCACAAAGGAAGCCAGTGGAGGCTGTGGTTTTCCCTTACTTTTCCATCTTAACTCCACTGAAGGAAATTCTGATTTCTCCAAGACCATTGTCCAAGGAAATAAGGAGAGGTCTTGTCTCACCACCTGTTTCGCCTACTTAATATTTCCTACGGCTCTTTCTCAAGGAAGGAAATGGGAAGGATATTTTTTCTCTTAAAATAAGGACAAGGGGGGTCTTTTATTAATTTTTCTGTGCCCATACGATCACTCTTAAGAGTGCGTGCACGTCTTTGTTAATTGGTTTTTGCACCATTTGAGGGAGAGGCTATCTGGTCAACCCTTCTGCCAGGCGAAATGAACGTGCGGGGCCCACAACTGTGGTGCAGTGCCTCTCTCCCGGCTTTCTGCACCGGGTGCTGGCGCTGACCTATGGATTCATGGAGATTGGGGTCTTGGGGGTTTCCTCTCAGCCACAGACCCCCTCCCTGTATCCCAGGAATATGGCTGGCTCTGTCTAGCCCATGAAGACAAAACTTTTACATTTTTAAATCCATTTGTCAGATCCACTACCATTAGGAGACACATTTCAGCAAATTGAGAAGCTGCACAAAGAGGTAGGTAGCTGTTTTGATCAGAGAGAAAATTCAATTATCCCTCAGAGAGCGTGTGTGTGTGTGTGTGTGTGCACACATGTGTGCACATGCGTGCGCATGTGTGTGATGACTGGGAAATTTTTACACCTACACTTTATCTTCATAGCAGTGTCCAGCACTTTTAGAAGTTTTTCCTGAAACTATGCTAAGGACTTTATGCCCGTTACCTTATGTATTTCTCAAGCAATGCTGCATTAGATACTAGTGTTGTCCTTGTGTTAGAGATGATAAAACTGAGATCAGAGAGATGTAGTAACTCGCCCAAACTCACACAGTTTAGGGCCATCTGATCCCAGCATCTGAACACTTAACCATGGCTCTTGCCCGCCTGGCCTTAACAAATGGTAAATGACTGTCTCCCTAGAACTTTTTGAGAAAAAGCTTACCTTGGATGTATTTGCCAAGCCTATTATAAATAAAGAAAGGGCTATACTGTCATGCTTCAGCCAGTCCCTTTCTACACGTTTTGTATGCAGGAGTATAGCCACGGCCAGAGATGAGTCTCTTACGAAGGGCTGCTGGAAATGTTGGGCAGCTGCTTTTGAGACTTCACTGTTAGCCAGACTTTCCTGTAATAGTTTTGGTGACAGATACCCTGGGAGAAAATTTAGCAATCATACAAACTGAAAAAAAAAAAAAGCATGCAGTTTGCAAGGAAAATTTTGTGGACCTTGCATTCTTTATTCCTTCCTGTTCTTTACTCTTGCATTCCCACAAAGGATGGATTAGTGTCGTACTCCATCAAGAGGCATCGCGATGAAGGTAGGAAAAAGACAAGATTGTTTTGACACTTCAGACTTTGATTTCTATTTCCGATACAAATGATTTGTGAGAAAGACCCTGCTTTGGCTAGTTCTTTTAACAGATGTGGCATTTCCCCTAAGAATCTTCAGAAGCAACTTTCCTACTGTTTTCTCCTCAATGCTCAGAAAAATAAAGTCCGTGAAATGAGATAAAGGTCAGCCATAGACTTGTAATATCTTTCCCATCTCCCCTCAGGCAGTTAAAATTTTCCTTCTGTGTTGAAATGTTGTGCTCGACAGAGGTATAAACAAATTGTAAGAGACCATTTATTTAACGGTCAGACAGCTTAACCAAATCTCCTTGTAGCAGGGCTTCCACTATGAGGTTCCGTTCTCATATGCCACGGAGCGAAATTCATATTCATAGGCGAGAGGAGTCTCATGCGAAAACCTGTCACGTCGATGGGACATCTCACAGTCACACCGTTCACGGGGTTGGGAATGGCACAGCTACATTCCCACCTTCAGGCCGAGTATCTACCGTCTCCTTCACCTCAGCAAATCTGGCATTGAATACAATAATAGAGCTGATCCTTTATGCAAATACTACCGGTGAATATGGGCTACTTCGCATAGATGCCTTTTCTTGCCATAAGGAGCGTTAGTATTGGAAACACTGCTTTCTGCCAAGAACTCCGGAGTCATCCTGTCGTGAACTATTAATTCAGAGATCCGTCTTCTTGTTGGCAGCTAACCACGAAACCCACAAAGTTGTGTTTAACTTGCTCTTGGAGGATAGACGGTTCTCCCCCTTGAACCGTGCAAGAGCAATGCCTAACATGGTGGCCCGGAACACATCTGTACCAAAGCTCGTGAGCGGTACGTCCTCTCCACGGCTGTTAGCGGTGTGGCTGGTCTGATGCAGCAGCTTCACCTGAGAGCAAGGACACGATAAACACAGCCGACTGCGCAGGCTCTTGCGGGAGATTTGGCTTCACTCTGCAAACTCTGAGCTTTCCATTAACAAAAGTTAACATGGTCTCCCAACAGCCTGCTCGTTGGCACAATAAAAAGATGTGCTACTTTCTTGGCAACTGGAGGGCGCACAGTAGCAATGGTAAGACTGGATGCCTAGATTTTTCTTATGAGGTGTACACATGTGGCCTGCCTCGTCCGTAGCAACTCTTTCTTCTTGGGTCGATGGACTGATTTGCGGAGGGGATCCACTTCTACTCCCTCCTACTCCAGAAAGGCTGGGCAGGGCTTCAGCCTGCTTTAGAACAAACAGAGTTTATAGCGAGCCCAAACCAATCAGCATATCGTATTTCTCCTGGCCACAGAAATTGGTCCAGGAAGTTGTTTGTAACTCACTGGATGTCTGCTAATCCTGGATGTGCAAAAGCTTCGCTATTCCCCGTTGTATTCAAACTTAAAAGGATGTCACCCTGAGGACTTCTGGAAGACACTTAATGACCAGAGAAGGCCTGTGATTAGAGCTGGACTGGAGGCAGCTGATGTGAAGAGAGTAATCAGCTTATGGTGACATCACAGAAGGCTGAACAAGCCCCATCTAGAGCTGATTTCCCCTGGACTCTCCAGTTTTGAATGCAAGTTTCTACATGCGTTAGTGTGGGTTATGTTATCTGTCATATATAACTAAAACAATCCTAACTAATACAGCCTTAAAAATTCATTTACTTAAAAAAAATTTCAATGGACAATTATCTAAGCCCTTTATGTATTAGCAAGGTCAAATTTGTTCTTCACTAGAGTTTTATCTTTTCCTAAAAATATTTGGGGATGATGTCATATATATATATATATATATGATATATATATATATGTCACATATATATGGCATATTACTTGGTCATAAAAAGAATGAAATCTTGCCATTTGCAATAACATGGATGGAGCTTGGGAGTACAATCCTAAGCGAAATAAACCAGTCAGAGAAAGACCAATACCATAGGATTTCACTCATATGTGGAATATAAGAAACAAATGATCATAGGGGAGAAAAAGAGTGGCAACTCGAGAAACAGCCTCTTAACTATAGAGAACAAACTGATGGTTACCAGAAGGGAGGTGCAGGGCGGGGCGGGGTGGGGGTGGGGTGGGGGATGGGTGAAACAGGTGATGCGGATTAAGGAGTGCACCTGTTGTGATGAGCACCGGGTGTTCTATGGAAGTGTTGAATCACTATATTGTACACCTGAAACTAATATTACACTGTATGTTCTCTAACTGGAATTTAAATAAAAAAATACTGTGGGGACCATAACATTCTAAACACATTATATCGAACTCCTAGAGAATAGTAATAATAAATGCTTTGCATTGGCAAAGTGTTTTAGTTTACTAAGAGCTTTCAGAACCATTATATCACTTGATCCTAAGCAAATATGAGCTATATAGGACAAATTTTATTGTATTATTTTAGAGAAAAAAGGTTTAGATGATGTCATGGCCGATGAATATAAGTAGAAATTGGCCTTAGCGATCATACGGCACACCCTGCCATCCTCCAGATGCAGAGACGGTAGCTCCAAAGAGCCAAGAGCTTTCCCTGACATCGCACAGCTAGTCATTTAATTCATATTTTGGGGGAAAAACTTTTGAATTTCTTTGTAAGTTCAGCTGCCACATCGTTATATCCATAAATCTCTTATACATGGGTGCTGAAAGTATAGTTTTCTTGTTCAATAAGAGAAGCCATGTCTCACTCATAGAAAAGAAACATTACATCTAATTCAGTTCACGTTTCTGAGCCCTGGAAATGTGACTGGGACACAGACTTGACAGGCCAGGTTTTCCCAGCCATATCCATAACCATAACCAAGACCATAACACAGGGCCTTTCCTCACCGCCCCGAGATGTTATCCACTTTGATATTGTAAATCATTAAGGAGTGAAGCTACTCTGTCCACGATTGCTTGCTTGGTAAATGGGACCATAGTTTTATTCTTAATGTTAGAGCCACAAAATTGGTTCTTTACTGGTTCCCAGGAAGCGCTCTGGCTGGAGGCCCACCATCAGCACGCAACTAAGAAAACGCTACCCCTGAAAATCTCATTCTTGATGACCATGAGTAAAGTTACTACTAGGTGTCATCTCTGGCATGAATTTAAATACTCCAGATCACTAGATCTCTGCCGCTTTCCCCCCAAAATACCTCCTTTTTTTTTTTAATATAAAGAAGTAATCAATTTTTATTTTAACCTGGGACAAGTCACGGCAATCAGGATCCCTGGGTTGCTTCTAGCTCAGAGAATCAGCAGCTCAAAATTCACTCTGCATGAAGCAATGCCTACTTAAATTTGATGATACTCTCTTTGGGTTTTCAAATATATTTAAGGAGTAAAATCCATACATTTAATCTTTCAACAAATACTATGTGTCAGGCACTGTTCTAGGTGCTGGAATAAAGTTGTGAGCCAAACAGAAAAATCTCTGATCCCGTGGGACATTCATTCTAGTGGGGGAGATAATAAACAAAGTAAATAAACTAGATAGTGTGTTGAGAAGGGGGGGAAGTGAAGCAGAAAAGAAGGATAGGCTTACCTGAAATTGTTACATTTTAATGAATAAGAAAGTGAGAGATCTGACCTTAAGGCTCCCTGGGAGAGGAGCAATCCAGGTGGAAGGAGCAGCAAATGCGAAGGCCTTGGGGCAGAAGCATGTCACAGGTGTATTCGAGGACCAGCAGTGGCCAGTGTGGCTTCACTGGGGTAACTGAAAGGGAGATCGGTCACAAATGGGGTCAAGAGGTTAACAGGGCATCGGTGTGTAGACTTGGCTTTTATTCAGGATGAGATGGGAAGCCCTTAGATTTGAAGCAAGGAGCATCATGGTTAAATTTCACATTCTAACAGGACACCTCTGGCTAACGGGGCCAGAAGAACCTGCAGAAGGGCAAGGCCTGGCAGTAGTGAGAGATGGTGTGGACTCGGACCAGGACAGTAGCAGGAGGGTGAAGAGCGGATGCTCTGTGTATTTTGAAGGTAGAGCCAACAGCCATTGCTGCAAAATCACGTACAGAGTGTGTGAGAGAGGAAAGAGTCAAGGACGCCCTTAAGATCTTTTGGCCGAAAGAACTGCCAGAACACAGCAGCCCTAAACGGACTACCGGAGAAACTGGTTTCAGGGAGAATGACATGTTAAGTTGGAGGGCCAGTTCAACATCCACTTGGAGATGTCGGGGCTCTTTGATGAATTTAAGGGAAAGGTCTAGTGGGAAGATACAACGTTGGGAGTCATCAGCATAGAGATACACTTAAAGCCGTAAGACTGGAAACATTCACCAAGAGAGCAAACATAATTAGAAAAGCAAAATACCCCATGGCTGAGCCCTGCCAAGGTCCAAGATTTAGAGTTTGGAGAGATGAAGAAAACCCTGACCAGTAAGGGAGGAGGAATACCAGGAAAACCTGGAAGCCAAGAGAAGAAACTGTTCCAAGGAGGAAAGGGCATTGACTCGGTCTAAGGGTGCTCAAGGCCAATTAAGATGAGGTCTGAAAAGTTACATTAGATTTAGCGATACTGTAACTCACTGGTGACCTTGAGCAATGTCCGCAGAGGAATGGGGTCCCAAACCTGCCTGGAGTGGGTTCAGGGGAGAGGGAGAGAGAAACAACTGAAAGTTACAAGAACAGATGCCTCTTTCGAGCGGTTTTACCACGAAGGAAAGGAGAAAAATGGGGCATGACTAGAAAAGGAAGAGGGGTCAGAGAGGGTATTTTTATTTATTTTTTTTAAGATTTTATTTATTTATTTATTTATTTATTTATTTGAGAGATAGAGCATGAGCAGGGGAGGGGGCAGAGGCAGAGGGAGAAGCAGACTCCCCACGGTGCAGGGAGCTCAACGTGGGCTTCGATCCCAGGACCCTGGGATCACAACCTGAGCCGAAGGCAGATGCTTAACCAACTGGGTCCCCAGGCACCCCAAGAGCAGGATTTTCTTTAAGAGGACAGGCATTACAGCCTGTTTGCAGACTGCTGGGAATGATCCTGCAGAGCGGGGAAACGTGAAGGTGAGGAGAAAGAGGAGAGTTGCTGGAGCGAACATCCCGGGGCTTGACTGAGGGACGGCACGGTGCCCAGGAGGAGACGTTGGTCACAGGCCGCAGCAAGGCCAGGTCATCACAGTGACTGGAGAGAAGGCAGAGACTCAGTCAGAGGCAGGCGGGTTGGTAGATACAAGGTAGAACCCTGCCACAGTTCCCTGCCCCTCCTGTGTCCGTGCTGAAGGAGTGTGCGCTTCAGGCAAAGACGTTCCCATTCTACATTTCTGCAAAGCTAAGGAATGTCAATGTCAAGGGTTTTATGACTGAGAACCTAACAAGAGCTGTGCTGCTCTTATTAGTTTGTGCCTCACTTATACTCTGAGAGCGGAGGGCTCTTCTACCCTAGGACTAGGCCTGTCTTTCTAGAAACAACTTCCTGACATCCAGTTTAAGTGGTTCTGAGGAAATCTCTCGTACCTGATTCTGTCACTCCTGAGGGAAGAGACACCAAACCTTCCATTATCTTGATTTCACGATGCCTGCCTTTTCTCTCTTCTGCAAGGCTCCCCCGCTCTGTCACATGTCTTTTCAGATGTTCCGGAGAGCGTGGCTGGAGGCAGTAGCAGCGACTGGCAGACCAAAAAGAGACCCCAGGGAATTCCAGGCGGGCGCCTGCATCTTAGCGGTTCCCAGTTTGCGCCAGACTTGCTCCTGATCATTTCTGTCTCTGCTCAACAAAAGTAAAATAATTCCTGCCATTTGGGTTTTTTTTTTTTTTTTTTTTTTTAAAGACCGGCTCAAGTCTCTGAAGTACTGTGATGGATGTAATATATACACCACTCCTTCCTCACCTTAGAATTTGGGATTTTCGGTGTCCAGGGCAGGTAGGGAAAGGAAAGCGGATCTGTTATCTCATCCAATTCTGACAGCTCTACGTGGTAGGTATTACGCCCTTCGTTCTAAAGCTGGGGTCCACAGGGAGTAAGTACCCTGCCCAAGCCAGGCACTAATAAGTAGAGGATCCACGCTTGAACCCTGGACTCTCAGAGCTCAGGCTCATGTTCTTTTCACTATACTTTCTTTTTTAAGATTTTATTTATTTATTTGACACAGAGAGAGAGCACAAGCAGGGGGAGTGGCAGAGGGAGATGGAGAAGAAGACTCCCCGCTGAGCAGGGAGCTTGATGCAGGACTCGATCCCAGGACCCTGGGATCATGACCTGAGCTGAAGGCAGACATTTAACCAACTGAGCCACCCAGGTGCCCCTCTTTTCACCACACTTTGTTCCACAATCAACTAGGGAAGGCAGTAAGTGATGAAGGATCTTCTCACCCTGCCCCTAAGCTGGCTCTCCAGCTAATCCAGAAACCCCTACTTCAAGCCTTAGTTCTGTAGGGTTTATCCCACAAAGAACCTTTTATACCAGGGGCATTCAGGACTCTGCTTTCCGCCGAGGTGACTTTTAATTTACCAGAGGTCTTTCTGGTATATAAATGCCCAGACTCTTTGCTTACTGCTTTCTCAGCCAAAAAATCAGTAAGGGAAGAAGCCTAGGCCCTCAGTTGGAATGTGAATCTGCTTTTTTGGTCTTTGGGATTCCTCACTTTCAAAAACAACTTCCAACTTACCCCGCGACAGTGTTGTTTTCCTGCTCTGCATTCTGTGTCCCAAATAGACGTGGTCGGCATTCCAAGTGGACGTCTCCTACTTGCTAGATGGGCTTTGCCCAGCACGTGATCTACGGGGGCCACTCCGCTATTTTCAGAGCTCCCCGCCCCTTTCATTAGCAATCTTTAGAGAGAAGACGGAGGGCCGGGCCCCCCTGGGCGACCCTCCTCAGCTACTCTGCTCTCCGCAGCAGGTCTGCCTGGTGCTCCTCCTGACCTCTTTTCTCTTATCTCAGAGGCAGGAAGCAGTGTCCCTCACCCTTTCCACCACAATCTGTTCACGTGTATCCTTGATCCCACTTCCTCCCACCTCTTTGGGAATCTCCTCTCACACGTCAAGCTCATGGTCAACCTAATATCTAAGTCACTCCCCTTTCAAAAAAGGCCTTCTCCTCTTCAGTTACCACCCCACTTCTTCAGTTTTACTGCCAAACTTTTGGGAAGAGATGCCAAACTCAACACCCTTACTACCTCGTATTGCAACCCCTCCTGACCACTTTACCATAACCTCTCCATCGGGCTGTCGCCAGCGAGCGCTGACATGGCAAATGGCATGCCCCGGGTCTTCGTTCTGATGAGTATCTGCAAAGCTGAGTGTTGGCCTCCGCCAAGCCCGGGTTCAAGCCCCGACTCTGTCACTTCCCAGCTTTGTTAGGGCTTCAGTACAGTGCCTGGCATGCAGCACACAGTCCACAACCCGAGCTGCTATTCTCCTCATGACTATTACTAGCTGTCCTTCCTTCGGAAATGCCTCCATCCCTTAGCTTCCCTGCCACTGACCTGTTGGTTGTCCTCCAAGCTCTGACGGTTTTCTCGAAGCCCCCTCACTGACTTCTCTTCCATCAGTATAGGCAGTGGCCAAGCTTCTGCTCTTCCTCTTTTCCTTTCCCCACTGTGTTCTTTCCCACAGGGATCTGCCTCACTCCCATAGCCTGGCCTCTCCCCTGGGTGAGAGGTACACCGCCAGACCCCAAGAGTGACGGTTCTGATTGGCTGGAGGTCTCCCTGCTTTCCCTCTTCTAATGGAGGCTTGTCCTCAGTGCCACTTCCTTCACGAAGCCTTCCATTCTCCTCCACATCTGGCCAGAATTCAGCTCTTCCTTGGGAGCCCTCTCTTTATAAAGATTCCCATTTCTGCTCTTAGTATATGTTTTACTACTTTGAACTATAGTAGAGTGTGTGTATTTCTGACTCCCTCATTAGACTGCAAGCTCCATAGGGTAGGAACCGTATCTGAATCCCCCTTTTACTCCCGCACGCTGAGTGCGCTGTGTTTCTCACGGTAGGCTGAACTCATTGGAATAGACAGGCAGGGCAAGTGGGGTCTGGTGGGTATTCAGATACCCAAGCACCTCCCAAACTTGACTCCAAGTTATGGGAAGGCCCTGGAAAGACAGGAAACATCAGAGAAATCAAAGGAGCAAAGCATAGAGATGAACTAAGTAGAGGGGGCATGGGGACTACAGAATCTGGGAGAGAATGGGGAGAAAGGGACAGAGGGATTTTATTATTTTATATGTGGTCTTTAAATAGTAAAGTGAGACAAATGCCTTTAAATACAATTAGAAAATGTACCATAAGAGGCTCCCTCCCTTCTCCTGATGAAACAGTGTAAGATACACTGAACCATACTTGCTCTAAATATCTGTTGAAAAAATTATAAATGACCATGTGAGAAATAGTGATAAATTATATATAGAATGCACATTTGTACCCCTTTGCCTTACTTACCCTGGTACCAAAGGGGGAAAGGGAAGCAATACTTTAAATTCATTTTTTTATATCAGTTATCCTCTCTCTCCCCCCTTTCTCTTTGCATTAACAGTATGTTATAGGTAATTTAGCTGAAATCCCAAGGCTGCTTCCCTAATGTGATCATTTAAACACAGGCCAGATGCTAACACAAACCATACTTGGATAAGACCTTCTCCACTCTCAAGAGCCCTCCTAGAATGTTCCATGGACCGTTTTAGAATTTTTATTTTTGAAAACTGGCATACAAAACATTTTCCACAACAGAAAAGAAACCAACAACATCTTATTTGCAGCAGGAGAAAACACCCTTGGGATGACGCCTCAGTAACACATTTGGGTGATGGCAGATCACAAGACACTTGGCTCCAGAGTCAAAATATCAGGTTTCAATCAAAAATATACAGACTGGATATGAATAAACTCTACTGGAAGCTCACGCTCCTCCGCTGGCTGGGGATGCAGATGGGAGATCAGTAACATTCGCAGATGACTCCAGAGACACAAGGACTCCCATCTGCAGACAGATGAAAAGAAGGAGGAAATTTTCCTTGGATGCTTTGCCTGAGAAGTGTTAGAAACAAAATAGTCTGTCACATCTTTCTACCAACACCGGCTGGGACTCTCTTGCCAACAATTCAATTGGTTTAGAATGTTAAGCTTGGAGAACGGCCTCATCCATCTCAGAGGTCCACAGGCTCACTCCTGCCTACCTAGTGGGAAAATGAAGACATCCTAGCATCAGCAGCCCATTCTGTTTGTTTTGTTTTGTTTTTGCACCCACATGCAGAAGACAGTACAATCAAGTTGTTATGAATGGCAACATGTTTTCCATCTGCTCTCAATCCGATATGCCCATTGTCCCCTCCAGATCTACTCTCCAGTCTGCTCTGCTAAGCAGAGAGAACAGCCCTGTGCCAAAGGGGCTAACCAGTGCAGACTGCACCAGCTCGGCCTGATGAGTGGAACACACTGGCAGAGACTGGATGGTGAGAGAAGAGTGAGGCCTGGGTATGTATTGCCCCAGCACCCGCCCTGCCAGAAAGCAATGCTTGGCTGCTTCTCTGCTAAAGCCCACAGCTCCTGCCAGATCCTCTTCGTCCAGCCACTCCTGGATTCTCCAACCACTTGCACCTTCAGACCCAGGAGTGGCAAGGATTAGCAAGAGTCCCTGTATTAAACATTCCTAAAGTGACTAGTTTGAGTGTACCATCTGCTTCCTGCTGGGTCCCCTCCTGAAAGGTGACCCACAGTGATGGGTTATTGGTGGCTGCCCCCAGGAGGGCTGTATTGATGGTCTGAAGACTTGCGTGCAGGTCACAGTGAGGGCTGTCATTCTTTGTTGTTGTTGACCTTGGGCATGGCAGGAAGAGAAAAACCAGCAAAAATTCCATCTATTTCCTATCCTTAGACCTTTATCATGGTGGATCATGACTGGGCCAGACGTCACTTCATTCGAGAGTCAAGACTTTGATCTCATAATTTGGTCAAGGCTTATTGATGGTCTTCATTTCCATGTTGCAGGTACTCAAATGTTAATGCCAATGTCAAGAAAGGGAATTATTTATAACCAGGGCGATATTTTAAACTTTAAAACTATATTGTCCTATAGAAGTAACAACCAGTAGATGGGATTTAAAAAAAAATCCAGTTTGATTCAATTTTTTGTTCTACGGTCTAGCCTTGGTTCTGTTTTAGTTTTTCTCCGTAAGTCTTCCCATTTATAAAACAACAAGACCCCAAGCTCTTTAGTTCTCTTAATTTCTCACTCGAAGTTATTTAATCCTCCTTAAGAAGGCAAGTGTGTCCTGGAAACTAGAGCAAGGAATAGGAACACTCTGATCAAATTCTTTTCCTTAAAGTCAAACTTGACTTTTTTGGTGTGCCTAAGTTTGTCTTTTGGCAAAGTGAAAGATGATGAGGTAACGCCTCTGCACTTTAATAGACCAAGTCACACAAAGGGCTGAGAATGCCTCTGGGTTCACGGTGATCCCAGATTTACTACAAAAAGATTTCATTGTTATATATCATGAAGCACTGTGCCTTCTAACAGCAACAGAAGGTAGCGTCAATGCTAATTCTTTAATATTAAAATATATTTGATTGTAAACAAGTAGGAGGAAATGTATTCATCAGGACATGAGACGTAAATACAGATTTTTTTGAAAGGAAATGTATTCTTGAACTGTCAGTGTCTTTCAGCCAATTGTTTGATGAGCTCACGGCCCTAACCGTCAAGACTCTGCCCAGGTGATTTATTATTATTATTTTTAACATTGAAACAAAACTTTTACCGTTTCTAAGGCAGAACAGGGGACTGGATCGCGAATAAAGATCAGGACTGCAGAGCTGGGTGGATATGATCCATAGGCCCTTCCCCTTCACTATACATCTAGAGTTCATTCATTCAAAACATTTGTTAACAAACATTTAACTATACTACAGGGTAGGTCGTATTATTAAGGTTTGGACACAAGCTTAGGAGCACAGACAATGCAGCCATTGTTCGAGTGCTGGGGTTCAGGAATAAAGGGAGACGTGCACTCATATTAGGCAGTGAAAGATGAGCAGAAGTTTACCAGTTAGACACGTGGGCGAGGAAGGAATTCTAAGCAGAGAGAACAGCACACATGAAGGCCCAGGCGTGGGAGAATTGCCTGAGGCGATCAGGGGATGGAGACTGGGTCAGGTGGTCAGAAAGCTCTGTGTGCCCTGCTGAGGAGCCTGGACTCTGCCCTAGAGACAATGGGGAGCCTTTAAAAGAGTGACCCAGGAAAAGGGAATAATCATATCTGTATTTTTGAAAGCTTATGCTGATTGAAATTTGAATAGATGGGAGGAGGCTTGGAACCGGAGAGGAGGTCACTGTAAAAGTCAGGGTAAGAGACAGTGTGGGTTTGAATTAGGGAACCAGCCCTGGAAAGGAGAGAGATCTATCCGACAGGTAGTCTAGAGGCACCCTCAGTACAGCACTTGGGCACGCTGGCCAGTTGCATGTGCGTAGGCGCGGGGGGAGTGAGGGAGAATGCAATGAGTCAGAGATGATTTTGCAGTTTCTAACTAGTGAACCAGAAGAATACGCTTGCGGGGACCAGAAATGCGTTGAGTCACAGATATGCAGTTTGTGGCTGCTGGGGCCATCCAGAGAGAGAGAGGCAGCTGACAGAGGAAAGAGGAGGCCAGAGCTCAGAAGCCCGAGTCGGGGTTGAAGGTGTAGATTTTGGAAATCATATTTCATCATCAGGGATAGCATGGGGATGCATGAGCTCACACAGAGAAAAAACGCACAATGAGAAGAGGAAAGGAGCAAGGGGAAACCAGAGTTGCCTGGCCCATACGCTGTGTTACAAGCCTCTCCCTGATAAGGGGTTGCAGCCCTGAACTTTGGAATCAGTGGCCTGGATCGCCTCTCCCTTTCTGCTTTGCCTCGGCATCTCTGGCCATAGCGCTTTGTGCTTGGCTCTGGCTCCTGGAACCTGGCACTCCTAGGCTTTCTCTCTGGCCGTGGCTTTGCTCCATGGAGCCTCAGCCCCTGTGGCCTCCCACCCCCTTCTGCTTTCTTTGGAGCATACAACACCCTGGCCCAGTTGGCATTCGTACTTTCTCTTCTTCCAGTTCTGTCTCTAACACAAACCTGAGGTGGCGTCAGGGTGGAGGGTTTGGCAAGAGGGGAGCAAAGTTGATGAATGTGAAGGTGGAGGTCCAGGCAGTCGGGTTTGCGTCCATTCCTGTGACAGCCTTGCTGAATCTGCATCCTTAGCCCAGGAGACCATGAGACCATGTCTGTACCAAGTAGATTTCTAGGCCCTTGAAATCAGCTGCTTGCCCAAGAATTCTTGAGACCTCAGATCCATTTCCCAACCTATTTCCTGCTTCTTTTTTTTTTTTTAAGATTTACTTATTTATTTTAGAGAGAGAGAGTACACGCAAGCAGATGGGAGGGGCAGAGGGAGAGGGAGAGAATCTCAAGCAGACACCCCACTGAGTGTGGAGCCTGCTGTGGGGCTCGATCTCACGACCATGAGATCATGACCTAAGCCAAAATCAAGAGTCCAGCCGACTGAGCCACCCAGGCGCCCCTCCCGCCTCTGATAACAAGTGTGTGTTTAAACTGCCTTGGCTACGTCAAAAATAAAACATTTCTACAAATTAAATACTTTCTGGATTCTTTGCCTTGTCTCTGACTTTGCTTTTGAAATACTAATTAGCCAGAGAAATATGCGCTTTGTGTTTCCAAAAAAAGAAAAGGGGGAGACCTCTTTAAAAATAGCTAGCTCTGGCGGGAAGCTGCAACTGAGTGTCTGTGTATCCCAACCACATTTTGCAAAAGCTGTCTCCCGTCCTTAAAACATGGAAAGCGCTGAATGAGAAGTCTCTCTCACGGAGCCGGTGACAAAGAAAGGCTCCAGACTCTCAGAACTAGAGGCTGCATTACATAAAACAGTCCTCTGTGCCGAGGCAGCTCAGTCAAGTGGCCCCCAGCAAGGCCTCGACTCTGAATTTAATAGGGTGGGCCAGGGTGTATATACCATTTCTAACTGAGCTAACACCCAAGCTTTTCCTCTCATCCTAATGGATGGCAAAGGTTGCTCCGTCCCCCAGTTGATGAATGACTGTGGCACCACCACATTTGTCTTATGACTGGCAGCAATTCTCAAGTTAGTGATAACGAGGGTCTTCCTAACCAGGAAGTCAAACGCTCTAGTGAGTTGGTTGAAGGCCACTGTACCTGCCACCTAGTTCACACAGAGTTTACAGCCAGAGGAGAATCCTGCTGGCCAGAGGCACACAGGAATAGGATTTAATGCAGTAATGTTTCCAAAGATAGCAACCCCTAAATAATGACCATAAAAATTCACAAGCATCTTCTTTTCTTTACTGACCCACAGAATGACACTCTACTGAGTGTAGAGCTGAACACAGCAGAAAGGTCAAATATGCCTCCTTATTTGGAAGAATTCTAGAAAACTGGAGTCGTCCCCACCCCACCCCCTACTACGCCATTTGGGGGAAAGTTCTGCAGCACCATCAGATAGCAGTTGCATGGGTAGGTTAGTACTCTCTAGTGGCTATTTACAAATTAAGATAGCGGATGGCGAATAACATTAAAAAAAAATTTTTTTTTTAAAGAAAAGAAACAGATTTTGCGGGTGAGGAACATTGTTACTAAGGAAGGATGTCAGGCATTAGGTCCCAGAAGATAGAAAACCCAGACCTAATGAAGTTAAAAGCCAAAATTATTAAACATCATAAGACTTTTAAGTCAATGACCTCCAAATCTGGAATTTACTTCAAATAGGAATTGGAATTACCATTCGCTGGCAAGAAAACATGTTTCCGGGAGCAGCAATGCCTATATTTCTCAGAACATACTTCACAGCAAATCAGTAGATATACCGAAGACGGAGCCCTGGATTCTCCTTCCAAACTTCGGGGACAAAGCAGTATGGAGGCCCCTCCATCCCGCGGCCCCGCCCTCTCTAGAGGGGCATGCGCAATAGAATGGCTGAAGGATAAATTAGGATACAGAGGCTCTGTGTTTTTAGCTTCACACTATTTTTTACTATGAATCAGTGCCACAACTGACACTTTATCTAAATATAAGAAATTACAGGTGTATGTTTTCTTCTTACTAAATTAATTCGTTGATTATTTATCTTTTTAAAAAGTCCATAAATGTATTAAGTACATCCTACATGCTAAATACTGTGCTAGAAGTTAAAAAATAAAAAATGAAACAAATAAAACAAAACACGGTACCAGCCCTAAAAAACGGCATCTTTGTTTTCGTTAACTCTAACTAAATTTGTATTTCCTTTAAGCATGGAGTCAGTAAGCCACGGTGGTATTAAGAGTACCTCAGACTTCGTCACCAACAGAAATCACAGGTATATTCGTAGCATTTTTCAGTTATTGCAGACATGGTGAAATATCGTTTACACTTAGAGCTTCTTCAAAATGATCGTTCTTAGATCTACCTCTAAATATCATTACTTAATACTAGCAAAACAAGCATACACATTGTATAACACCTTTATTTTTGACATTTTAATGACTGCATTGCAGTACGACTTATTTCATTTGTAACCCCACTCATTTTCTGTTAAGTATGTAAAAAC
Organism: Ursus arctos; assembly: GCF_023065955.2. NCBI lineage: Eukaryota > Metazoa > Chordata > Mammalia > Carnivora > Ursidae > Ursus > Ursus arctos. Next base: position 43,526,958 of record NW_026622930.1, on the reverse strand, counting down.
ATTAAGGAAGGAGTTTATGGGCTTCCGCGGGCTGCCAAATACATCTGTGGACCAAAGAAAGGTCAAGAATCTCTGGTCCAGAGTCTGAAGGCTTTGGGACTGGTCAATAATTCATGGACTTCTGCTGAGCTAGACATGCTGAGAAGGATGTGACCTATTCCAGGGACTCCATAAATAGTCCGGGGCCAAAAGGAAATGGTTGACTGCAAAAGAGAGCCGAGTTTGTGCTTGTTTGGTTAGGAAGGCTCTGGCCTCCTTCCCCAAAGAGCTGGCCTTTGTAGAACCCCTCTCTCACTCAAAATGTGCTCTGGGCCAGTTTGGTTTATTGCTCTTGGGAAAACTGTGCAGAGGCGAACCAGGGACCACGGTGAAGATGGTGTAGACGGATCCCAGATTAAGGTGCTCTTCAGATGAACGACCATCATTCAGCAGAGAGTTTAAATTGCTTGTGAAAATCAGTTACAATGAGGGGAATTTAAAGCAAACGGCGGAACTGCAGAATAGTCTCTGGGAAGATCTTGTCCTTTCCTGAACCCAGATCCCGGATCCGGATGTGACCACAGGTCTGTTTTTTCTCTGGAGTCACACGGCCTCTCTCTGTTCATGCAGCATCTCCTTTTTCAGCCGCCTGTGGCTGAAAAGGACAAAAGGTTGACATGGACGTTCGGTCTTCATGCTTACCCTCTCTCATTCTTTAGTTCCACATCTTGTAGCCGTTCTTGGAAGGCAAGGAAAAAAACTACTATGTGACTTACCATCCTTAAAAAATTAAGAGTCTACTTCAGAAGGTCAACATCTTGCAAATTCACTTCTAGAAATCTATTACGCAAATCTCACTCCTGTGCACAAGACTGTACATTGAACATTGCTTATGACGCTGAAAATTGGAAACAACTTAAAAGTCTATCAAGAAGCAATTGGTTAATTAATTATGGTTCATCCATACTTAAGGAGCACTTCCAATGGTTGAAAAGAATGCACCAGAGTCGACAGAGATTCACACCACATTTCATAGCAATGAAAGAACTACTGCAGGATAATGCACACAGTGGGACCACACTTCTTTTTAAGGTATTTAGGAAATCCTCACGTATGTTTGTAAGTGTCCAGATAAGGACCTAAAAGCTGATCCCTGAACTCAGTGCTCATGATGAAGGCTGAGAGCGGAATTTGGTGGTGAAGGAAGGAGGAAGATGAGAGTTGCAAAGAGAAATTTTTACTCTTCACTCTAATATCTCCAGATTGCTTGAAGTACAAAATTGCTTTTGGGATTTACAATATAACTGAAAGAAAGACTGCGTCAGCTCTCACCATGTGTAATGGTAATCATCTGGTAATCGGATCGCAAAGTTTAATTTGTTAAGAAAACCATGCTGTGCCAAAAAAAAGACTGATCTCAGGATTTGGTTTAACTGTGAATAACAGACACCCAAAACAACAGTGGCTTAAACAAGCAAGGACTATAGCTCTTCGGGGGTAGACAATCCAGGGCTAATTTGGCAGCTCTGCTCCCCTTGCAACTCCTCCCTCTGGAGTATGTGGTCTCATCCTTGTGGTCTAAGAAAGGATCTAGAGGGAGAATCACCTCACCCCTGTCCCCAGAAGCAGAGTGGAGGAAAGGACAAGGAAGGCGTCATATGGGAGCAAACTCAGACCCACTATCTGCATGTGTTTTCCTAAATCACTGGCCTCTATATTCTAAGAGACAGTAATACATGGCGAGAGAGCATATTCTCTAATAGGAGAGTGTGACACACAGAGGACGCTTTGAGACGCCCCTGCTGCTGACTCTAGACAGGCAGGAGCACCTGAAGCCCTCTTCTCAGGGGCTCCCTTCTTTCCTTCCTTCACTCCACCTCCCCCGTCCGTCTGCACTCCCTTTCCTCATCTCCCCGCCTGCGCACCTCACTTTGGTCAGCCAAGCAGGCCCCACTCACAAGACAAGAGTTTGCTGATGCTGAGGTTGCTTTGGGGGCTGCTAGATCCCCTAATCAGAGGGCAGGGGTCACAAATGAAGGCTTCTTGTCTGAGCAGCATTGGGAGAATTAGCTCTCAGGCAGCGAGACAGAAAGATACAAAGGATGAAAGTTACAGCCATTTGGTCATGTACAGAGTCTGCTCCTGGCTGCAGAAACAGCTGATCTGGGGTGTGTGTGTGTGTGTGTGTGCGCATATGTGTGCATGCGTGTGCGCATTGTGTGCATGTGTGTGCATGCGTGTGCGCATTGTGTGCATGTGCGTGCATGCGTGTGCGCATTGTGTGCGTGTGCATGCATGCGTGTGCGCATTGTGTGCGTGTGTGTGCATGCGTGTGCACGTGTGTGAGTGCGTGCTTATGTGGTCTGTGTTGTTTATGTAAAATTTTAGCTACTTCATCTCTCAACATCTCTCTCTCAGCCAAACCCCTGAAATGTTTTATTATCAACACCTTTCTTAGGACATTTTACTTTCTCTTTTTTTATTGAGATAGAATTGACATATGACATTGTATTAGTTTCCGTTGTACCACATAATTATTTGATATATGTATGTGCTGCACGATGATTATCACAATGAGTTTAATTAACATCTGTCACCTCACATAGTCGCAATTTTTCTTGCAACGGGAACTTTTAAGATAAATAATAATATTCATTTTATATTTACAAATAAATAATAAATATTAACTGGAGTCACCATGCTGTACATTACATCCCCACCCATCCCCCACCCTCCACCTCCTGCCGCTGGCAATCATCAGTTTGTTGTCTGTATTTATGAGTTCAGCTGTTTTTTACATTCCACATATAGGTGAGATCCTACAGCCTGTGTCTTTCTCTGTCTGCCTTAATTTCACTTAGCACAATGGCCTCCAGGTTTGTCCATGTTGTTGCCAATGCAGAATTTCCTTCCTTTTTATGGTTGAATAATATTCCATCCCACGCACGCACACACACACTCTTACCATACTTTCTTTATCCATTCATCCATCAGTGGACACTTAGGTTGTTTCCATGTCTTGGCTGCCACGAATGGTGCAGAGACCTCTTTGAGATAGTAATCTGCCCTCCTCAGATATACACTCAGAAGTGGACTTACTAGATTTTACTGTCTCTTTTGTTGTAGTTCTTTGTGCATTTATTTCAACTCGCCTTGTGGACTATAAATCTCTCAAAGGTGCAGACTATTTTGATACATCTGTGTATCTTTGGCATCTAGGAAAGAGCCTGACTCAAGGCCAGAGCAGAAAGAAGGAGCGACCAAACTTTACTCAATCTAAAGTAACACATGGGTGGCTAACCTTCAAAAACAGGGCAGGTTACAGCGGCACAAAGATATTGTGATGCGTTTTTGAATACAAAAAAAAAAAAAAAGGAAGAGGATTTTAAGAGGAGGAAAATGTGATGAAATAAGGTCACATTTTGGCACATGCTTCCATCTCTCCCCTGAAGTCTCCCTTCATTACTAGAGTTGACATCTTTCTCTTCCTTTCTCACGCTATTACGCGGACGGTCTGTCCCAGGGCAGCAGTGCACACTCTCTGATTGGATCAGTGTGACTTCCAACCATCTTGTAAACTCTTTCGAGTTGTGGACCCTGCCTTATACTTCCGTATGTCCTTTCATAGTGCTGCGTACATAGTAGATGCTCAATAGATCAATTTTCCTTTAATTGGTAATTAAATCATCTTTTGATGTGTTAAATATAAATATGGTTAGAAAAAGATAAATAGGGACACATAAGTGGACTTTGAAGTTAAGTCTTCCTTTCCTGTTTTATTTTTCCAGGGCACCTACCACCCTCTAACCTGTTGTATAATTTAACTTATTATATTTTGAGTCTGTCCATCTTCCCACCAGAAACTGGAGTTTCATCATTGTTGGTGGGTGTGGAAATTGTAACAGCCTCTTTGGAAAACTGTTAGGTAGTAACCTACCAAGGTTACCACAGCCTACATACCACTAATAATTCCGCTCCTAAATATACATACACATGGGAAATGATACATAAGTCAAACAAAAGACAGATTTAAAAATGTGCTTATTGGCTCTATTTATAAAAGCTGAAAATGGAACCAATCCAAATATCTGTCAACAGTAGACTAGATAAATAAATACTGGCATATTCATTCAATGAAATATTAAACAGCAGTAAAAAGGACAAAGTAGTGATGTATGCAACAACATGGGTGATTCTCACAGACATTTTTTAGTAAAAGAAACCACATACAAAAGAACAATGCAGAAGAATGTACACTATATGATTTCATCCATATGAGTTCAAGGGACAAAACTAGCCAACAGTAATTGAAGTCAGAACAGAGGTTACCTCTGGGTGGGAGTGGTTATTGATTGGGTAGAAGCATAAAAAATCTTTTGGGATTTGGGGAATGTTCTATTTCTCTGTCTGGGTGGCAGTTACACTGGTGCATACATATTTAACCACCAAGCTGTACCCTGAATAAGTGTGCACCCTTCTGTATACAGGCTCTCCTACAATTTACTAGAAGTTAGGAAAAAGAACATATGCTCCATAGGGCAGGGCTTCAGAGAGGACCTGACCTAAGGTAGGTTCTCAGTAGATACTCATTGAATGAGTAAAGGCAACAGTTCTGGGCTTGCATCTGTAACCACATGTATTTCCGTCCATGTTTTGTTTGTACCTCTTGGTGGAGTTATGTGAAGGAGGGGTGTGTGAACAACGACGCTCAGAGAAGTTAAGTACCTTGCTCAAAATAAGCCAGCCAGGAAGCTTCTCGGGTCTGTGCTCTTAAACTACTGTCCTACTGCTTCACACTCTGCTTCATGAAGAGACAGGTGGCAACCATGGGAATGGAGGAATGACCAGGGAAGTGGAAGACCTAATTCTTGGTCTAAGAGCCATATGGGTAATACAGAAGGCAGGAGGGAAAGGAAAGGGTGAGCTTCCAGATTCTGAGGAGCTGCTATTGGACTCAGGCTGTCCTGTGAGAGTTCTCTACTCCTGGGGTCCGAGACTGGCCATAAGGACCGTACGCACACCGGGGGGAATCTTTGCCGGGCCCGAGCTTGCTATCTCAGCATTGAAGTCAAACACGCTGATTACTCTAGCGGAGGCCAGCTTAGCCTACGCTTCACTTTATGCCAAATGGGATTGTTGTACTGATGATGAAAAAGCAGACAGGTTCTGAGCAACTGAGAAGAATTCAGATATGTGTTTACTGGGCTCTCCTTCCTCCTTCCTTCGCCCAGTTTCTTTTTCTAACACAACTTAAGTAAAATGAAGAGATCCTCTACAGTTTGTAAGACACAGCAAGGGCTGTGGGGATTTTGGGGTCCCTTGCAGCCCCAGAGCCACATGATTGCGAGTTCTGAGAGTGGACTCTTGCCCCCCTGCAGGGTTCCTTCCTATGCCCACTGGGACAGATCCAGACGGGGGACGGAAGGGGTACACGTGAGCTGAGGGGAGGGCATTCAGTAGAAACGGCGCAGTATTCACCATTTGTCCCTGCCCCAGAGAAGATTATATTTTTTTAAGATTTTATTTATTTATTTGTCAGAGGGAGGGAGAGAGAAAGAGAGCACAAGCAAGGGGAGAAGCAGGCAGAGGGAGCATGTGATGTGGGGCTCGATCCCATACCCTGGGATCATGACCTGAGCTGAAGGCAGAAGCTTAACTGACTGAGCCACCCAGGCGTCCTGATTGTGTTTTAAGTAAAAATTGCTGAATATGTTTGGGTGGTAAGACCTGGGCTGGATGGCCACAGGCTCTGCTTCCTTGCATCTTCTGCCTCAGAATCTGGAAGCTGCAGGTGGGGAAGAACACGAAGTAGAGGTGTTCTCCTTGACGTACTGTTTCCCCTCATGCTCCACATTCAGTGCTTCACCAATTCCTAGCAACTGCACCCTCCAAACTGTATTCTGAATCCCCACTTCTCTGCACACCCACTTACATCTTAACCATCATTTCCCACCTAGATTATTGCAATATTTTTCTTTTTTAATAATAATATTTCTTTATATTATGTTAGTCACCATACAGTACATCCCTGGTTTCTGATGCAAAGTTCGTTGATTCATTAGTTGCATATAACACCCAGTGCACCATGCAATACGTGCCCTCCTTACTACCCATCACCGGCCTATCCCATTCCCCCAGCCCCCTCCCCTCTGAAGCCCTCAGTTTGTTATTTTTCTAAGTGCTCTCTCCTTCCACCCTTGCCTTCTCTTTCCACCTGTATGGCAACCAATGTGATGACTTCTCTTGTGCCTGGAATAAAGCCCAACTTTGCTACCAGGGCCCTCGGTCACAACTGATGTGGGCATGCCTGAGAATTTCCAACTTTATCTATTTACTTCACCATTCTTGCTCAATAGACTGCAAATATTCAGCTTTTTTAAAAAGAAAAAACAACAGCTTGAGTTATAAGTCACACATCGTGCCACTCACCAATTTAAAGTATACAATTTAATGTTTTTTTCGTAAAACTACAGAATTGTATAATCATCACCACAATCAAATGTGGAACATTCCCCCCAAATCTGGTACCCACTAGCAATCACTTCCCATTTCCCCCCAACTTCTCCAGCCTAAGGTAACCACTAATCTACTCTCTGTCTTTCCAGATTTGTGTGGCCTTATTTTTAGCTTTGAACACACCAAGCTTTTCCCTGCGTTAGGTCCTTGCTCATGTGATTTCCTCCACCTAGACATCTCCCTCAGCCTACTCTTCAGGGTTCCACATGCCCTTCAACCCACATCTCGCATGGCTGGTTCCTCTGTCTCATGCCTATATTGAAATGTAATCTACTCAGAACTTTCCTGAATACCCGATGAGAGACTAGGTTTCCAATATTTTCCTTTATTTCCTTGTTTAGCTCCTTGTTTTCCTCTCAGCACCTCCATTTGGTAATCATTGGTTTACTAACTTATTCTTTCCAGTTGGTTTTAAGCATAACGAGGGAAGTGAATACAGCTCTCTTGTTCTCTGTTGGAGCTCCCGTTCCTACTACAGAGCCTGACACTAAGAAGACCCTCAGGAAACATTTGATGAATTAATGAATGAACAGATGAATGAATGAACACACAGTTCAGTGGTCTGGCATGGCCTGGAAATAAGACTTCTTGTCTGTTCGAGCAGTGGGTATTGCAGGGCACTGTCATTTAAGCTATCTAGCTTTTCTATTGATTCAAGACAGAAGTTTTGGACCAAGATTCTCTTCAAATAATTTTTAACAGCTGGCCTAAAGTGTTCTCCCCCCGAAAAACAAGAGTGGCTGTCCCAAAGAAGTTTGAACAGAATGATCAATTGCAATATGGCGGCAGAGTGCTTCCGTAAGAAAGGTGCAATGCCATTTGGGAGGTTCTACTTTTCCTCCTCCTCTTAAGATTATTGATTGCTGCTCCTTTCCCGTAAACATTAACAGCAAGACAATCACGTGCTGTTAATGGTTGTCTAATCATTAGACAAAGACAGCAGCCCTGCCCACCAAATCTCCCTCCTACTATAAATGATCCACTTAGTGTTTCCTCACTATAAAAAGCTGGGTAAAGGATCCCCTTCCACCACTATTAGCACTGTCCAAGATTCAGTAGTTGGCTCTGGGAAAAACCAGATTGTAAGCCAATGGAAGGGAAGAATAGACTCTCTTTCTACCTGTGTGGACCACTATCCTACCCTAACCACACACACGTCCAAGAAGCTCACAGATAATAGCTACTTATGAACACTTACTGAATGAGTGACAACTGGTTAGGTAATATCCTTCCTGCTTTCTTCCGGACCTCCACACTCCCTTGGTTACCCCTTTTGTCAATCTGGAGCTTTTAGAAAGCTGCTCAGAGGTTTCAATCACAGAGAAAGTCAATCGGATCAATCCATTCACACTCTGCTGTTTTATGGACATAAGCAGTGGTGTATCAGAGCACTTTATAATTGTTTACAAGAGCCAGCTGTGTGTATCTCCTTCCAACTCTACATTCAGTGACATCAGGTTGGTAGCTTGAAATCAGCAGTGGTAGGAATATTTACACCAGAGATATTGGCTACAAATTAGAGCAGTATTATTATTATTATTATTGAGAGCCTGTTGTTAAACACTTACCAGTATACCACTGACTTAAGGTATTCACATTATTCCCGACCTGTCCCTCTACCTCCTTTTTCTAAGAAAATACTTGGAATTTTTCAAAAATTTTAACTCAAAGAATGACTCACCAAGAAAGACTTTGAGGCCATATATTTATAAAGCAAATACTTGTCCCCACTCTCCTGTTCGGGCTCTTTCATAGCTTTCACTGTGAAGTACATTCAACCTTTAGCTCTGCTCTTAACATTGCACTTCTTGGTTTGCCAAAACAGCCTAAAAACTACAATATTCTAGGGATTTTTATCTAACTTCTTTATAAAGTTTAGAAAGAATGAAAAGACTACTTTACGCAGACATCTTCCAGTCCTCAAATTGGACCAGACTTGGTGGCACTTCTAGATCTAGTTTCAACCTTCTGCGCTTCTGGCTTCTGAGACCATGGAAATTACCTGTCTCCTGGCTTAGCGACAGAAGCACTGACTCCTAGAAATCCAGGTCTGCCAGAAAAATAGGATACTACCTGAGACAGGGTGGTGGCCCTCAACATGGCTGCACAGCAGCATCACCTCAACAACTTAGAAAAATTATGAAGGTCTAGGTCTCACTCCAGACAAATTCAATCAGTCTCTCCTAGGTTGGGATGGGGGCATTTCTAGTTTTAGTAGCTCCCCAGGTGATTCGAAGGTGTCACCAGAGAGAACCACTGATCTAATAACACCTCAATTTTCAGATGAGAAAGCTGAGTACCAGTTCCAAGAGTCTTGCTCAAAGCCCCAGAGTGGCTGAGCACACATAGAGCTAGTCTAAGACTCAGATCTCTTTGACTCCCAGACCACAGATCTTTCACATTCATGCTCCAAACTTCAGGACTTCCTCATCCCTATTTCATAAATTTGCAAACATGAGTCATAGAAACAACAAAGGTTTTTGTATGGCAGGAATCTCATAAGACCTGATTTCATTCATAAGTCCGATTGATCATTGATCTTGAATGAATGATTTCCCATTTTCCCATTTTTTTTTCAGTATTTCCAAAATTAAAGGGAGAATCTTGGTGATAAGATATGGTAATATAAATTACATAAATTATGTAAAGACAGGGACTACTGAGTCTAATCTTTACTATGTCAACCATAGGGTCTGATCAAGGACCACAGGCCCATTAATCCATCTATAAAATAGTTGACCCTTGAATACCACAGGTTGGAACTGTCTCTCTTTCTTATGATTTTCTTAATAACATTTTCTTTTCTCTAGCTTACTTTATTGTAAGAATACAGTATATAATACTTAAAACATGCAAAATATGTGTTAATAGACTGTTATGTTATCAGTAAGACTTTAGGTCAACAGTAGGCTCTAGTAGTTAAGTTTTGGAGGAGTTATAAGTTATACATGGATTTTCGACTGTGTGGGGGTTGGTGCCCCTCACCCTGTGCTGTTCAAGGGTCAATTGTACGTGATTTGTTAAGAGTCTTGGGTAGATGTTTACAGTCATTGGATAATGTGGTTTTAAGGTGTAGACTTTGAAGTCCTATATCTGGGTTCAAATCCTGGTCTACTATTGGCCAACCAGAGACTTTGACTAAGTTATTTAACTACTCTGTGCTTCAGTTTATTTTTTTAAACAATTTTAAAGATTTTATTTATTTATTTGTCAGAGAGAGAGAGAGAGGGCACAAGCAGGGGGAGCTACAGGCAGAGGGAGAAGCAGGTTCCCTGCTGAGCAGGGAGCCCAATGTGGGACTCGATCCCAGGACGCTGGGATCAAGACCTGAGCCAAAGGCAGATGCTTAACTGACTGAGCCACCCAGGCGTCTTGTGTCTCAGTTTAAAAGAATTAACGATTAAAGAGGCAGTGTATGGAGAGCACTCAGCACATTGCCTGGTCAAGAACTTAGACAAACACTATTATTGTTTGGCTGTATCAGCCTATCTCTACCTCTCACTTGAATCCTGCTGGGAGAGGAGAAGAGAAATCTAATAGTGATGAGGAGGGGCCAGAAGCAGCAGCTTTGGACATCTTGAACTGAAATCTCTGCCTTGGCCTTGAAGGTTGCTGGTAGCCAGGAAGAAGCTACACTGTACCACCAAGGGCAAGACACAAGAGGAAGCCTGGAATGGTAGATTCTGGGCTGTCCCCTCCTTCCTCTCTCAGTGAATGGCCCTGATTCCCTTCTAAATTCTTATTTTAGAAGGCTATTTTATTAGCACCGAATTACTTTTTTTTGAGTACCCGATTCTCATGTAATCATTAGAAAATTTATTAGCTTATGAAACGTGATCTATAGAAAAGTTTTCAGGGACAATAGTATTACCTGTATTACTGTTATAAAAGATTTTTATTGAGATATAATTGACATATTATATTAGTTTCAGGTGTGCAACGTAATGATTCAATATCTGTATATATTGCAAAATGATCACCACAATAAATCTAGTTAACATCTGTCACCACACAGTCACAAATATTTCTCTTGTAATGAGAACTTCTCCTCTCTCAGCATCCTCACATATACAATCCAGTATTGTTAACTATAGTTCCTGTGCTGTACCTTAGCCATTGATTCTTGAGGGCAGCAGCCCCCATGGTCCTCCTGTTCTCTCTTGTCCCTCTCGCTGGGCGCTGGCCTCCAGGTCTGAGCTGCCAGACCCGAGTGCTGGTGCAATGGCAGGTCAGCAGCCACTTACACCTTCTGCTCCTCCCACAGGCGTTTTGCAGCTCCAGGTTGCGTCTCACCTAGCATCTGAGTTCAGCAGACATCTCCTCCCAGACCGAGAGGAGATGCTATCAGAAACCTGTCCCCATTCATAACACTGACATGGCTTCTGCTCTTCAGATCAGGTTTTTTAATGAAAACTCCCATGAGATTAAAGCAGAGCAGAGGAAGTAACAGAATGATAAATGTCCTAAAGGAAAATGAGATACAGTTCAGAGATGGTTGGGTTGCAGTTGCTCTTTTAGACAAACATTTTATGAAAGACATTGGCAAAAGTGTCACAAAAGCCTTCTGTCTCATTTTCAAATATTAGCACAGGATATTTCCTTCCGGTTATCATTAGATGCAGAAATTCATTCCCAGGTTGGGCCCCATGTGGAGCTCAGTCTTCCCCCTCAACCAGGGTATATTTCTTAAAAAAAAAAAACAAAACTGGCTCTGAGGTTGTGGAAGGAGGAATTTGATGCACAGAAGCATGCAGATCGGTCAAAGTGTGGTTGGACAGGGCTTTCAGAATATCATTAGACGAAAAACTGAATTTATAAATTATTTTAGCATATACATTTCACTTTTCAAAAGGATTTACCACCAGCCATTCAAGTAGGGCAGAATACATACGTATATATGTAGGTAAAAATATTTCCTTATTATCCCCACCGCTTTTCCTGTAACCGTCTTTTCAGTTGTCCTTAATAGATATTCTGACCCCCAACCCTCTCCCAGCCCTGTTCTCAGCAATTTATCTAAGTTTGACTCTCCCAAAACCTGAAAACCTAAGGAATTCAGGAAATCTACCAATATCTCAAAATAAGCATTCTCCCCCAGCTCAGAATAACCAGTTTGCCTATCCTGATAATATGCCTACACTGGTGAAATGGCATCCTACCCTTGCCTATCATTAAGAATTTACCAGCAAATTTTTCTTAAAGAACTTTTCTGGACCATGAAATATGGAGAAGTTCCTAAGATATTAGCCAGCCCCGAATCTTCACTTTTATAGATGAAGAAATCAAGACCAACAAGATGAAGACAATTTTTCCAAGGTCACAAGAAAATTCCTCCAAGCTTAGAAGCACGGTTAGGATTAGAACCCAGAACTCCTGACTCATAAATGATTGTTAATCAATTAATTGATTAGTTACTGAGTAATTACTATGTGCCAAAGCTGTGCAAGATACTAGAACAAAAAAACAAACTGAAAAGATATACTCCTGCCCTCCTGTGTAGTGGGAAAGCAGATCTCTGGGTACAAACTTGAGTGTTATATAAAGAAGATAAAAGGGGACTTCATCTGGTCTAGGGTGCCAGGCACAGCTTCCCCGATGAAATGGCCTTTGAGCTGAAATCTAAGACCCAGATGAATAAGAATGAACTCAATGAAGGGGTGTGGCCTGGGGGAGGAGGTGGAGAAGATTCCAGGTAAAGATGCTAAGTGTTTTTCACTATATATCCCAATTTCTTGACTATTGAATCACACAAAATGCAGCTGTGGTGCTGTTTTGTTTTTCACCCACCCTATTTTATCTTTCCTTTGATTTAGGTAGGTAGAATTTAAGAATATAATCTCCAATCACCAATCCCTGTTGATGACAAGAATCAGCAAGCATGGGGTGCCTGGGTGGCTCATTTGGTTGGGCATCTGCATTTGGCTCAGGTCATGATCTCAGGGTCCTGGGATCGAGCCCCCCATCAGGCTCTCTGCTCAGCAGGTAGTCTGCTTCTCCCTCTCCCCCCTGCTCATGCTCTCTCTCTCTCAAATAAATAAATCTAAACAAAACAAAACAAAAAAAGAATCAGTAAGCACTAGTTTAAGAGGAAGGTAAAACTGGAGTCTGGAGTGACTTGTTTTGTATGACTTAAAAAATCATGATAATGAAGAATTGGTTGGCACTCATTCTAAACTCATTCAAAGCATTGGTTTTTGGTCTTCTTTCATATTATTCCAGAACTGGAAGAGATCTGCCTCACCCTACGTCTCTTGATTTTCACCTAATTCTCATTAAACACAATCCATTTACACTTTCCTAGTTTCTTTGTCTGAAATACAAGGAAAAGAGTGTAAATTTGGAAGCATCGAGAGACCATGATGCCAGACAGGAAATAAGAGCTTCAGAATTACTAGGGAGACTTCAATATCTGGCTTTCATCTTAAAAGCAAGGAAATTTGAAACGCCTAAGTAAGCTCTGCATATAAAAGGAGGTGGGAAAGAGTAATTAGGAGAGGAGACACCAGGGAAGTAATGCTGGAGGACTTCCTGTGGTTTTCAGTCCATTCTTATAGATGTGAACTGCTACAAACTGATTTGAGCACCTCTCTTGTTTGGTCTTTTCATATTCTCTTAATAACCTAATCACTGCACTTTCCAAACTGCAAGGTCTAGAGTACTTAGAATTTGTAGGAGACGTAAGAGGCAAATGAGCCAGGGCACACATCAACTGGATGCATGGATATGGAATTCGGGTCCTATCCCAAATGGGGAGAATGAAGGGCACTGGAGCCGAGAGTGATGGCTGACACTTTCTCATCTGGGGAGAGGAAAGCATGGGCAGTCACTGCCATATAGATTATCCAGGGTTTATCTGTGCTTCTGCGTTTGCATTATAAATATGTTCCTGAGTCTTTTAACACGCTGAATCTCAATGGGAAATTGTGATTCATGTAGACACTAAGTGTTACAATTTTAAAGAAATAAAGCATTCTTGAAGGTTCTTTCTAGTTTGAGTCTTCAAAATGCATGTAAAAATACATATTGAAAGAGTGTAGGATGCAGGCTACCAGGCTAAATGAGAACACTGGTTTGGGAAATTCTGAGTCCACAGGAGTATCAGACCACCAGTGACAATACATAGTAGAGCCACGAAGACAATGTTATAATTATGTAATGAGTCTTACACATGATCTCAAAGAACAGAACTAGCTGAGGAGTTTTCTTTGTCATGGCCATTATCTCCAAGAATGATAAAATCCTATGGTCATTAATATAGCTTCACAACCATTTTTCAGTTTCTTCTTTCCTCAGTTCTTATATCTGCCAGCTGTACCAACCTCTCTTCATTTCCTCCAGGACAGAAGCCTGGTATTAGCTTTCTCCATTCCCCATTGTTAATCATCTGTCACCAAGTCTGTTTGTTTCTTCTTTCACTGATCTCTTGGGTTAGTTCTTTGGGCCTCTTTTCTTTGTCAGCGTCCTACTCCAAAGCCCTCATCACCCTTAGCTGGAGTACTGCCATCATCTAGCTAGACCATGATTAACCAACTCCTCTTCTCTCTTTAGAGAATTCTCCATTGTGTGACTCTTGATGGGAAGTTGTGATATTGTGATTTATAGTAAGATATATAGATTTGGTCTTTGTTTCATTTTCTGGCAGAGCTTTTAAAACCCTTGGAATTTCCTAAGTGGTGGGAATATAAAGGTATCTTTTGTTATGTTAATGAGGTGATTTTTGGAAGGCCCCTAGATAACCAAAGGATGGGGGCTGGTTGCCAGGGGACTCCACCATGTGATTAGGGGGTTGGAACTTTCAGTCCCACCCGAAGCTCCAAGAAAGGGAGAAGGGTTGGAGGTTGAATCAATCACCAATGGCCAGTGGTTTATGCAAGTCATCCTTATGTAATAAAGCCTCCATAAAAACTCAACAAGGATGGGAGCTTCCTGGTTGGTGAACAAGTAGAGATTCAGGGAGAGTTCTTTTCTCCATATCTTGCCCTATGTATCTCATCTATCGGCTATTTCTGAGTTATGTTCTTTTTAGAATAAACCAATAACTTAGTACATAAAATCTTTCTTTGAGTTCTGTGAGTCCCTCTAGCAAGTTAATTGAACCCAAGGAGGCAGTTGTGAGACCTTCTGACGTATAGCCAGTTGGTGAGAAGCACAGGTAACAACCTGGACTTGGCGGTTGGCATCTGATGTGGAGAACAGTCTTGAAGGACGGAGCCCTTAACCTGTGGGATCTTCACTCTCCCTGAACAGATAGTGTCAGCATTGAGTTGAACTGTAGCACACCCAGCCGGTGTCTGAGCTGCCCGGCAGTGTGTGGGGGCTACCACCACACACCGGAACTGGGTTCGGGATCATTAGAGGCAGAACCAACCTCCTCCTGCAGGAGCCAGAAAGGGCAGATGATGTCTCCCAGCCTCTCCCGCAGCCAGAGCTCAGGTGTCTGCCCCAAGTTTGGCCAGTCAGAAGTACCCAACCCAGATGCTTCATCTGAGACGAGGATGCACAGGGGATGGAAGCAGTGGAGAAGTTTTTGCTGTGGACACAGGGGCAGCAGTGCCACTGTTGGGTGTCTTCAGTGCCACGCAGGAGACCTTCACCCGCCAGGTGAGCTCCAGCTTCAGTGCCCAGCACCTGGCTGCTGCGCAGACAGCGTCCTCACCAACCAGCTCTGTGGGGCTGATTGCAGCTGTGGCCCTGGCTGCCTCGGCCCCTGTAGCTCCGTTCATTTCCTCAGCCTGGTCCTCTAACCTTCCCAGCCCTTCTGCGAGCTATCCAATATCCGTTTGAAACATTCCTTTCATGCTTAAGACAGCAAGGATTGGTGTCTGTTCTAAGAAATGTCAGTGATAGTTCCGTCACTGTATCTGTCCCTGCTCCCAAGCAATCACTCATACCCCTGCCAAACTATTACAAAAACTTCACCTTTACCATATCATTTTTAAATATATGCTTAAGAAGGCAGAGTGGCTTCTACAGAAAGTCAAGCTCCTTAGTTTGCTTTTCAGCATTCTGAATCAACCAACCTCTCTCAATCTAACAGGAGCTTCTATTTTCTCTGTTGTCTGTCTGGTCAGTAGTTTTCCAAAAAAAAAAAGTTTTTATGAGACCCATAGAAATAAACAGATTAAAAGCCAACACACACATGCTCAACTAAAGCAAACACTTCTGGAAAAATACTTAAATTATTGTGATAATCAGTGATAAACTCTGATATTTTCTATTCCATTCTTTTTTTTTTTTCACTTTTAAAAAAATGCTTGTTGACATTCACCGAATCAATTTGTAAAACACAGGTTCAGCTTATACTTGTGGTTTTCAGACCACCCGTACTCTGTTACCAGTTTATGACACGGGAAGGAAGTCCATAAAGGAATTAACTCAAAACCTTCAGTTAATCTCACTTTTCCTATTAGGTTTCTTTCTTTTTTTTTTTTTTAAAGATTTTTTATTTATTTGTTTGATAGAGAGAGACAGCCAGCGAGAGAGGGAACACAAGCAGGGGGAGTGGGAGAGGAAGAAGCAGGCTGCCAGCAGAGGAGCCTGATGTGGGGTTCGATCCGAGAACACCGGGATCACACCCTGAGCTGAAGGCAGACGCCTAACGACTGCGCCACCGAGGCGCCCCTTCCTATTAGGTTTCTTATATTTACTCAATGTTGCAGAAAAAATACAAAATTGGCATCATGACAAAGACGGCCTATGAAAAACATCATTTTCAGGACTACTGAATAATGCTTGAATACACAATTAAATCAATCACAAAAAAACTGCTTTCTAAACTTCAATTTGATTTTGCATATTACTGTGGAAGAACAGTTTGATTCCATACTCACAAAGATTTTTTTTTTTTTTTTGCCCAGTTATTCTCTTGGAAGAAGTCCTACTTTGGTTCCAGGGTTTGGGCACTGGCTACCCTGATTTGCCCCAGAATGTTTCTCTACGGAAACTCTAACTAAACATGTGTGTAACAAATCATTGCTGACATTGCTGAAATAAATGAGGTAGAAATAGATTAGTAAAAGATTTCTTGAAAATGACTAGAAAAAGTCAAGTCTATAAGACTGGGCATGATGAGTTTCAATGAGCTATTAAAACTGCCAATATCTCTTTATTGAACTCCAAAGGTTGATTTGGGAGATGGAAAAGGGACTGAGAATGGGGGGTTGGAGTCCAGAAGAAGAGACAGGTGCAGACTGAAAAGATGACAACTCAGGGCTGCTAGTGGCACATCTGATTCCTGCCCTGGGGACACTCTCCCCAGCTGTTGTCCTTTCCCGGCTTAGCACTCCCTTCCACGAGGTTTCTGATGTCAGTGTATTTAGGCCTTATGTTTGGTGGCCTGTAACCTTTGTACTTTGCAACCCATCATAACAATCTGTTCACCTCTGTGAATATCTAATAGATAGTAGATGTACTCCCTCGAGAGCAGAATACACACTACAGTGAGAAAGAAAAAAATGTTTCTTTCGGTTAATTCCACAATGGTTCATATTCTGACACATCATTGTATTCATTCATCTTTGTGGGCTGGAAAGCTAGCCATATGGAATCAGAGACGCAGAGCAGATTTCCCCCCAAGAGCTTGGGCGCGCATAAATAATGACCCTCTCTCCCTCTGTCCTATTGGCTGAAATCTCTTAGACCCCTGGCTATTTCCAATCGCTTTGGAGTTTTCTGCAGCTCTGCTTCACATCTTCTTTTCTCTACTTTAAAAGAAGCACAGAAGAGCTGCCAAAATAAAACCAAACCAGAAATTCCTTGGTAAAGAGAAAAATGCGTCCTGTATCCTGTACCCTGATGGTCCCATTTCTGCTCCTTCTACCTACCCCTCCCAGTCCATCCTTGTATTCCTTTTCAGAGCGTCAGGCTTTCGTTACAGTAAAAAGCGGCTGGTACTAGGGAGACCAGCATTTATTTATTCTTTCTTTGTCTAATCTGTGGGGACATCTTGGTCTTTCTCTGCAATACCACTTGAGGCTGGGAGTAAAGCAAGAACAGGTGACTAAGGGATCATGGGAAGAACTCTTGAAACAAGTACTCCTAATGCTCCTAATACTGCCCCTCCCTACGGTGGGAGGTAATGTAAATAACGGTTAAGAACCTATAGTCAGATGACTTGGATTTAAGTCCTGCTTTGCCTCTCTTTATCTCCTTACCTGACCTTGACGCCTTACTTAACCCAGGGCCTCGACTTTCTTCTTGGCACTCTAGTTATCATTATCCATGGCCGGGACAGAGGTGTGTGCTCTACCCTCTAGGAGCTTGCACTGAAATGGAAAGAGGACTCAAGCCACATGTTCTACGTCACTGCCATTCCTGCGTTTCACCAACATGGAACCTGCCATGGCGATCAAGTTCCTGCTGAGCGTGTGGGAATGTGGGTCAAGCTCTTCTTTTCTTAACATAACTTAGCGTTGCAGGCTAGGGAGCTCACCTTTCCCTCCGTGGTTCATCTAGTCTTTAAAGACAAATGACGCCTTTGGCCTCCCAGGTTGGTTGATTTCCTAGTGATATGACACCAACCGGAGGTTTCAAAGCAGAATCTTTCCTTGTCAACAGCATGTACGGCACACAGCTGCCACGCTATTCAGAAGCAGTGACCCATGTGCTGAAAACTGATGCTTCTGGTGGCAGATGAACGGATTTCACTCTCTAGCAAAATTTCTCTTTCCTAAGTGTGAGAGAGCTCCTTCCCTTCCACACTTCCTCACTTCCTTCTCTTCCTTCCTTATTTCTTCCTTCCTTCCTCCTACACTTCCTCCCTCCCTCCTTCCCTTCCTTCCTTCTTTCCTTCTTCTTCTTTTCTTTTCCTGTTTGCTGCCCAAAATCACTGGATTATTTGGGACATCTTTATTTTTATTTTTAAGTAAGGGTGGTTGACATCAATGGGATATCACAGCTTCTCTCGAAATATCTAGAGAGTGTGTCTAATTAGATCCTGGCATGTTTAACAACTCATAGGTCCAGTTTCTTCTTCTTCTCCTTCTTCTTCTTCTTTTTTTTTTTTAACAAATCTGGAGGACATCAGAGTGGACTAAAATAATTTCCCCATCTGCAAAAGATTTCACAGACAAATAGTACTTAAGCGGAGAAATCCCTTGATAAATTTGCCAGTAGACCAATTCTCTTCCCTGGTATGAAGGAAGTTTATAACAGGAATCCTTTGTGCATCGTGGAGGGCAAATGCACGTGTATTTTGCATGAGCAAATTCTAAACAAACCAGCCATGATTTTTTTTTTTAATTACCCTTTCCCCAAAATAACCCCCCTTAAAACAAGTTCTCGAAGACCTTGTCTCCATGATTGTAAGCTGCTCTTGGAGCCCTGGAAAGGATGGAAAGAGAAACTGAGAGTCAAAGGTTTCCACATAACCACAGCTATTTCTTGCATTGGAAGCTGCCTATTTTTGCTCTCTCTAGAGAGAGAATTGCAGATTTTTATGTCTGTCTCAAAATTGATTATGGGTTTTTAGTTTTACCAAGTTCAGACTTAAAACAAATAACAACAGAAGAAACACAAAAATAATACTTACCGTTCTCTTCCGCACATGTCAGTGAGTTTGCTCTGCACTTGTGGGTGCTTGGGGCAACATCACATGGTGTATGTACTAGGAAACACTACAAGCTGAAAAGCAGCAACAGGAGAACACCATGAGGACAGCTTGTGTTCTTTGTGTGAATTGATTTAAGACTCTCAGTCGTAAATTAGCTAGACCTTTTGGTTAGTTTTTTTTTTTTTTCAGGTGATACCTCAGTAAAATCTGGAGCCAATCCACTCTGATTAGTGCCGCCTTATAAACGAATTGTTTGAACTCTGGATTTTACTTTTGGAGAGGAGTATAAAAATTAAAAAGCTATATATTATAAAACCAATCTTAGTTTTTATTCTTGCATAATTAGTGATCCTTTTACCAACAGAGAAATGCTTTACACAAAATAATACTGAAGTCCATAAAGGGAGAAAAGTTATAAGTAGAAAATAAGAGGAAGGAAGTACAGAGGAATAGAAAGCAAGACAGCAGTAAGAAGAGGAGGTGGGGAGAGAGAGGATATGCTTGTGTGAGCCTTCACAAAGAGCAAGAACAAAGGAATTTAATGACTGGACTGGCGTCACCCTGGATCTTACTGGTGAATATAACATAACAGACACTGAGAGTTTATCCAAAAAAATCCTTCAAGTTCTGATACAAGGTTTTCAAATACTTATCTAAACCCAGCGAGCCATATGAGAATGGCCTGTGAAGGCTCTTCTTAATACAACCCCCATGGTAGCAGGGATCTTCCTACCCCCTTGAGATCCGGACAAGTCTGCCTTGAACTCTTGTTCTGGGTCTCATAGAGGTTCAAATCTCTGTACCCACTCTGTGGCTTGTTTATTCATTTTCTTACTGTGGTCTTTTGATGAGCAAAAGTTAATCTTGATGAAGTCAAATCTATCAGTTTTTCTTTTGTGATTCATATAGTTTAAGTCCTAGCTTACGAATCTTTTATTCCAAAGAGGAGGTATTTTTAATTTGGGATTTCAAGTGATTTTAAATTGAAATTAGACATCTCTGGCGGCCTCCCCTCCACCAAGATTTCACACTAGCCACTCTGTGCAGAGACGCTTCAGGCTAACACCGTCCCCTGACCCCTCCCTTCTACACACTCCACATCCAGATGATCCCCCACACCAAGTCCTAAACTCCAAATTCTCCTTCCTCCAGTACAGAGCCATTCGAACTTCTAAAGTTCCAAGGTTCACGGGGCACCTGGGGGGCTCAGTCAATTAAGCGTTTGCCTTTGGCTCAGATCATGATTCCGAGGTCCTGGGATTGAGCTCTATGTCAGGCTCCCTACTAAGTGGGGGGTCTGCTTCTCCCTCTCCCTCTGTCTCCTCCCCCCTGCTTGTGCCCCTCCCCCCCCAAAATAAATAAAATCTTAAAAAAAAAATAAAGTTCCAGGATTCACATTATATTAATAAAACCTACAGGCTGTCCTGCAAGTCAGAAGAGTTTTCAAGGACACAATAGTTGTAATAGTAATTTTCTTCTTCTTCACATTATTGAATCAACTCAGATTTCTAGCCCAAGTTTCCCATCAAAATTTGGGATTTTAGCTAAACTCTGTCTTTTACTGAAATATACACAGAGCCTTCAACATCCAGAGACCTCAGACACTTGTTTCCTCTTTATCTGTTTTGTCCATACTTCCGAATATGAGGTGATGTAGCTGAACAAGAAATGAATAAGGTACTTTTGTGCATGGTTACATCTTCATCTTCTGGTCTTAATAACACTTAACAGAATCATCCCACCATCCGAAATGTTATCTTGATGACCTTTCCTCTTACTTTCAATTCCTGAGACGATTTCGCCCATGTCTACATGTGGAAAATCCCAGGCAATGCAGTTACTTTATAATATAGGGACTCAATCTTACATTATTCTTCTCAAGAGTTGAACTCCAACTTTGAAATTAATTTATTTTTTAAAAGATTATCTTCTGTTGGATTTCAAACGGTTCTATCACCTCAAGTTCATTGTGTCCCAAAGAGAATTTGTCTTTTCCTCCAAAATGGTGCTCGTTTTTCCACACCTCCCACCCAAAGCAGGGTTCAACTCCTGTGTATTTTGGACTCTTACATCCTCATTATCTTGTGTTTGTTATCATGGACTATTCTTTTGAAATGCCTAAGATTTGTCCTTTTTTCTCCATTCCCACCTTAGAACTGATTTTTCTTAAGTTACTACAGTCACTTCTAATTTATTTTCCCTCAATTCTTTCTCTGCTCTCTCTCTCTATGACCCTGTCATCAACCGCATATCATGTTTAAAGTAGGTAGTTCTAGGTCTGCGCGATAGCATGCATTGCATCCCTCTGGCCTACCACACCTGCCTGAGCCTGAAGGCTCCTGGAGACAGGCCTCACCCCACCTCTCCGAGTTATTTCCCAACATGAGCTCTGTTCCAGGAGGCCAGTCTCCTCACTCTCTCCCCCATGTGTACCAAGTTTATTCCGTCTGAGTTCTTTGCTTGGGATATTGACTCTCCCCTACAGACTCACAACCTAAAAGGCCACTTCTCACAGTCACTTTCTAAATCCTTCTCTTTCAAAACTTGGTTCATCTTAACCTTCTCCAACTACTTTTTTGTCTTCCCTAAACTATTGCTTCACTTATAATTCACTGAGCCTAGTTTGAAATATCTGGAAAACATCATTTGGCTCATAGAGTTCATGTGATAATCAAATGGAAATACATGAAAAAAAAAAAGAAGTCAATATGCTTACAATACAGAGCCTCCATTAGACAGGAACTGAGCCCTTGAGGCCCTGGGTAAGTAGATTTGGACTCTACTCCTCCCTTTGACATTTCCTTTTATAGCCACTAATTTACACAGGACAGAAAGCCTCCAGGGGAAAACAAAAGACTTGAATGCTGCCCGCTATTGGGAATCACACACAGCCATGTCTGATAGACTGGGTTGGCCCCAGTGGGAGCCAGGACAACAGAGTCTTTAGAGAGAAGTTATCACAGGGAAGGAGGACTCTGGACCAGTGAGCCAGAATGAAGAGGTGGTTTCAGGAATGGCCCAAGAGCTGATACCAGAAACTTCCTGACCTAGTCCTAGTGCCAGCACTTGTCATTGTAGAAAAAGGGCTTAGTTGTATGAAATGGAATGAGCTGTATATTAAGCACTGTAGCACTTTGGGGCTCAATAAACCTTACTGACAACC
The DNA here is from genome assembly GCF_023065955.2 of Ursus arctos. Taxonomy (NCBI): domain Eukaryota; kingdom Metazoa; phylum Chordata; class Mammalia; order Carnivora; family Ursidae; genus Ursus; species Ursus arctos. Next base: position 43,504,750 of record NW_026622930.1, on the reverse strand, counting down.
CTTCCCCACCCCACCCCCCCGGGCTGAATACAAAAGAGCATTTTTCTCTCTTTGCCAAGATAGTGACAACATCTCTGGCCTCAAGGTACAGTGGCATTATTTCAATTTCCCAAACAATGGGTGCAGTGGATTCCCATCTCCACAGGTGGCCAGAGGGACAGGAGCCAGGTTCCACCCCTCGAGGGGCACCTCTGTGGACCTGCCAGGGCCCCAGGCTTCAGATTCCTGGCTTGGCTTCACATTGATCAGAATGGACATCACGCTTTCATCCTCACTGGTCACTGACGCGGGGGCCCCTGCACCCAGTGCAATCTATTGGGATGTCGGAGGTCCATCTGCTAGTCCTGGAAATGCAGTGTGATCTTCTTCCACTGCACAGAAGCAGAGACTCTGAGTCCACACCCAAAACAAGCACACTTGAATGCCTCCTGCTGTCCTCCTGTGACTGAGTTGGGGGAAAAGGGGAGGATTCATGTAAAATAAAAGGGCTAAGGCTTCCCACCCATTCAAATGGGCTCAGGGCAATCTGATGGTGAAGAGGGAGTTGTTCTGCTGGCCTATGAGTCCCTGGGAAGCTGGGTCCTTCTTCATTCACTTAGGGGAAGAAATAGCCTGAGTGTTAAGGTCTCAGAGGCAGCAGCACACACCAGGCGACTATCCTAATTACTCAGACTGACTGCTCTGGGACCCTTGCTTTCAGGGGCTAGCTATTGTGGACTTGCTTCTGAAAGAGGGTAGCCAGACGTGAAGGCCGAGCTGTCTTGTCACATCATAGGAAATCAGAGGAAAATAACTCACCCTTTAAAATCATGGCTACATCCATTCCTACACTTATATTTCTAATGTAGCATCATCACCACATTCAAAATATTATATTACAACCAAGTTGCATCAGCCATATACATATCTGTCCCATAAACTTCAACTACACTAGGATATGACCTAATGTCCAAAGAAAGAAAATCTCATTACGAGGGGGCCTCTGCTTAGGGAGACTAAGACCACATGAAGGGGAGGGAGGTAGGGTCTCTATTTACCAAGATACTGCATGCAACCCAAAGGCGATTCTACTTCATTTTGTGAAGCTTTCGCGAGGCTCTCTGGCTTCAAGACCCACTGGCAACATCACCATTTTGGTATTGAGTGTGTCGATTTCCAGCACCGTTATTCTTATGGACGTTGAGCTGTGTAATAGGCTGCATTTGGGTATTAATTTCCTTTGTGGTTGTTTTCTATACGCTTAAAATATGTCACAGTTCTCAGAATCCTATAAAACATTAGATACACACCCAACAAGGAACAAATGGTTCTGTTTTAGGGTTTACCTCCAGGGCTTTTTAAAAATATAAACACAATAGGATATCATGATTAAAGTGGACGCCCATGTTTCCCTCTTCAGCACCATGTATTCCCTTTTCTCCCTTCCTACAATCAACTTCCCCTGCTACTTATCCTCTATGTCTGTGCTTTCAATCTCTCTAAAAAAAATCTATTCATATCCATGGAGAATGTATAGTACTGCTTTGCATTCTTACACTTTTACATCAAAGCCATCATACTGTACAAATCTGGTAACTTGCCCTCCCTTCCTTCCTTCCTTCCTTCCTTCCTTCCTTCCCTCCTTCCTTCCTACTTTTCTCCCTCCCTTCCTCTTTTCTTTTTCCTTTTTCTTTTTTCTTCCTTACTTCCTTCTTTCCTTCTTTCTCTTTCTTTCTTACTTTCTTTCTTTTCTTTCTTCCTTCCTTTCCTTTCCTTCTTTCTTTTCTTTCTTTTTTGACTGATCCATATCGATACAAATACATCTAGTTTGTGCATGCAATCTTGTCTTACTACACAGAATACCACAGACCAGAAGCAGCAGCAGCAGGAGGCTTCTTCAAAGAGGCAGAACCCCAAGCCCCACCCCAGACCTAAAGATCCCCAGGTGGTTCCTTTGCACATGAAAGTCAGAAAAAAGTTTCTATATCCCATTTCATCATATGCCAACACCACAGTTTACTTATGCTTTATGATAGACAAATATGTTATACATGTAAATATGCTTATTTTTACTGGTCCCCTACTGACGGACAATCAAGTTGTTTCCAATTTTTTGCTCAGAAATCAGTTGCATTTCTATACACGAATAACGAGACTGAAGAAAGAGAAATTAGGGAACCATCCCATTTACAATAGCACCAAAAACCATACGTTACCTTGGAATTAACTTAACCAGAGACATAAAGGACCTATATTCTAGAAACTATAAATCACTCTTGAAAGACATTGAGGAAGACATAAAAAGATGGAAAAATATTCCATGCTCATGGATCGGTAGAATTAACATAGTTAAAATGTCCATGCTACCCAGAGCAATCTACACTTTCAATGCTATCCCGATCAAAGTACCGAGGACATTTTTCAAAGAACAGGAACAGAGAGTCCTTAAATTTGTATGGAACCAGAAAAGGCCCCGAATCTCCAAGGAACTGTTGAAAAGGAAAAACAACGCTGGGGGCATCACAATACCGGATTTCGAGCTGTACTACAAAACTGATCACAAAGACAGCATGGTAATGGCACAAAAACAGACACATAGACCAATGGAACAAAATAGAGAACCCAGAAATGGACCATCGGCTCTTTGGGCAACTAAGCTTTGATAAAGCAGGAAAAAACATCCGGTGGAAAAAAGAGTCTCTTCAATAAATGGTGCTGGGAAAATTGGACAGCTACATGCAAAAGAATGAAACTTGACCACTCTCTCACACCATACACAAAAATAAACTCCAAATGGATGAAAGACCTCGGTGTGAGACAGGAATCCATCAAAATTCTAGAGGAGAACATAGGCAGCAACCTCTATGACATCGGCCAAAGCAACCTTTTTCATGACACATCCCCAAAGGCAAGAGAAACAAAAGATGAAATGAACTTATGGGACTTCATCAAGATAAAAAGCTTCTGCACAGCCAAGGAAACAATCAAAAAAACTAAGAGGCAGCCCACGGAATGGGAGAATATATTTGCAAATGACACTACAGATAAAGGACTGGTATCCAAGATCTACAAAGAACTTCTCAAACTCAATACACGAGAAACAAATAAACAAATCAAAAAATGGGCAGAAGATATGAACAGACACTTTTCCAATGAAGACATACAAATGGCTAACAGACACATGAAAAAATGTTCAAAATCATTAGCCATCAGGGAAATTCAAATCAAAACCACACTGAGATACCACCTTACGCCAGTTAGAATGGCAAAAATAGACAAGGCAAGAAACAACAATTGCTGGAGAGGATGTGGAGAAAGGGGATCCCTCCTACATTGTTGGTGGGAATGCAAGTTGGTACAGCCACTCTGGAAAACAGTGTGGAGGTCCCTTAAAAACTTAAAAATTGAGCTATCCTATGATCCAGCCATTGCACTACTGGGTGTTTACCCCAAAGATACAGACGTAGTGAAGAGAAGGGCCATATGCACCCCAATGTTCATAGCAGCATTGTCCACAAGAGCTAAATCGTGGAAGGAGCCGAGATGCCCTTCAACAATGAATGGATTAAGAAGCTGTGGTCCATATATACAATGGAATATTACTCAGCTATCAGAAAGAACGAGTTCTCAACATTTGCTGCAACATGGACGGCACTGGAGGAGATAATGCTAAGTGAAATAAGTCAAGCAGAGAAAGACAATTATCATATGATTTCTCTCATCTATGGAACATAAGAACTAGGAAGATCGGTAGGGGAAGAAAGGGATAAAGAAGGGGGGGTAATCAGAAGGGGGAATGAAACATGAGAGACTATGGACTATGAGAATCAAACTGAGGGCCTCAGAGGGGAGGGGGGTGGGGGAATGGGATAGACCGGTGATGGGTAGTAAGGAGGGCACGTATTGCATGGTGCACTGGGTGTTATATGCAACTAATGAAGCATCGAACTTTACATTGGAATCCGGGGATGTACTGTATGGTGACTAACACAATATAATAAAAAATCATTTAAAAAAAAAAAGAAATAATGCTTCATTGAATACATTTAGACATGTCTTAAGGTGCACATATGTAATTTTTCTTATGGTCATGACCTGGAAGTAGAAATGCAAAGTGGAATGTATATTCATCTGTCCATCTTCAGCTTGGTATTGCCAAACTGCTTTCCAAAGAGTTTGTGCAAAATTTATACTTCCTTGTGCAGTATACAATCATATCCTTGACAACACTTGACAATGGTAAGACCTTTTGGAACTCTGCAAGTCTAATGAGTGTGAAATTGTATCTCAGGTGTTTTTTTCTTCTTTTTACAGCTTTATTGAAGTATAATTGATACACATCAAGCTGCATAAAAAGTATACAATTTGACGTTCTGACACACATATACTCGTATGAAACCATCATTATAGTCAAGATCATGAACATGCATGTCATCTCCCCCACATTTTCTCATGCTTCCCATAACCTCTCTGTCCTGCTCCTCTCCCCGCCCAGCCTAACTTCAACTGACATTAGATACACACATCACATGGAGTCTAAGAATCTGATACCACATTCTTCCATTTCCCTCTTCCTGGCCTTTGTGTGCTGTTTGTGCTCAGATGTTTGACTTCGACACAGGTTCTAAGCCTTACAACACGTTGTTATGATTTTGATTTTCGATTGTCAGTTATCTTTTAAAATGATTAGAAATAAGAAAAAAACGGTTGTATTTGTAGGTGTGCCTCATACCTGTGTAGATTCAGATTTCCATCTGGTATTAGTTTCCTTCTGCCTGAAGGACTTCCTTTAACATCTTCAGAAATGCTGGCTAGCTGGGGAGGAAGGCTCAGCTTTTGAATGTTTGAAAGTCTCTCTTTTATCTTCATTTCTGATACATATTTTTGCTGACCATGGAATTCTAGATTCCATGTTTTTACATTAGTACTCAGTGACGCTTCTCCACTGTCCCCCGGCTTATGTGATTAAACGTGCTGTAATTTTTAGTCTTCGCTTTTCTGAAAGTAATGTACCCTTTTTGTTCTAATTGCTTTCATTAAAAGATTTTATTTATTTATTTGAGAGAAAGAGAGAGAGAAAAAGAGCAAGCGGGGGGAGGGGCAAAGCGAGAGGGAGAATCTTAAGCTGGCTCTGCACCCCACACGGAGCTGATCTCACCACCCCTAGGAGCACAACCGGAGCCGAAATCAAGAGGTGATGCTTAACTGACTGCGCCACCCAGGTGCCCTGCTCTAACTGCTTTTAAGATTTTTGCATGATCACTGATTTTAAGCAATTTGATTACGATGTCCTCCGTGTCATTTTCTTCATTTTTTTTTTAAATATTTGTTGTTCAGGCTTATTGAGCTTCTTGAAACGGTAGGATTAAATTTGCACTGAATTTGGAAAAATTTTGGTCACTTTCTTCAAATGTATACCTATTTTTTATTCACTCCTCCTTCATGGACTCAGCATGTATTGTGAGGCCATCTCAGATAGTCCCATAGCTCATGGATGCTCTGGGGTTTTTTAGCCTTTTTTCTCTCTGTGCTTCATTTTAGTTTCAACTGCAAGATCTTTATTTTATTTGTTTTATTTTTTTTAAGATTTTATTTATTTATTTGAGAGAGAGAGAAAGCAAGAGAGAGAGAGAGAGAGAGAGAGCATGAGCGGGGTGAGGGGCAGGAGAAGCAGACTCTATGCCAACCAGGGAGCCCGACGTGGGTCTCAATCACGACCTGAGCTGAAGGCAGACGCTCAACCCACTGAGCCGCCCAGGGGCCCCATTAATTGCTAGATTTTTAAATGCACTAATTTTTCTTCTCTCAGTGTCTAATCTGCAGTTCATCTCACTCTGTGTAGATAATATTTTCATCTCTGGAAGCTCTACTTGGGTGCTTTTCTTTTCTTTTTTTAAAATATCTGTCATGTCTCTACTTAACATTGTCTATCTTTACATTCTTGATCTCTGAATGTAGTTAAAATAACTATTTTAATGTCCTTACCTGCTGCTTCTATTATCGGTGCCATTTCTGGGTTGGTTTTGGTTGGCTGATTTTTCTTCTCATTATGGGTCATATTTTTGTGTCCCGTTGTATGCCTGGTAATCTTTTATTGGGTCCTAAAACTTTGTGAATTTTACTTTATTGAGTGCCAATATTTTTGTATTCCTGTAACTATTTTTGAACTTGTTCTGGGACACAGTTAATTGGAAACAGTTTGATCCTCTCAAGACTTTGCTTTTAAGCTTTGTTAGGCAGACTCAGAACAGTCTTTTGTCGAGGGATAATTTTCCTCACTACTGAGGCAATATCCTTCCGAGGACTCTACCTAATGTTTGATGAGTTAGGTAAATGATGAAGTTTTTCCATTCTGGTTGGCAAAACCCCAAACTATTTCCAGCATCACATGAGCCCTGAACATTGTTCTGTCTAATCCTTTCTGGTGGTCCTCTCTCCAGCCTTGGGTACTTTCCTCGCATGCTAATCAGCAGTCAGGTGAAGGCTTGAGAAGTCCCTCTTCAGGTCTTCAGAGCAACTCTCTCCTCCCTGGGGTTCTCCCTGCAGACATTAGCTGCCTTGGCTTCCCCCAGACTCTGAGTTCTATCTCCTCAACTCAGGGAGACCTGGTTCTCCCTCCAGAACCCTAGAAACACTCAAGGAAGGAAGAGGTGGATCATGGGGTTCACTCCCTTGTCTCAGGGATTACTCTGCTTTATGTCCAATGTCTAATATAAATATTAGATGTCAATATTAATGAGATTACATCTGTACTCATTGACTTGTAACCTAGGGCTACTTGAATTACAGATGTATTATTAGTATTATCACAGTCTCCCACAATTTGGCATTGTAACTGTCTCGAAACTGTTTTGCTTGCTCATTTGGAAAAAACTACCAAATAGTGAGATTAGTTGGTACAAAATCGTAAGGAAAACATATATTTTATTTGTCCTAATATCCAGAACCATAGTTTTCATACCCTGATTGTGGCTCAGAATCACCTGTGAGACTTCTTCCACACCCTAATGTCTGGCCTCCACTCAAGTCTCTTCAGTCAGAATCTCTAGCAATGAGGCTCGCTCAGGAGGATAGGTTTCAAAAGCTCCACGGGGGCTTCTGATCAACAACTTGCTGAGAACAGTTTCAGTCATAATTACATACTCATAAATATTACTTTTCACTAAGTAACCATTAATTGAGCAACTATTATTGTTATTATTTATTAAGTGGTGGGAAATAGATGTAGTTAAGGCATAAATCTGGTCTATGAGGAGCTCACAGTTTTATGGAGGATGCTGACCTGAAACAGAAAACTTTGTATAAATGTAAGCACAATGTCACAAGTGCAGACATAGCACAGGAGCTGTGCCGGCACAGTGGAGAGCACCGCACCCTGTCACATGTGGGGAGGGTCAGGCAAGGCACCCTGCTGGAAGCGATACCTGCACTTAGTAGAAAGGATGAGTATTAAATGTCTGATGGAAGGAGGAAGGAGGAAAGATATTACAGGCAGGGAGAGCAATGAACAGAAACATGTAAAATAAAGTGCAGGGAGGAGAAAGTTGCTCAGTGATCCTGCATCTGAAAGTCCAGGAAAGAATAGAGAATTTTAACACCGCAGAGGTATGGCAAGTGTCAGATAAAAGAAGACCTCGAATACCTTAAGGATGTCAGAGTTTGCCCTACAGGTCAGTGCTTCTCAAACATGAGTGTGTGCACAAATCACTGTGAATATTGGTAAGAAGTGGATTCTGATGCAGAAGGACTGGGGTGAGGGTGGGGCAGAGAGTCTTCATCCTCTAACAAGCTCCCAGGTAAATGAGGCCTGTACTGCTGGTCTGTGGACCCTATTTTGGGCAGCAAGGCCACATAAGCAGTCCACCATGTAATAAGACCAACTAATCTGAGATTGGCATACTGAAAAAGCCATGTGTGGGCACTCCGGTCGATGGTGCCGGTGGAGCCCAGCCTTTCTGACTTCAGTGACAACGTCTTGGGTCCTCCGGATCAGCCCATCTGTGATCCTAGTTGATGGAGAGCAGGAAATTGCTCAGGTAAGCCCTCTCTGGATTCGTGATCCATGAAATTGTGAGATATAATAAAATGGTGGTTGTTTAAGCCACCAAGTTGTTGGGCAAATAAGTTTTGTTGTGTACCAATAAATAGCCAGAACAGAATTTGGTCTAACATGTGCCAGGTGCATATTAGAACAAATTAGGGGTCTTTAAAAAAATATTGATTCCCAAACCCTAGCCCCAGAGATTTTGATCCAGTTGGTCTTAAGTGGGGCGCAGGCATTAATTGTTTTAAAAGCCCCCAGATATGTCTTCTAATACATTCTATATAAATTTTAATGTACAGGCAGACTTTAAGGCCATTTCAACAGGTGATGAAGAACCCTCAAGCAGGGAGCTGATAAGATCATGTCTGTGTTGAAGGCAATCATAGCCAACTTTATGGAGGATATAGATTTGAGGGAGTTGAAGACTGGCACTAGGCAAACCCATTAGGAGGTTGTTGCCGAAATCCAGGTAAGAAATGATGGAGGTTTAAGCTAGAACAGTGGTAGCAGGCCCAGGGAGGACAGGATGAATGAGAAGGCCTTAGAAGACAGACAGACAATTCTAGCAGATTGGATATGGGAGAGGAGGCAAAGGAAGAAGCTCAGCACATAGTTTAAGAATACAGCCTGGGTGCCTGGATGGACGATGGTGACATTCCCAGAAACTGGGAGTTGGTGCATGGGAAGAGAAGCAAGTGCAGCCAGCAAGATGAGCTCATTTGGGGATACGTTAACTCTGTGTCACCGAGGTGGGCTGTCCGGGAGGCACTGGGTATAGATTTGAATTGCAGAAGAGAGGTGTTAGCCGTGGTACTGATCTGAGTGGCATCATCATTTAGACAGCAGTTGAAGCCAAGAGAAGGGATGTGCTCGATCTCTGAGGGATGCCTGGGAGGGGTACTTAGATTGTCTAGCTCAACCCCATTTTACCCTCCTTTTATGATGTCTTCCTATTCTGCCAAGGTGAAGAGGCCTCAAATGACACTTGTCTGAGCTTTGGAAGGCAGATGTAAGGCAGAGGCCATCCTCTTGCAGCTTTCTGCTGGCAAGTAAGGTCATGCATTCGTGAGTGGAGAGGCAATTGCTATGCTAGACCCAGATGGCCAGAGGACGGCTCCCTGGCTCCTGAGCTTCCAACTCCATTCGACCCCTTTATACCCACACCTGTTTGTCCTATGGCCCCACAGACGGTTAGGACCGTCTATATTCTTACTATAACTCTGTATCCATAATCCTAAAGTTAAATTAAAAAATTTTTTTGCTATGTCAAGTTATTAATTAACACATTAAAAATCACCTAAGCTACTAGAGAAATTGATGCAAAGGTCCCAAGCCTTGATATTCTTTTTTTTTTCAATTGTTCATCTTTATTTTTATTTTATTTTATTTATTTTTATTTTTTTAATGATACTATTTTTTTATTATATTATGTTAGTCACCATACAGTACATCCCTAGTTTTTGATGTAAAGTTCCATGATTCATTACCAAGCCCTGATATTCTGATTTAACAGGTCCAGGGTGTGGTCAAGGAATCTTTGTTTTTGAAAACATTCCAGGTGATTCTTTTTAATTTTTTTTTTTAATTTTAGGTTGGGGAGAGGCAGAGGGAGATGGAGAGAGAGAATCCCAAGCATACTCCTCACTGAGCACAGAGCCTAATGCGGGGCTCAATCTCACAACCCTGAGATCCTGACCTGAGCCGAAACCAAGAGTCAGACACTTAACCAACTGAGCCACGCAGGCGCCCCAACATTCCAGGTGATTCTAATACAGAGGGAGACTTGAACTACTGACTTTAACTAATATGTATTAGTTAATCTGGGTAATTTTGGTGCAAACCACAAAAACTTGTCTGTTGGATCTTTGCTGTGTGGATCATGAAGTAGGGTGGTTATCTGGTTTTCACAGAAGACACTGAAGGACAGTTACTTATCTTGATTTATGCAAGTGAAACTTAGGCCATCCAAGGCTTCTTGAATTCAACAGCCATATTATTCATGTTTATATACCTAGAAGGAATTTCTTGCACCAAGTAGATGAAGAAAAAATAATTATAGAAAGAATATTGTTAACCTAAGTATTTTGGAGAAGACTGGCTTTTAAGTCTATTTCACCTCCATAACGCATTTTCATCAGTATTCATTTATTTGGATTTGGGTTTGATCTGGACGTAAGGTGTGAATATAGCGTATGAATGAGATGAACTAGGAGTTGATCTTCTTTTCATGCCTACAGCATCTAATCAGGCTCAAGTCCTTCAAGTCAGTATTCTGATTAAATGCCCCAATTACCAGTTAATTGCTAGAGAATAGATGCAACTGGCTCATTTATCTTACAAATTCCAAGCTGGAAACTCGGATGAACAAGAATAATTCTAGCCCCACAGTTAGCTAAATGCCAGGCTAAACCTCGCCACTGCCACTGTAAAATATGCCCTCAGCACCACAACCTGAGCCTACAGCACCAACGCGATTTCACATAAATATGGCGTTTTGGAAGGCTGCAATCACAGCGGAGAGCTAAAATCCAACAGTGCAAGCCACACGGATACACATTTTCCAAGATAAATACCTCATCTGGCTCCTTAATTAAAGTCATTAATGATAATTAACCTCACGGGAAAAAATGACTCATCTGATAGGTAAAAATATACTTGGTTTCATTTTGGTCTATTATCTTCTTTCTAAGGTTACAGATGCACTGTCTTTCCTTATACACGTGTACTCAAGAAAGAAAACAGAAAGCTCTGGATGGCTCTTCTGTTGCGTTTTGAAAGATTCAGAGTAAGGACCTGCTGCTGTATCCTGATCTCGCCTCCATGAGCCTGCTAGTCTCCCCGAAGAGACACAGAACGCACAGCGGTTCTGTTGACTTAAACATCACACTGGATGACCAGTGATAAATAATTCAAGGTCTACTTACTTTATTGGCTTGCTCAGAGGAATCAATCCAGGGACTCAAATTTATTGTTCGCTGAAATGCATGGATCAATTAATATGCATTGTTTACTCCTGGGTTTTAATCAAATCTAAAATACATGCGCTGTATTGTGACACCATGAGGGAGTAGGATGTGCACACGTTCCCAGCACAGAGGCAGAATCCTTCCATTTTCTTATTTTCAGTATAGATGTGATGGGGACGAAGAATATTCTGTGAATTTCATCATCCACAGAATTGCCCGACTGGCCCACCAGCCCTCCTTTTGGACCACAGAGAATTAAAGTAAATTTGATAGGCAAGGGATGGACGAGCTGTTCTTTTGGTCCTAGGGCTCAAATCACCAGGGTTTGGGGGCATGTTTAATTAAAGTAGGATAAGCCTTGATAAGAGGCTGTCTATGAATGTTCTGAGGCAGATTTAGTTGACTCTTTTCTTCTAAGATCCATCTCGGCCACTCCTCATAGAGCATCTCCAATTTCCGTGGAGAAGAACCCTGGGTAAAGAAGACATGGGTAACTTGCTCAGCACTGAAATTAGGGTCCATCAGTAGGATCTATGTCACCTCCTTTGTAAACTTGAAAAGCAAGTCACATGAATTGTTGTCTCCCTGGTGTGGTGTATTAGATGCTCTGATGTTACACCTAGATTCTGCTTTTAGCATCTGGACGTTCATTCCCTCAGTTCTCTGGAGTGTTGGCTGATGAAGGCTCACAGCTAAGTTACCTTCCATGAATTGCCAACAGGCGACAGGAGCTATACTACACAGTGTTAGCTGCCCCTTCCTTTCCCAGGTTGGTCAGTGTGTGTGTGTGTGTGTGTGTGTGTGTGTGTGTGCGTGCGCACGTGCATGTGGCAGTCATACAGAAGCTTAGACCCTCAACTCAGTTTTTGGTAATCATGAAGGGCCACCCTGGCTCCAGAGCTCCCTGTCAGATCAAAACAGATCTCTGTGGCAATTTGATCAAAATTCATCTTCCCCTTCTGCCCAATTCACTTCCTTCCAGGTATTGGTCCCCGGGGTGCTCCCCAGTAAACCTCCTTCAACCAAATCTCCATCTCGACATTTTTTTTTCAAAGTGCCTCAACCTAAACTACACCTCTACCATCTTTTGAAAAACTGGATCTAATTTCCTAAAAGCATTCCAGGTCATTTGTATTTAGTATACTTAATAAATGATCACAAAGCTGGAAAGCCTCATTGATTTGGGACAAATTAGTGTTTGTCACCCACCAGACATTACTTAACTTGGCTCATTTAAAATAATACGGTAACTTCTTCTTTTAGTTGTAAAACCACACCTTTATTTGGTTTGTAAAATGTACATATATCTAGCATACATTATTACATAAAGCTGTTAAGTCTCTTGAGGGCTGGACAGAGCAAATTATTTTCAACACTCAGACACTTTAGAAGCACTCCGCAAAAACGGATATGCTAACTACAAATAATTTCCTTCTTTACAGCAGATCATCAAAGGTCCTCACTGAGGAAACATTTTATCAGTTTAGTTTTGATTACTGTGTATGTTCAATCAGTGATTTATTTTAAAAATCCATTTTTATTAGTATATGTCTCTTTTCCTACCATTCACTCCAAGTTATTATCACATTACTACTGTGATTAGGAATTTCCAAATTAATGCTGAAACACCGTGAGCCAAATCAACCTATATTAATGGCTAAGGCATACTGAATACTCACTCTGTACCTAGTGCCTTCTGTATATAAACTCACAAAATACTTAACAGGCAGGAGATAGCTACTATTTTTTACCATTATTTCCAAATGAGAAAACCCGTCCAAAGTCACAAACCTCGGAAGCAACACACCTAGATTTTGGACCCAAGTGATTTGGCTCCAGAATCTGTGTCCTTAGCCACCCTACGCACTACTTTCTCAATATCCAAAAAGTTACACCAAGAAAAGGAGAGAAAGGGTTAAAACATTTTATAAATTTATGGGAAAAGAGAATTACTCTTATTTGGAGACCTCAGGTAAGGCTTCATTGAAGGGATGATGTTTGAACAAGGTCCTAAAATATAAATAGCATTTAGTGGTGATAGTGAATTTTACCTTGTACCTTAAAAAAGGTACAAGAAAACCTACCAGTTTCAGCAAAGAGAAAATGGATAGAAAAACAAAACACCTAGCCAACTGTGTTTCTCCATCTATTAATAAAAATAAATCATCGTATACCTGGCACTGTAAGGATTATAAAGACTTCTGATGTATGGTCAGTATCGGCAGAAATTTATAATCTAGTTGCATAGGTGAGACACTGAACTTGAAAACAGTGACAATAACTATAAAGCTCTATATGGTGAATGCCAAATGAGAGTATAATTGGGTGTAGGTAAGAGAGAACTGACTGGTATCGGCAATCCTGCCCCTCAAACCCCATCCTCAGGATGTATTTCCAAAGGCTCATTGAAAGACAGGTACATGGGATTTGCCAAGGGGCAGGGGCAGAGTTTACTGGGAAATATATGGAGGGGCAGAGGTGGAAATGAGACAGGGAGCCAGGGTACAGGAGATTCCTTGAGAGTAGATTGGAATTGAGCTTTTCAAATCCCAGGGTTCTCAAGACTTAACCTTTTAGCATCCTATGGAGGTGGACAAAACTAAGGGGAGAATGTAGAGTGCTGTTTTTAAGGGAAGGTTATACCTTGGGCTCTAGACCCCCCAGCCTTTTGAGAGGCCTCCATGCCCCAAGTGGCATGGAACACAGAACTGAGTGGGGTATGGAGCATCTCAGAAGTACCAAATAAGGGCAAAAGGCAGACTATGCTACATTCTCTAAGACCCATGGGGCCCTTGAGTAATGGGGTGGGGCAGCAAATCCCAATAAGAACTGAGATCGATTTTTTTGTTATCCTGTCCAGTGGAATTCCAAGTCATCTAATTTAATGTTTGGGATGAAGTCATTACTCAGATTTTTTTGGTCAACCCAGTGTGGTACTGAAGCAAAATTCATACCAGTCATGGGAAATATATACACTAAGTTTTATGGGATTACATTAAAATCACCACTGCCTGGGTGTGCCAAGAAATTTCATGGGAAGGGGCGCCTGGATGGCGCAGTCGTTAAGTGTCTGCCTTCGGCTCAGGGCGTGATCCTGGCGTTCCAGGATCGAGCCCCACATCAGGCTCCTCCACTAGGAGCCTGCTTTTTCCTCTCCCACTCCCCCTGCTTGTGTTCCCTCTCTCGCTGGCTGTCTCTGTCTAATAAATAAATAAATAAATAAATCTTTAAAAAAAAAAAGAAATTTCATGGGAAAAGATGAAATTTAATAGACTCCTTGAAGATTGAATAAAATTGAGAAAAGTGAAAGGAGGGAGAGGGCAACATTCCATTGGCGTATGCAAAAATATAAAGATGAGACACACTGTTCCTCAGAGACAAGATACTTTAGGTACTTCTCCAAAAAGCACTAAAGGTACAAGGTTAATAACCGTATCTTGGAGGTAGCACCCAAGCTCTAAGCAAGAACAGTCCATATCAGTTTCTAAAGAGTCTCCAACACTTCTCAATATGTATTAGACTCATTTAAGCTGGAGCTGCAAGTTTAATTTATCATTATCATTATGCATTAGCCCCCATCCCCTTGAGCTGTACTCTGAAGAGTGTCAGGGACGGGACACCCCATTTCCACATCTTACTGCGCCATATTCCATAGGAGTCAGGGTGAGCATGGGCTCCTCCAGTATTCCTCTGCCCCGTCATAGTCCACCACAGTCAAAACCAGAAAATGCATCCCACGGATTGGAAATGAACTGCACACCCATCCTTTAATAACAACTGTGGGCTGCAGTCCTTGGGCACGTATTGTTTTTACTATTCAGAGTTAAACACCTTTTCCTCCTCCCCAGTTAGTGAAAAATGCTGACTCTGCTCTTTTCCAAACCATCCGTTGTTTCCAACAGACATGTTAACCTGAACCAGCTGCGTGCATCACCTGCAAAACCCAAATTCTTCTATGTAAAGTGGCTTTTATTTAAAGAAGGATAAAGAGCTATGGACCTATATTCTACATAAATGCTATTTTAAAATACCACTGTCTAGTATTTAGCTATAGGAATTGGTGACTCTTTAGAAAAGCCCTGGTATTTAATTTTATCTGTGCATGTTCAATCAGGAGAAAATATATGCAGACACATACTTTACTTCTTTCTCTCTGTGTCTCCACACTTTGCTAGCATGCACTCTTTATCTCCACCTTCCTCTCCCCACCCCCACCCCCATCTGACCTCATGGCTGGGCTCTGGTCCATCCAGGACAAGGAAAGGAGGCTCTCTAACTCCTTACAGCATCTTTTCTGGGCACTTGAACAACAGTGAACTTGCTCCCTTGCCCTACATTTTTCTTCTTTTTCTTCCTCTTGCTCTTTGTTTCTAATGACAATTGGCATTATATTCTGCGCAATTCATTTTCTGTATCACAGAGCTACTAGACCCTGACTTTGCTGAGTACAGAAACCTCTTTCACCCTGATGAATTACACATGGTAAATATTTGGGGAGATGTATTCAAGATGGATAAATGATTTTTAACAACGAACAGGTAAGACATATGTCCTAAGATATTCATCCTTGCTCCTGATAGATGCTAAATTTAAACTTACAGATCTCATAATGGGGGCAGAATGGGGTGAACAAGATGTTCCTTTTTAAAAAAGTGCACTGGAAATGATCTAGACATAGCCAGAGAATGATTTTTCTATAGGCTTATTGAAACATCAACAATTACAGAGCAATGCTGATCTGGCAAGTTTCCTCATTTTGGGGGATGTGTCAGGTGTCCACAAACGGCATGAACAGAAAATTCCAACTTGAATCCAATAGTAACTGAATGTTGAAATTACTACTATTTATGTTTTCCTAACAGTTCCAATTTTAGGGGGAGGCACACCCATACATAAACAATCGGAATGAATATCGTGGTCCAATTCTACCCCTTAGAAGTGTCAAGGACCCCCACAAACTAGTATTTATACCAAGTAAACCCTAAGGAGTTTATTCAGGGTGCTACAGTCCTGGACAGCAGAGTATTCTCAGAAGGGACGAAGACAAAAGATGTCAAACTACTGGTTTTGTCACCGCAGATGCTAGACAAAGAGCCAGCTTGAGCACGAGACTGACCTGGAACTTCTGATGCTTTCCATACAAATGGAGCCCAAGGAAAGCCCTGGAGGAATGGGGTCACCCAACCACAGGGAGTGTGCAGCTTGGCTTCGACAGTTTGCTGCAAGGAAGCAGAGTGGATGAAAGAGGAGGCTGAGTTTGAGGGCGTGACAGCCCCCGAGAGGGCAAGGCGCGATAGGCTGGGCCACACAGTTAGTGACCTGTGTCCCAATGTCAGTGATCTCATGAGCTACTCCTCCTACAGGAAGGAAGAGAGGGACAGGCATTCCTCCACACAGCTCCTACCTGGAGAGTAAAGTAGAAGTCCCTCTCTTTTAGGGAACCCAAATTCCCGAGAGAGCACTGGGTATGGTTTCTTTCTGTCTTCGTGTGCCAGGGCCGCTGTAATGAAGCATCGCAGACCAGGCGGCTCTAACAGCAGAAATGCATTCTCTCACAGTTCTGGAGGCCAGAAATCCCAAATCAAGACATTGGCTGGTTCCTTCTAAGGGCTGTGAGGGGAAAAGTTGTTCTAGGCCTTTCTTCTTGGCTCGTAGGTGACATCTTCTATGTGTCTTCACACTGTCTTCCCTCTATGCTTGTCTCTGTGTCCAAACCTCCCCCTTTTATAAGGACGCCAGTCATAGTGGATTAGGGCCCACCCTACTGACCTCATTTTAACTTGATCACCTCTGTAAAGTCCCTTTCTCCAAATAAGGTCTCATTAAGTATGATTTCTTCCTTGAATCAAGTGTTCTGGAAAAAGCCAGTTTAATAACTATGGCAGTTTATCAACGTATACAGCACTAGCCAGACAGCAGGATGTCTCACTCCAAAGCATGTGTGCGCTTTTGGAAAGCACAGCTCATGCCAAAGAGCCCAGCCACATGGTTCCGATAGCTGTCAATGGCGGACAAGACTTCCGGGAAAGGCATACCTGGCTCCGCGAATGCTTCTGGGCCCCACCCCTCAAACAGAGTCTCTGTCAGGAACATGAGTAACCGGCTCGTGTGCACATGTTCCGTCAGAACCACTCAGCGATCCAGAGCTTCCGTCTCTAAATATTTACAAAGTACTGTTTACCAGAATGAAAGAGAATGTTTCTGCTCCACCATGTCGGGCATATGGTAGCAGCATGACATAGAAGATACATCGTGCTGGGTGATTCCAACTGGATTTAATGCCAGCAATAATTATTTTTAATCAGATGGAAAGTTCCCTCGGTGATACCAGACCATCTAACATTGGAAAATAATTTTGTCAGTTCGCATTGTCTGATGCTTGTTTCTATAAATAATCTCCAAGGGCCTTCTGAAGCCTAACTTTCTTCTTCCCTTTTATCTTCCCCATTCTCTCTTTGGATGGGAGTGTTCAACCAGGTCCCTACATCCTGGCTGTTGTTTACAGAATGCCTGTATTAAGTTGCATAAAGCATTTGGGGCTTCGCAAAGCCTCTCACAACCACATGGAATTTCAAACAAATGTCTTGGTCCTCCATGTACTTCTTCCCTCCCAGTCCTCCCCAAAAGAGGACAGCAAAACAGAGTAACCTGCGAGCAGCCCGGCTCAAGAGATATACAACAAATGATATACAACAAATGTCTGGTGCGTGCTGGTGTGCGGCTGGGCACTCACCGGCCGGGCTGAGTGTGCACGCACACCACCACACCCTCCCACATCTCAGGAAAGCACAGGAGCATTTCCTAGCCAGCTATGATCTGGAATTTTTTTAGTAACTGGTAATTTAAAAAATAACTGGCTATTGCACTGCATTCACTGGTAGGTGTAAAAATCACGTGTAGGAAAACAGCACAAATCCTATTTCCAAGCAACACAAATGGGAGGTTCATAATTTGTGTCAGTAGGTGAAGGAGGGAAAGCCATGTCTCTGATGCGAACCCACCCCTCAGGTCAAGCTAAAGAATCCTCCGCCACAGCAGGATTTTTCCTCTGGGCTTTGTGCCACCGTGGCCGGTAACACTGGAAACCCGAGTGCTTCACCAAGAGAGCACAGCCCAATATCAGGCCCACCTGACCGTTCTGCCCAAGTTCCCATGTTTACCGACTGCCAGGGTGCTCTATCCTGTGAGCCGAGGCCTTTGCTGAGCCCCCAGGCCTAGAGCAAGCAGCATTTTTGCTAACAAACAAAAGCTAATTTCCTACAGGTAAGAGGAAGAGCATGAGACAAAAATCCCCTTACAAGAAAGCACAGAGGGCCTATGACTGGATCTGGCTTAGGAGGTAAGTCTCGGCAATTCCTGCTTCTGGATTCCTTTGTACACTTATCTTCCTGGTTCTGGAAAAAGTGGCTTCTAGTTTTGGCTCCTCCTACTCCAAACTGTAGGCTAAGTGTTGGCATCAAAACTCTCCAGGCCCCTGAGAAACTAGGTTATTCCTACTGCTTCCCTGGGGATGGAAGGAACTGGACCCCAAGCTGCTGCCACCACTCCCGGGTCTGCTACTCAGACCTCCAACAGGGCCATAGCTGCCGGAATCACAAGCCGTCCCCGGCACACTACCAACACACAGCCAACATGAAGACCACTGAGTTTCAGGGGCACTCCTATCCGTGACCGGTCTCGGGATCTTGCCTTCAGACACATAATTCATGGTCTGCCTTTGCTGCTGGAAGAAAGAGAGGCTCTATTGATTTTCCATGTAGAGCTCTACCATGATGCCCAGGGGTATAAAAACCTTGGGGTCACCAAGCAAAGGAAAGTTGGAGACGTTAGTGCAGACGCTGAGAAAGTAAATGATTCAGATGACTGAGTAACAACTCCCTCCTCAAGTCGGATAATTTCCAATTCTTTCCATTTACAGAAATGAAGGAGGAACTGTCAACCTGCTATACTATTAGAAATAATTTTGGAAAATAGATCATCATGTGATTTTTTTTTCAAGTAGCTCAGAGGAATGAACACAATTTGGAACTATAGCAAAACTCTATTTCATCTATTTAGCATTTTGCTTAAATGCTTAAAGATATTTATTATATGCCAGGGATGCGTTTATGCACTTTACACGCACTCATTCAATACTCACAACAACACTGCAAGGTAAGTTTTACCATGACGGCCAATTTATAGATGAAAAAGGAAGCTCAGAGAGGTTGACTATTTATCCAAATTCACAGGGCAGTAAGTCACAGAGTTGGGACTTAACCTTGGGTAGACTCACCCCAGAGGCTGTGCGGATAATGGCTATGCCATGCTAATATTATTCCTCGGCTTACAGCAATAAAAACAATAATGGCAATGGAACTGATGCTGAACCCTAACTTATTTTAGCAATAAATAAATCTATCCACTGATACATGACTGAATTGAAAATGTTAAAATCCCTACCCATATTGAGATAAATTTCTAATAAAATTTTATTTTTAATTTGATTACCAAACTTTGTAGCACATTCTTGTTATTTTTTCTAACTTGACATTGCTAAAATTTATAACCAATCTAGAAGATATTTTATCATTTACAGACTTGGTCACAGAGAATTAAAAAATTAAATTTCTATGTATATGCATTTTTTGGTTGCAAAGTATAACGGACGAATACAAGATTTTTAAACAAAAATACCACATTAAGATAAATTTTCGGGGGCATTGAAAGAGAAAAATAATGGCATAAAATTACCAATTTTTAAAACTGTATTGTATTTTTCTCATTCTGTATTTAAAACTGCACATATTTTTCTCATTCTTGTATTTAACTTTCCTATATATTTGAGATATTAGAAATTTTTTTATATATAACACATCCATGTATTTTTTAAGTAGGTAATGTTGAGTATCAGACTACCATGTCGTTTAGGTTCCTTTGGATTTTTTAAAACCACTTTATTAAGGTATGATTGACATACAAAAAGTTGTACACATTTAATGTATACAACTTGATGAGTTCGGATCAAAGAACACACCCATGAGGCCATCACCACAATCTGTCATAAACACATCCATCACCGCCAAGTGTTTTCCTTTGGATATTTTTAAAAGAGCAATGCAAAGGTTTATTTTTAAATGCTAATATTTACAGTTGCTGGAAATCATACCTTTTGCAACTATTTAGACTTAGGAAAAAATTTTTTGGATGTCAATTTAAAAATGTGCAAGGGGTTACGTAGTTTTTCAAAATGATTTTCGGTATTATGTGAATGAAAAAGTTGAAAGACAACTGCTCTAGTCTGTGGGCATCTGCCCTCCACTGCTATGTGTTAGTTCTCTTACAACGAACATGTTCTCATTTAATTTATTAGTCAGTATTTATTAAGCACCAACTATGTGCTAGGGCGGGTATCAACATACCAATGAGACAGAAACATTATTGATTTTATGAAATTGTGTGATGCTAATTCCCTCTATGTTTTTTTCTTACCACTTCTCTGTGGCTCTTAAGTCTCTTTCTTTCCATATATTAATTTTAGTTAGGTCCTGGTTCCCATGAGTATAAAAACCATTAAAAATTATTTAAATTATGAAATATTTCCAACATACAGAAAAGTATAAGACCCAATAAAATGGACACTTGTGTTCTTACCATCCAAGTTTCAGAAATCTTAAGTTAATTGTTTTTATATTAAACTGCAAAACAAAATAAGAAAATATTACATATGCAGTTGAAGCCACCTAAGTGCTCTTCCCTTCCATATGCTTTCCTCCTTCCTCAGATATCATTCATATCCCAAATTGTACTTATAATTCATAAAAAACTTTTATACTTTTGCTACATATAAGCAACATAGAGGTGTATTGTTTTGTGTGTTTTCAAACTGGATAAAAATAGTATAATTTTGTACATATTCTACAATTTGTTTTAGTACTCAACTTTTTTTGAGATTTATACAGTTTGTACATGTGATTCTAGTCAAGTCCACTCATTTTTCTTTGCTGTATAATATTTCATCATATGAACAAACCACCTTTAATTAACCATTCTTTTTTTTTAATGATTTTTTATTATATTATGTTAGTCATCATATAGTACATCCCCGGTTTCCGATGTACAGTTTGATGATTCATTAGCTGTGTATAACACCCAGTGCACCATGCAATACGTGCCCTCCTTACTACCCATCACCAGCCTATCCCATTCCCCCACCCCCCTCCCCTCTGAGGCCCTCAGTTTGTTTCTCAGAGTCCATAGTCTCTCATGTTTCATTCCCCCTTCTGATTACCCCCTTTCTTTATCCCTTTCTTCCCCTACTAATCTTCCTAGTTCTTATATTCCATAGATGAGAGAAATCATATGATAATTGTCTTTCTCTGCTTGACTTATTTCACTTAGCATTATCTCCTCCAGTGCCGTCCATGTTGCAGCAAATGTTGAGAATTCGTTCTTTCTGATAGCCGAGTAATATTCCATTGTATATATGGACCACAACTTCTTAATCCAGTCATCTGTTGAAGGGCATCTTAGCTCCTTCCATGATTTAGCTATTGTGGACAATGCTGCTATGAACATTGGGGTGCATATGGCCCTTCTCTTCACTACGTCTGTATCTTTGGGGTAAACACCCAGTAGTGCAATGGCTGGATCATAGGGTAGCTCAATTTTTAACTTTTTAAGGGACCTCCACACTGTTTTCCAGAGTGGCTGTACTAACTTGCATTCCCACCAACAATGTAGGAGGGATCCCCTTTCTCCACATCCTCTCCAACAATTGTTGTTTCTTGCCTTGTCTATTTTTGCCATTCTAACTGGCGTAACGTGGTATCTCAATGTGGTTTTGATTTGAATTTCCCTGATGGCTAATGATTTTGAACATTTTTTCATGTGTCTGTTAGCCATTTGTATGTCTTCATTGGAAAAGTGTCTGTTCATATCTTCTGCCCATTTTTTGATTTGTTTATTTGTTTCTCGTGTATTGAGTTTGAGAAGTTCTTTGTAGATCTTGGATACCAGTCCTTTATCTGTAGTGTCATTTGCAAATATCTTCTCCCATTCCGTGGGCTGCCTCTTAGTTTTTTTGACTGTTTCCTTGGCTGTGCAGAAGCTTTTTATCTTGATGAAGTCCCATAAGTTCATTTCATCTTTTGTTTCTCTTGCCTTTGGGGATGTGTCATGAAAAAGGTTGCTTTGGCCGATGTCATAGAGGTTGCTGCCTATGTTGTCCTCTAGAATTTTGATGGATTCCTGTCTCACGCCGAGGTCTTTCATCCATTTGGAGTTTATTTTTGTGTATGGTGTGAGAGAGTGGTCAAGTTTCATTCTTTTGCATGTAGCTGTCCAATTTTCCCAGCACCATTTATTGAAGAGACTGTCTTTTTTCCACTGGATGTTTTTTCCTGCTTTATCAAAGATTAGTTGCCCAAAGAGCCGAGGGTACATTTCTGGGTTCTCTATTTTGTTCCATTGGTCTATGTGTCTGTTTTTGTGCCAGTACCATGCTGTCTTTGTGATCACAGCTTTGTAGTACAGCTCGAAATCCGGCATTGTGATGCCCCCAGCTTTGTTTTTCCTTTTCAACAGTTCCTTGGAGATTCGGGGCCTTTTCTGTTTCCATACAAATTTAAGGACTATTTGTTCCAGTTCTTTGAAAAATGTCCTCGGTATTTTGATCGGGATAGCATTGAAAGTGTAGATTGCTCTGGGTAGCATGGACATTTTAACTATGTTAATTCTTCTGATCCATGAGCATGGAATATTTTTCCATCTTTTTATGTCTTCTTCAATGTCTTTCAGGAGTGATTTATCGTTTCTAGAATATAGGTCCTTTACGTCTCTGGTTAAGTTAATTCCAAGGTAACGTATGGTTTTTGGTGCTATTGTAAATGGGATGGATTCCCTAATTTCTCTTTCTTCAGTCTCATTGTTCATGTATAGAAATGCAACTGATTTCTGAGCATTGATTTTGTATCCTGCCACATTACTGAATTGCTCTATAACTTCTAATAGTTTGGGAGTGGATTCTTTTGGGTTTTCCATATAGAGTATCATGTCATCTGCAAAGAGAGACATTTTGACTTCTTCTTTGCCGATTTGGATACCTTTGATCCCTTTTTGTTGTCTGATTGCTGTTGCCAGGACTTCTAGTACTATGTTGAATAATAGTGGCGAGAGTGGGCATCCTTGTCGTGTTCCTGATCTTAAGGGAAAGGCTTCCAGCTTTTCCCCATTGAGAATAATATTTGCAGTAGGCTTTTCATAGATGGCTTTTACGAGATTGAGAAATGTACCATCTATTCCTACACTCTGAAGGGTTTTAATCAGGAAAGGATGCTGTATTTTGTCAAATGCTTTTTCTGCATCAATTGAGAGGATCATATGGTTCCTGAGTCTTTTCCTGTTGATAGGTTGTATCACGTTGATCGATTTGCGAATGTTGAACCACCCTTGCATCCCAGGGATGAATCCCACTTAGTCATGATGGATAATCCTTTTAATGTACTGTTGGATTCTATTAGCAAGGATCTTGTTGAGGATTTTGGCGTCCATATTCATTAGGGAAATCGGGCTGTAATTCTCCTTTTTGATGGGGTCTTTGCCTGGTTTGGGGATCAAGGTAATATTGGCCTCGTAGAATGAGTTTGGTAGCTTTCCTTCTGTTTCTATTTTTTGAAATAGCTTTAGGAGAATAGGTATTATTTCTTCTTTGAATGTTTGGTAGAATTCCCCAGGATAACCGTCCGGTCCCGGAGTTTTGTTATTTGGAAGGTTGTTTATCACTGACTCAATCTCTTCATAATTAGTTGGCCTGTTTAAGAAATCAATTTCTTCCTGTTTCAGTCTTGGTAGTTTATAGGTTTCCAGGAAGGCCTCCATCTCTTCCAGATTGCTTAGTTTATTGGCATATAGCTGTTGATAAAAGTTTCTAATAATCCTTCCAATTTCATTGGTGTTGGTCGTGACCTCTCCTTTTTCATTCATAATTTTAATTACTTAACCATTCTTTGATGGACATTAGGGTTGCTCCTCACTTCCTATATCACGAACAACATGGCAATGAACATTCTTTTTCTTTTTCTTTTTTTTTTAATTTGAGAGAGAAAGAGAGAATGGGAGCTGGGGGAGGGGCACAGGGAAAAGGACAAGCAGACTTCCTGCTGAGCAGGAAGCCCAACACGGGGCTCGATCCCACGACTCCAAAGTCAGACACTTAACTGACTGAGCCCACACAGGCGCCTGGCAATGAACATTCTTGTACACCTCCAGCATATGTTTCTGAGACTTTCTCTGTGTCTACATCTAGAGGTAGAATTGCTGGTTTGTGGAGTTTGTATATTTTCAACTTTATTAGGTACTGTTAACTTGCTCTTCAACATTGTTGTAGAAACTTACACTCCAGCAGGATTCGAGCATTATTCCTTCTATTCTTTGGGTGAACACCCTTGAATTTTTAAAATGTATACCTATGTTAGTGTTTGCAAAATTGTCTCTGGATCTTCCTATCTTCCCAGACCTGCACCTTATCAAGAGCCACTGCCCCAAGCTGCAGTCGAAAGCAGCTTTTTCAGGCTCCTTTCAGAATCAGGGTAGCTTTGCTAATTCAAGCAGTGAGCTGTAGGCATCATGCCTGGAGCGCTTTGAGTCCTCATTATTCCACAAAAGCCAAACTCCTATATGCCACTGTCTGAGCCCAAGATCTCACACAGGCCAGTGGTTTCAGCTCTTTTTACTACTTTGTGATTCTTTTCCACATCTGGCCTTAAACTATGTTTATGTCATTTTTGATTCTGGTTATGTCATTTTCAACTTTCTCTCTCTTTTTTTTACATATGATCGAACTATATAAAATTGCCAGTTTATTGGCAAAATGGTAAAATATTGGCAATTTTATACGGTTCATCTTAATAAACCCATTTTTGCTACATGCTTCACACATGGGTACATCAAAGCCTAAACGTATTGTGACATCCCGACTGGAGGTCTCTATCTAAACTCTTCAATCCTTCTTTCACCGATCAGGCAATTGGTCAAACAGCCGCCTATCAGAATCCACACACAGTTCCATGAGGAGACTTTTTTCCCTTAAGAGTGTTTTGTAGATTTTAGAAAGCTAGAGAGGGATAAAGAGGTGGTGGCAGGAGGTTGATGAACAGTGAATAGTTGAGGAAGAATTTTAAGTCTACCTCTTCTAAATGGTAGTAGTCCTTTTTCTGCCATCATCCAAATGTTTAAACCAAATGAAGATTCTTTGAAGTCTTTTGGGGGGTGGGGCAGAGAGGGAAGAACTAGAAAATATGCACAGTAAGTGAGGAAATAATATAGTCATATTTTATGATTATCATTAAAATCTTGACTTATACCTATCATCAGCAAACATATGAGTAAACTAGCTCACACAATGAATAAAAATCCATGAGTAATGGAAATATCTAGTTTTTGTGTGTGCATTTTTGGGAACTGATTTTTATAGAAGACAAGGCAGAGAAAGCTAGAACACAAACTTTTTCAAAAAAGTAAGAGCCCAGAGTCCATAATCTCTCGTGGTTCAAACTGAGGGCTTCAGAGGGGAGGGGGGTGTGGGATTGGGATAGGCCAGTGGTGGGTACTAAGGACGGCACGTACTGCATGGAGCACTGGGTGTTATACGGAAATAATGAATCATGGAACAATACATCAAAAACTAAGGATGTACTGTATGGTAACTAACATAACATAATAAAAAATTTAAAAAAATAAATAAAAATAAAAAGCACCCTAAAAGAAAAAGAGTAAGAGCCAAATATCCATCATCAGGAGCAATTTAATAGCTTCCTTTCCGACATAGCAAGTTTAAAAAGCACAGGTCATCTTTGAGCTTTGAAAGATTTAAGATCCCTGATTTCCCACCCCACTCTGTTGCACTGCTCCCCTCCCCAAATCCAGTCTCTCCCTCTCCTAAGTAACAGAATCCCTGATCTTTAGCTGGACATATTGCCACTCAGTTGAAAGAACACTTTCACCAGACCATAAAAGTTGTGAAGAGAGACCATGTGACCTAGTTTTGGCCAGAGAAGTTCATGTGACTTCTGAGCAGTCTCTTTAAGGCATTGGTATGTTCTTTGTCTATATACCCACATAGCTGCCTGGAGCAAAGACACGATGGCCCCAGATCAAGAAGCCATCTCAGAGCATGAGGGAGGGCAAGCAGAGAGCTGGGAGGTGCCCGGATCTCTGATGACTTAGGAGAGCCCCCAAGAAGGTCTGGCCTCTTTGCTTTCAGACTTCTTTCATTTGAGATAGACATAAGCTCCTGTCCTGTTCAAGCCACTTTAGCTTTTTCTGTTCTATGGAATCAATTCATAGTGCCTGCAAATTATTCCATCCCTAATATAAATTATGTATCATGGCATGCTCATTTTCATGATAAGGTTTGTACTTAGTATTTTCATGACAAAGTGGAAGGGCAGAGAGATTTGTCATTTGATTCATTCCACTCTAGTTCCATGCTTGAAAAACTGTTGGGTTTCCCTCCAGTTTGCTCGATCATGCAGCGATTCCCAATGACTTTGGCCAAATGTTTGAAAACTGTGGTTTATGTGTCATAACTATCTGGACCTCTACAGCAAAATAGATCCACTACTTTCCAATCTCAAATTCCCTATGAAAAAGAAGAAATACTTTTAAAGCTATACATCATTAATTGCTGTGAAACTGCCTTATGTGTTACTTGTTGCAAATGTGTTCTCTGGTTACTAGATATATGGACACCCACCACTTGCCTTCCTCATAACTTTCACTGTGTCCAGTCTCATTATCCTAAGATAAGGTAGATACTTGTCAGGAATGTTTTCATTTAAAATGAGAGAAATTTCACTCAAGCTAACAACAAAAACATCATTTCTTTGTTCAAGCCACCAAATAGTCCATGGGACAGAGTGCTGGCTTCTGCCATGGCTGGGTCAAGTGGTCATCAGAAATCTGTTTCTTCACATTTTAAGGCCTGCTCTTCTCTGTGGTGGCAGGATTTCTCTGCATGGTGGACAAAACAGTTCCCAGCAGTTAAAGGTTCCCACAGTCTTTCATGTTAGCATTACTATCCCAAAATGGGCTGCCTCAGATTTTTCTGGCTTCAGACATGTGCTCACCCATGAACGAATCCATAGCTGGGGGACAACGTGTTCTGATTAGCAAGGTCCCCATGCCACCCTTGTAGCCAGGGATACTGCCTGAGCAGAGCATAAGAAGAGAACAAAAGAAAGAAGAGGGATTTTTGTCACCAGAAAAGAGCATACTTTGAAAGAAAAGACAGCAGATACTACCACAGGGCAATTCAACAACGCTAAAACCAAGGAGGACAAATAATGTGTTATTTTCAACATCTTTGGATGCTGTCTGGGTCTCAGACATTTCGTCTTACTCTATTTTACAGCTGACTCTATTTTACCACTAACCTGCAGTATAGCTAATACTTATTTTTTATACAGGTTTCTTGCCTTCCAACGTCTCTTCCAGACTTCTGGCTTTTCAACCTACAGGTGCATGACTGAGAAGACCAAGGCTGTGTAGAAATGGGGACTTTATAATTCTTTGCTTAAACCCCATACAGAAGAGTTGGGTTTAAATGTTTTGGGGGATAATGAAGTAGAGAGTGAAACAGCCCTGATTTAGGGAGTGCTTTGAGAGATCATGACCCTGGGTGTTATCGCTATGTGAAAGGAACAGTACTGATGACTAGCATAGAAACTCTACCATCCAGTAGAGTTTGTCTATCACGGGTTTTCATATCTCTGGAGTCTCAGCTCCAGTTCATACAAGGACTTCAATGTGAGCCAGGCAGACAGAGGAGGCCCGTACGTGGTAGAAGCAAGGATGGACCAAGAATGGAAACGGTGCCCTCAGCCTTGACCAAATGGCATCAGTAGCCATGTGTTTCTGATGTGGTAAGCAGCATAAGAAACCAACAGTATGCAAGTCAAGAGGTGACCGTGTCCAAGTCTCAAGTGTGGGACAGGGCTCCACACAGCAATAGTGGTTACTGAGAGGTAGGTGTTCTTTCCTCAAGAACAGGTACTGGCAAAAGCTAGGTGAACTCACCAAACCTCAGACAAGTGGTTTTAACATTAAAACAACAACAACAACAACAACAACAACAACAACAACAACACCCTTCACCCCCAGCAGGGAACCTCAGGCATAAATCAAGAAACAAATGCAATATTAGCACAATTATGGAGACTGGGGGGGTGGTTTTGATGTGGGGCATGCAACTGCCAGGTAAATCCCAGATTACAGTGACCGGAGGGTGTGTAAGTGCATATATCTTGGGACTTGAATCACAATGGCTGAGACACCTGGAGCTGAGTTTTCAGGTTAAAGTTAGCGGCCAAAGCCATACAATGAGGAGGACAAAGATAAATTTGAGGCAATTCTCAACTAGTTTATAAACATACACTTATTTTTTGTATCTTGAAGTACCCACTACAGTGCTAGGCATTGTATTCAGTACAGACTTACTGAATTAAAGGAGGAATGATACGGGGCACCTGGCTGGTGCAATCGGTTAAGTGTCTGACTCTCGGTTTTGGCTTAGGTCGTGATCTCGGGATCCTGGGATCGAGCCCCGTATAGGGCTCTTTGCTCAGCATGCAATCTGCTTAAGACTCTCTCTCCCTTTCCATCTGCTCCTCCCTACCACGCTCTCTCTCTGTCTCTAAAGTAAATAAATAAATCTTAAAAAAAAATAAAGGAGGAATGACACTAACACACCCTCATCTACCAATGAGACGATACACCAAACAAGTACCATACCACAAGTATGGCCACAAAGGGGAAGAATGCTGGCTGGGCCACCTGGTTTTGTGAACTTGGTCGGCTTGCTGCAGTGTTCTAACCAGACAAGCCAACCAGCTTCCGCCTACACCTCCAGGAGCCACAAAAACTCTTGTTAATATCAAACTGCCTTTCTAGCTCCCAGGAGTGACGTGAACTTTATTGAACTTTGGAGTTATTGGAGAGAGAACAGTGAGAGCTTTTGGATTTAGAAACATGGGGGTTTTCACCCCCAGAATAATGACATCTCCAGGCCCAGCAGTACCTAGGAAGGAATTCTGTCCTTTTTAAATTTGTGTAGTGCAGTGGTCTGATATACTGCTCCAGGGCCGTACATCTAAGGAAAACCACTGTATCAATCGGGCTTTAATCAAAAGAAAACCCTCTTGCACCTTATCTGTTTATTTCCCTCTCAAAAGGCATGTAAACTCAGGTTATAGAGGAAATCCTTTGTGGCTTCTGTGACCACTAGTCATATGAGATGGCTAAATAGTTTTTGGAACCTCTTGGGAATCAAAAAGGGTAGGTGCTGCCAGATTGTCTTGGCCATCATTGGGCCGACAGATGTCACATCCAGGTTGTTCTCATGCCCAAGTGAATATTGGGAGCCAGGCCAGACCTCCAAGCTGGTGGTCCAAGGGCACACACAGAGTGGGCAGTGGGCACAAGGCATAGACAAATCTGCTCTACTCGGGTCAAAACAGGCAGCTAGCCTGAGAAGTAATCAAAGTTAAGCAAGGCAAAGTACCCTGTGGGGACAGAAATAGAGTTTGTATCCCTTGTACCAGAGAACACTGAGGTGAAGGAAAAAAAGAAAAAAATGCATTGAATAACTCTGCGTGCTTACAAGTGTCCTTGACTTTAGGGAAGCCTTGATGAGAAGACATCGTGGAGCTCTATTGTCACACTTTGAGACCTTCTTCACTGGTCACTACGTCCTTCACTCTCGGCGCTCTGCTCGTGAAAGGGACTCTGTTCTTATTGTGCGACGCACACTTCGTCTCTATGGACTCAACTTCAAACACTTCCTCCACGTGTACTTAGGAGCTATAAGCCTTAGTCTCATGGGAGGCCAGGTCTTCTCATCTGAACTAGGGTTGGGGAGTGGGGGCAGGGACCACATACTTGGGAAAGTGACGGCACCGGGGAGGAGGCCTTGCCCGTCCTCCTGACCACTCGTTCCTCCCTGGTGGCAGGGCCAGCGCAGCAGCCAGCTGCGTTCTGCGGAGGTCTGCGGCTGCAAGCCGAGGCAAGGCTCAGGGCAAGCACCGCCGGTTCCACCCTCGCTGGCGGTACAGTTGGCCTCGGCATTTGTGTGCAGGACCCCGGGGCCTTTGCACTGTGCAGGGGCATCTGGGAGAAGGTGGCAGCTCTGGACAGACATTGTCTCCTCACCCACAGAAATCCTCAGAGGGTTTCCCTCTGTGGGTTTATAAAAGCCCATTATCGAATTCATGACTCAGAGAACTGAGCTCTCTGGCAGACTTTTTAAGTCACATTTTGAATAATTTCTCAGCAATTCATTACGTAGGAAAACAGGTCCTTTTTGTTCTAATACTTAGCCTAGGAATGCAGCTCCTCTCTGCCAGATTCATTAACAAAACCTGTGTATGGGGGCTGGGCATCTCTGGCCAGTTTCTTAAAGGTACTAAAACTTGCTGATCATTGAAATGTAAATTTTTACCTTTGGCTGGAAATGATTCATGGGTCTCAGCTTGTAGGAAATGGCAATGTCACTTTCAAATGCCCAGGATAGTGCCAGACCAAGTGCCCATTATGAGATGAGGCTTAACGTGTGGCAGCAAAGCCATGGCCACATGTCATTTTTCCAAATGGCAGCAGAAGGGAGGGCCAGTAATGAACATGGTCACAGCTTGAGGGGGAAAAATTCCCCCTCGCTGGCAATATAGTTACCCACAGCTCAGCAGAGCCCCACGACAGGACCAGACTGTACAAGCTCCTGGTCATACCTATTATCGTCACTATGAAAACAGTGCGGTCTTGCCTCCCCAGGCTGGCCTTGCAGAGTGGTGGGCAGGGTTCTCTACACAGAGGAAGGGGAGCTGTGGCCAATGGACCCCAAGCCAACGAAGCTGATAAAATGGGATGAGGCATAAGCCATCTCAGGGAACAGTGCTGCTTGATACAAAGCTGGATATACTTATTTCTAAATATATTTTTTTATTTATATTATGTGTGGTATAATATTATATACAATAATATGCAACATTATTTATATATGTTTAAAATATTTAATGTGTTGAAAATAGAATCTTAAAATATTTTAAAACATGTATACCTTTTAAGTTTTTTGATTGTGGTAAAATACACATGACATAAAATTCACCATCTTAACCATTTTTTTAAAAGATTTTATTTATTTATTTATTTGAGAGAGAGAGCACGAGCAGGGGAAGAGGAGAAGGAGAGCAGACTCCTCACTGAGCAGACAACCCGATGCAAGGCTTGATCCCAGGACCCCAGGACCATGAACTGAGCCTAAGGCAGATGCTTACCTGACTGAGCCACCCATGTGCCCCCCATCTGAACCTTTTTTAAGTGAGCAGTTTAGTGGTATTAACTGCATCCAAATTGCTGCGTAACCATCACCACTGTCCATCTCCAGAACTCTTTCACCTTGTAAAACCGAACATCTGTATCCATATTTTTCTTTTTATTACTTTTATTATTTTAAATTTAAATTTTAGGTAGTTAAGATACAGTGCAATATTCGTTCCTGGAATAGAATTTGGTGATTCGTCAATTACATACAACACCCAGTGCTCATCACAACAAGTGTCCTATTTACTGCCCATCACCCACCTAGCCCATCCCCAACCCACCTCCCTCCATCAGTCCTCAGTTTGTTCTCTACAAGTCTTTTACGGTTTGTTGCCTTTGCTCCTTTTTTTTCCTTTAATTTTCCCCTTTCCCACATGTTCATCTGTTTTCTTTCTTAAATTCCACATGAGTGAGATTATATGGTGCTTGTCTTTCTCTGAATTTTTCACTTAGCATAATACACTAGCTCCATCCACATCATTGCAAATGGCAAATTTCATTCTTTTGATTTCTGAGTTATATTCCATTGCATGTGTGTATGTGTATATGTGTGTGTGTGTGTGTGTGTGTGTGTACACCACATCTTCTTTATCTATTCATTAGTCGATGGACATTTGGGCTCTCTCCATAGTTTGGCTATTGTTGATAATGCTGCTATAAATATCAGGGTGCGTGTATCCCTTCAAATCTATATTTTTGTATCCTTTCAGTAAATACCTAGTAGTGCAATTACTCAATCATAGGGTAGTTCTATTTTTAACTTTGTAAGGAACCTCCATACTGTTTTCGAGTGGCTGCATCAGTTTGCATTCCCACCAACAGTGCCAGAGGTTCCCCTTTCTCTGTATCCTCACCAACACCTGTTGTTTCCTGTGTTGTTAATATTAGCCATTCTGACAGGTGTGAGGTGGGATCTCACTGTGGTTGTGATTGGCATCTCCCTGATGATGAGTGATGTTGAGCATCTTCTCATGTGTCTATCAGCCATCTGGATGTCTTCTTTGTGAAAGTGTTTATTCATGTCTTCTGCCCATTTCTTAACTGGGTTATTTGTTTTTTGGGTGCTGAGTTTGATAAGTTCTTTATAGATTTTGGATACTAACCCTCTATTGGGTATGTCATTTGGATAGATCTTCTCCCATTCCATTGTCTTTTAGTCTTGTTGATTGCTTCCTTGCTGTGCAGAAGCTTTTTATCTTGATGAAGTCCCAATAGTTCATTTTTGCTTTTGTTTCCCTTGCCTGTGGTGACGTGTCTAATAAGAAGTTGCTACGGCCAAGGTCAAAGAGGTCGCTTACCTGTGTCCTCTATGATTTTGATGGTTTTCTGTCTCACTTACATTAAGGTCTTTCATACATTTTAAATTTATTTTTGTGTATGGTGTAAGAAAGTGGTCCAGGTTCATTCTTCTGCTTGTGGCTATCCGTTTTCCCAACACCATTTGCTGAAGAGACTGTTGGATAATTCTTTCCTGCTTTGTCAAAGATTAGTTGACCACATAGTTGCAGGTCCGTTTCTGGGTTCTCTATTCTGTTCCATTGATCTATGTGTCTATTTTTGTGCCAATACCGGACTGTCTTGATGACTACAGCTTTGTAATATAACTTGAAATCTGGGATCATGATGCCTCCAGTTTTGTTTTTCTTTTTCAGAATTGTTTTGGCTATTTGGGGTTGAAGCTTCAGAAAAAGAGATCAAGGAATCTATCCCATTTGCAATTGCACCCAAAATAAGATACCTAGAAATAAATCTAACTAAAAAAATAAAAGATCTATACTCCGAAAACTACAGAACACTTATGAAAGAAATTGAAGACCACACATAGAAATGGAAAAACATTCCATGTTCATGGATTGGAAGAACAAATATTGTTAAAATGTCTATACTACCCAAAGCAATCTACACATTTAATGCAATCCCCATCAAAATACCACGAGCATTTTTCACAGAGCTAGAACAAACAATCCTAAAATTTATAAGGAACCACAAAAGACCCTGAATAGCCAAAGCAATTCTATATCCATTAAACAATAACTCTCCATTCCCCCCTCCCTCAGCCTCTGGCAACTGTCATTTTACTATCTGTCCCTATGATTTTGACTACTCTAATGACCTCACATACATGAAATCACATAGTATTTGTCTTCTTGTGACTGGCTTATTTCATTTAGCATAATGGTCTCAAAGTTCAGCCATGTCATAGCATATGTCAGAATTTCTTTCCTTTTAAAGACTTAATAATATTCCATTGTATGTATATACCACTTTCATCTGTCCATGGACACTTGGGTTACTTATGCTGCTATGAATTTATGTCTTAGTCAGCTTGGGTTGCCTTAACAAATGCCATAGAGTGGGGGTCTTACACAAGAGAAATTCATTTTCTTACAGTTCTGGATATTGGAAGCCCAAGATCAGGATGCCAGCCAGGTTCTTTTTTTTTTTTTTTTTTTAAGATTTTCTTTCTTTCTTTCTTTCTTTCTTTCTTTCTTTCGAGGAAGAGAGAGAGTGTGTGAACAGGGGTAGGGACAGAGGGAGAAGGCGAGAGAATCTCCAGCAGACTCCTCACTGACCATGGGCTCAATCTCATGATCCTGAGATCATGACCTGAGCTGAAATCAAGAGTCGGACACTTAACCAACTGTGCCACCCAGGTGCCCCACAGGTTCTAATGAAAGTGCTCTTTTGGCTTGCAGATGGCCACCTTCTCACCGTGTCCTCACATGGGAGAAAGGAGAGAGAGAGAGAGAATGAGAGTGCACGCAAACTCTCTAATGTCTCTTATAAGGGCATGATCTCATTATGAGGCTTCCTTCATGATCTCATCTAAACCTAATTACCTCCCAAAGGCCCCATCTCCAAACACCACCATATTGTGGATTAAAGTTTCCACATACGAATTCTGAGGGGACATAATTCAGCCCATACCAGTATATAAACATCTCTTCAAGACCCTGCTTTCAATTCTTACGGGTATATACCTGGAAATGGAATTGCTGGATCATTTTAAGTTTTTGAGAAACTGTGGTACTTTTTTCCATAGAGCTGTACCATTTTATATTCCCACCAACAGTACTTGGGTTCCAATTTCTCCACATCCTCATCAACACTTGTGATTTCCTGGCTTTTTGAGAGTAGCCATCCTAATGGGTATGACGTGGTATCTCATTGTGATTCTGATTTTCATTTCCTTAATGGTTACTGATGTTGAGCATCTTTTCACGTATCTACTGGCCATTCAAAAACATATAATATATACTTTTAATTAATATATACTTTATACATTTTAAAAGTACATGTTAATATAGATGCTTGGAAAAAACTAAAAGAAATTATATTGTACAGTTATTAATTCTGCTGGCAAGATTAAGAGTGGTTTTTTCCCTTATATTTTTCCATACATTCTAAGTTGCTTTTAATAAGGAGGATTTTCTCTTATAAATATAGTTGTCACATCATTAGCGTCACCAGCTAACATTTATTGTTAGATTGTTTTGCTCCTGGCACCGCACTAAGCATTTAACGTGCATTATTTCAAATAAACTCCATGATCACCACTCCTAACTGGCATCACAATTATTTGTATATATGTTATTATGCTAAAAAAAAAAAAAAGGAAGTCCTGTTCAAGAATCTCAGAACTATCAAGGTGGCTCACCACCAAGTTCATTAGAAATCCTTTTTGGACTGAGGGTTGCTGGAGGGGAGGTGGGTGGGGGAGATGGGGGGGTTAAATGGGTGATGGGGATTAAGGAGGGCACTTGTGATGGGCACTGGGTGTTGTATGTAAATGATGAATCACTAAATTCTATTTCTGAAACTAATATTACACTATATGTTAACTAATTTAAATAAAAACTTGAAACTACAAAAAAACAAAAATAAAAAAATAAAGTTTAAAAAAAAAAAAAAAAGAAATCCTTTTTGGTCACTTTCACAGTACATTCTGTTCCTGAGTTCCAAGTTACGACACGTTGCTCAGTAGATAAGACAAACTTCTTTGTAGTCGTGTTCTCAGCAGTGCTCCATAGAGGTGAATTATACATTTAATTTGTTTAAACAATGTAAAAAATGATTAATGACACCTACTATGCACCAGGCACTCTGACACTGGGCTACAGACAAAATGCTAAGAGAAAAGACAGTCCCCACCGTCCAGAGTTTGGCAGAGCGAGGCATGTGAGCAAGCGCCCGGAGCATCCCATAAATGCTCCACGGGGAAGCCACAGTAGCGGCACAAAGGAAGGAGGACTCGGCCCCTGGCGGTGCATCAAATTTATCCGGATTGCTGAGTAACACCATCCCAGACTTACTGAATTAGAATCTCTGGGAGAGAGCCCTGGGAATCTGTATTTTTAAAACAGTCGCCCAGGTGATTGTGATTTGCAGCCAGGGTCAGGAATCAGCAGATGGGTCTCCTCGCTTCTGCGTGGCACCTCGAGGTAGCCATTGCCAACTGACAGAGTAATCTCGCTTTAGATAAAAGAGGAAGGGAGAAGTTTCATAGAATAAGAGACACTTATGATGGGTGTGGAAGGATGCTTATGAATCTTGGGTTTTATTCCTTCATTCATGGGTCACCCTATGGGTAACACATCTTGCAGAAGTGTTCAAGAAGACATATCGCCTCGGTACAGCCATTATGGAAAACAGTATGGAGGTTCCTCAAAAAATTAACATGAGAACTACTGTGTGATCCAACAATCCCACTCCAAGGTACATAGCTGGAGGAAATAAAATCAGCATGTGCAAGTAATAGCTGCACACCCATGCTCACGGCAGTGTTATTCACCACGGCCAAGACTCAGGAACAATCTGAATGTCCTATGTCCTTTGATAGATGAGTGGACAGAGTACATGTGGTATACAGATCAACGGAATATAATTCAGCCACAAAAAGAAGGAAATCTTGCCATTTGTGACAACATAGATGGAACTTGAGGGCATCGTGCTAAGTGAAATAAGTCAGAGAACAGACAGAGCCATCCCAAGCAGCTCTCGGCCTCTCCGATTAGTCGAGGTTTCTAAAGGCAGTCTTGACATTCATAAATTCTGTACAATCACTGATCATGTCAAAAAGAGACTGCTTTGTGGCCAGATTTGTGGGATTTGGGGAAAGATTCTGCTGTCATGGAAGACTGGGTAGAAGGCCAGGCTCCTCTTTCTCGCTTAGAGAAAACCTGTTCCTGCCCCGGAGCTCACGATTCCATTTCCTTTGCTTTGATAAACTACAAGTGGTTTTAAATTGAGTCATAAATTTCTCCAGGCCTTTTAAAAACCAACCCCCTGGCTTTGATTCCCTCACCTCCTGTGGCAGTGAAATCTGGCTGGAGACATACACATACCACTTTGCACACATTTAGGCTGGGAGTCTGAAATTTACAGGCCATGCCTTGCAGAGTGACCTCGACTTCTTAATAGTCTGAGATGGAACCAGAGAGACTGCGAGTGAGGACGCGCCAGGGCGGCAGGTCTCTGGGACAGATCCAGCTGTGGCTAGAAAAGACCCTAATACCATATGCTTGAAGCGAACAATTTACTGCTGGCTCTGATAAACTCCTTGAGGTGACTATATTGACTACTGGCTTTGGAGTCATGGTCTAAAATGAGTTTTCCTTTTCTAACTCACGATTTTTAATATATACATGTTGCTTTGATTAACTATGTCAGAGCTACAGGGACTGAATAATTTTAAGTGCAAAGCCGGTGTTCAGTGAGCACCGATCAGTGAGCACCGATAAGCAGTATCTATCTCATCACTAAAGCTTTGTACATGCTCTTGGTGGGCTGTGTGCAGAAGACCCTGGGTGGGCCCGTGGGTCCCCGTATCTATCCCTGCTTCTCTAGAATCAGTTTCTCATGTGAGAGACTGCTGGACAGAGCATGGGGGTGCTTCTGTCCAAGTGGGTGGGATTCCTACGGTCTGGAAATAAGAGCAGCAATCCCCTCTTACCTTCTCCTGCAGCCTGTACTCTTCCAGGCGGCTCAGAGCATGCTGGGCAGGGCCTCACATTCCTAAGTCATGGCCAACCACTCTGTTCTCCGAGTACGCCTGACCGTAAGCAAAAGAAAATTCCAACTTTGAAGTCTTGCCTGAAGTCAGATGCCCAGCTCTCCCTGCAGGCCAAACACTTGCTACTTCTGCTTCTCAGTCCTGGCCTGCCTTAATCACACGCAGCCTCCCACTCCTCAATTCTCCTTCTCTCTCCTTCTCGGTATTCCTGTGCCCCCTCAGCACAGCTCAGGCCAGCACATGTTCAGACATAATGGTCTCATCAGGCTGCAGCATCTACAGGCTCTTCACCATCCCCGGAAACCTTCGATTTTAGGAGTTAGAGTTTGAGACCAACTCTTCTTCCAACTAGCTGTAAGCTGTGGTACAAGTCACTCTGTGGAGCTGTCAGCAGTTCACCTGTATTTGTACCCCTTCCTTCCCACATTTACCAAGCACCAGTACAGCATGGTCTTTAAAGGATGCCGGGGGCCTAGGCTCCAATCCCATCTCCGAAACCGACAAGCTGCATAAGCGCGGGCAAGTTGTTCAACCTCTCTATGCCACTCTTGGCATCTTTGAGATGGAGAGAAAAGTAGCACCTACCTCAAAGCATTGTTAATTTATTTAGCAAATACTTTTATAGTGCACAGAACACACCACTCCCATCAAAGCCTTTTTACCAGTCCTGTACGCCTTCACACGTGCGTTCATATTACACATAGATAAGAATGCATTATATACATAGCGTGTATGTAATATGTATGTACACATATGTGCAAATATGTATGGATTCATAAAATAACTAGTTAATCCCCATAATATGAACAGCTATTAGTAGACCCAAAGTGACACCTAGGTGACACCTAACCTCTCCCCACTGGGAGCCATTTGAGTGTGTTCTTTATTTTTTTCCTTTTTTAAAAAATTGAAGTATAGTTCACATGCAGTGTTATATCAGTTTCAGGTATACAACATAGTGATTCAACAATTCTATATGTTACTCAGTGCCCATCCCGATACATGTCCCCTTAGTCCCCTTTATCTATTTCAGTTCCTCTCTTTCTCCATATTTAAGAGTCTGGTTTTTTTTTTTTCCTCTGTTTTGTCCCTTAAACTACACTCACGAGTGAAATCATATGGTATTTGTTTTTCTCACTTAGCATTATATCCTCTAGGTCCCTCCATGTTGTTGCAAATGGCAAGATCTCAACCTTTTTATGGCCAAGTAATATTCCATCCTGTAGCTACACCACATCTTCTTTATCCATTCATCTATAAATGGACCTTGGGTTGCCTCCATATGTTAGCCATTGTAAATAACGCTGCAATAAACACAAGGGTGTATATTATCCTTTTGAATTAGTGTTTTCATTTTCTTTGAGTAAATAACCAGTACTGGAATTACTGGGTCATATGGTATTTCTATTTTTACTTTTTTAAGGAAACTCCATATCCTTTTCCACAGTGGCTGTACTAATTTACACTTCCACCAACAATGCGTGAGAGTTCCTTTTTCTACACCAAAATTAAAAATCTGAGTGTTTTCTTCACGATCCTTCATGTTCAGTAAAGGCATCACCAGTTCTTAGAGGGCAGGTCACCTCATTTTTCCAGAGGTGTTTGTCAGGGCCCTTGGAGGATGGTCCCTGCTGAAATTCATAAGGGCTGGGCTGTGGCAGGAGCGGGCAGGCTGGTTTTTCACCCCTCCCTGGAGTACCGAGGTTCTCATTCTTACCATGACTTCTGGGAAAAGCGAAAGAGGGACTAGCCTCTGGTTTCATGTGAACAGTTACTCTCCTTACTGGCACCATGGGAGGAGGCCTGGAGAAGACTGAGTAGTGGGGAGAGGGACACACACCTCGGTCACTATTCCTAACGTGTTTCCGAGAGCTTGGGAAGAAAGACAAGCCTCATGTCAGCAGGCTTCACCTGCTGCAACCAGCCAGGCAGGAAAAGACAACTTTGGGTTTGTTTGGTTTTTTTTTCCTTTTTTGAAAAATGGTGGATTATAAGAGGGTTTAAGATGTAAGAGAGAGGTGGCTGCAAGACCCCCTGGGGAAAAGAGCAGGAAGAAAAGGGTGCCCGGAGAACAGCAGTGTTCTCTGCGCACCAAAGGCCCGCCGCACAGATGCAAAGGGAGATTTATTACTTACTGAGGGTTAGAGAACAGACACTTGATATTCCAGAGATTTGGCACTCTGGGATTTATTGACTTAATATAGTTTATGCTTTTGTGGCCTCGTTGGTTAGGAAACTGCAAGGTTCCGTGTTAATAAAATTCAAAGCCGGGATGATAAACCACATCCCACAGGGAATGTGGTTGCTGCTGAGACTCCCCCAGTATGGGGCCCACCAATCCCTCCATGTGGGACAGGGGGACAGGGCTTGCCTTGGGCAGCTCCACTGCTCTGGGCACTTTTTTACCCTCGCCCCCCACCCCTCCCTCAGTGACACAACAAGTGTCTCTGAGAAGGGAAACTCAGACCGAAATGAGGTAAAGATGAGCAACTTCATGCCTAACTGGACAGGACTCTTAGGGCTCCCTGGAAATGCACAGGGAAAGGTATCGCTCTGTTGTGGGCACCTATGC
The DNA here is from genome assembly GCF_023065955.2 of Ursus arctos. NCBI lineage: Eukaryota > Metazoa > Chordata > Mammalia > Carnivora > Ursidae > Ursus > Ursus arctos. Next base: position 43,464,824 of record NW_026622930.1, on the reverse strand, counting down.
GGATATGTCATCTTGCTGTTAACTGAAACGCTAGGTAAGAAGAACAAACATTTGTTTCAGCTTCTGGACACTGCCTCACACAGATACGGGAAAGAATTTGGTAAATAATTGGGTTATTTGAAATCAGTGTTTTCCTTTGCTTGGTGACATCCCAAAGTACTTATTACCAGTCAAGCAAATGTTACAGCTCAGCTGGGAGCTTAAGGTGCCCAGAGATGGATTTAATGGAGTATCATCACCGAAGTATACCCTTATGCACCTAGTTATTAGAGAAGGAAGGGGAATATGTCTGTGAGTCAGAGGCCGGGAGCATTCCTAAGAAAATACAAGTTTTTATTACCCTGGTGGTATTTCAAGGCAGGGGCAGGCAGAGCTGGGAGGCAGGAGATGAGGACCAGGGACCCGCCGCTCCCGGGCTGCCAGCAACACAAGGCTCCTTACAGGCAATACATAGGCCAGGGGCAAACAAAGGGAAAACACAGTGCAGGAGGCTGCCACTCTGCTGTTTTTAAACTGCCAATTAGAATGTCTAAAATTACGTGGCTAGAACCACCACATCCGCTCCAAGTTAATCATACTCTTCTGAGCTTAAGTTTTAAATCTTGTTTTCAAAGCCCCGATCGGAATATTCAAAAAGATCGTTTCTTGACTCTGTGAGGCCCAAAGCCAAGTTGTGGTTCAGTATAGTTTCTCTTTTCTTGGTTAGAGTTCTTAAAACCTGTCTTCTGAATATTTTTGTTCGTTTGTTTCTGGGGGGAAAATAAAGGAAAAAAAAGAAATAGAGATTAAAAAACTAAAGAGACAGAATGACAGAAAAAAAAACAGAAAAAAAAAAAGAGCTGGTATGGGGATTTAAAAAAATGACATAACGATTCTGTGATTCTGTTGGACTAAAATACCCTGATGAACATGGGACTGCTTACCACTTACCCTTGGCCTCTTGTTAGCCCTCTTTTCCCTCCAGGCCCCACTAGCCAAGCAGTCAGAATACAAGGTTTTGCCCAGGGCAAATGACTCTAGTTTCTTCCACTGACATTGGACCCCAGAGATCTCAATTCAAATGAAATGGGAGAGCGGGTGCATATTAAAATCCTCACCACCTAAAAGACCCGATACAGGGTCTAGGCTTCACGAAGGCTGCATGAACCATAAACGTGTGTGGAATCCCCAATAATTCCCGCACCAGCCACACTGCATGCTACCCACCTTGGCGGTCCACGTCACGTGAGCTACCAGGACTTAGGCTCTCAAAGCTATCTGAGACAAGAGCACAACTCTGAAGGCCCATAAGGACTGAGACAGAAAATTGCAAACAGACAGACAGACATATATAGCTTTCCGGGTAGCATCGAAGTGAAACGAACTTTGTGAAATGGACGTGCTACGTTTTAAGCCATGCCTCCAAATGTTTTGAGGAAAGCCTATTCCATTCAGAAGCCGCATCCTATTTGCCATGACTGTGCATTTCTTTCTTGAAGTTCTGTCAGTCAGGAGAAGAATGCCAATTTGTGTTCCTCAGAAAAGAATAGGAAAGAGTCTCGAAGATAAATAGCGTGTTTTCCAAACAATGCTGTGCTGTCACAACACCTCGGGGGGGACAGAAAGGGAATGTGCGGCACCCACGTGCGTGCTCGGCCTAAGTGGTGGTGGCTGGGGAGGAGGCCGGCTGTCCCCTTGCAGCCCCTGCCCCTGTGCACACTTAGCTCTGGAAGACTCCTTCTCAAGAGGTGACCAAAAGATTAGAAATGATAGGAAGGAAGGGCTGCTGCCACCACCAGCATCTGTCTAGCTTATGTTTGATGTCTTTAACAATTATTACATTTCCCAGCACAATGCTCCATCCTACGTGATCTCACATTTAACAAAAGGCCGCCTACACAATTAAAAAAAAAAATGCAAACAGTGGCGAACACAAAATTACTTTTTAAATGTGTGCTTATGGCTTCTAAGCATTAAAAAATATATCCGTGTGCCCAGCGGAACTCCCACGATGGCATACACGCTGCAGCTAAAACCACCTTAAAATGAGGTCCTTGGGGTCTTTCAGCAGCTACCACCATTTGGATGAATGCAAGCTGATGCAGACAGTGCTGCCCCCGGTGCCAGGGCAGTATCAGGGGAGACCTCAAAGCCACAAAAAAAAGGCCGTGCTTCTATTTTATGGTGGGGAAATTGAGTTACACAGTAATTACATAATTGTTCCAAAATTAAGCTGAAAAAAAGAAATCAGGAACAGAGTTCAAGTGGAGTCCTCGTCTCCAAGCAAGCTCTTCCATCTATGTCCTTTCCGCATTGAAATACTGCATTATATCTTCCTCCCGCCACAATAAATAATATAAGCTCTCTTCTTTCCTGAAAAGAGTTCATTCTGGGGACCAGACAGGGTGCCTATTTCTTTTTTAATACTGCCCCTCAATCTTGTGAGGTCTGATTAAATGATTTCACATGCTGAGTTCAATAATTGGAGTTGCCTAGCTCCCGACCATTTGTCTGCCAGCTATAATGAGTGTCACTGTTTTAAGGGAATGACTGATACGCTAAAGGAACAAGAAAAGGGCCGTGAGGACTAGCTAACAAGGAATGCTATTCAGAAGATGCGAGGCGCTAAAGGTCACCACTGCCCAGCCTCCCAGGCGCACTACACACCCCCACCTACCCCACACCTACTGGCTCATAAATTGCAAATGCACATTCAGAGCCCACCACTACTCTGCACCGAAAGAAAGTTCGAATGCTAGTAATATCAAGGCCCAGTTCCCAGCCCTTGTTTTGTTTTTGTCATTTACCAGTTGAGCCCTCGGGCAAGCTGCCTCCCGTCTCAGAAGTTTCCTCATCTGTTGAAAAGAGTCCTAGCGGACCTCAGTGGCATTCTGTGGTTCCCATGAGACAAGCTGGTTAGCAGCACCCTAAGGAAAGCCCACCACAATCACCCAGAGGCGCAGGGGAGTATCCGTGAGCCGGAGGGTGTTATTTGATGCAGAAGGATGGGGGAGGTCTATACACTAAGTGTGTCTGCACTTACAAACTTAGAACTTCATAGTGGCAACCGCTCATGAAATTAAGAAAAGGAAATCTATAAAAGAGTGTATATACAACACTTAACAGTTTTGCTAAGTATGGAAAATGGGTCTTGATGTTTGAGAATTCATTAAAGTGTCTCCAGAGCATCTGCTATGCACTCCACACTGTACTGGGTGCTTGAAAAAGGACAAGATACAATCCCCAGAGGCTCCTAGTTTGTCAGGGGTCATCGAGTGCCAGGAGGCATGCTGAACGCTGCCTACGGGTGGGTGGTCAAGGAAGGTGACCCGATGTGAGATATGGGCCGAGCCTTACAAGCAAGCTGGAGTTAGCCAGACAGAAGGAGATTAAGAATCCAAACCTGGGATGCCTGGGTGGCTCAGTTGGTTAAGCGTCTGCCTATGGCTCAGGTCAAGATCCCAGGGTCCTGGGATGGAGCCCTGCATCGGCCTCCTTGCTCAGCAGAGAGCCTGCTTCTCCCTCTCCTTCTGCCTGCAGCTACCCCAGCTTGTGCTCTCTCTCTCTCTCACTATCTCTATGGTCAAATAAATAAAATCTTAAAAAAAAAAAAAAAAAAAAGAATCCAAACCCAGACAAATATAATAGGCCAAGGAACACAGCTGGCAAGAGCAGCAGCAGACTCTGGAGCGACTGGAGCACGAGTTACTGGAGGTGAGAAGGGGCGAGGGAGGAGGCTAAAGAGGAGGAAGAAGGGCCCTCAGGAGAGAGGCAGCCAGGCCCTGGAGGCTGAGATCTACCCCACAGCACAGCTCCGGAGGCAGCTGGAGGGCAGTTCTGAGCAGGGATGAACACAGACTGTTGTGTTTACCTTGTAGGAAGATTATTCTGATAGCAAAGATGCAGGACTGGGGCGAGTGTATGTGAGGGAGAGGAACGACATGAAATCGGGGAGGTAAGCAGGACAAAATAGTGGCGACTGTATTAAAATAGAGTTTTTGTCCATACATACATTATGAGGAGACAGCCTAAGGTGTGGGTGGGTAAGCCATGGCCAGTGGGCCAAATCCTGCCCCTCACCTGGTTTTGTGCCGCCTAAGCTAAGAATAATTTTTATATCTTTAAGTGATTGGGGAAAAAAAAAAAAACAAAACAAGACTATTTCACGGCATATAAAAATTTCATGAAATTCGAATTTCTGTGTCCATAATTAAAATTTTATTAAAGCACAGCCGTGCCCGTTTGTTTAATATTGTTTATGGCTGTTTAACGCTTGCAACATAACAAATGGCTTCCAAAGCCAAAAATATTTACTATCTGGCCTTTCACAGAAGTCCTTTGCAGACCCCTGGCCTAAGACTTGAAGATGAGAGGAGGGAGTACAGGCTCCTTGAGGGCAGGGACGGTGTTTTCTCATCTCTGAGTGCCCAGCTTATGTCTGGTTCCTACTAAATCCTCAGCTTGCTGAGTGGAGAAACGAGTGAGCACCAGAAGGCAACAGTCAGAAAACTATAATGACAACAAGCCTGCCCCCCTGGCTGGCGAAGTTGGTGTTTATCTTGGCAAGACGATCTTTGCGTCTCGGAAGGACCCGGAACCCCATATCCCCCAAGATATTCTACCACTTCTGGTGGGGCAGGAGAGGAGGGAAAGACCCCCCAAAGCAAGATGTGAGTGACACAGAAAGACTTATTATTTTCATTCTTTTTAAAAAAATAATCCTAGGGCACCTACAAAGAGTGAGAACTGGACAGGTCCTGGGACACATCTGGAGTACAGCACTGGTCTCCTAACTAGTGTTCCTGTGTCTGTTCCCTCCCCTCCAATTCGTTTTCCAGGCAAATATTAGGGCAATTTTTCAGAAACACGGAAGACAGGACGTCATGCCCCATATTTCAGCCTCTCCTACAAAAAGTCCACGCCCTTGACCAGGCCCTAAAGGCCCTCTGAGGTCTGGTCCTTCCCCAGCCATCGCTCACCAAGTTCTCCTCTCAGTGCCACCCTCTAAGCACACCTACCTACTGGCAGTTTCCTAAATGGGCCAAGCTATTTTGGGCCTCTGAAGCTTTATTCTGCTGGTCCCTCTGCCTGGAAAGTGAACTCCCCTCCCCACAGTGTCTACTCATTCAATACAATTCAGCTCCAGAGTCCCTAGAGATGGCACTGGCAGATGTGAGGACAGTGCATGGTCACAGTATGTAGTGGACGATAGTGGCAGAGAGGTGGGAAGCCTGCCTGCTGAATCACAAAGATCCTATTTACTAGGGAAGAGCGCAGGGTTAAGACAGCAGTGACAGGCTCAGAGCTGAGGTTGGGACTCAGGGCTCAGGTTGCTTTTAGGTTGTCAGAAGTTACTGATGTTATGAGAGGTGGGCTTCTTAAACTTAGGTGTGCATCAGAATTATCTAGGAGCTCATTAAAAAATCCCAGGTATCCAACCAGAGTGGCTAAAATTAAAAACACTGACAAAACCAATTGTTGGTGAGGATGTGGAGGAACGAGGGAGCTCTCAAACAGTGCTGGTGGGAATCTAAAAATGGTGCAACCATTTTTAGAGAACAATATACAGTTTCTTATAAAGGTAAACATTACACTTATCATATGATCCAGAAATTCCCACAAAAACTTTTACATGATGATTATAGCAACTTTACTCTTAATAAGCCAAAACTCTATAACAACCCAGTGGCCATCAAATAGTGAGTGATAAATAATCGTGGTATACCACAATGGAATACTAATTCCCAATTAAAGGGAATGAATCAATGATATATGCAACAAAATGGGTGAATCTCAAAACATTATGTTGAGAGAAATAAGCCAGATACAAAATAATACATTATTCATGGTAATGGATGATTCCATTTTTTATGAAATTCTAGAAAAGGCACTAATTATGGTAACAGCAGATCAATGAATGCCTGGAGCCAGGAGTTTGGTGGGGAGGGGCACTGAGCTCTAAGAACACGAGAAAATGTGTTTTGGTGATGGAGACATTCTATACCTTGATTGTGCAGGTGATTACAGAGATGGATGCTTTCATCAAAATTGATTGAACTTTGTACTTAAAATGAATCTATTTTATTGCTTGTAAATTATACCCCAATAAAGGTGACAAAAAAATAAATGATTCAGGCCCTGTGACAAAACTCCTGACTTAAATTCTCCTCAAGCTGGGCGCAGGGCATCAGTGTGTTTAACAGGCCCAACAGGTGACTCCAATATGCACTATGTTTGTGACTTGTCCCATTACCATTTTACTGAGCTAGCTGAAAATATCACAGCCGTAGCTCCCTTTAGCTATCAACCCTGGCTTTTGGAGAGAGTTGTGGTGTCACAGTCTCTCCAAAGAGACTTCACTAAACTAGAGGGAAGCTTATAAGCTCACACAAGCCAATTCCCTGCATCTGGGCAATTCTAGGTACAAATCTGCTCCCCGGTTTCTATCTAGCCTAACTGCATGCAGGAGAAGATTCCAGAGTCTCCTTGAAATGGGGCTCTTGAACGGGCTTCACACTCAGAGTCCTCAACAGGGAACATCTCCAAACAACAACCCAAGGTCAAACCTACCCACAGTGAGCAAAGGAGCTCCTCCTCCCCCAAAGCTCCTACTGGAGGCAAGTGATTCCACAGTCCAGCCTGTTTTCTGAAAGCAGTGCGGAGTTTCTGGAGTGAGGTAACTCACTCATCTATTCATCTATGGAAATTCAGATAGTTAGGCACTTTACATGCTTACATGCTTACATGCAACTGTGCCTGGTTTTTTAAAAAGTCTCAACAGCTTAAAGTTTAGATTTTAAAAGTTAAACAGTTAGAGTGTAGAAAGTTACAATTTTTACCTAAAATACATACGCCACTTCGGGAAAGGATGAGGAATTTTGTGTCTCTGAGGTTTCTCAGGATGGATGGTTCAGGAGTTTAGGTGTAATGCAGTCGGTGACACCACCTGTGATAAAATGCTTCTCTGTGTCATAACTAGCACCCCAGGGTTGCTGCCACCTGCCTAATTGTGTAAGACAGCTTAGGACACGGGTAGCATGCTGTAATTCGGAGAGCAATGCATTATGGGTCAAATTAAATTAACACCCAAATACTACGAATAAATTATGGCTAAGGGTAGTAATGGATATTATACTGTCTTCGGGGGTAGGAATTGTACCTTCTTGGAAGCTGACTGCCTTGTCTTCATCACAATTGCTGCTCCTCAGGCACCCGCATTAATATAACAAATCACTGGATAAAACAGAGCCAGTGTCACAGAACAATGGCTGCATAAAGAACAGCTTGAACAGCTTGAATCGCCCGACAATGTCAAAGAAAATTCAATACCTAAGTCAGGGACTTTCACAGGATTATCGGCGAGATTATTTTTGTCATTGTTGCTGTTATTTTTGTTAATGTCTTTAAAATTTTGGTTCCGTTTTAAAGCAGCCTAATTCTACAGGAAAAATTCTTGATCTAGATGTTTTTCATTAAGTAAACCTGGAGTGGAGTAGATCAACATTCCTAAATAATGTGAGACAAAATGACATGCACTACACACTTCTCAGAAGAATGAATGATGGGAGCAAATATCCTTATATCGCTGTATCTCAGATACATCTAGGATTAGAACAAAGAGGGAAAGGCTTTGGTGCCTCAAGAAAGCAAGTGAGAATATCTGTCTCTTCCTAGCAACAGTGTCTAGGACTGGGGATGAGTTTTTTCCTGGAGAAACAGTGATGGTGGCATTCGTAGCGGACATCACAGTAATACCACTTAGAGAGTACTACCTGTTATGATAGTATATGCCCCGCTGTTGAAAATATGCTTGAGAGAATGTACATGAAGCACTTGGTACAGCTCTCAGGGCACTGGGAGTGCTTAATAAAGGTTAAATACCATCAGCATCTTCTTTTTCATCATCAACCCTATTTTAGAAATAATGAAACTGAGGATCAGAGAGACTCTGCAGCTTGCTCACGGTCATAAAGTAGTTAAGTGTCATAACAGGATTCTAACCTACGTCTGAGTGGCTCTAAATCCATCATTTTAACCAATCTCTGGCACTTTCTTGGATGTAGCTGCATCGGCGAACTGAGAAAATTATTTTCTCCAATACAGAATTACTCTCCTTGGTCCAGGTAAATAACTAAGATCTTGGGAACAACTCGGAGGTCTCTATTTATCTATTGCTGTGTCTCTAGTTAGGGCACCTGAGCTGACAGATGCATGGGGGAGGGGCAGGACTGTGTCAGGCTAAGGGATGGCTTTGTGTACAACCTTGCGGAAGCACCTGGCCCCTGCATCTCCTCCAAGCCTCCTGCTCTCAATCAGAGGTCGCTTTCACAGCGGAGCGCATTGCCATCTATGTTGCCGAATCTGTCCTATCGCTCTAGTGATCTTAGGGTATGTGTTCACGTTTTTTAATGACTTGTTTCACAGTTTCTCCCAAGAAAACACATAAGGTGTCTAAAGTCAAGCCTACTTAATGTGATCTTTTGGTAAGGAGGGACGTTTCAGCCCCGAGTGATGAAAATCACTTATTTCATCTACAGTTGAGGACACAAATACATCTGTGCCGGAAAAGTACTGCAGAAACCAGAAACCGAAAATGTTCACGGGCAGCACCGAGATGGGTTCTGTTGCTAGAGTGTCTGTTGATGCATAAATAGATAAGGACTGCAGAAAATCTTATTAATAAAGTTGATGTGTCTTTGGTTGACTGGCCAACTCTGGCTGCCTTCAAAATCATTAAACTTCAGACCAGGCTTAAGATTTATTAAGAGATCTTGCTGCCTGATAGTCTGTGTAGGGCTACTCTTTTTTTTTTCCCCTTAAGATGTGTTTCTTTATTTGAGAGAAAGAGTGTGTGTATGTGGGGAGGGGCAGAGGGAGAAGGAGAGGCAGAGAAACAGACTCCCGGAGGAGCACAGAGCCCGACGTAGGACTTGATCTCAAGACCCTGAGACCATAACCTGAACCAAAATCAAGAGTCAGATGCTTAACTGACAGAGCCACCCAGGTACGTAGGGTTATTCTTATAACAGTTGCTGCTATCGTGTTCAGCCATGGGGTCCATTTCCAGCAACCAAAGTTTTGAGAGAAACTGAAATCAAGTTCAGTATAATTCAACCACAACAAGAATGTAACACGAATTAAAATAGAGAACTCCAGATACCAAAGACTTCCTCCTAGACCATTTAGATAATTGACATTATATAATAATTGCCTTCAAACACAGGAACCCAGGGAAGAACGCTTCTGTTCTACATGAAAGCACTGTTGATTCTTCATCGCCGTCCTCATCCTCCCAGCTAACGTTATTGACCGCTTACCACACACGAGGCAACCGTGCTTAAGCCTCGTGCATCTCACATAGTCCTACCAAAATTATAAAATAGTGCAACTATTATCCTTCATTTTACAGGGAGGCTCCTGAGGTTTAAAGCAAGTAACCTGCCTATGTCGATGCAGTTAACAAGTGGCAAAGCTGATAACCAACCCAAGTCATCTGTTTCAGAGTCCGTGTGCTCACTGTGATGGCAGACATCATACTCGGTACTTTTCATGAATTCAATTCTGACAAAAGTCCAATGAGGTAAGTACCAGTATGTACTGGGCACAAACTCGGTGTGGTTTCCCAATTCCCTTGACCACCTGCTTCTTTCCAAAGGCATCTCTCAGACTCTACCACTGCTGGTACCTTGCTGGAGCCCCGGCTCAGCCCTCCCAGTAGACTGGAGTCCACACCATGCATGCTGAGCCTTATCTTCTCTTACTCCCTTCTCCTTCGACGTGCAGATAAAATGCCACACTGCAGACCACTGGATTTGGACTCCTGAGTACTCGCCCAGGGGCTGGATGATGCAGCCCTGAAGCTGGGGACAAGCTATTGCCAATGAGGTAAACCTTGACCAACAGGAGACACGGAATAGGAAGGAACTGAATAAACAGGACCCCCTCCTTTCTCCTCTCCGCGAATGGCTCTGAGATGTGGTTTCTGATCAGAAACTCTGCGGCGAACAGCCCTGTTGAACAACTTGTAAAGCAGCGGCCGGCATAGCGGCACTTTGCAACACATTTTCTCACCTTTGCCTTTCTCGCCTCACTTCCCTTCTTCCTTTTACCTGAATGGCTCTAGGTTTGTGCTTCTTAAAGAAAGCTGTAGCACTTTCATCCTTGCCTTGGGTTCTGCTTTCTAGAGGTCTAGGGCTGAGGCACAGTATTATCCCAATTTTGCATCTAAAAAAACTGGGTTTCAGAGAAGTGACTTGCCCTAGATGACACAAACTCTTAAGTCAGAAACAGTATTTAAACCCAGTACCAGCAAACTCAAAAGCCTAGAGTTGAAGGAATTAACCTGACCAGACACTAGGCAGTTGTACTATTCAAAGCACGCAGGAGTCTAGTAAGGTGAGAGAGGATTCACATATATTTACTCAGTCCTGAATCACATGTGTTCATAAGTACCACACCACCACACACTCACACACACACACACATACCCTCAAGCAGCAAATTCAAGTTGGAGGGACAGTCCTCCTTCTTCTATTTCACTCATGACTTTTTAATTGCTCTTAATGTTAATTGTAAATTTTTTATGATACATCATATCTTATGATATGTTTCCAGTTTTATGAAGTATTTGTTGGGGATCATCTACACGCAGTCTACTGGGCAAGCTACTCGATAATTTTCTGAATCTGATGCCACTTAGGTTTAAACTGGACAGAGGAGAGCCCACAGTCTGATTAGCCTGGAGCTTGCCCCACCCTTCCAAGAAGAGTCCCTTCTCTGGAACTCTAAATAATTAGACAGGGGTCTTCCTCTGTATTTGAGAGTACCCACCCTCAACCTTAATTGGGACACACAAAAGTATGTCCACTATTATCTCAAGGTATCCCAAGAGACACAGAACATTCTCTTGAAAAACGTCTAAGCAAATTAACCTCAGTGTCTTTATTTTTTTTAAGAAACAAATGTAAGCCATCCATCACTTTTAGTTACAAGAGGCATTAGATAAAATCAAACTAAATAAAATGGGATGCCTACATCCCAAAATGGTCGGGGTTGTGCCTTTAAAGCACCTAGAAAATCACCAAAATTGTTTATCTGGCCAGTGAACATAAAAATTAATTAAGCTAGTTCCTTGGGGAAACTTATTGGAACCAACACTCAAGGATTAGGCTTCAAAACGTCAGCTCCCTGGGGATACAGAAAGGTGCGTGTGTTACTCCATCATTACAGCCTTTTGAAATAGTGTGTGAAACAAGGAGCATCAGCTTATCTTTGAATAAGGTGAATGCACGAAATGAAGGAAGGGCTGACCCACTCCGCAGAGCAAAGAAGGAGTCCTCCTTTTACACTTCCCATCCCTCCTCCCTTCATCCAGAGGCAGTAGGATGTGCTCATCTACTTAGACCCCCGGAGACAGGTCTAAGCGCCTCAAGGTATTGCAAAGGGCACATTAAAGACTTCTTTACTTCACTTACAGCTTTTACCACCAAAAAGTCATCTTTGTAAATATCTCTTTTCCTATTTTTAGCCTCTTCTCTCTAGGAGAGTCAAGGCAGAATTCCTATAGTGTTCCCCTTCTAAATGGAACATTTGAGGCTGAGGATGATCTCAGTACGTCCCCTCTAAACTAGTGTCTTAGTTTGGATTTCTCCCAAATGAGGTCCTGAGACAAAGGTCTGAGCACTGTACAAGTAGTTTATTTGGCTGGTGATCCTTGGGAGTAGAACTGAGGAGTAGGAATGTGAAATAGGAGAAGAGAGAAAGCCAGAAACTTGTGCATCAATGAAGAGGTTGCTATTGTGGGCACCTGAGGCGCAATTTCCCTGGGGACCTTCTGAGAACTCCTGTGGAACGCACAGCAGAACCACACCACTGGAGGACAGAGAGACTGGGCACTGTCTACCAACTCCCATCCCCCACTGGTGGAGGGTTGCTCCCGCCACCTGAGCTCCCCTGTACTTTCAGTCTACTCCAGGCTACCTATGGAGGGAAGGGACTGAGCAGGAGAAAGCCCTCCCGCAAAGAAGTGAGCTGCGGGTGCTGGAGGAGGGAAGCAGCTGGTCTTCCCCCGAAGCCGCAGGGAGAGCCGGCTGGGGGATGTGGGACAGCACAACTACCTTCCACTTACTTTTCTGCTCTCTTCTAACATATGCTCCAAAAGTTCTTAACCAACCGAATGTTTATAAGCAGGGAAGAGATAGGGTCGAAGCAGTGATTTAGGAAGAATAATTCAGCACTATATATGGACGGGTCAAAGCGGGAGAAGATGGGAAGGTGAGGGCTGGTTTCGAGTCCACTGCAACAGTGTTTGGAAAGTATGAGCTTACGAAGTCTAGATTTGAGATATCCGCGGACACGAAAAGATGCACACGGGAAATGAACAGGCTGGGGAAGGGAGAGAAGGATGAGTTAAGTGAGAAAGTGTCGCCAGTCAGTCTGAAGATTTAGTCTGGAAGACTGGAGAACGGTGCCATTACAAGTAAGAAGGCTGGAGGAAGGACCTGTGCCTGGGAGGTTGGGGGCAGGATGGGAAGTGAGGCAGGAAATAAACTGTTTTAGATGTCCTGTTTGTGATGCTGGAGAGACATGCAGGTGGAAATCTTCAAAGAGCAGTTGAAAATTTAGTGCAGGGTCAGGAAAGAAAAGTTCAACAGAAGATAATGAGTAGAGTCAACTTCCTAGGGGTCGGAGCAGATAAGATCAATGCCATTTACCTATCAAAACAATAGAGCTTTGGAGAAATAACCCAGACTTTTTTGCTCTTTCACTGGCTAGTGAGTGACCTTGGCCTCAGCCCCCTCGTTTGCACACTGGAGCTAACGATAATAAAAGCAGCACTGACGGGGCATCAGGTCCACGCGGGTGGCTCTCTTCTCTTACACATCCTGTAACAAGATGCGGCTTTCTGCTCAGTTGTTCTCAGTTACATGACTGCCTGGAAATGATTTTGTACCATTAGCTACGTGGCCCCTAGTATGCCTCAGTATCTCCATGGGACATGCCCAGGTCTGTATTAACCCCCATTTTTAATTCAGTTAGTTCACAGTAAATATGACTTACACCTAACATACTTCTCATATTATCTTAGTTTGATAATTTCCTACCCCATACAATCGTCATTGCTTACTACCCCTGCCTCAGGGTAACAATCTTTGAAAAGGACTTTATTCTCCCACCTGGCCAAATTTCTACTGAATTTATTTTTGAGCCACATTTTAGTTTTCTGAATATTTTATTCTTCAGTTCTCTATCTTAAAATCCTCAACATGCATGTCCTATCCATTGTTTCCGTCCATAAGAAGGACAATGAATGTCCATCGTCTCCTTTATCATTCAGACAGAGGATCTATTTGACAGTCCTTTCTCACATTAGAATTTGAAACCAAGAGATAAGTATTTTGGACAGAAACACTTCCCACTGCTGAATAGCAATGGGCTAATATCCAAGCAGGGCCTACGGGCACATCTCTAAAAGGCCAGTGGCACATAACTGGCTTTGTATAAGTAACTCAACTTGATATGACATCTAATGATTCCAGGCCTGGTCCTGTACTCTGCCAGTGCAGAGAGCACTCCCACCACCACTTCCAATTATGAAGCATCCTTGACAGGAAGTACACTTTTATTTTAAAAATGATGTTTGTGTATATGTACATGTGGGTATGCAGAGGCGCCAAGTGTGCTGCACTGTCCCTCACAAGCTGGCATAAATTCTTGCTGGTTCGTAAGTATGGCTTTTAATAAATCGTTATTACTATATTTACATATGTCCAGCCTCTGAGCCAAACTCTACTTCCTAGAAGATATGAAAAAATGTTCAAAATCATTAGCCATCAGGGAAACTCAAATCAAAACCACACTAAAATACCACCTTACGCCAGTTAGAATGGCAAAAATTGACAAAGCAAGAAACAACAATTGCTGGAGAGGATGTGGAGAAAGGGGATCCCTCCTACATTGTTGGTGGGAATGCAGGTTGGTACAGCCACTCTGGAAAACAGTGTGGAGGTCCCTTAAAAAGTTAAAAATTGAGCTACCCTATGACCCAGCCATTGCACTACTGGGTGTTTACCCCAAAGATACAGACGTAGTGAAGAGAAGGGCCATATGCACCCCAATGTTCATAGCAGCATTGTCCACAATAGCTAAATCGTGGAAGGAGCCAAGATGCCCTTCAACAGATGACTGGATTAAGAAGTTGTGGTCCATATATGCAATGGAATATTACTCAGCTATCAGAAAGAACGAGTTCTCAACATTTGCTGCAACATGGACGGCACTGGAGGAGATAATGCTAAGTGAAATAAGTCAAGCAGAGAAAGACAACTATCATATGGTTTCTCTCATCTATGGAACATAAGAACTAGGAAGATCGGTAGGAGAAGAAAGGGATAAAGAAAGGGGGGGTAATCAGAAGGGGGAATGAAGCATGAGAGACTATGGACTCTGAGACACAAACTGAGGGCTTCAGAGGGGAGGGGGTGGGGGAATGGGATAGGCTGGTGATGGGTAGTAAGGAGGGCACATATTGCATGGTGCACTGGGTGTTATACGCAACTAATGAATCATCGAACTTTACATCAGAAACTAGGGATGTACTGTATGGTGACTAACATAATATAATAAAAAAATATTATTATAAGAAAAAAAAGAAGATAAGAGATACCTACTTATAAAGTAACATCATTATATGAACACGGGGTGTTATATGCAACTGAGAAATTATTGAACACTACACATCTGAAACTAATGAGGAACTATATGTTGGCTAATTGAATTTAAATTAAAAACTTTTTAAAAAGTAACATCATTATATACTTACTATTTACTGAATATTATTATATAGCAGATGCTAAAATAACTTTTTTTGAGTTTTTTTATTTCAATTCAATTAGCCCACATATAGTACATCATTAGTTTCCGATGTAGTGTTCAATGATTTATCAGTTGCGTATAACACCCAATGCTCATTACATCATGTGCCCTCCCCAATGCCCAACACCCAGTTACCCCATCCCTCCACCCACCTCCCCTTCTGCAACCCTCAGTTTGTTTCCCAGAATCAAGAGTCTCCCATGTTTTGTCTCCCTCTCTGATTTCTTTCCATTCAGTTCTCCCTCCCTTCCCCTATGATCCTCTGTGCTATTTCTTATATTCTACATATGACTGAAACCATATGATAATTGTCTTTCTCAGCTTGACTTATTTCATTTAGCACAATCCCCTCCAGTTCCATCCATGCCGATGTAAATGGCAGGTATTCATCGAGATGGCTGAGTAATATTCCACTGTATATATGAACCACATCTTCTTTATCCAGTCATCTGTTGAAGGGCATCTTGGCACCTTCCACAGTTTGGCTATTGTGGACATTTCTGCTATGACTACCCTATGACCCAGCAATTGCTCTACTGGGTATTTACCCTCAAGATACAGATAAAGTGAAAAGAAGGGGCACCTGCACCCCAATGTTAATAGCAGCAATGAAATTACTCTTTTAATTTTCATAATAATTCCATTATTAACCTCACATTATAAGTGAGGAGAGTTAAGTAATATGCCCAATGCTATCAATCAGCAAATGTGGGCTAGGAATTTGAATTTGAGTATTCCTGGGCAGGGTCTCTTTCTAACCTAATTATTATTAGGGATCAGTAAATGTTCACTAAATGAGTGAATGAGTGAGGGCCTTTAAAACCCACACCTTTAACCTTGATGTCATACTGGACCATTTTATAGTCACAATAATAAGCCCAATGCCTTGGACACTGCATATGTTCCCTAGATGTAGATAGTTGACAATTACATAAAATCAAGCATTGTCTTAAAAAATGCAGCACAGAGTAGATAAATAGACTGTGGTATATCTGGACAAGGGAATATTATTCAGTTCTTAAAAAAGGGGCTATCAAGCCATGAAAAGACATGGAGAAAACTTAAATGCACATTACTAAGTGAAGGAAGCCAATATGAAAAAGCTACATACTGTATGATTCCAATTCTATGACATTCTGGTAAAGGTTAAACTGAAAACAGTAAAAAGATCAATGGTGATGGCAGGGGGTGGAGGAAGAGATGAACAGGCAGAGCACAGAAGACTTTCAGGGCAGTGAAAACATTCCATATAATACTACAATGATGGATACATATCATTATAAATGTGTCCAAACACATAGAATGTACAACACCAAGAGAGAACCCCAAGTAAACAGTGTGCTTTGGGTGATTATGATGTCCACGTAGATTCATCAGTTGTAACAAATTACCACTCTGGTGAGGGATGCTGGTAATGCGGGAGGCTATGCAAGTGCAGGGGCAGGAGGTATACAGGAAATATTTGTACCTTGCTCTCAATTTTGCTGTGAACCTAAAATTACTCTAAAAAGTAAAGGCTTTTTTTTTAATGGGGAGGGCAATTATAACTGAAAACCAAAAAATACATTATTACCTGAATTGATTGATAAACTTTTAGCTAAAGCAATATCATTGAAAGCCTGATTTCCATTACAAGAACCAAGGTTTTGGGTGACACTGGGTTTCTTTTTCTTTTTCTTTTCTTTTCCTTTTTTTTTTTTTTTTGAGGAGTACAAATTAATTCAGTAGATTAAGTAGGAAATAGTACATGCAGAGAGGGAAGATCAAGTACAAAAGCAAAAAAAAAAAAAAAAGACTATAGCAGAATGTGACCATATGGAAAGAGCTAGACGTTTCCTCTTTTGTCTTTGGCACAGCACAAAGGAGGGGCTCAAGTTGTACTTACTTTTATTTTTTTAATTTTACCTCTTCCTTTTTTTTTTTTTTTTTACCACTATCCATCATCTATTCACTCAATCCCAGTATACATGTATAGTGGTGTCAGAATTGTTAACCTGTGCTCCCAAGGGAACCAGCTTTATTAACTACAGTACAGTGTTTCTGTATAGTTCCTTTAGTTCTTAGTCTTATAGTCTCTATTCCTTTCCTAAAATTATTTGGGTAAATTCCCCCCCCCACTCCCATCAATGAAATTATGTCATACATCTGTAACACAGATTTTTTAAAAATAAATTTATATCTCCTTCACCCATTAAAAAAATTTTTTTAATAAAGTCTTTTAAAAAAAGTAACACTGATGGACAAAATCCACAGAGTTGAACAAACAGACCAAGATCCCATGATCTGCGTGTGGAGAAAACCTGCACTGTGCTCTGGTCATCTTTATAACCACCATTATAAATAGTTGACTACCACCTTTCCTCAAGTCAAAATCCGAACTCGGGGCATCTGGATGGCTCAGTTGGTTAAGCATCTGCCTTCAGCTCAGGTCATGATCTCAGGGTCTTGGGATTGAGCCCCGTGGCCGGCTCCCTGCTTAGCGGTTCTCCCCCTCCCCGTGCTCATGTGTGCTCTCTCTCTTTCTCTCTATCTCTCAAATAAATAAAATCTTTTTTTAAAAAAACCTGAACTCAAATAGGCCACACTTACCAAGAAATGACCAAAAGATACATAGATCAGCCTGGCTTTGGACCATTAACTTCACACATTAGGATCTGCAAAGGACTTATTGTGACCAAGGCATGGTGCTAGGTCCTAGGGTTGAGTTCCAACCTTCCTATCCACAGTCTGGGTTCTGGAGTACAGTCCTACACTCTCTAAGATACACTGCTGCTGTTTTCCTTCCCTGGGATTTAAATGATAGCCCAATAAGCTGATGAGCACCTAACAGCCGCACATCATGTTCCTTGATGTTATAAAGCTGCAGAAGCAGCATATCACTGATATCTGGCTAGTGGCTACTGCTGTCTGCTACCCAAATGTGTGCCAACACTTCTCCACAGTTAAATTAAATAACTACACGGAATGAAAGCCCATTCACTCTTGGCTCTCCCCTACCTGTTTTTACATAGTTACCTCTTTTTAACTTATCCCTCCTTCTACCAAGTGAATTTTTCCATTAGAGGTTATCTCTGGAGTTCACTGTCAAGTCCATTTTAATTCTTGCACTCCCTTATGAGATATTCATTCAAAATGAATTGCTATCCTGTCAGTTACATAGCTCTGCTCCTGGCATGGGAATTGTATTTCTTTAATGGCTTTATTCCTCTAAACATACTCTTTTTAGAGGTCTCCATTATCCCGCAGTCCTTAGAGGGACCCACTGGCAAGCGCAGAATAGGGCTCTTTGCTGCCTAGAGGCTTGAGAAACAAATACGAAATATTTGAAAACTAAAAAAGCTCCTGAACTGATGCGTGTCCTGGATTGACTGTTACTGGGCACTGAGCACCAAACACAACACAGAATGGCAATTAGTCTTCTTGCAGTCAGGGTGCCAAACGAATTTTTTTCTGCACTTAAAAATGGACAGAGATTTTCAGTAATTGAATGAAATAATGTACAATAATTTAAAATATTGTTCATTCGGAGAGAAGTTAGGCTTTAATTAAATGGCGTCATGTAATATACCGTCCACCAAATACTCTAACTGGTTTCTTTAGCAGAGAGCACGGTAATATCTGAGCTTTACTGAAGTGCTAATGGTACGAATTTAGCCCAGTGGATACATAAACAGCTTGGCTGCTTCTGACACCCCCGGGGAACAAGAAGTAAGCTTTGATCATGACATCTGCGCAACTCTTCATCAGTCATTTCTTTCTGAAATAAAATTATTAATCACCCAGACTAAACAAACCCTGTTTACATTAAACAGGTATGATACCTGGGACTTTCAGGGGTATTAAGCTGTTCATTTCTATGGATACAAAAAGGGAGGGTTATCGTCAAAGCAGTTATGAAATTACATTTCATTTGTGCAGGGAGAATGGCATTTATTATTCTTAAAACCTAGTATAAATGCAAACCAGCACTCCCCAGTTTGTTCAGAGAGGGCAGACAATTTTCTGGCACAACAACAGTTGTGTATTTTAACTCCTATCTTCTGTTGGTCATTTACAAGGACGTTTTCATTTCCAGGCTTGGCTCCTGTTTCCTCATGGCTCATTCTCGAAATGTGATACAATAAGGTCCTATTCTCTTCAAGCCATTCTGCTTGATAATTCTGAACAAAGCCAGAAGGGGATGGGGGTGGGGTGGGGGAAAATTTAACTGAATCTAAAAGAGGAAAAAAAAAATCACCTTCTAAGGTCTAACGCTCCCAAACAAATTAAAAAGTAACCAGAGATTAGATTAAATTCCTTTGCTAAATTCTTTGTGTTCAAAAATATATACGCTGCACCTAGGGATGGAAAACTTTCATTTCCCTGTTTGCAAATGACCATCAACATGTTTATTTTGGAAAAGAATGGAAACATTGATTATAGCAAAGCGCTATCTGGGTCACAATGTCAGCAAAACAGGCTGGCTCTATCACTGGGTGGGGAAACAGAATTGGCAATCACAGGACAGGGTTCTGGGGTCTCACTGCACCTTTGCAGACTTTCCAACGGATTATCAGGGAGCTGGTGCAGCACCTCACAATGCCTCCCTGCCCCCTGAGAATTCAGAGAGGGTGTTCCTGGGTTTGTCCTCAGAAGATGAAAAATGTAACTGCAGACATGGGAGTGATTTGTAAATGCCATGCTGGAAACTCTAAAAGCAGGACACTCCCTGCAAGCTCAAGGGAGCTGGCAACCTGGGGCAAAGAATCCTGAGTTGAACAAAGGCTGCCTCGGAGTCTGCCTGGGTCTCACAGTTTCAGGACGAACCGCATGCAACACAACTGTACATGCAAATACAACTCCCAGAGACCAAGACAGTCGCTGGAGGCCATCAGGACTCCTGTCATGCTTGGGTTTTCTTCCTTTCAAAGCAAGTCATACTCACTGGATAGAACAAGAACCACAAAAAGGCAACTTATGCTCTGGATGATTAGAGCCTCTACTTGCCTGCCAGTAAATTATTTTTTAAACCAGGGCCATCTACCCAGCTGCACCCAGAGCACCATTCTGGTGCCAAATCCAGTGACCTGTTTTTAGTCACTGCCCTTCTGGACCTTTCTGGGACAATCCAAATGGTTAAATTCTGCTTCCTTGGATGCTCCCCTCCACCGGTTGCAACAATCTTATGTAAGACTCTTCCTCCTTTCTCTCTGACTGCTGGAGTAATTGTTCTAGAATGTGAATATGCTCCAAGTTTTCCCCCATTTAAATCTTACATTGGCTTCTAGTTCCTACAGGATAAAAAGCAAACTAGCGGCAACGCATACAAAAATCTCCAAAGATGGCCTCAAACGTCCTGCCTTTTCTTGCCTTGTTTCCTGAAACTTGCTCACAGATAACTTTCTATCTGTTCACTCTCTTTTTCCCTCTCCCACCTGGCCTTCCTCCTTCCCTCTCTCTCCCTTTCTGTCTCTCTCTGTCACACACACACACACACACACACACACACACACACACACACTCTTGCCATTATCTCAGCATCCCTTACTTTTCCAGGTCTCTGTGACTTTGCCCATTTGCTTTCCTTTTCTCTTTGTCTTCCTTCTTCACCCGACGGGCCTAACTCGTGTCTCAAAATCTTTCCTGGCCCACTAGACTGGAAACTCTACAAGGGCACAGACGTCTCTTGTCTTGCCCATCACAGGTTCCTAGCACAGAGCCTGGCACCTTGCAGGCATGCAATGCATGTTTGCTACAATGAGTTAAGTCAATGTTTTCAAATATTTAGTCGCACTGTCTTTCATGTTCCCCCTGAAATTTCTACGCATCTTACATGATAATTTTTATTCTATGCCTTAATTATCCGGATGAGAATCACCCCCAACAAAAATGTTTTTTCCAGATCAGGGAGCTTTTCTTAGCCATTTGCTTGGCCCATACTAGGCACCCAAGAAGAACTTTTTGTTGGACGAGGGAAGAGAATGTGGCAAGTGGCCCTGTGAGCATCGAGAGGTGGATTTTCCGCAGAACACCAATGCTCTCCCCCTTTCTTGGGGTGGCATTTCCATAACTTTACCAGCTCCAGAAGGGGGTCTTTTAAATTCTGTCTCCTGAATTCCTGCTGTGACCCAATACTCACAAAGCAGGCAAGGATTGATTTGGCACTTCACCCACAGCCCAGCTCACAGCCTGCCGGAGGGATAAAGAAGCCTGTTCTAATCTAATAAAGGGCTGCTTCATGAGGCTTCATTTGCCCAGATTCTCTGCATTCTCCTGCCTACTCCCTTAGACACCCACCAGGAAATAACAGCAGCCTCCCAAGCCTGCAAGATAAACCCACTGGGATTACAGCCATTCCCCACAATTGAGCAAACCGCCTCTCGCAATGCCCATACATTTTGCATTAAACACAGTGTATCAAATTAAAAATAAAACTCAAGTTGTTTGGTTAATGGTTTTCCCAGGCCTGAGGTTGAGACCAGACCACTGATCCGTCTCTTCAAGAATGTCAGCTGGTTTTGCTGCTTGCCACAGACACTGTTTAGCTATTACGTGCCACATGAAGCACATTTATTCATTCTTAAACCTAATGTTCAATTAACTGAGAGAGGGGACTCATTAAATAATTTAAACTAGATCCAAATTAAAGGGCAGTTTTCTCCGTCGTATTGTAAAGAAGTTCAGTTTGGCTGAAGGACGTCATCCTTTTAAGCCCGTGTTGGTTTGGGACACTCTCTAATGGGGTAATCTTTAATCAGCTCCATTTATATCTTTTTTTCATAGGTAGCATACAGAAATCTTGCCTGTGACACCCGTAGACAACATTTTCTCCTTGACAATGTGTTCAAGCTTAATTCTTTGAAAAACTGTGTGAAAGCGTTTTGGTCATAATTACATGTTCAGCTTTCGCTTGAGAGGACCTGTTAGACTAGATGATGAGTCATATTCACTGCCAAGATGCTAGAAAAAATCCCGAGTACCATCTGGAAAGCCGGTCGGTTGTAGACATCATTCATGTCAGTTTATTCTTAGCAGAGCTGGGAATAGAACTCCGAACATTTGACTCGAGTTCTAGTCCGTCCCACCTCACTGCTACTACTGTGCTAGGAAGACCCACAGTCCAGAGCCCGGTCGCAGGGAAAGCAGTGCGGGGGTTCGGGCCAGTTTACCAGGGAGCTGTAGAACACGGTGCTGTGCTAGGGAATGCAAGAGGAGCAGGCACGTCTCCTGGTCCTGAGAGCTGCCTTCTCTGCGTTTGCACGCAGTTCTTCATGCTGACAAAAAACAAGCAGAGGTGACAGAAACCCTGCGAGTATTTCTTTCAAGTCCAAGGCTTGACTCAGACCAGTAGGGCTTCTAGAATAACTTCTACCCTGAACATCCCACTATTCCTTTTTCCAAACAGTGGGTCCAAAGAGAAGTACATGTCAACAGTCCCTTCAGGGGGCCTTCCTCCGATGACCACCTACAAAACACTCAACTCTCTGGGCCACGGAGCTGCTCCTACAGGTTGCCCTTCTGGGTGCCCTTTCCTAAAACAGACACTCTGGGCCTTGGATTGTGCCTTTTACGCTCTTTAGTCAATGTAATAATACTAATAATAGTTATTATTATTTACTTCAGAACACTTATTTCCAGCCGTCCTCTTGGTAAGGAGCAGATAATTAGCCCAGCTCTCCTCTCCCTTCACACGAGGCTGGGGAGACAGCACAGGCCACGGCCTTCAGGCAGTCCGGCTCTGTCTTCATGAGGCTCCGTGCTGCTCCCATTGCTGCTTTCGGTGGCTCTTCCTCACAGGAGGTGCCGGCAGGGTCTTTGGGCAGCTGCTCCTAGTGGGGGATTTTCTGTCAACCACAGTCCCTCCTACCTGTCCTGTCCCCCACCCTAGTTTGTCACGTGGGCAATTTCCAGCTGCTCCAGTCCATGGTTTCTCTTGCCTCCTGGAACAGGCCAGTAACTTCCTAGTAGTTAAAAACTGAGAGTCTCAGTACCACCTTTAGGGAATGGCTCCTCAGAGGGCCCACTCACAGTCTTCTAAAAGTACTTCCAAAGCTAAACAACCCCTTTAACAAACATTGAGAGGGGGAAAACTCATGACAACCTTTATAAAGAGGTGTATGGCTACACAGCATCTCTACACGATTCTTTATTTTCATTTTCACAAGAGTCATATGACACAGACAGTATTATTTTATGGATGAAGATCTTGATAAAAAGATCCCAAATTCTTCTAATGTTCCTCTGCTCTCACTTTCACTTCCGGAAGGTATGAGGAAACCTAATTACTCTGCTCTTGTCACTTCTTGCCCATCTAGGACTCCTCACTGCCTACAGAATAAAATCTTAATTCCTTAATTTAGGGCACAGGCCATATTCAATATGATTAAAGCCTTTCTTACCCCATTTTGCCTCCTATTCCCCTTCTATGTGCATGTTATGATCCAGAAGAATGAATCATTGTGTGCCCCATACTCGTCCATCTATGAGAGACACTATGATGTTATGACAAAAGCTTTAGATTTGGATACAGACTGATTTTTTTTTCAGATTTCCACCTCTACCATTAATCAGCTTATTTGACCTTGAGAAAGTAACCTAAGCCCTCTGAGCCACAGTTTTAAAAAATCAATTTATTCACTGAAATATATTTATTGGGGCGCCTGGGTGGCGCAGTCATTAAGCGTCTGCCTTCGGCTCAGGGCGTGATCCCGGTGTTCTCGGATCGAGCCCCACATCAGGCTCCTCCTCTGGGAGCCTGCTTCTTCCTCTCCCACTCCCCCTGCTTGTGTTCCCTCTCTCGCTGGCTGTCTCTGTCAAATAAATAAATAAAATCTTTAAAACAATGAAATATATTTATTGGTAAACAAACAGGCATGGCCTTTGCTGTTCTGGAGCTCATACCCTCCGGTTTATAATGGAGGGATGGGAGATGCGAATTCAACCCTGATGCTCATTAAGTGAGTGGGAGGGGCAGAATAGGGAGCTGAAAGAATGTGGTGTGACTGGACAATGAATGTGGGACAGGAGAATGGTCCAAGATGAGGCTGAGGAAGGAAGCAGAGGCCAGATCACGAAGGCTCTGTAGGCTTCATTCAAGAATCCTTTATTCTAAGGGAAATGAAAAGTATTCACAGAATTTTAATCAGGGGAAGGATGTGACCAAATCTGCATGCTACAGTGATCTCTCTGGCTGCTGTGTGGAGAACGGACTGAATGAGGATGGGGCAGGAGGGCAAGAGCAGAAGCCACAAGAGCCACTAAGTAGAAGGTGGTGGCAATGGTGCACGAGAGATGGTGGTGGTCTGGACCAAACCAGTGGCAGCCAGGGCCTGGGAAAGTGGGTGGATTCCAGAGATGTTTAGAGGGTGGAATCAATAGGGCTCTATGAGGCTGAAGGGTGGAGGGGGAGGAGTTGAGAATTATGAGAAGTCAAGCCTGTGCAACAGAAATGGGTAGTGAGTGATATCACTTGCCTGGATACACACACAGGAAGTGAAGGAGCAGGAAAGGAAGAGAGAAAAGTATGGAGCTCAGCTTGAAAATTTTGTGTCTTATGTGCTTGTGGAACAAACAGCAATACCACCCAGTAGAGTTCTTAAAAGAATTTAATGAAATGACATACACAACATTCCTCGTACCTAGGATAGCCACTGTTATAAATTCAATGTTTGTGTCCTCTGAAAACGTATAGCCTCTGGAAATGTTAGCCCCCAGTACGATGGTATCTGGAGGCAGGGCCTTCAGGAGATAATTACGTTTAGATTAGGTCATGAGGGTGTTGTTCTTATGACAGGATTAGTGCCCTTATAAGAAGAGGAAGGGATACCTGAGTTCGCTCCCCCCGCCCCTCTCTCTCTGCAAGCTTGCACTGAGGAAATGCTACATGAACACACAGCAACAAGGCATCTGTCTCCAAACCAAGAAGTGTCTCACCAAATCAGAATTTGCTAGTACCATGATCTTGGGCTTCCCAGCCTCCAGAATTGTAAGAAACAAGCGTCAGTTGTTTAAGCCACCTAGGCAATGGTATTTTGTTACAGCGGCCTAAGCCGACTGAGATACCCACTAACGTGTAGGTCTATTTTCAATTTCTCAGACCATTCCTTCTGCTTGGAATAGGCTCTCTCCTTCATTTCCACAAGTTCAGAACCAACCCATATTACAAAGCCTATTTCAAAAGTCACCTTCTCCCTGAAGCCTTTTCTGATCTTCCCAGGTAGAGGCTTTCCGTGCTCTGACCTCAGAGCACACACACATTCCACCTTGAATTGTGGTATGTATACAAGGATCACGTTGTTCCTACAGCTATGGACATTTCATTAGTGATAGGACCCATGCCTGATTGACTTTTGACCCTCAAATTAGTACCAAGTAAAAAATAATTATTTACATAAGAATAAACAATAATTATTTATATAATGTATATAATATACTATATGCAATGTATAATACATTATAATAAAATGATGACAGTATTAATATAATAATTCAGGGAACCAATGCATTCATTATTAAATGAATGTACACATTTTGCCAGCCCATTTCTCTCTTGAAGGCAGCAAAGAGAGACTGGGGAAAGAGTACAGGTTTCTGAACAAAATGGACTTAAAAAAGTAGTTCTTTTGCTTCTTAATCATGTGATTTTAAGGAAGTTACTTAATGTCTCTGAACCTAGTTTCTCACTATGGGAAATGGTCATTAAAAAAAACAAACAAACCTGGCACTGGACGTAGTCATGAACACAGACTAAATCCTAGTATAGAATCTGGCACTGGACCAACAAATTCTGGCTCCTCCCCATTCCCACTCTTGGCATTCACTAAAGATCAAGGAGCAATGGAGAACCAAACAATAGCAAGAAGATAATATTTATATATTTCACTTTTTTCAGATATCATATCCATTTGGTATTCTCATTTATAATAGAACTTTCCAGTATGCCTACTGCTGTTGAGGCTGTAATCATTCAAACCATGGTCTGTTTTCATGTCCCATCACATTGTATGCCTTGCTTCCTAATACTCTGCCCCCTCTGCAAATCTGTATAATACTCACAAACAGTAAACAAGGGCCTTTGCTTTGATCAGGGTCAGACAGATATCACTGATAAAAAGCTGAACTTCCCATTGTGTAAAGAATCTTGTAAGAATAGGAGATAATGAAGTAGAAAACAGGAAAAATACTGACTGAACACAACCACAGAAGTCAGAATGCCACCCTACGTAATCAGGACTTAAAAGAAACAGCAAAATGTTTAAAATCAGAAGTTTAGAGATGCGAAGACTCAGAGATGAAGAGTAATTTTTGACAATTTTTACATTTGAGGATAAAAGGGTTTAGCTTCTTTTTGTTAATATCCAATTTAGCTTTATATTTTTTTTAGGATCAATCACATAATTAAAAACATATCTGGTAACAGTTGATAGCAGAAAAGCACTTTTCAATATTACACCATGTTAAGAGGTGTTAAAAAAAAAAGCTCAAAATAAAAATAAGAATTACAGCCATGAAACAAAAACAGACACATCATTTATGAGTTCCTCCTGTGTGTGCCCTGGAAAGGGAGATAATTCATTTTCCATGTAAAACATCCTTGAGATTGAGAAGAAAGTTACTTCCAGCATTTTCTGAATCTCCTCTACATAATCAATCAAGGTATAGAATTTGGAACTATGCAGCTCCTTCCCCAGTGGACCAACCTCCATCTTTATCTGCTCTTGTCAAACAGATCTAACAGCAAACCAGAAGGCAAGATCAAAGGCATTCTTACAGGTGAGCAGAGTGAAGTCTTATGCAGAGGTCTGAGCCTCAGCTCTGCCCTCATTGTGTAAAATAAAGAGAATACCATCTCTTACCCACTTGTGTACATTACACAAGTTCATACATGTCCTAGAATTGCTCTCACACTAATGATGGCTTTCATAGAGTGAGAGTGTATAACTTCAACATTGAAGTCATCAGGCAACCCTACCTGAAAAAGAAAAGCCCTAGCATCTGTCTTTGGTCCCAGGTCACCCCATTCCAGGTTTACTCCTCCTTCTACTCCCCTTTAAGACCCCAGCATGCTCCGGGGCTGAGCCCACATGGGTCATGACTCTTTCCAATACATTTTCTGAAGAAGGTCCAGAGTTCTAATCCTATTACTTTCTTCTAAGGCAACATTAGAACAATATTGTAATGGAATGTTGCTCATCAGCTCTCTTTCTTAGCTGATGTTTTCCTTTGGGATTTTTATGGTCTTAGCATGGTCTATGTCCATCTCACCTATACACCGCTCACCAATGCTAGTTAATAATGATAATAATTTTTAAACTCACATCTTTTCCTAGGGTGATTAATTTTCAGGAATCTGGACAAAGGGGTATCTGAGTTTCTACTAGCAATCATCTTTTATATTCTCAGTGGGTGGCAAAAGTGGTTTAGGGAGCTTTTAGGGGCAGGGGGAGCTCCTCTCACTCACTATGTCTGTCTTCCTTCCTGGGTTCTGAAAAAAGAACCTGGAGCTTCAGTTCTATCTAGGCCACAACTTCTGGTAGGAGAAAGCTCACCGGGGCTCAGACCTGCGAGCACCATGTGAGCAAAGGAAGAGTGAGCTGAGCAGGTGAGCACCTCTACCTTGGATATTACCATTGTAGGAGGCCAACTGAATCCACGGGCTCTTGAACAGCCTATCCTGTTATAAATTAATCTTGAATCCAACAACAGGTTATCAGTTTACATACATCTTTAAGCCTGGGATAGGAAACAAGAGCTCAAATTTTCTCAGCAAGAATGAATCACAGGTCGGGAAAGGAGTACCAGAGGATCCATGGCCTCACTGTCTGCCTTTCTATTCCTAGATGATTTAGCATCTACCCTGTGGTTAGAGATTAGAGCACATGTTTTTGCAGGAATCCAGCACCATCAAAGCCCTTTATTCAACAACTGTTTATTGATCACCTACTCTGAACTCACAAAATAACAAACAAATGTTACTTCTACCATCTGTCTAAAATTTTTCATGAAGGAACTTCAGCCTCTTGCTATCTATTTTAGATTAACATAATAAAATTTCTAAACCAGAAAGATCCTAGGAATTGAATTCAATGCCTTCTTTTTAGAGGTGAGACTAAGTGACTTTCCCACTAGGAGACTAAGTGACTTTCCCAATGTTATAAAAGCAGACATGACAGAGGTCTCACCCTCAGGTCTCCTGGCTCACCACCAGGGCTCTTTGCAGCTACATGAAGTTTCTTGAAGGGCAGCATGAACATAATCAAGTCCTCAGAGTAATACAATGAAGCATTCAAACATTATTTTTCAATTAATCAATAAGCATGTATGGAGTGCCAATTTATGACGGCATTGTGACTTCCTTAAGGACCCCAGAAGTTCTTTGTGGGCCCACTCCTCCATAAAAATTTATTAAAAATTACGTTGAACAACTGCATTGTTACAAAGATAAAGATATTCATATTATAGATGAAAACATACTCTTTGACCCAAAATCCATTATTTTTCTTCTGATTTTAAAAGAAATTAAGACCTTTTCATGCACCTCTAAAAGTCTTATTGGCCCTGGGTGCTATGCCTCCCTGTTCTAGGGGCTAAGCTAGTCACACGGGCCAAATGCAAGGCATGGAATGTGGTCTTGGAGACTGGCGGAGTGGGAAGATGTATTCTCGCCCTCAACCAGCACAGAAGATAGTTAGTGAAAGAGGGTATAGAATAGACTCTGTTCTGTGAGTAGTCCATCTTCTTCAGACATAGGAAAATTACCATTTACTAAAATAAAAACTGTGCTAGTCACAGTTCATTCCCTGCATCAACATCTCTCCCTAAGGAAACCCAGACATAAACATTTTGGTTGAGTCACGCCTGTCCATTCTCCTGCCCTCTTTTGCCCAACCATTTCCAACAACAGCCAACCTTTCCAGGGACGGAGATAATAAGCCCATCTTGAGCAGTGTAATATCTTCTCTCACTCTATCATCAGTGGATGATTAGTGTCATCTTTCTTAATAAAAAGCCACTGCTAGGAGCTATCTCCACTAAATACTCTTGACATCACTTCCTTTAATAGAGCTTAAAAGTTATAAAATATTTAAGCAGCTAGGCGTGACGGCTTACTCTGCACCATTCATTCAGTTCTGTCTTCTGGTCTGAGACAAGATGCTGAAGGCCAGTTCCCTGCTTCCCCTGGAGCATGAGTGTGGATGCTCAATGCTGCCTCACCAGGAAAATGATTTTATTACCAATTTGATTCTAAAAATAATTACTAGATGAAAAGGCTTCAGCACAGATGATTACCATGAAAATAAACTGACACCCAACAGTGCTAAGTCTCTGGCCGTCTATCCTCTGATTATTCTGTGATGTTGTAGTCTCTCTATGTCAGTGGACAGCTAACTTATTTGACCTAGGCCTTCCTTTTTCATTTTTATTATTTTTTAATCATGATAATTGTACTCTTTAATCCCCATCCTCTTCCACCCATCCGCCCACTCACCTCCCCTCTGATAACCATCAGTTTGTTCTCTATGGTTAAGAGTCTGTTTCTTGGTTTCTCTCTCTCTCTCTTTTTTTTTTTAACTCTGCTCATTTGTTTTATTTTTTAAATTTCACATACGAGTGAAATCATATGGTATTTGTCTTTCTCTGACTTACTTCACTTAGCATTATACTCTCTAGCTCCATCCATGTCATTGCAAATGGCAAGATTTTGTTCTTTTTATGGCTGAATAATATTCTACTGTATATACATATATATATACTATTCATGGAGCCTTCTTAAGCCAGGCAAAAAATTGTGTGAGCTACTAACACCACCTATTCCCTACGTTTTGGTGGAGAAAGAACTGGGTGACCACAAGAGTTGGAGAGGAGCTAAATTGAAACCAAAAGGCTGACTGTACAGCATTACACACACAAAAATTAAGTTTTAGCAGAAGTAAAATACAAGCTGATCAATACTAGGAGAACAGCAATGAAAAACCACAATCATCCCAAAGTAACCCTCATTCTGTGCTGATAAGGATGTATTCTTTCGAGAATTCCAACTATCTGCAGGGTCATATGCCTAATATGAGCTTTTCGAAATAAGCAAGACATTTTAGTAGAATAACTAATATGCCTAAGTTAGCTCTCCTAATGTGTTAACTTATAAATATAACATTTCAATAAGCCTTAATAATGCATGTTATAGATTGCTAGACAGTGGCCACTGTTAGTAAAAATGAAAATATAAAATCATGCATCATTTGCATATCTGATCCAAAGGAAAGAGTCGTACTTTTGAATTGGTTCTCACCTCACCCTTATGAACAAACACTCAAAAAAAGAAAAAAAGAAGAAGAAGAAGAAGAAGAAGAAGAAGAAGCAGCTAAGAAAACATAAACCTCTGATCCTAATAGTTCCCACCATTCCCCTTTCTCTTTAGTAGGGTGACAAATCATTACCTCTCTAAGACACATGTTTTCCTGCTAGGATGTAGAGTCCAGGAACCAGGATATAGAATCCACATTCCTTGCCCTTTAAAAGTGTCTCCCAGGAACACAGAAAACCCTTGTATGGGTCAGATAAAATTAATTTTTTAAAAATAAATTTTAAAAAATGAGTGTTTGAAGGCTTTGAGAAATCAGACCAAAAATGGAAAATGCAGAGTAGAATGTGAGTGAGTAATTAGGTGGCAGCTCATGTCTTGACAGATGATTCCAGAGAAAAAGCCAAACAAAGCCAGCCATATGTTCAGCTTTCTGTGTAAACCACTATAGACAGAGAGAGCTTTATGGAATATTCTATAGCATATGTCTAGTCAGTATGTTTGTTCCACCCTACTTGTTGCCAAGTTCCAAATGCTTAAAATAATTAACCTTTGCCACCTCTTTGGAAAGCTCTGCAATGCATTCCTTTGCTTTACTCTGTCGTCCTTGGAGGCAAACCCCACCAAATTCACCCATGAGTTAGGCTTATTCCCCTCTGAAATTCAATACTAGTATGTATGTTAAGAAATCTCTCTTCTAGGATACTATTCAGGTGATTGTACAAACGAATGCCAAACACTAGTTTTTCAAGCACTAAGAAAGGCATATGAGAAATAATATTAATGTAATGAGCATTTTGCTCAAATTGCTATTTGGAAGAATTTTTTTATTAGTTGTTCTATTGAACACTGATAGTACCTACTACATGTTAGGTGCTTCAGATACAAATATAAATGAGACATGTTCTTTGATCAAAACAATTTATACCCTGATGGTGGAAACATATCTGCAAAGAGCTATTATTCTTATCAAAGGAAGGTATGGGGGTGTAATGAACTTGTAATGTCAGCTTGGTTTCACTGGATCCATGTTTCCCAGAATTCCCTTTCCTCTACAGTTCCAGGTTAGCAATGAGCACAAGAGCTGTTTCATGGGAAATTTGGAAGAAATGCTTCCTACAATCAAAGAGTTCGAGCAGGGCAAGGGGTTCTGTGACATCTCCATATGTGGCTGAGTATCGGCTGGTTGGAGGCGGGGGGGACAGGCAGCAGCTAGGCTCACAGCAACTCTGGCTCTGTTTCCTCCTTCAGCCTCCTTAACTCCTGGACCAGGTACTTATCAAGCATGATTACAAAGTGTAGCAGCTTCTCCTATAGCAGACACCTACAGCATCAGAGGTGGAGGCCTCAACCAGGCTCCAGTTTACCCTTGTAGGTCCCATTCAGGCTCTAATTTGTCCTTGGTCCCCATCGTGCCTTTCCAACTGCCTTCCCCGAAGGCAACTTCCCATAGGATGTTTCCCCTACTAACTAGCTCCCATAATTATGTAAAGTCAAATCCCTACAATAAGTCATATCCTAATGGTTCAGCCAGGGGGTATCAAGAAATGTCCCTCAGCCAGGTGACATTGAGCTGAGGTCCTTCAAAGACGAAAAATTCCTCAATACAGAAAGCAGGAGAAAGACCTTGCAGGCATGGAGAATCACACCTGCAAAGGCTCGAAGACATTTAACACCATATGTTCAGGACAGTGAGCATCAAGATTGTGGGAGAGGCTCCTGGGAGATGAAACTGAAAGGGGAGACTGAGGCAGGTCTAAGGACCATGTGAGCTATGCTAAGAAGTCTGAACGAAATCCGATAGGCCATCAGGAACTATAGAAATTTTTAAGAAGGTAATGCATGGACGTGTGTGCCTGTGCATGTATAAGATGACCAGATTTATATTTTAAAGATAACTCTGGCGGCTGTGTGAAGGATAGATTAGAAGGGATAGGACAAGCTCTGAGCCAGAGTTTGGGTCGGTGCCTATTGTAGTACCAATTAGCAAAAGATAAAAGATGGTGGAAATTGGGGACAGTCACCTGTCCTGTGGCGTCTATAATTTCATTTTGTATATACAATTATATGAGGCATACATTCAATCACTATGGAGATGCTGAGAACCATCCCTTTAAAAATATTCTTCTTCACATAGAATTAGGTCATATTGACTCTTGAGTACAAGTTAGGAACCCTCCAGGTGAAAAAAACATCAAGAAACCTAATTTCTAACTGTTTCAGAAGTTGGAAAGATTTCAAGATTGGTTTGACCCAAAGGCTTAACCATGTCACCAAAATTTGGTCACTTTTTGTCTCTCTGCTCTGTCTTCCAAAAAAAGGAACACACACACACACACACACACACACACACACACACACACACGCACCACCCCCACCATCACCAGCAGCAACAACAACAAAATAACAATAGACAATTCACTAAGCATTTACTTTGCTCCAGGAACCATTTAAAGTGCTTTCAATGTGTTTACCAGGTTTTATCCAAAAGTGAAGTGGCTACTGGCAACCATCAGAAGCACATAATTCCTTGACCTCAGACAGCAGGAAATAAAAGCATTTCTCCCTGCTACCACCAAACAGTAGTCACCCCAAGTCCACTGCTGTGGCAACGGCAATAGATTAAACTCACTAATCAAATCTCATTCGGAATCTAGGGGTGGTGTCAGCACCAACGGACAAAAAAAACGTGGAATTCCATTAGAAGAGAAAGGGGCAACTGGGAAGTCAACGCACTCACAATACCCATGATGCTCTGCTTTTAGTCCTGGTTTGGGATCCAAGTCCTACCTACACTCTTCCTTCCTGTGTTCTGTTGGTGATTGCTGTCACCTTCACAGAAGTGGCTACTTCGTCCCACATATCAATACTAACGGAACAGAAAACAAAGTCTTCTAAAATTTCTTATTCTTCCATTGTATTATAAGCACAAATTTCATGTCCCAGTGGGATTGTAACCTCACCGAAGATAGAGACCTTTGTCATATTATTTTGTATCATATAAAACCAGTAAGTAGTAAATATTAATAAATGCTTTCCAACCTAAACTGTAATCGTGGAGTCTAAAACAGATCTACATTACACTATAATGCTGACATTTATCCAGTTAATTCTGTCCCTTTTTGCTTCATGTATTTCAAAGTTCTGTTACCTGGCATATACACTTATGATTATTATGTTCTCCTAGTGAATTGACCCTCTCGTCATCTGGAATGTCATCTATTTTTTTCTGATATTAATATAGCCACTCTAATCTTACACTTCCTACTACCATGGTGTATCTGTTTTCCAGCCATTACTCTCAAACTATCCTCTTCCTACTTTTAAAGTACAACTCTTATAGACAGCATATAGTTGGGGCTAATCTGTATTGATAACCTCCGCCTTTGAAATTGAATATTAATATGCATTAATATTTCATATAAATATTCATAGGTTTACCATTTTAATTCTTTGTTTTCTGTTTGCCCCCTCTGTTTATTTTCGCTCCTCTGCTCTATCTTTCCTGACTTCTCTGGAATTATTTTAACATGTTTGAGAATTCCATTTTAATTTATTCCTTGGTACTTGGGCTATACTTTGCATTATTTGTTGGTTTGCTGTAGTGATTACAATACATATCTTTAACTTCCCTTTCTAGTTAGAGTTATTACTGTACCACTCGACATAAAACACAGGAGCCTTGCAACTGTGAAGTTCTATTTATTCAACTACTCTATGCAATCTCTTTTCCTTTATTTTAGAGTTGTCATATGAATTCCAACTACATGTTATAGACTCTATGGTAAACACTGTCAGTTTTGCTTTAAACAGTTCTCTTTATTTTTAAAAAATTAAGAGGTACATTAGTCTTTTGTATTGACCTATACATTTACTCTCGTAAGCTATCTTGTTCCTTCCTGAAGATCCACATTTCCCTCCAGGGGTTTCCTTTTATCTTGGGGAGAACTTCTTTTAGCATTTCTTATAGTGTAGGACGGCTGATGATAAATTCTCTTAATCTTTCATCTGAAAATATCTTGAGTGTATATTCATTCTAGAAGAATATTTTTGCTGGATGTAAAATTCAGTGTTGACAGAATTTTTTTAAAGCATGTTACGCTGTGTTCTGTCTCTGTAGCGTATAGTCATTTAAAGAATTGTTTCCCTTTAGGGATGCCTGGGTGGCTTAGTCGGTTAAGCGTCTGCCTTGGGCTCAGGTCATGATCTCAGGGTCCTGGAATTGAGCCCCATGTTGGGCTCCCTGCTCAGCAGGCAGCCTGCTTCTCCCTCCCCTCCCCACTCATGCTCTCTCTCACTATCTCTGTCTCTCTGTCTCAAATAAATAAACAAATACAACTTAAAAAAAAAAAACTGTTCCCCTCTATGTAATGTATCAGTTTTTCCTGGCAGCTTCTAAGATTTTTTATTTATAACTGGATTTCAACTGTTTGACCAAGATGTGTCTAAGCATGGTTTTCTTCATCTATATCCTGCTTGGGGATCATTGAGTTTCTTGAATCTATACATTTATATTTTTCACCAATTTTAAGAAGGTTTTGGCTATTATTTCATCAAATACTTTTTCCGCCTCATTTTTCCTCTCTCTTCTCTTTCTGGAACTCTGATTACACATATGTTAGACCCTCTGCTTTTGCTCTGTGTCTCCGAGGCTCTGTTCATTCCTTCAATCTCTTTTTTCTCTTCATCTATCTTCAAGTTTATTGACCCTTCTACATCATGTCTATCCTGCTATTAAATCCATTGGGTAAATTTTTTAGTCTTAACTATTATGTTAAATTCTAAAAATTTCATTTGATGCTCAAAAATATTTTGTACCAAAGGCCAATGATTTAATCAGTTGTGCCTATGTAATGAAGCCTCCATAAAAACCCAGAGGGCAGGTTTCAGAGTTTCCCAGTTCATGTTCATATTCAGGGAGAGTGGCACACCTGAAAAGAATATGGAAGCTCCATATACTTTCCCTATTCCTTGCCCTAGGCATCTGTTCCATCCAGCTGTTCCTGAGTAAAAGCCTTTTATAAAAAACAGGTAACCATTTACGTTAAAAAATTTGTTTTTCTTTGCTCAGTTTTCCCGTCTAATTTATTAGAAGCATATTTTCCATTACCCCATAGTGCATAGCTATTACAGCTTCTTGTCTAAGAATTCAACATCTAGACCATCATGGGGTAAATTTCCATTGATTGCCTTTCTTCTTAAGACTGGGCCATACTCTGTATAGTACTCTGGGCTTCGTAAATGTTCTGTTGTAGAGGCTTTGGATTCTTTTGGTTGAATTTATTCTTAGTACTTTTGATACCATTTTGAACAGAAGTATTTCTTTAATTCCATTTTCAGATTTTTCTTTGAGAGGATATGAAAATACAAGTGATGTTTCTGTGTTAATCTCATATCCTAAACTTTTTTATTAGTTTTAGTAGTTGTTTTGTACATTTTTTAGGATTTTCTAGATACAAGACTATGTTGTTTGTGAATAAAGACAGTTTTACTTCTTCCCTCCCAATTTGTCACTCGTTTCTTCTTATTGTACTGACTAAAACCTCCAACACAACCTCCAAACTTGAATGGAAGTGATCATAGAAGACATCCTTGTCTTTTTCCTGATTTGAAGGGAAAGCATTCAGTTTTCACTTTTAAGTATGGTTTGTAGATTTTTTTGTAAATTGAGATTGAGAAAGTTATAATTTCTTTTGGAACAAAAAGTTCAGGTATCGGGAAAGGACCAGGGTAAAACAAAACCAAAGTAGGGTCTATAAGGAATCTATAATATCATCTCTGGTAGGAGCTGGCAGAGACAGTGGCCAATGACTTTATGTGGTAAAACGAGATGGTACAAGGTATTGCTCCCTTCTTTGCCTTTTGTATCTGAGTAGAAAAAGCTATCAAAATGCTCCCCATCCTATAAGCCTTTCTGGGCCCATCTCTAGTGTTGCTAGGGCTGGTGGCATCAGCTAATGAATGAATAGGAAGTGAATAAATGGGATGCATGGAGGAGGCAATCTACAGGGAAGAGGGCTGGCTTATCAAGAGGGTTAAGTCTTCAGTACTAGTAAGTGGAATTCCTATGGACTGCAGGATTGAGTTTGTCAATAACACCATGCGTTTTCAGATACTATCCTAGTTACTACTTGGCTAATGCAACATGTCCTTTATTAATTTTCTACATCCTTCTCTATCTCCACTTCATTGTTCTAGGAAACCTCCCCCTAGAATCAGGCAGAATTCAGGAAAAATGCCCTGATACTAGGAGAATTAGAACAGTCTAATATCATGAAACATTTGGAATCGTATGCCAGCATCTGAGGTTTTTCACTCCCTGAGTTGTGGGTTAGACACCCCAATTCAGAGGCATAAGTCACGCTAGAGATTAGTAATCAAAAGAAAAAAGTATTACTAATATTAGCTAGCAACTTCATTTCAAAAAGTGATTCCATCCTAGGCTTTTTGAAGAGAAAATTCTTTTCTACACGGTTTATATTAGTGGTACAAGTCTGATGAAATTTTCACTTGAAGATATAGGGTTTGGCTCATCCTTAGAGAAAGGAGACCCTTTCCCAATTTTTGGTATCAAGTTATAATCTTATAACGTAATTTCCTCTGAAATGTAAATCACCCTTGGCAACAGGTTTCTGGATCCGGGATGGAAAGTTACAGGATTAGATTTTCTTAAATGTCCGAGATTCTGTGAGAGTTGAGAGGGAGCTTAGAGCCTAGGTGACACACCACTTCATAAATTACAGAGAGGAGAGACCCCTCTGTTTCCCCAGTTTCAGTATTACTGGATGTTGGTTATTTATAGGTTTACATCAGAGAAGAAGAGAATGTTAGAAAGAACATGGGTTTTGGAACTAGGCATTCCTAGGATTGGGTTCCAACTCTACCACTTACTAACTAGATTTGGGCAAGTTACTTTATCTTTATGAGTATCAATTTCTCATCAGGATTCTAGTAAAGATTAAAATAGATGATGCTTTTAAAGCATCTGAAACACAGCAGGCCTTCTCTTTGTCACCCTCTCCATCATGAGTTCTGCCATCTTTTGAATGTCACCCATTTAGTGGCATCTGATGGCTCCAATGGAGAATTACTGCCTTTGCTCTTTGTTTTCTTCTACAGTTTGAAGCCACTGTAACTCATATTTTCAGTGTCCTTTTCCTCTTCCCAATCCCCTCTCCTCCTATACCACTGTCTGCCCCAGAATACCCATAGCCTTTGGAAATATCAGACTTAGACCCCACAATTACCAATATAGTCAATGTTTTATATCCTTTTTAAAGAGCTACACTTCAACAAGAAGTAAGTCTAGAGAGTTTAATTCAGTACATCTTCCAAAGCATATTCAAAGTTATTTTAAGTGTCTTATCTAAAATCTATTAGGAACAAATTAGGATATCAATCAATCAATCAATCAATAGTATACATTGCTCTAAGTGGGTCAAGAAAATCAGAGAGAAAAATCATCACTGTTCTAAAGATATCTACTGAGACTCAAAAGAACAGGTAGATGAGTGTGCCCTAAATGAAAACTTGCCTAAGGGTATTTGTGGGGATGCAAAATACTTCCACTGAGTCATAGTACCCAAGAGAAGTGGGGTGGGTGGGGGAGGGGTCGGAATCTTGAGGTCAGTTACTCCAACCCGTACCCAAACACATTCTTTACAGATAAATAATAACGGTGATAACAATAATGTCAAGCTGCTATATGGAGTTTATTATGTGCCTTATAATACCAATTTATTTCATCCTCATAATAAACTTATGAGGTAGGTAGTATTATATCCCCAGTTCACAGATGAGGAAAACTGAAGACAGAGGCATAAATGACCATCCAACTCTGCTTGAATTTTCACTGTCTCTTAGTTCCGTTATGGAAGAGCTATGCCTATAAAAATTTCCCCTTCTAAAAGTTCATCCCAAACCACTCCGACTCATTTTCATTCAGTCTGAGCTATTTCTTCTTCCGCCCAGATGACAGGAATTCCCACCCCAAACTCAGCATGCACTTTCAGTCTACTGCCCTCCCTAGATGAAGGCAGTGTTTTCCAGAAAGCATCCCTTGGCATCACTCTAAAGGTTATTGCCTGAATTACAAATTTACCTTTGCCCTTTGCTTCAGGGAAGGCCCCAAATAACACATTGCTTCTTCCTATGGTCCTGGAGCTCTGGGCAGGCAATAATTCAGGTCTCCTTAACAAGCAGGCAGTGATTCTGTTGTCCAGGGGACAGCACTCAATAAACATACTGTGCTTCAAACCTCCCCTACCTTCACTTCCTCTGAAACTAATCACCTTGCTAACCGCAGAAGCTGCACAGCCATGCTAATGATAATGAGCTGCCCGAGGACAGCATTTTTTCCCTCTGGGGGAAAGCCGCAAGGCAGCAGCAGGGATGTGAGCCTCAGGAAGCTCAGGTCAGTTCTCTGAGACTCAGCCTCAGAAATCCTTAAAATACCACTTAGCTGGGAGATAGACTTGGACACAAATTCCTCCTGGTGCTGAACGCGTCCATTAATTAGCATTCAGAGAAATAAAGAAAAATGAAAATTTAAAGGTCACTGCATTAGCATTTCACCCCCATTTCTGAATAGTTATGTGTGTATACTAATATTCCACCCATTCCTTCTATTAATCACTGTCTCTAAGGAGAACTTGGCCAAAACACATTAGTAGACATGCTTCCTGGTGGCAATATTCTCCTCTATAAATAATAATACAAGAAGTCATGGTTTATTTGCCCAACTTCAACATTTTCATGTAAAAGAAAATCATGGAGGAGATTAAACTTTTAGATCCTACTGCAAAGAACCCAGAATTTCTTGTTTCTCTGTAAACCAGAATCAGTATCAGGCTTTGTTTGTTTGTTTGTTTGTTTGTTTGTTTTAATACCAAAACCTGGCCAGCTATGACTTCTTTTTCTAAAAGGATCTCTTTTTTTATAAAAGATACACTAGTGACAGACTCTTTTCCTGTGTGAGCTAAGGAGAAGTCATCACAATCTTTCAACTGCAGAAAACACAATGTTATTTAGTTTTTAAGCTTGTCAGAGTCCAGAGAATGTTTTGGCCTCATGAAGCAGTTTGAAATTCAGCAGCTCCGAGTCAACCACACCTGCACCGACCCCAGCCCTCTGCCCCCACCACTTGGAAGAACCTGAAAGCTCTTACCTCAGAACAGCTCCTTTCATGTGATGAGCATCGTTTGGGTTCTTCCCATACTGCCCTATTCTCTTAGAATCAAGGGGGAATAGTCCCTGAATGAATGGGTGGAGAGCACGTTCCATACCAGAGCCCCCCAACTCCCACAAGCTGAGAGAAACCAAGGCAGCTGCTCGTCTCCTTCAGGACGCCTTCCAACTAGCATGGCTTCTTCAGCCCCTGCCCTTCATGGGAAACATGTTACACTTCACCGTGCAAAACGTTCTCAGAAACACCTCGGTGCCAGGTGCTCTCTTTGCTGGGAGACCTCTTAGAGTCTGTGGGGTTGGGGAGCTGGGGCACCAGTCATTTGACCAGTCACAGCAGCCTTGAGCTTGGTGGCCGGCAGAGCACACTGGTTTTACGACATGTTCACACGACGGTCGGTCGGTAGCACACACTCACATGCATCACGCACAGAATGTGCCTGATCTTGACGGGAAAAGGAGCTAATGTCCTGACCTGACAATACATCTCTGAGATCTTTTTTTTTTTTTCCTGCAAGCAGCCAAAAGTCATTCCAAACCAGTAGTTATAAAGGTCATATGAAAAATTTGTTGCCATCTTTGAATAATTTCTTATGCGCAAGAGGAGAGTGTGTTGGAACAGGGAAAGGAATTAATGCTTCTTCACAGGTGTCGCCCTGAGAGTTCTGAGTCCCCCCCACGCATGGTGACAGCATCTCTTCTTTCCTCCCTCCCCACTCACATGTCGGCATGGCCCATTTAATGCAAGGTTTATTATTATCCAGGTTGTAAAAGCATTATTGATTTACCAGCTTTCACGGAGCAGAGTGATACCCAACGAGCTCTGTTATCATAAATATAATAAGTAAGAAACTGA
Organism: Ursus arctos; assembly: GCF_023065955.2. Taxonomy (NCBI): domain Eukaryota; kingdom Metazoa; phylum Chordata; class Mammalia; order Carnivora; family Ursidae; genus Ursus; species Ursus arctos. The sequence goes on along the minus strand of NW_026622930.1, from coordinate 43,424,652 downwards.
CCTCTCTCATTATGCAATTCCAAGTTTTATTGCTCCCACCACTTCTATCTAATGACACACATCCAGGAATATATGCGTTTAAAAAATTATTGAAAGCAGAAATCAAATGCGTGTTTCCTAGTATTCATAAGCTGTTCAGGTCCTTTCCTCTGAGGAAGGTGTGAACAAAACATTATATTTTCACTGTGCATCAGGAGAAGCCCCCAGGTGGTACACAGCCCCTCTCACAGTTAAAAATAAAGGAGTTTAGGATCCAACCGAGAGGGAATAACTCCACTGCTATGCACATAGAATTTCAAGAACTTCTGAAAAAGACTGTGCAATTTGGTCAGTGGCCATTACCAACTGACAGAGCCATACACCACCTCCTGACCCAGCCCAGCCCAGTTCCCTGCTGCCCATTCAGCAGCAGGCCAGGGGCCCTTGCTTGGAATAGAAAAGGCAATACCTAGAGGGACACTTAAGGTCATCAGAATATAGTCAACCCACAGCAGAAGCAAGTGGAAGTGGCCAAGACTCCACTTCCTTGGTCAAAAGGCAAGCTTACACTCAGAAGCAGATACAGGGCAGGCGGGCATTGAACTGAGCCATACCTACAAATAAACAGGATACGATTAACAAGACGTGTGAACAAACGAGTCATGGGGGACCATGACGCACTTCAGATCCTTGGCTGGCACTCCAAGCTGTATCTGGCAGGAGGATCCATCACCAGATACAAGTGGGGGTCCTCTGAGTCCTCATGTGGCCCGACGTTCCCCGGACCCAGCCTGCCCAGGGATACAGCTGGGGTCACAGTAACAGCGATACTTCAAGCGCCAGAGGCTCTTTTCTACTCCCCTGCAAAGAGCCCCCAAGAGCTCGGGGGAGTCCCCAGGAATGTGCGCTGTGTGGTCACCACTGAGCCCCCTCCTGCGGCGTTGCACATGCTCTGCTCAGAGCTGGGACCCCACCGGATCTGTGGCTGCCATTCACTGCACCGCCACCAGCACCCAGCCCTACACGATGTCTCGGCTGTTGGGTGGTTTATGACAAAATGAGGTAGAATTCTCTCCTCTCATTTCAGTGACACTCACTGAAGCCACACTTTTCGATATCCAATTACAGTTTTAGCAGAACAGATCTTCCAGTTCTTATCAACCATTCTCTCTACTTAGAATCCAGCACTGCACAAAAAATACACGGCCCTTACAGTCACTGCCCTGGTCTGATGCCTAAGCCTCCGTTCCTGAGTCAGTTCTTGCCTCTGGATAATCTCTCTCCGAGGGGGCTGCTGAGCTCGCAGGCACAGAGGCTTCTGCCATGTGATCCTGCACGTAGCCAGCCATGCCCAGAAACATCAGCAGGGCAGCAGTGGGCGGATCCCAGGCTAGAGCAGCAGTCCCTCCTATCTCCATATAGGACAGCTCTCCTGTGTGGTCACAGACGGTGTCCCACGAGGGCATAAGCCTCTGGGCAGGGAGCCGACACACAAAGGCGGATCATCGTTCTCATATTTATTTGCTTCCTCTGGCCTGCCATACCTGTCACCATAAGACAAGCGCTCATGGAGGCGACATAGTTCCCATTCCAGGGAGGTGGTGCACAGTTTTGAATCAGAAATTTAAAAGCTTCTTTAACTTTCCTAAAAGCAAGGCTCAAACTGAGATTTGGTTGGTAGAATGCCGCAGAGAAATTTCCCCCTCCTCTGTGAGGTATTTCAAGTCCTTCTATCTTGCCCCTCAGGCTCACCTGCCCCCAGGAGCCACTCAGGAAACATTTGTTAAACAAAATGAAGTTCTTTAAAAAAAAAAAAAAGGATTTTATTTATTTACTTTCAGAGAGAGCAAGCTCAAGCAGAGGGAGCTGCAGGCAGAGGGAGAAGCAGTCATCCTGCTGAGCAGGCAGCCTGAGGCAGGGCTCGATCCCAGGACCCTTGGGATCATGAGCTAAGCCAAAGGCAGCCTCTTTTTTTTTTTTTTTAAAGATTTTATTTATTTATTTGACAGAGATAGAGACAGCCAGCGAGAGAGGGAACAAAGCAAGGGGAGTGGGAGAGGAAGCAAAGGCAGCCTCTTAACCAACTGAGCCACCCAGGTGTCCCTAACAAAATGAAGTTCTATTTCACTCTCCAGTGTGCAAGAAGGAAAGAGATAAGGGGGAAAAAATTTTTTTTTTGTTTATTTTGTCCCATCTCAAGTCCTGAATCAAATCTACCTTCTCTTATCTACTAAACAAAAGACCAACATTTCCAGTGGGACAGTTCTTCACATCCTGCTTGATACTGGGAGGGGGAATGCATGGAACAGCTTTTTAGGTGACTTAAAAGAACCCCAACTGAAAATGTTTTCTGTAGTTCTTAACACTTTGAGTTAATGATTAAAATGCAAAACAAATGTTTTATATTTACCAATAAGTCTAGATTTTAAAAGTACCCCTGGCATTTATCTCGCCTCCACGAGGTTAGTAAATAGCAATTTTGTCTTCCTATTTTAGAGGCAAGATACATGGGACCATTTACTGATTCACCCATACACTCACTCTTTTACCCAACCGTCCGTTAGTCCATCTATCCGTCTATCCGTCTGTCCCATCCATCCATCCATTCTTTATTCCTTCCATCTCAAACCTGAATTACATCCATCTTTTTACCTATATATTGCAAAGAAGAACCAAAATCACATGAGCAGGACAAGGTAGAAGCTTACACTCTTTCTCCCGAGCTCATCCCTTACCATCTGCATTCAATCAGAGGAACAGAACCACCAGGAAATAACGTATTAAGAGATTTATTGGAAGGGACTGCTTTACTGTGGGGACTGGTGAGGCAAGCCCAAAAATCCATACAGCGGGCCATCAGGAAGGGCAGGTTGGAGCTCTCAGGTACTGGCTGAAGCTGCTGTCCATGGGTAGACTAATATCCTCTTCTTCGGGGGAACCTCAGCTCTGCTCTCAAGGCCTTTCAACTGATTGAGTCAGGCCCACTCAGGTTATCTACAATAGTCTCACTCATTTCAAGTTAACTGATTATGGAATTTACTCACAACTACATAACACCTTCACACTACCACTAAATTAGTGTTTGCTGGAGTAACTGGGGACTATAGCCAAGCCAAGTTCACACGTAAAACTGACCATCATGCCATTCATAAGACACTTCAAACCCACTAGTCTTGACTTCCTCAAACCACTCACTGTAATCTTTACACCGCTTCAGTCATTCAGAATTACAATTACACTTTGCAACACATCCTTACTGGCAATTATTCAAACTTTAAGATCTGTAAATGTGAAATGTCTTTGATGACATGTAACATTTCCTCCTCCCTCACTCCAACTGAGAGTGTTCTTCATGTCCATCATGTCCCAACCCCACCGCGTGCCCCTTGTCCACCGACACACTTTCAGCCTTGATCACATTCCACCTGATGAACCATGCTCTGACAGCACAAGCATCCCTTCTCTGACACTTCCTCCTGACTTAACTGAATTTTTATTCCCCACTGTTGGAAACCCCCCATTTATCTTGTTGTCTCTCTCTGTGTACTTTCTCTCTGGGTCTCTGTCTCTCTCTTTCTCAATATAAAGTTATTCAATGAGGTCAATGATTAATGCCACTATAAATTCATGTTCTCTACCCTGGCCAGACCCTCACTGCTGCATGGATTTTTACTGGCCTCCAGCTGATTCTCTCTGCTATTTCTCCAATATATTAAATCTTTCCCATTTTTCAGGCCTCCACGTTTCCCTTCTCTGCAGGCGACCTGGTGTCCAAAGGGCTGAAGATGCGTAATGTGAACTTCCCCCCTCTCCCTTCCACTTCTAAATGTCTGTTTCTTCTCCTGCTTTCTGCTCCTTCCCTCCCATTACAGAGATGATTCTTTCATTCTCAGGCCAATTCTATTTGTATTAGCCATCCCTAAGCCTCCTGACTCTTGTTGAATCTTGTCTCTTATTTTATCAGCCCTCTCTCTTATATCCTTTTCCAAGACCTGAGAATTTCTTGGTTGTCCTCTGCCTCTCTTGACTACTCCTCATCTGTCTCCTTACCAGCAGTTCTCCTTTGCTGCACATTCATAGATTACATTTACCTACATCTTCCAACTGGTATTATGTCCCCCAAAATTCACCATGATGCAGTAGAAGGATGTGAAGACATAGGAAAACCAGGATATATGGAACCAGAGAAAATATATTTGAAAATAATAATGGGGCCACTTTATAGAGAATGCAAAACTGGCTATGTTTACTATGAAACCACAAACCTTTCAAGAAATAGACACACTCTCCAGACCCAGAGGTAGGTCATTCACTGTCCTCTGCCACCAGGGGTGCTTTTATAGAAAAAAATCAGAATCACTGAGCACATGATCTCATTTGACCATTATGGTAAACCGATTATCACTTCTGCATGCACAAAAGCTGTGCGTAGCGTAAGTTCCTTGATTAACTTGTGGTTTCAGTTACCTAGTGCTGCCTAACAAATCACTTTAAGCTTAGTGGTTTAAAACAACAACCAATTTATTATTTCAAATGACTGTGTGGATAGAATGAGGCTCAGCTGGACTGTTCCTTTTTTGGCCTCACTTGGGATTTCTCATGAAGCTGCATCAGATGGTGACTGGGGCTGGAAGGTCTTAGATGGCTCACTCACACATCTAGCACCTGGCTGGGGACAGCTAAAAGCCTGGGCTCAGTTGGGATGCTGAGAAGGCTGTCCCTCTCCCTCCCCACACAGTCTCAGGGCCTCTCTCTCTCTCTCTATATATATGGGTTCTTCAGCAGATTATTGGATTTCTTACATGGTGGCCCAGCGCTCCCCAAAGAACAAAATTCTTCTGAAGTCTTAAAACCAGGACTGGCAGAGTATCACTTCTGTCATATTCTATGGGTTAGAGAGCAAGTCACAGACCCAGACCCTGTCCAAGGGGAAGGAAAGCATGGCTCATTAGGGACTACCAATGTGAGCAATGACCGCACTTGCCTAAACGAGGAAGATGGAACTTGGACCCAGTTCTTTAAGTCTAAGTTTTGGTGAATCTTCTTCTTGCTCCACTGTCCCTCCTTGTTGTTATTCTTACCCTTAAATTCAGTTCTATCCTCAGCCTCTTTCTCCCCATTCTTCTTTGGTGACCTTATCCCATTTCAAGAATTCAGCAGTTCACTTCCATGGGATAAACACCATGCCTTGTCTCTTTGATTTCTCCTATTTCCTGGTCTGCTGGATTGAGAAGTGCAACTGGTCCTTCAGGCTGAACGTGCCCAAGACAGGATCCATTTCCTCCCTTCTACGCTTGCTGACCTCCAGTGTTCCCTATGTTTGATTCTGGAATTGGCTCCTCCTGATCACCCAGGATTGAAATCTAGAAATAAATACCTTTGGCACGGCCCTCTCCCACCACCCACACCTAATCAAGGTCCAAATGCTCTCCATCTGACCTTCTCCTCACCTTTCAGTCCATACCTTTCTCATTATTCCCACTCTATTCCCAAGCTTCAGAAATCTTTGCCTAGACTGTTTTAAAAGTTATAATTTTAAGCACAATAGGTGGTTTAAAACTAGAGGGGAAAATCAGTCATAACCGAGAAACACCACTACTTTCACATAATTACAATCTTAATTTGGTTCATTTTTCAAATGCATTTTTTAGAGAATTATATTATATATCTTATTGACTGGTTCCTTCACTCATATCTTTCAATTTTGCATATAGTCTTCATAGCCATAAGATTTTAATGATTGCACAACTTTCCATCCAATGAATGTATCCTAATTTACTTAACAATTTATTGTTGGATTTTGTTCTCAGCACTACCTTGGTTTTTTCCATTGGTGTTGTTTGTTTGTTTGTTTGTTTGTTTGTTTTGCTATTGTAAGTTACTTGGTGATGGATGAACAACTTCATTTATGTAGCTTTTAAATGTTTGAGATTATTGCCTATATATGCAAAACTAGTATTACTGGGTTTAAATGATATGAAGACTCTTAGAGTTTTTGACACAATACTGTTAATTACTTTCCAAACCAGTTGAACTGTCTTATATACACTTTTGTATATAATATATGAATATGCAGTTTTCCTATGCCCTCAATTAAAACTAAGTATTATCATCAAAATTTTGCTAATTTAATTAGCAAAAGTGATATCACTATTTCAGTTTGAATTTCCTTGAATGATAATGAAACTGGCTTTTTTGTTATGTTTGTTTACTAAATTATGGTTTTTTTCATTTAGGAATTGTAAGTCTATGTCTTTTGTCTGCTATTCTTTGATATCTTATATTTCTTATCAATTTTGGTACTTTATACAATGACCCTGGATACAATAACTATGTAACATTTTGTTATGTTTCCTATAAATATTTCTTGCCTTTTTTTTCATAGTCCACCTGTAGTCTATTTCCTCTTCAATCATCTACACACCTTTTAATAAGATTTTTTTAAAGTCACAGCTCTGCATGTGACAATCTCCTAAAATCAAACCAACCAACAGACAACAACAAAGCTCAGTAGGTCCTTATTCTTTATTACAGCGGTTTTCATTTCTCGTCACTTAGGAATTCCATGACAGACGGCAGTCACAGGCCTGACACGCCATCATGGCACATGCAGGGTTACGTACGACTTTTCCCATCACGTTTAAAAAAAGCATATCAAGGTTTTCTACTTGTCTTCTGAGATTATCTATTTTTTCATTTGTTACAAGCATATTTTCTTTTACCTGATTAAGCACAGTTATAATTGCTATTTTAATGTTCTTTTCTGACAATTCTAATGTCTACATTTTCTTGGAGATGGCATCTGTTGATTGTTATTTCCCTTAGGAATGGGTCATATTTGCCTCGTTATTCATACATCAAGTAACTTCCGACTGGGTCTTTGACATGTTAATACTATGTTGTGAAGACTCAATTCTGTTATGTCCCTCCAAAGAATATTCTCTCTCTCTCTCTCTCTTTTTTTTTTCTTTAGAAAGCAATTAACTTGGTTAGACTCAAAATGTAAAACTCAAACTTTCCTGCCCTGGTGGTGGCTCTGCATGTGTGGGCCACCTGTCTGTCAGAGTCGTGGGCGGTTTATACGCAGAATCTGACATTCCCTTCCCTGGTTCTGTCATTTCTGGAGTTTCCCTCCATCACTTTCCAGCAGTCCTAGTTGCTCAAGGATCCTTCCTCAAACTCCTCTTGCCAGAGAGACACAAGGCTTCAACTGAAGTTTTAACCCTTCCTGCCCACACCATTATCACCCTTAGGGTAAAACTGATGCTGGTCACTGGCAGTCACTTCTTCCAAGTTTTGGCTCCCTTTTGGCTTCTTCCAAGTTTTGACACTTTCCAGAGCCCTCAAAGAGACTTTTTGTTGTTATTCAGACTTTATAGCTGTTATCTGTCAGGGTGTCAGGCTGTTAGATTAGAAATTTACTCTATCATCCTGGAAGCAAAACTCTTTCAGAATATGTAATTGTTAGGTGCAATAGAAGGCTCATAAAAATACAGAGAGTGCTTGTTCAAAGTGAGCACAGAGGCATTTTAATTTGGGGAATCACTATTTCACTCATAACTTTTTCTTTAATTATGGCTGAAGTACAAGAAATTACAAATATACTAGCATTTCTGTCAATCACCTGTACGTACATTTTCAATGAACATATACAGTTTTTATAACTCTTTTGTTCTGTTTGTTCTGATTATATCCCCTGAAATATAACATATGTCTGTTAAATATACATAATTTATATTAATATTTAATATGTTAATATATATTTAGCATTTTTTTGTATTTTAAAAATATTGAAAACATTGACATGAACCAGTCCCTTGTAGCTTACCATCTATACCACAAGGGCTCTAACCCTTGTGGCTCACCACCGTCAGATCAATTTAATAAATATTCTCATGTAGATTTCCAGTAATTCTTGTTTCCTTTCTTTAGAACGAGCAAACTCTAAGTGGCTTATTCTGACTCCCATAAATATTGTGCACCTACCTCACAACAACCTTACAATACTGTCAGTATGTATATACCTAGGTTTTGTCATTGTTTGTTGGTTGTTTTTTGGGGGTAGTGTGGGGGGGTTGAACCCCTATACTAAAAGGTACTTTATAAGTGCCATGAGAAATAGTGGGTTCCAGTGGGAAGCCATTAATAGACTTTTCTATACATTTCCAAAGGCAGGTGGGAACCTTTTTATGCTGGTTTGGTTAAGGTCAGTGGAATCTTGGTGCCTTGAAGGGGTGGGAGAATCCAGTTTCTTCTTGATTAAACATCATAAGAACATTGGCAATATCACTGGTATCCTATGTTCTGATATGAACATAAAAACTGTGATAAGAACTTTGATAAGAACACAAGAACTGTGGCAATATCACTTGCTTCCTCCACCTCATACATTGGCCACTTGGTAAAATGAGCCTTGCTGCAGGCCCTAGGAGAGCAGTATTGTCTAACTTCAGACCTAGCCCATTTTCATGGGTCATTTTCACTGGTGAGTTTTCCATATAGAGAAAATGGAGTACCTACACCTTTTACAGGCAGGCAATATTCACCCCATTGGGACTGCCTCAATCAGCCATTTGTAACCATAAGAATCATAGCCATTAATATATAATACTTGTGTTTGTGACTGAACATCCACGTGGATACATCTCTAAAGAGTAAATATGCACATACGCTCAGTGCATATCCTCAGCTCAGCTTCTCCCCCAAGGCCAATCAACTTGCTGTTCTGTAACCACATGTACTGGGTCTCACTATTGACCCTTTGCTTGGTCGCCTCACAGACTTTCTTCCACTTTTACCATCACACCAGTCACACACTTGAACACACATCTGAAAATCGATCCCCTTTAAGAAGCTTCCCTAGCAGCTTCCTCTTGATTCTACTATTTCAGAAGATAGATTACTAAGTCAGTGCTGCATTATTTTTTTCCTGATTTCAATTATTTTATTTTATTTTTTATTATAATAATATTTTTTTATTATATTATGTTAATCACCATACAGTACATTCCTGGTTTCCGATGTAAAGTTCCATGATTCATTACTTGCGTATAACACCCAGTGCACCATGCAGTACGTGCCCTCCTCACTACCAGCGATGGGTAGTGCTGCATTATTTTGTACTTGTTTTTATCTTACATGTTAGTTTTTACCCGCTTCTCTAGCTAAACAAGATTGTTTCAAATACGACTACTATTGCTCCCATAATCTCTCAGGTGAGCCTGAAATTCATCTTAATACCCTCCATTGTTGGATTGAAAAAAGAGATTAAAAAATATTTTTTTCTTTTATAGCTAATACTGTTACATTGTGGAAAAATGATAAAATACAGAAAACAATAAAATATTTATAATTCCACCTGCCAGCAACAGTGGCTGTCAGTATGTTGGATACATCCTTCTAGAAATCCTTTTATATAACTGTACAGACGAACATGGAGATGGACACAGACTTAAATACAGACACAGATACAAATATATGACAAAAGCGCACTGTTTGTTTTCTAGTGGGCTTTGAAAAAACTGACCAGATTATGAATGGTTATAGAGATCATTACATGGGGAAAATAAGACTTAGCTGCTTTACATTAACAATGTACTTTACCGGTTTTTAGGTTAACTTCCAGAAGACTGTTTTCTTTTACCTTAAGGAGTAGAAAGGGATATTGCCAATTCATGGGCTATAAGGACTTTCCTGGACATGAGGAAGGTTAAATACGAACACGGGCTCCTGAGGGATGTGACGTAATCTCCTCCGATATCTTTTTTTTTTTTTTAAGATTTTATTTATTTATTTGACAGAGATAGAGACAGCCAGCGAGAGAGGGAACACAAGCAGGGGGAGTGGGAGAGGAAGAAGCAGGCTCATAGCGGAGGAGCCTGATGTGGGGCTCGATCCCATAACGCCGGGATCATGCCCTGAGCCGAAGGCAGACGCTTAACCGCTGTGCCACCCAGGCGCCCTCCTCTAGATATCTTAATACAAACAGTAATAACACTACATAGATCCTAATACATAAGGAACAATAGCAACGAGATCTTCTCTGAAGATAAGAGTAAAATGGCAAAACAACCCTCCAGGTTGCCACATAACGTTCTGCTTCTATCCGTATGGCAAGGTGGGCTCAGTCATGAGTCATGAAACGGTGTTTCAACTCTGGTATTAACAACCTCTGGGGACCAGGGACGTCCATTTACCTGTGTGAGCAGTAACAACCTAGTTTTACAATAAAGATGCTATAGAGAAGATTACTGATAAGAGGATATGGTGCGTCGGCCATGGCTATGATTCTTTTGCTTCTGGATAAGGAGAAGAGACTAGCTTCTTGTTGGTTTCTATACTTCCTTGTGAGACTTTATAAATAGAAACTACTCTTAAAAAAAAAACAAAAAAGTATGACTTGAGAGCTATCAGCTTCTCAGAGACTGGCAAAGATTCTCTAAAAAAATAAAGGCGTACACTCCCACCCCACATTCTTATATTCATCGCAAAGCTTTTGTATGATCATATGCCATTTTCTGGGTTTGGCTGGACCAGAAAATTCAACAGAGGGTGAGAACAAGCAATTTCAGAGATTCTGAAACTCAGACAGTAGGGAAAAATAATGCAAACTCTTAGAAAAACCGGGGAGTAATAAACCTAAGCGATGTCTGCCCTGTACTGTCTCCTTGTGGTATGATGCTATCCCTGGGGGAAAAAGTCTTCATAGCACAGAGCAGCCATCCCAATATTAAGAGAGCTCATCAGTTCCACACATAGAGGCAAACACACTCTTTTATCACCTGGCATTCTTTGGCTAGCAGTAGCATTGCAACATATTTATTCTGATTAAGTTTTAATCTTTACAGCCATTTGGGCAGGACAGAGAAATGAGAGGAAGGAAGAAAATGAGGAGGTGAAGAATAGACTATATCCAGGCATGTTCTATCAAACTTGAGAGCTTGAGCACCAATTTTCTTAACTGTGAAACGTAGATAGTAATTCTTGGTGAGGTGTCATGACGTTCAAATTATACAATTGATCTGAAAGGGCTGATAAGTTGGAAAATATTGTATTATTATATGGTAATATTCTTAGAAAAGATGAAAATCCCCTTTTCTGTATATTGGGTATGCATGACGTCCTCTACTAGCAAAATTTCCCCCCACAGCACCTGTACATAGCTAGGTTATTGTACTTTCTACATTATACCACCAATGGAGACTTCTTCTCTGGGATCCAGAATATTCATCCATTGCCTACTTGATACATCTGCTGGAATATCTCCAACCACCACAAACTCTACAGGTCCAAAGGTAAACTCATGATCTTTCCTCCTCACACCTGGTCCTTGTTCAACAATCTGTACCTCAGGGAGTGATGCCACCTCTCCTCCAACTACTCAGGCCAGAAACTGGAATTATCATTGGCATCTCCCTTTCATTCGTGCTCTATATCCAATCACCAGGTGCTGTTAACAACACTGTCTTAACCATCTCTTGAGTCTGCCTACTTGTCATCTGCATCACTACCACCACCACCATCCTGATTGAGGCTAACCTCATTTCCTGTCTCCTCACAGCTCTTCCTATACCCTCATTCTTACCTCCCCCCTATTACCCATATGCTTTTTTTTTTAAGATTTTATTTATTTATTTATTTGAGAGAGACAGTGAGAGCACAGGAGCAGGGGGGAGGGGCAGAGGGAGAGGGAGAAGCAGACTCCCTACTGAGCAGGGAGCCTGACTTGGGTCTCAATCCCAGGACCTTGGGATCATGACCTGAACTGAAGGCAGATGCTTAGCCGACTGAGCCACCCAGGTTACCCCAGCTGCTTTTAATACTACTTATGAAGTAATTTTTTTCAAAACATAGATGCATCTTGTCATCCTTCTGCTTAAATGGCTGCAACGGCTTCCTGTCACTCTGAGGAGAAAGATACTGGGGGCACCTGGGTGGCTCAGTAGGTTAAGCATCTGACTCTTGATTTTGGCTCAGCTCATGATCTCAGGCTGTGAGATGGTGCCCCACATCAGGCTCTGTGCTGGGGCAGGGCGAGCCTGCTGGAAATTGTCTCTCTCTCTCTCTCTCTCTCTGTACCCCACCCCCATGCCCTGCTCCTGTTCACACACTCTCTCTCTCTAAAAAAAAAAAAAAATAGACACTGAGGCCTTCACAGTCCAGTCACCACCGACCAATTCAGCCTTACCAGGCTTGCTCCACTCTAGGCAAACTGGCTTGTCTCAGTGTCTTGAATTTGTCATATTCGCTCCTTCCATAGATATTAGTGTTTATAGCAGTCTCTGCCTGGAACCTCTTCACTCAACTCTTCACCTGGTTACCTCAGGTATCACTTCCTCTTTCCTGACATTCCTGACTAGGGCAAATCCCACCCCCCCCCCCACCAAGAGCATGAAACCTCATAAACTCTTACTTCAGAGACCTTTTATGATTGTCATTTTATAGTCACTTCCATGAAGCACTCTCCTCCACTAGACTGTAATCTCCATGAGGGGAGATGGCATGTCTGTTTGGTTTCCCATTGCATCTCCAGTACCTGACCTATTACCAGATGTTGGATAATTATATTTTGAATAAATAAATGAGTGAATTAGTGATGACATAGTTATTCATTATTTCTATATTTGTCTTCCCTAAAATCAGTGAGTTCTTAAGAAGGTAAGTAAGTATAGCTAATTCATCTTAGTACCTCAGTGCCTAGCACTGGCCTAACATAGAACAAATATTAAATGCTTGTTGAAGGAATAAATGAATTCCAAGATTTAGGTATTACGGTATAATGCAAAGAACAGAGTCAGGCACACCTTAATCTGAGTCTCTCCTCTTTCCTTTACCAGCGATGAGACCAGGGACAAATTTCCTAGCCTTTCAGAAGTTGCTTTAATCTATATACGTACCTTAAGAAAACTGTCATAAAAAGGGAGCTAATCAGTGTAGAGACTGTGCACAGAGCCCAGTAAATAGTAATCACACAAAATCCTGCTGGTGTTCCTTTTCCCTCTCTCAGAACATGTGTCCCAACCACGTTGAGACATTTGAGACATTGAGAGACTATGGTTCACCTCGCCCCCTTTTTGTTTGAGAATGTAATCCTATGACCCTGGGTCTGACCCATGTTAGTGTTCTTGATTTTTCACCCAGGAAGCTTATTCATTAATCCAATCATTCTTTCTTGAGCTCATCCATTTATTAAACTGTTGACTTATCAAGAAGTTACTACCAGCAAGCACTGTGTTGGGTGTCAGTGATAAACAAAACAGCCCTCCTGGTCCTCAGAGTCTACTGGGGAAGTCAGGCATCAAAGAAACAGAGATATGGACAGATGCCAGGTCTTACCAGCCATGCTAAGTGTCATTGACCTACTGTGGCCAGAGAGTCAGACAAAAGTATGAAAGGAATTCAAGGTAAGTTCAATATGAAAGAATGCAGAAATCAATTTGGTGGTCAAGGAAATTTATGCAATCTGGGTAAGAATGTAGAAAGCATCTATTTAAATTAGGCGATAAAAGTTGAAAGAGGTTATGAGTAAACTAGCAAGAATATAATTTGAATCCAGGGAATGCTGGTTATGAAACCAGTGCAGGTAAGGGGGTATGAACTTGGGAGTCTCCTGTCGGTGCATCAGCTAGGAAAAGGGTCCTACTTGTTCAACTCCAATAGAACCATCCTGGACACATGTAGCCCCCAAATCCTTCCTGCTCTAAATTTATGCAAATTAACAAAAGCATTGGTAACTTTAGCCTGATGAAATTTTTAAAAATGCTCTAGGAAAGTTTAGAATTAAATGAGAAATGATAAAACAAATCATTTGGTTTAGGAATACTTTCTATGCTGTAACTTAACATGTAATTTTTAAAAGGTTTCTGATAATTTAGGCTTGTGATTTTAAGTCTAAACAAAAGTTATAAATAGTATTGAACATTTAAGAGAATTTGGGTGAATTAGATTTGCCAGAGCTATTCAAACTCTTGGAAAATTCCTGCTTATTAGTGTAGACTTTCAGAGATCTCAAAAATAAGGCCAAATATAATAAATGTATATGTGAGTTTAAAATGTTTAAGATAATTTAATTAATTGAACTATATGGGACTAATTGTGTAAGGCAGTTTAATTTGCATAATTCGAGATTTTCAAACATCAAAGAAAAAGTGAAAGTGTTTGTTCTTACCAAATTTACAAATAGAACAACAAGATTTGTAAGCCGAACTCAAAAACCTAAGGAGAAAGTCTGTTTTTAATTTTATAAACTTAACAAACTGAGTATTATTTTAAAACAAAGTGACTGGTAAGTAGTCTGTTCCACACTCAAAAGTTTACCAAACAAATGAAACAAACAAAAAACAAAAACAAAAAACCTTCCCATTGACTTTAAGAATCTGGAACTCTCAATGCAATTATTGGTGACCCACCATAACATCCCAGACTTCTCACTTCTTGATATGTGTATACTACTGGGTCCTTTCTGAATTTATGCTGCTAATATTTGAAACAAGAATGAGGTGGGGGGAAAGAGTCTACAAACTAACTGTCTATGAATACTTTTAAGCCATGCTAGCCAAATCATTCTCTGGCTGGATTAAAGTCTAGACCTGAAATGTGTTCTCCAGAAGTTCATTCATTTTTCTACTTTCGTGGTTTTCCTCCATACCTCAGTAAAAATGACAACCTTGTCATGTCTGAATGAAGAGGGAATAAAACTCTCCAATGTCAATCAGGTTGGACAGGTGAGCTGGATATAGAGGCAACAGGTTGGACTAGTTCAGGCTCAGGGAGACCCACAGAGCCAAGGGGACACAGACTGCGACCTGAAGAGGGGAAGAGGGACTGCTGAGGCAGGATTTCAGTTTGTCACCCCCTTACATGACATGCTGGGAGGAAAGGGGGAGGCTAGATGAACAAGTGAGATGCTGGGCAGAGAGGGAGGACCCTCCAGACAGCGAGGAACAGGCCAACTGGCTTCCACCGGAGTAACTGTGAGAGCGACACTGAGGAGTGGTGGTGTGGAGGGGGCAGGGTGACAGCCAGTTACAGGAGATCATGAGCCACTATTTCCAAAGTCCACTGGCCTGTGGGATGGAAGCTCCCAACGTCATGTTGGACCAGACCTAAGACAGGACTAGAGCCAAATCAGGGAGCAAAGCTGGAAGCAGTCTTCTTTTCTTTGATCCACCAATCATTTTCAAAAAATTTAAATCTTTCGATTTTCAGAAATATTAAATCCTAATTGCAAACCAATATATAACAGATAAAGGAATACTGCATTCATTGAAGAAGAATCTGTTATGGGGAGGGACACTGGGCTACACTTTATTTAGTGGAGATGGGAGGGGTCCAGTTAACCTCGTTTTAATCACCAGGGATAGGAGAAAGTCACTCTGGGCTTCTTTGACCACTGGGGATTGGGGCTGGAAGGACACTCAACCTTTCCTTCAGTCCTTACCCCATCCCTGAGGAAAACTCCGAGAGATCTGAGTTAAACTCTTGCCTCCGATCATTTGCCTTCAGTGTTATTCAAGAAAAAAGCAAATGTGAATGCTAAGTCTTATAAAAAGCATCTTGGCCTGGTGGTCAAACAGAAAATAAAAAATTTCCATGATAGTTATCAGGCTTGAAAGTAAATAAGGAAGAAAAATACATTACCCACATTTTCCCTGGCATAAAATGAGAGTGCAGAATTCTGCAACGGCAGCTGTCACGTGAACAATCATAGCCTCAGGCTTTGAACGTAACTGTTACCACTGAGGTAGAATGTTCTGGGTTGTTGTGGCTCCGCAGCTGTGCTACCGTGAGCTGGCGTTACAGGAAGCTCTGCTGACGATGGTGAGGAGCACAAATGGTGCTCACGTCCACTGAGCACTAAGTTCTGAGCTATATAGCCATCACATGATGCCAACAACTGCAATAAAAATACAGGTGAAAGTGTGTGACAAAGGCCACTCATTCTTTATTAGTGGAAATACAATTTAGTTCAATTTTCTCTTAGAGAAATTTGGCAATATAATCATCATTCTAAGTGTGTATACTCCTCAACACAGCAATTCCACTTCTAGGAATGTACCTTATAGAAATACTCAGTGGGTGTACACACATGTAGACATATAAAAGGATATTTTTTGCAGCCTGCTTTTTCACAGCCAAAAAAAAAGAAATGTTAAAATATCCATTAATAGAGCTTATCAAACATATTTTGATCCGTACTCAGTATGGAACATAACAGAGCTTTTAAAAGGAGACATTTCTTTATGTGTGGGCACGGAAGGATATACATATGTACAGTAAGCAAGAGTTTCAGACAGTCTTTACAGTGTAAGTCCACCTGAGTATAAAAAGCTCAAAACCATGCATCTGCATAATCCATAATGACAGCTGGAGCCACAGTTATTGGCATTGACATAGAAAAAGGTAAATACCAAATTTTAAGAGTTTCCCCCTTGGGAGCAGGTGTGTAGGAAGAACTTTAACTTTCTACTCCTCAGTGTTATTTGAAATATTTTGAACAAGAAAACATAAAGCGGATGCAAAAAGCACAAGGGAATGAGAGAGTCAGGATGTGCGGCCAAGTTGGTCTGACTCCTCCAAATTCTCCACTCTATGCCATAAGCCAAAGCATGTCGCTGTCCATAAAATTACCTGCCCAGCGACCACTCCATCTCCCGATGTTGGGAGAATTCCTCCCAGCTGCTACACTCCTACTGCGGGAGACTGTGGCCAGAATTTTAATCAACGGCCAATCCCCTCAGAGTGACACCCTGTCATTTAGAAGCCCTGAGATGGAGTTTGGTACCTGCTATTTGAATCCCTGATCACTCATGACCAAGAATTTCCCCTTTTTATAAATCAGAAATAAAGAACCCTATTAAAAAGCTAACCGTAAGTGCCCATTAAGCAAACCTCAGAGCAGGCATGTGCTTAGAACAAGCTTCTCAAGCTCAAGTAGATAATCTCTAAGGCCTGGTAACTAGTCACCCCTTCCTTTTAGTTAAATTCCCAGTCTCTTGTGGTAGTCGGGTTGAGGGGCCCGATTCTTTCCCATCTGTTCACATGGTGTGAAAACTCTCCTAGGGTAACACTGGGTGTGGTTCGAGCAGAAGCCTATTCTGCTTGCTCGCTGGTCTCCTGACACCCTGGGGTGTGACCTTCTAAGACTCTTGCCTGCTGGGCTTCCTCACTAAGAGAATGCTCCATCCCAGAAAGGGCCTCTGGCTTTTCCTGACTGTCTTTCCCAAGTCAAGGCTTTTGCCCTCAGTAGCCAGACCCTTTCTTCTTAGCGCAGGTCACAAGTGTCCACTCACTTGTGGTTCACCCACTGTTGGCCACTTCAGGTTCCCACACCTTCTCATCCATGTTGCTGCTCTTGACCCTTCTCTTTTACATTTTCAGATATATAGAACATATATTTATAAATACTACATAATATGCACACATATATCGTATACACACATGTATATACGATCAGATTAACAAGAACAAGACGTAGTTCTCTGGTTCTTGTTTCCACCCACCATTGTGGGACTTCCATCTCCTCCTACTTCAGCCCTACTGCTCTCCCCATCTTTCTTCTTCTGGGAGAACCAGTTCTTCCTCACAACGCACAGGGCAAGCACCACATCACACAACATTCACCTGCATTCAGCAATGAAGGATGAGGAACCTTAGCAGGGGCCTTGATGCACATGGACAGGCTGAGGTGGAGCCTTCAGGATGCTGGCCTTCCTGTGCCTGAAGCTCTGTTTAGTAAGGATCCACCCAAACCTGTCTCTATCATCCCACCACTGTAAAACCAACAACCTTTTATTTAAAATCTTTGTTTTCTGGGATGCCTGGGTGGCTCAGCCATTAAGCGTCTGCCTTTGCCTCAGGTCACGATCCCAGGGTCCTGGGATCGAGCCCCGCGTCGGGCTCCCTGCTCAGCGGGAAGCCTGCTTCTCCCTCTCAAACTCCCCTTGCTTATGTTCCCGCTCTCACTGGCTCTCTCTGTCAAATAAATAAATAAAATCTTTAAAAATAAATAAATAAATAAAATAAAATCTTTGTTTCCTAAACCTTTCAGTAGAATTCCGTGAGGCGTCCCCAGGGACCGTGCATCTGAGATTTGAAGTATACGTTCAATCTTGCAACTTAGGGCTCTTTTTCAAATTTTGGTTTTATGTTTACCTCTTCAAACAAGTGTTTGCAATACCAGCCTTAGCAACTATCAGCCTAAAAACATTTGTCTCTTCTTTTCCTATGAAGAAGATCAAATGGACGGCTCCAGGTTTAGTTCCCAGAAGCTCACAAGACACACAACCCCTTACAGATGGTTCCCTAACTCAGAAGCGAAGAGAGTTAAGAAAATGTGGGAGTCTGTCTCCAAAACATGATACGATAATTGTGCTTCTCGCACCCTCCTAGGCTCCTCCAATTTCCATAAGGCCCAGCTTTGAAGGCAGTGGTGGACCAAGCCTGAGCAAATGTGTTTTGGGACATTTCTAGAGACAAGCCTCTCCTTGGTCTCACCCATTGACCTTTCTCAAATAGTCTGTTATGTCCTACAGAAGTTTGCTCATTGCACCTTGTCCCATCCCAAGTTTTATCTCAAAAGTGCTTAAACTCCCTGACTGGCTCTACTCTGAGGTATCCACTGGTTACAAAAGCGAAGTAAAGAAAAGTAAAGAAAGGATAATACTACAACCTACCTCTTGCTCCTCACACTCTGATGTCCCCCTTACCCTCTCTTTGATTTTCAAAGCATTCATCTTCTGATATGCCATAAAATATCTTTATTTATTATGTTTATTATTTATCATTTATCTCTTCCTGTGGAATGTGAACTTCAAAAGGGCAAGGATCTTTGTTTACGACATATTCCATCAGCCTGTAAGAGGTCTGACATATAGTAGTAGGTGCTCAAAAATTATTTGTTGAATTGAACTAAAGCTGAAACTGGGACAGTGTTTAAAATTCCCTTCCCTAATCTCTGAACCTTCTGATTTTTAAAGCTTTTCTTTCTTATGGGTCAGGCTCATTTGTGCCAGCTTATTGGCACTTTCCTTGGAGGAATCCATGCTCCCTCCTGCCAACTGCCATGACACGATCCAGTGTTTGTATACAGCTCCTCCTAGGCATGAAGACAGTCTTCCACCTAGGGGCCCACAGCCAAGCTTGGGCAACCCAGCTCGGATGTGAAACCCTAGGCTTGGCAGCTGGCACCTGGCAGCTAGAGGTGCTAAGCTGTCCCCACCTCTTTTCAGCCATTTCCAAGCACTTCTAGGTATGCCATAAAACTACTCTGAACTTTTCTGATCATGTGCTTTTTCACTTGACATGACTTGAAAGGGAACAAGCACGCCTCAGCATTCTGCTTACCATCATCATTAGAGCAAATATTTAGCCATTCCCATGTGTTTGGCACAGACCTACGTGGAGAAGTAGACACAAAGGCTGGGCCAGTGGCCGTCAGGACTAGAAGTGGGCCCCAGATTTGGGCTCTCTGCCAGATAGAAGGGAGGAGGACTGCAGATAATCACTAAGAACACAGAAGAACTAAAAACTGGATGGGTGAGGGGAATTGTTCCACATCACATGGCAAGATGGTGGCAAACTGGGACACAGCTCCTAATCCTTCACTATCCTGCCTCTTGGCTGTTAAGCATCTTCTCCTACCCTTATCCCAAGAAGCAGGGCCACTGAAGGTGCCCTGCATGAGTATGGATCAGGCATGGAAGGTCTTTAAGGACTTCCTCATCTACCATTCTTCACAGTTTTTTATGGGAAGAAAACTGGCTTCAGTGACACACTGTCCATCCCCACCCCAGGCCACCATTCTCACTCATTCCATTTTACTCATCTCTATTCTCCAAAGCACCTAATGCAGTTCCTTGTGTTTAATAGGTACTCAATAGACAGCCACTGAATAAAGAAATCAATAAATGAATAAGTGAATTTATTTCATCCCTTTAACTCTGTAGATGTGGGACAAGCTTTCTTTCAATGATTATTGTAGTTTAAGCCCCAACCTAGCCAGACAATGGTCCAGCTGCTCAGTCTTCTCTTCTGGGAGCATATCTCCACAGTGGATAATCTAGGTAATTTGGCGCTCTTATGCGAAAGCAGAGAGTACAAAGCGGACTTGGCTGCTGAGCATCAGGCCTTCTGGACTGATGCTCCAGGACAGAACTTCCAGCAGGCTTAAAGTGGGGTCAGTACCAAAGGGGCTGGCGTGAGACAGAAGAGAAGTATTTCCGCCCCAAGTCATACAAAATCAGAGCTGGGAACTGAAAGTTGATTTCCCACTAGCTGTGTTAATGTGTCAGCAAGGATGCAGATAAGTGTAAGCATTCGAGTTATGAAAATATTTTTTTGGTTCATTTTTGGGAGACAATATGCCAGAATGGAAATAGCACAGGCTTTGGCTCAAATCAATGCAGTTCATATCCCTGCTCCACCATTTACCAGCTATAAGTAAATAAGTTACTTAATCTTGTTTACTCATTTGTAAAAAGGGAGAAAGTAAATAGCTTGCAGGAATAACATGAACATGAAAGGGGAAAAATATGTGTGTGTGTGTGTGCGCACATGCACGTGTGCGTATCTTATCATAGTAGTGAACACCGGAACACTAAACGTACTCAATTGCTAACATAAAATTAATTTAAATTTATTCATTCATTTATTCAATAATTGTTATTGCACCTATAGCACCTATTACGTGCTAAGTAGTGAGCATTCTGTTTAAATTTTACTTTAAAATATCCTATAGTAAGAAACATTCACTTTGAAAATGTTTCTAGAAGTAGCAGAGGCATTTTATAAAAGTTGCACGAGAGCTGTAAGCATTGATGAGTCACCAAAAGAAGTCTTGGCATGCAAATGTGCTTGAACCAACTCTCAAGTTGATAATTATTAATGAGCAACAGCTTACTCTGTCTGAGTAACTGGGAACCTACTGTCTTCTGATTAGAGAGGGTATGCTCTTAAAAATTTTACATTCTTAACGAAAAGATACCTGTGTGGTTTCTCTCCTGCATCTATTGCATGAAAGGAAAGTGGTAAGAAAGTTAGAGAGTGCCCTAGATCCTTAGGTCAGGCACATCTACCTTTTTTACAGTTCACGTGCTTCATGCTTAGAAGTCCATGTGTGTGGATTTCAACACTTTTTAAATAACAACTGTGAGTCAAGAGGCATCTCACTTCATGTGAGAACTGGATGAGGCTCAAATATTAATTAAATCTACACAGAGGCTTTATTTCAAGTTATCTTATTTTTGTCCATCATCCTTTATGATGATGTCTTAATGTAGATTATTTAAAATCAAATAGCCCTGAATCTGGTTAGAGTTGGTTACAAATGGTGGCAGTCAAGTGTGGTCCCTTCTAGATTTACATTGGCTAAAGAAGTTTAAGAAAATTCTGGCTAATGAAGTGCAGGCTGTGGCATCCAGCATGCCCAGACTATTGGTGATCTGGATTGCCTGGAAGGGATACTAAACTGCCCCAGAAATACCTCTGGTAACTTAGGCCAGGTTGACAAGTCATGGGCACAATTACTGCCTCCTTGATCTTTTATCCCCGCACACATCACCAGCTGATCCCTGTACTTTCTCCTGCTGAGCCTAAACTCAGCTTCAGAATATTTTTCAAGATATCCATCACTAATGCTGTTATCTTTTGCTACATTCAAAGTACAACAAATTTGGCAGCTTGAAACAATATGCATTCATTATCTCACAGTTTCTATGGGTCAGGAGTCTCAGCATGGTTCAGCTGCTTCAAGATCTCTCACAAAGATGCAATCCAGGTGTTGGCCAGGGCTGGGTTCTCACCTAGGACTCTACTAGGGAAGGATTTGCTTCCACGCTCATATGGTTGTTGGCAGAATCCAGTACTTCATGAGCTACCAGGCTGAGGGCCTCTGTTTCTTGCAGATTGTTGGCAAGAGGTTTATCTCAGCTCATTGCCACATAACCCTTTCATAGGCGGCTCACAATATGGAGCCTACGTTTTCACACTCAACCAGGAAGAGAGTCAGCTAGCAAGACATTATAGTTTTATGTAATAGGGACAGCTTATCAGCCTTGCTATACTCTACTGGTTAGAAGAAGCAAGTTGCAAGTCCTGGCCACATTCAAAAGCGCGAACATCAGAAAGTAGGGATCATGAGGATTACCTTAGACTCTGTCCCCCACACCAATATTTCAGAGTTGGCAGAAGACATGACATATCTTTGACTTTCTTGGTTTAGGCAGTCAGACTGCCTGTGTTGGGAAGTTTTCAATAGCTGAATCAGACATCTTAAAAGCGTTTGAAGGTAATGTGAAGCCATTCCTAGGAGAATATGAATCTATGGATTTTTGTTTTGCTATAAAGGCACATTCTAATCAAATTCTAATCATTCAAACTAAAAAAAAAAATTTAGGGAAAACTCCCATATTCAGCAATATGTCAGATAGGTTATCCAGCACAGAACATCTTAAAATATAAGATAAAAATTCAGAGAAGCATCATTTAAGGGCATGACTGAGCCTGTAAAAAGTAAATAAATGAAGAAGAGCAATCCTCAGAAATTCAAATCAATGAGGGTACACAAATCGAAGAGGCGAGAGAGCATTAAAGCATCTGTCTGTGGCATCTGCTAATCCCCAATGGCCTGAAACTTAGGTTGTAATGGGCTAAAGATGCAGAGAGAAGGAGAAAAGCCTGAGCCCTGAGCATGGTGGGAGGTTGGACATAGCCTAGCCTCTATACCCAGTAAAGTCAGGACACTGAAAAGACCAGACCACCAGATATGAACTGTGAGGGGAAAGGGAGGGACCATCTTTCATAGGGAGATAATAGAAATTATTACTTGTTTTGGTGTTGATTGTAAGTAAAAAAAGAAAATAGGGAAGAGTCTCCTTTGAGAATTCCTAACCTCCATGAGCATCCCTCATGAAGATTTAAGGCAAGAATTTGTGCTAGTGCTTCCCAAAACTCTGAAACTGAAAATTTAGATTAAAATTATCCTGGGATACAGCTCCTCCAGGCCTTTGGTAGAAACAAAGGAATTCATTTAAATCTAGGCCTCAAATTAATTCCCACAGATAAAGTTCCAATGAGCTTACAACAATCATAAGCACACGACAAATCACAAAACACACAAGGAAACAAGATAGTGTGAGTTAGATTCTGCAGAAATTACAAGATATGGAATATAAAATAAATACATCTAAAATGTTTAAAGATGGAAAAGAAGAATTAAAAATGATGCAAAGGAAGAAGAGATTATTATATTTGATTAGACAAAATTGAAAAAATATAGCTGCAAAAACAGAAAGAATATGACTGGCACTAGAAACCTGGATAATTTAAAAAACAGATTAAACACAGCTGAAGTGAGAATTTATGAACTGGATTATAGATCTGAGACCAGCTACACAAAAATCAGTCCAGTGAAACCAAAAAATGGAAAACTGAAAGAGAGGTCGAGAGGAATGGAGGATAGAGTGAGAAAGCCTAAGCAGAGTTCTGGAAGGAGACAACAGAGAGAATAAGAAAGAGGTAATATTCAAAGAAGTAATAGATGAGCATTTTCCAGAACTAATAAAAAATACAAAAGTTCAGGGTCACCCGGGTGGCTCAGTTGGTTAAGCATCTGACTCTTGATTTCAGCTCAGGTCATGATCTCAGGGTTGTGAAGTCAAGCCCCACATTGGGCTCTGTGCTCAGCGGGTAGCCTGCTTGAGATTCTCTCTCTCTCCTCTCCTTCTGCTCCTCCCCCCCCATTCTCTCTCTAAAAGAAAAAAAAAGAAAAACCCTTCATATTCAGGAAACCCAGTGAATCCCAAACAGGGTAAATTAAAAGAGGACAAAACGAAAAACCCAGATTTATTTTTGTTAAACTTTAGAACACAAAGTCAAAGACCTTATAACATGAAATATTTTCATCTGCTAAAGAAAGAAAGAAGATTCCTTGTAAAAGAACATTCGTTAAGCAGATCTGACCCCTGAGTTCTCCATAGCAACAAAGAAGACAGAAGAAGAAATACTATATTCAAAGGCCTGAAGACAAATAATGGTCAATTTCAATTTCTACTCTTAATACAGCAATAATAATGTCAAATTTGCAGAACTTAAAAAAGAACAAATATACCAGGAAACTACAGATAAGCCAGAAGACTATGATAGGAGTTAAAGTTCTCACATTTTTCTAAAGAGAGAAAATAGACTAACTTAAGACTTTCTTAAGTTAATACGGATATTAAAATTTCTAAAGCAAACAGTGAAAAAAACATAAATGGAGTATATAACTTAGAAGGAAAAATTTTAGTATAGACTATAGACTCAAACAATCTGAACTAAGGCATTAAAGGGAGAACAAAAGGGATACACAAAAAAGCTATAATTACAAAGCATAAAATCATATTGTCAAAATTAATCCAAATATATCAGTAAATTCAATCAATTTATGTGGACCAACTTCCCTGAGTTTAAATGAAAAAGATGGCCAGAATGGAGAAAACCTACCTATGCAAAGACAAACAGAACTAAATACAACCATGTTTACAATTTCAAAGTGGAAAACCATATAGTAGGTAAGTAGTAACAAAACCTGGAGTAGCTCTATACATAGCAGACAAAATAGATTTTAAGGTAAAACACAATTACTAGAGACAAAGAGAGTCGCTGTTTATGAATAAATGTTCAATTTGGCAGGAAAACAGGAAACGTGTGTGTTCCTAATCGAATAGCCTGCAAATACGTAAACCAAAAACTGATGGAACTACAAAGAGAAATATACAAGTTCACCATCAGGGTGAAAAATATTATCGTATCTTTCTCAATACTGTGTAGACCAAAAACCTTGAAGATTAAAACAGCACAATTGAAAGCTTGATCTAATAGACATCAGCAGAACATGATACCCAACAATTACATTCTTTCCACACATTTTTTCCAAACATACATAAAATGCCATGGCACAGAGAGGCGGAAGATTCCCAGGGACCATTCTCTTTCTTCTCTGAGTTTTTACCTGGGTCCCGGCCATTCCAAATAAGGCACAACATTTCCCAGTACCCTTTGAAGGCAAGTGTGGTCACCTTACTACATGTTGGCCAAGAAGATACCAGCAGAAGTGATTGTGCACTGAGGAAAGGCTACACATGATTTCCCTTCCCTGTCCTCCCTCCTGTCTGGAATACACCGGGCATGGTAGTGTGCGCAAAGAGATTAAAACAAGAATGTTCACACCAACACAATTTGCAAGAGCCTAAAACAGGTTAACACCCTCAAATATCCATCAACAAGGAGAGAAGTAAGTAAATTTGGAAGATCCAAAGATGGGAAACTATTCTGGAGTAAAAATGAATGAGCAACAGCTACACGTGTCAACATAGTGTGGAATGAAATTAACAGAACACAGAGGGTATATATATAGTATGCTTCCAGTTATATAAAAGAAAAAAACTAAATGATGTATTTTAAAGAGATGCATACGATTGTGGTTAAAAAAACCATAAAAAAAAGCAGCAAGACAATGGTAAATCCAAAATTCAGCAGAGTGGATACTTCTTCATGGGACAGAGGACAGTTAAAATTGAGGAGGGGCCTACAGAGAGCTTCAGATGTACTAGTGACGTTCTATTCTCGGTGATTACACAGGTTAATTTTATTATGCATCTTTAAATTATGTGTGTGTGTGTGTGTATACACACATTATATAATCTCCATTTTATATGTAACATATTTCATACTAAAAAGTGAACTTACAAGAGATGATTAGTAGGAAAACTACCAGATTCTAGGCATTTATATCTTTAAAAACTTGGAATAATTCTAATTTATCTATACTTTAATGTTTAACTGATTTAGTAAGGACTTTTGACATAAAATAAGAATGGAGAGAATACTGTTATTAAGTGGTTCTTTGATGAGCCTGGTCACTTGGAGCATGCAAAAAAGGGCAAGTAAGAATTAGCAGGAAGCCTACTCTAATTGCAGGGTAAAGACTCTAAATAATTCCTGGAGTGCAACATTTGCAAGCAGGCAGTCCATGGTTGCAGCAAGGATCACCTTCTTCCATTAATCTTTGGCCGGGAAGACTAACAAGTCACAAAAGCTAATGATTTGTGTTCAACCTCGTCTCTGCCTATACTCATCTGCTTCCGGAGATGTTAATTAGACCTCCTATATTAGCTCCCCTGAGATGATCGCATGTGAAGCTTTCTTTTCCCTTCTAAATCCAATTCCTCAAAAAGTATTTTCACTAGGAGAATCACACCTCACGAGGCTCTCTTTGGTCTAGCCTTTCTTTTAAAAATCAAAATTAATTTCTAAAAAAAAAGCCTAAACTTTCATTTTTCTGTTTGCAACTTACTAGTACCGTAAAGAAGCAGAAATTCCTTCACTCTAAGGATCCAGAAGTAACAATCTACAAAACTTCCTGTATGCATCACCAATTCCTTACCTATCGATAGAGAAAAACAGTGTTCAAATCGTGTCTGCTGTCTGCTTGAGCCACTAGCTTACCCAGGATGGCAATTCAGACCTCTCCAGTTACCCACACTAGGCCTTCCCTGCCACCTGGCCTTCTTCCCCCCACCTCCCAACCAGGCCAACCTTTGCTTCAGATTTGACCCATATTCCAGGAGCAGCAGGCAGCAGCCTCTCTCGACTGGCCTGGGTGACTTCCATGCAGGCGTCTTCCCCGCAGTGCTGTCATTTAGTTTCTACTAGAGGGCTGATTATTACAGCCGCGCATGGAGTTCCCTATCATTAACATAAGACACCTGGGACTCTGCAGGTCCTTGAAATACCAAAATTTTCAGGAAGCTTTAGGGGAAAAAAGGGGGAGGGTGGATATGGTGGGGGGAGTGGGAATCACTACAATGGCTGAAGAAGCCACAATGTATTTATAATATAAATAAATTATTATGTAAATAAACAGTAGGGGCAGTGATATACTCCTGAAGGTCCCATTTATTCATAAAAGACACTGCTGGGTCTCCTGAGAAGACCTCTGGTCCAGTCTAGGAAGGCTAATTGGGACCCATGGTGAGATTTTCAGTCTTTCCAGGAAAACAGCTGCCGGCATTAGGGTGCCCTTTGCCCTTTGGCCTTTTTTTTGCATTTCCAGGTCAGAAGCCAGACTTGGCAATGGTTGCCTTTGGTCCCCTGGGATGTGGCACAGCCCTTCCTCATGCCCTGGGCTGGCAGCCTTCAGAGCAATGCTGGTCTCTCATTTGCATCCTTGTGGGGCCACCTGTCCTGTGCATCCAGCAGACCTCATACAGCCTGAAAATAATTCTAAGTCCTACTTTGGGGCAGGCAGCCTTCCTTCCCCACCTTGACCTTTTTCTTCATATGGACAAATACTTTGGAATCTTGCATGTAGGCCTTTTCTCATTTCACAGTGAGGAGGGGCATAGGGACAACAGGCCTTGTGTTACCCAGAGGCCGGGAGGTGTATTCCCTCAGAGCGTGGAGTCCTTTAGGAGAAGAGTACATCTTCCTTAACTTTGCAGGAGTAGTGGGGGGAGGGGGTTGACAAAATTGTGAATAGAAATTTTAAAGTCTCTATAGTGGAATGCTGGGGGAGACGATCTATGGCCATTAGATGCTCAAAGCGTTCGTTACTTAATGTTTAAGCCCCCTCCCCCCAACCCCACTACGCATACAGCTTCCTCATCAGGCAGGTATAATTTGAATCTCTGCTCTGTCACTCCATCAAGAGCTTTCTGACCTTGGAAATATAACTTCACCTCTAAGGGCCTCAGTGCTCCCATCTGTAAAACAGAATTAATCATCTATGCCTCTGAGGTCTGTTGTGAAGACTAATGGCCACAAAGTATATAGAAGCACAGTGCATGGCATAGAGTAAGCCTTCAGTACAGGTTAGATATTATTAATCCCTTGACGAAGACAAGAGAAAAGAACACTTGTAAACCACAGAAGCACCAAGTTCGTGCCATCAAAGTGTATAAGCCATATGTGTACATCGTTCGTTTGCGAAAATGACATTTGACCATATTAAAGAACATGGGGGCTCTGAGGGCGGGACAGTGACAGAGATGATGTGGGACCCTCCCTAAGTCACTGCCGCCGTAGGCACCCACTGTCTGTTCCCTGCCCTAGACATGGTTCTGTGGTTTTCTTAGAACTGCTCCTCTCTCCTGTCCTTAAATTCTGTTCTTTGCAGCTAATCTGAAAATGTAATCCACTCTGGTGTTTCAATGGCTGCTCAGATGTTATTCTTCTCAGAAGGGAAACAGCAGAGAAAATGATCCTCTCCAGAGAAGGCACTTTAATGTTAGAAATGATAGGTAGCAGTGGTGAGGCAGTGAAGAAAGAGAGTTTATAGATAGGCCGAGTAAAGTTAGCCTGACATTGCTTGTTTACTGGATAGCACATTATTTTCCAGGGAAGAGTCAAAGATGTCTTAGGGGTGCAGCCAAGGACAATGACTTGGGGAAAAAAAAAAAAAAGAATCAACATGAAATGATGTGAAAGAATCTCTAAAAATTAGTGACTCTGCTATAGGAATTGCTGCCTGCAATTCTCCTTTAAAATGAAAACACAGTGCTCCGTGATCAATGAATATTCTTCTACAGATCCTTAGCACTTGAGAGGAAAACTTCCTCACCCTTCTTTCAAAGTAAAATTTTATATGTGACGGCAATGCTCCTTAGGTCACTTCTGCTCTTCATATGCTCGGACATAAAACCCCAATGGACTCTTATACTCTTGGATGAGTATATTCTAATGATGTCATTCTTAAGGGACTTAGGGAAATCCATCAAGGAAACTTTCAGAAACTAGTAAGGAGCCCACATATGTCCACAGATGCCAATATATAAGCTTCCTTTTAACAAGAAAAAGGTTTTCACAAAACAGATGTAACAATAATGAAGGCCAAATACGAAGAAACGTCATGAATTGACAGCACGGCAGAAACTGACGGTTGTTCCCTAAGACCCCTGCTCCCTTCTTACGTGGTAATAAAACCCGTGGTTTAACAAGCACATGGCCATATGGCTGAGTTCTGCCCAGCCCGAAATGATCAAGAGGGATTTGTGTAACTGCCAGGCTTTGCTGAAAAGGGGAAGAGGCAGCTACTCCACCTGCCCTGTCTGCCTCCAGCAGCTGATTGTTGTGAGCCCAAGGGGGTGATGTGGAAGAGGAACGCCCTAGGAATGGGAATGGTGGAGGAGCAAGACTGAAGCAGCCTGGGTCCCTGACACGGAGGATCTGCTGAGCTAGCCCTGGACTATCAGATAAGAGAAAACCCTGTCTCCTTTAAGCCACCAAAGTTTGGGGTCTCTGTTACAAATGCCAGACCTATACATTAGCTAGAAGGCTACGGAGAAGATTAGAGACTGGAGAACCTACATTATATAGTTTTTCTTCTTTGAGAAAAACTTATGGGAATGAAGGCTTGGCATTTTGTATTTCTGCATGATTTTCAAGAATCTAATACCTGGGAAACTGAATTTAAATATCAACTACTCCTCATTGCAGTAGCACCTCAAATTAGCTTCTCTAGTTTAGAAGAACTCTTTTCAAAGGCAACTTATTTTTCCCACACATAAAAGCATTCATGAATAAACACATTATCATTGAAGCCAAACTTAGAAACAATAAGAGAAAGGGTGAGGAAAGGAGGTAAGGAAAAAAAGGAGAAGAAAATCAAGGTAGTTGTTGGAGTGCACAGCAACAGCAGCACAAACATACCCATTTACTACTTTTCCTTTTTAACTATCCAATTCCTTCACCAAAACCACCACATTGAGCTTTATCAGCTGAATCTCAGTGAACCCCCATGTGCTCCCCAAATTAAAGACAGCTGATGACCCCAGACCCTGTTCCCTCCATTCTACACCCACGGATGAGAGGGCTGAAGGCTTCTGACTTCACAGGATGTAGATGGATTCTAAAGAAGGAAACTGACAGAGTTGCTTGGGTAGTGACAAGTATCAGTGAACTAGCTCCAGGAGATGGTGACCAATCTGGATACTTTGATTTCGATCCCCAGACAACAGTCTATACAATAGGCTGTTTGATGGTCTTAGAGAATTCTGAAATTTTTGTCTCCATTGCTAAGTCGTAGGAAATACAATTTTAGAGCTATTGGGGACCTTAAAAGTCATCAAGTCATTCATTTATCTTAAAAACTGTTTACTGAATACCTACTATTGGTATAGCCCTGTGATACTCCCTGGAGATGTAAGGATAAACAAAACATAACCACAAACCTCAGGGAATTCATGGTTCAGTAAAGAAAAAAATCACTCAAAGAATCAGGTTGCATGTGATGAGGACCATACGAAGGAGGACATAAGTACGTGAGCTATGGAAGGGTTCCCATAACAGATATTTGAGCTGGATTCTGAAGAGTGTTGTGGAGTTTTTCAGGTAAGATATATGGGTAGTCCCAATAAAGCAAATGGAATATGGGAAGGTTGGGAAGTAGTGAATGCATCTGGTGGGTTTAGGGAACAGGTAGTAATCCATAGCTGTTCATGGGGGAAATGATGGTGGAAAAAGCCTGACATGGAATTTGAAGCCCAATTGTGAAGAGTCTGATGAACAGGACCAAAGAGTAGGTCTTTGTTTCCTCGGCAGAGCCAGGCCTTGACATATGGGCTCCTTCAGCAGACTAATAATTGGATATCTCTTAAAACCAATAGTCTTTAAATATTTTTTCTACATTCCAGTTATTTAGTGGGGTTGGGAGTAGAACCAAACATCTATTAACAACACAGGTACCCATACTAATCCATTTTCACCAGCCAAAGCAGAGTTTAAATTCTGGAAAGAACTCAAATGGTTCTCTTTTCAATAGTTTTTTTTCTCTCTTCAGTTTTCTTCTAGCCTTTTCTAAATCAGACATCTTCTTGGGAACCATATTAAGGATTTTAAAATTGATTCAATGATAAAATAAATCGCTCTTACATGGTAAACAACACATTGACATGCATATTTGGTTTCTAAATTTCATCTGCCTGCCAACTTTCCACTGACTGAAACCTTGCGTGCACAGAGCAAAGTACTTATCAGAGAAAGGGCAGCCAGGGAGGATTGTTTTTAAGTTTTCCAACATGGGCTGCCTTCCATCGCAATGGGAATGGAATCAAGTTACTTTTTCCCAGCCACATAAGGACCTGAGGATGGAAACCTGAGTTATCTGGCACCATTTCAGTAACTCAGAGATAGACTTCCCAGGTAGCTCCTAGGTTGGTCCACCCTTTATCACACTTTGTGTCCGGACCAATAGTTTTCATACTTTACTTTTTGAAATCTTTCTAATTTTCAGTGGACCCTTCTATCAAATGAAATCTTGTGGAAACCCAATACAAAAAAGTGATAAAGGCAGAGCCCTCCTGACCAGGGGCGAGGACTACTTAAGATCTTTTTGTTAACATCGGTGGTGCCTGAATGTAAACCTCAGGATTCTTTGGCTTTAAGAAATGGGGAGCTAATGAAGGTATGAAGTAGGAGTGACATTTTAGTATTCTTGCAACATCTGCAACATCCTCCTTTTGCAAAGGAAGAAACTACAGCCCAGATGAAACTCAAACCATTGGCGATGTATTTGTGGTTGTTGGAGAGGAAAAAATTAATTAATTAGTGGGTACCATCACCTATTAATAACTATCTCCCAGACTCTAGTTGTAAACACACACACACACACACACACACACACAGGACACCACCTCCCACCCCTACAGCACTTACTGAGAAAGCATTAACCTCTTTAATATGGCTGCTTCTAAAGGGGACAGCAGCTTTAGAGGTGGCACGGGGTGAAGCTCATTATCACAGGAGAGCTGGTCATGGAGCAGCAGAGGCAGACTTTTCCTGCTGGGAGAGTCATTCTTACCCACCTGCTTTACCAAGTAACTCTGTCAACATGAATCAAGGCAAGGTGGGGAGCACGTATTTGCTTGTATGTATCCACAGCTACAACAATAAAAGCCTAGGCGAGGATGGTACCTTGGCCTCTTCCCAGCAGGCCATCCGGGCCTCAGAGCCAGCAGAGCTCTCAGACCTTGGCTCCCGCACATGCAAAACCAATCATCTCAACAGCTGCTGCTCCTAACAGGAATCCCCTCTGGGCAATGTTCGGCCCTTTGTTCCAGTCAGCTTGTCTTTTTCAGTCCTGAAGCTGCAGAGTCAAGAATCAGGCTTACACACCTTGCCTGGAAAATGTCCTTCAAATGCTTTACATCAGAGATGAGTACGTACGAGCTTATGTATATACTTACTATAGGCAATGCAAGGGTCTGGTACCTAAAGTTCACCTTGAAAATACTTGGGAGAATCCATTTGGGCCTTTCTCCCAAGGCCTTTCTCCAGGTCAGCCAAAAGAATAGACCGTCTTTATCTAAACTTTCGTATTTTCATCTTCAGCTACTCGGTTCGTGGGTCCTGAATGCTTTTGAAAATATGATGAAAGCTACAGACCCTCTCCCAGGAAAATGCACAGAATTTTGCACACAATTTCAGAGGGTTCATGGATCCCTAGAGCCATGTATGAAAACCTCTCCCTAGGCTGACAAGCATTTTCTTTCTCCAATTATAAGAAGTTGCTTGGCCAAGAAAGAATGGAGCTTGTCATTATCAGCTACTATCAAGGCCGTCTTTATTGATCTGTTCAATAAGCTGGTCAGGTTAACAGCCCTATGCCCTCAGCTACACTCATTGGGGTATTTCCATTCCAATGGAAGATAGACTAGAAAGATGTAAGGCATATTTGCTGTCTTTTCTCTCCTCCATATTTTCTCCCTGGGTTTCTCTTCCTCCATTACCACCTTAAACATTAACTCTTGATCACACCACTCTCCTGTTTGAAACACTTCAGTGACTTACTGGTTCCTGCAGGACAAAGGGCAAGCTCCCAAACATGCTTTCAAGGTCATTCGTCTTCCTCCTCTGGCTTCTTACTCTTCATTCTTTGCCTCCCATGGGGTTTCTACCATCTGGAATTGTGGAGAGTCTACCTCATGCTTCTGCCATCTTGTGCCCTGTGTCTCTGCTTACATAGCCCCCAGCCTACAATGCTCCTCTCCCCTCAACTGGCTAATCTCTAACCATCAGTTCACTCAGCTGGCATCTCCTCTAGGGAGACTGTGCTGACTCCTCTGTTGTCCTTTGTCCCCTAGAGCTTCCTTCCCCCTTTCAGGGCAATATCAGCTCCCTGGGAGCATAGCCAGAATTGTTCACTTTTGGATAACCAGTGCCTAATGCATGGTACCGAATTCACATTCGGTAAATGTTAGAGGAAGGAGGGAAGGAAGGATCCTTTGAATACCCCATTCAACTCAGGGACACTGTATTGTCTAATAGGACAAAGTCTCCCTGAAAGTTTATACCTGCGTAATAATGCTAAATCACAGCATGAGAGGGAGTTGCGTCGTAATCAGCGTGAAGACCCAAAAAGAAGCAAATCACTCAGTCAGTTCCAGGTGAACTTGGTGTGCTGTGCTCACCATCTTTCAGTGTAACATCGTGGTTAAGGGCCAGAATTTGGACCGTGGTTCCCAGCCTTTTTTGCACGTTAGAATCACCAGGGAGCTTTAAAAAATACTGGATTGCACCCCCAGAGATTCTGATTTAATTGTTCTGGGGTAGAGCCCAGGCATTAGAAGTTTTACAAGCTCCTCAGGTGATTCTAACGTGAAAGCATGGCTGAGGGCCAGCTTTAGCGCTGGACATCGGTTGAAGTCTAGCTCTGATGCCAAAGCAGCTGTGAACCTTCTGTCAAATCCCCTAATCTCTCTGAACCCCAGACTCCTCTTCATTTGGATAGTGTGAAAATTAAATGAGATGATGACTGCCGAGGACTCAGCCTGGCACACAGTAGGCGGCCATTAAGTGTTAAGTGATGTCATTAAGATATGACCAACTTTGTCCTCCCAAAGGGAAACTCTAGGATGGTGCTGGAAGGGATGGTGAGCCGTATAGAACCGCACTTCCTACAAGACTGGCTGTCTGGAATGACACTTGGTTGTTCAAGCATTCTGAAACCTATCAGACGCTCAAACAAAGCAATCAACACCCCTTGGTTAATGAGATAAGATTTCTGTATGAAAATTAGCCAGATATATTGCAGCCATTTGTCAGTGAGGCCTTGTAATTAACACTGAAGTTTATGAACTTAATAAAGTCATAGCAGTTTTTTCAGGCCCCAAACTCATCGAGTCTGGCCAACATCAGCAAGTCAGCTATCATACAAAGGCAGCTCAGCAATCTTCAGGGCACTGAGAGACATTAGCAGAAGGGCTCAGCCACAGAGAGCATAAAAATCACCTGGGGGTGTGTTCCAGTAGAGAACCCTAGGCTTCATCCCCAAAGAGCAGCAGGGCTACCAAGAAGTGTCCGGAGAGAGTTAGCCCACACCCGGTAATCCCCACGAGCACCACAAGCCACCCCAAATTGTAAAAACACAGTAACGTACATCAATATGATATTAACAACTGAAATTTCATCATTCTTCTATAAAGTGTGAATCTTTAGAAACCACTGCAATGTGTAAAAATCAATTTTGTTGAGATATCATTTATATACAATAAAATGCACCCATTTTAAGTGCAAGCTTTGATACATTTTGACAATTTCATAAGCATATGTAACCAAAACCACAATGATTTCTTAAACAAGCATTTCCATCACTCCCAAAATTCCTCTCTCTTCCCTCTCCCAGTTCATCCCCACCCTGCCTCCCAGACATGAGCAAGCCCTGATCTCTTTCCTGTCACAAGACTAGAGGTTTTTAATGAATGCCATCAAGCAGTGTGTATTCTTTTGTGTCTGGCTTCTTTCTGCCCAGCACAGTGTCTGTGAAATTCACCCTTATGGTTGCCTGTATCACTGGTCTACTCCCTCTTATTCTGAATCATTGTCCCTTGTAAAGATACACCACGATTTGTTTATCCGGTCGCCTGCTGATGGACATTTGCTTGTTTTCAGTTTGGGCTTTTATTCAGTTACATAAACCCTAAGTCAAACTGTATTTACTACTGATACGGTTTCAAGAAAAGACTCGTGGTCCCTTTACCACACAGACTGCTGACCCCAAGCCTCTCTCTCCCTTATGGAGATTCTAGAGGAGCCTCCTCCAGGGGTTCTGATTAGGATTGAGGTTAAGCTCAGGAAATGGAAACTTTAATAATTATGCCTGGTTCCGCTGATGCCACAGGTCCCCAAACTACCGTGACAAATACTGTTCCAAGGTGCAGTGCACTGACTAACCCCAGGGACAACCCATTTCTGGTCAGAAAGACCAGCATCTGTGACACGGCTAAGTGAGGACCCGCTCCCTCAGACTGCACAGAGCTCACCAGGCTCCTGTAATCAAATGGCCACGTCAAAGATGGGAAGGAGGCCTAGGCACTGCTTCCCAAATTGTGAATCCTCTCAGGTCAGCAAGCTCACTGCTGTGGAAAGATCCTCAGGGAGTCAGAAGCAGCCGTGAAGCACTCAATCACACCCTCCATTCCCAGCGCTCACAAGACTCAACTTTTTGTCTTATTAAGGACTAAGACCTGAGGTAAAGCGTACGCCACTAATGTCTGAAGCAAGAACCCGTAATGATGGCCTGAAGAAAGGCACCACCAAAGGGGAGGTCATGAAAGGATTCCAGAGAAACGGCCTGAGTATTGCTACAATAGCACAGATGGCTGAGACTCTATCTGAGGACAAGGCTCGGTGCTGATGAGGCTGGTCTGCTTGGCAAGAATCCTTTAACGAAGATCAAAGGAGAGAGTTTCAGAGGAGGTGAACATGGGAGTTGGGATTACGTTGGCCAGGGGTTGCAGAGTCCGTCAAGTTCAGCACCTTGCTGCCTCTTCTTACCACCTTAAAGATCACATTGGTTAACCGTTGACAAAAGGAGTCTCATTTTTCCTCCAAGAAAGACATACATTTTATTTAGCCTTTCCTCCTCAAACCACCTGGCTGTTAGTTTCATTCCTTTAGGTTTTTCCTTTTTGGTACTACTGTGAGCCTTGTAAGATACAACAAGAGATATGTTCATCGTTATGTTTCCACAAGTACAGAATTTAGGAAACCATAGCTTTTCCTTCTCCTCCTCCTCCACTTCCTCCTCCTCGTTCTCTTTCTGAGCCTCCTCCTCCCTCTTCTTTCTCCCCTCCATTCTCTTTTGTTGGGACCACGTTCAGGACCCACACCTGGCATTCTGCACAATATGAGTGTGTAAGAGGTCAAACCAATAAAATCTAATGTCATGTCAACTCAGTCCATGTCAGCCCATCTCGGCCAGTTAATACAAGTGTTTTCAGTTTCTACAGCAGCAGTTTGCTTTGGAGTTCGTTCTTTCTTTCTTTCTTTCTTTCTTTCTTTCTTTCTTTCTTTTCTTTTCTTTCTTTCTTTCTTCATCCATTCAAAAATATTTAATGAGGACAAGATAAATGCCAGGCATCGTGCAAGATGCTGAGGCCGTCCAATTTAAATAAAATCGGTTCTTCTTTTCCAAGGGGTTACAGCCCTATGGGACAGACAGACATCGAAACAGACAAGTTAGAAGTCGGTGCTCTAGTGCAGGAAGAGTTGGAGCACAGAAGTGGGAGCAGGGAGGAGGATGCTGGAGGAACTGGGAGTCACTGCAGAGTATTTAAAAAGCTGCTCTGCCACCAGTGACCTCCACTCATGTAAGATGACAGCAGCTTCAGTGGAGAGGAAAGGATTTCAGGGCAGGAGTGCTGAGAAAAGCTTTCATCGTGTATCACTATATGTATGTTAAAACCTTGGTTTTACCAAAATAAAAATTGTTCTTATTAGTTCCTCTCGCTTGAAAAGCAAGAATGTCCTCCTCTTTCAAAAAACTATCGAGTAAATCTGCTGATGTGTGAGCCTGGGGGATTAGAGATGAAATTACTCATGGAAGAAGCTGGCATTTCAAGGAAAATAACATGTGCTCTCTGAGAACTTCTTGAAGTTTGGCCAGAAGTTCTTACCAAGCCTTTGTGCTGGCTGAATGCCTAATTTCTGGAGAGTTCAAGCATGTTACAGACTTTTTCCCCATGACCATCAGAGAAACTTTCCAATGAGGATGGATAGCTGGAGACATTGTACAAGTGGGAGGGAAACAATCAAGAGGAATATATGTTGAGGTTGCCCTGGGTGGGGGAACCCTCCCTGGGGCCCCTTCTCCTTGCTTTTCATATTCACTCATTGCTTCCTAGGGCTTCACCCTCATCTGACCCTAGGGACCCCCAGATCTGTGTATTCAACCCTTACCTCTCTCCAGTTCTAGAGCTATGTGTCCACCTGCCACAGTCAAATTTGGCATCAACCCCCTCCACACATGTGGCGGGGGAGGAACACGAATGTATGGAAAAGTCTACCCTCTAGTGCAGATAGAGATGGGGATTCTGACCTCTTCTCCAGTATTTTTTTGAAATCAAATTTGACAGCAAGTAATAAAATGGATTAGTGTGACTTTCAGTTCTATTTCCTTTTCTCCTTGAAAAGTCCCAATATTAGAAAGAATAAAAAACAAAGAGCCCCAAGAAATGCAAACAGCATGTGGCAGAAACTATCACTTGCCTCCACTCTCCTCTTTTCCTGAGTAAAAGGACCCTGAAATGCACACAGCTGCAGGCACTTCCCAGCCTGCTCTGCAGTTAGAGCAGGTGACGACAACCTGGTCGGTGACACGTCACCAGCAATATCACGTGGAGCCTCCAAGAGGGCTGTGTAAGGAGATGTAAAGTTAGTGGGCACTGCTGGGGAAAGAGCCCTTTGTCCTTCCCCTCCTTCCTGCTGACAGTGATACAGACGTGATGGCTAGAGCTGCAGCAGACTTCTACGAAGCCCTTGGTGATGAAAACTGTGTGCTGAAGACAGAAGAGCCTGACTTTCTAACGGCTTTGCTGAGCTGCCATACAAACCCTCAACTGCTTTCTTCCAGACTTCTTTTAGGTGAAAGAATTTGAGCCACTCTGTTACAGGAGAACCCAACCTTTATGGCCACATTAAATAAGTAGGAGTTAGTTGTAAAATCTAATAAAGAGTTAACAGGAATATCAGCAGTGAAAGCTTGAGAGAGACCTACAGCTGTTTGGTGGGGGTGACAATGGAGGAACATCAGACCTGCCATTCTCAACATTACTGTGGCCATGCTAGATGCACAGCAGTAACGTCAGGAGGGCAAAAGAAATGAACGCTGCGTTGAAGGTCAATGGCATGGCCAGATAAAGTTCAGATGCCCTGGTAGCTCATCTTCCTCTTGGTCTTGTTTAATTGACTCACTCCGGGCCTCAATTCAGCTCCAGGACGCTCGGGCTCCACAGCCTGCCCTGGGCTGGACTGGATACAAGCTACGTGACCCAAGTTAGCATCGAGCAAACCCCCTCACTGTGACAACTATGTTCTTGTTTGCCTTATTTGGAAGCTGGTGACAAATCCACTCACAGCCAGAATCAAGCTTGGAAGAGGAAAAAGGCTTCATTTAATGAAAATAAAATGTGACTTTCTGCCCTTCCAACCATCTAGATTTCCATGCCACGTCTCCACCCAACCCCAGGGCAAGAACCATACCACCACCAGGATGCTAAACACAGACGATGGGCCAGAGATCACGCTCTACCAGTGACACTTTCCCACCTTCCACCACAGCCTCCACATTTCGGTGGGTCAGGCAGGCCTCCAGGTGGTAACTTCCACAATCGAGAATCAGGCAGACCTCTGCCCTGGAATCAGCCCTGCTGCTGTGCCTCTGACGTTGGCCTTCCTCCAGAGAGACTCTCAGAGCCCCTGTGCATGGGTACTGACAGAGCAAGGTTTCTCTACAAGGTCAAAGGAGAGCATCTTTGCCTTTCCTTTGTGTTTCTTTTCACTCCCTGACATGAACACAGCAGGTCCCACATTGAGGATTTCTTGGGAGCGCTGTGAGGCAGGAGCGTGAATCCAAGTAATTCAGGGTAAAGCCACTTTTCATTGGGCACCCCCTTTCACACCACTATCTTACACTCTGTCATTTCTTAATTAAAAACAGGGCTTTAGAATCTGAAAGGAATTAGCTGGATTTTTAACACCTTGTCAAAGGCAAAACCACTCAGCCTGGTGTGTTGGAAAGAGCCCTGTTATGGGCCACCAGAGGTGTGGGTTCAAATGCTGTTGCTCTATTAATTAGCCATGGGATCTGGGCAAGCCCAGGACCTCAAGTTTTTTCCTTTTTCTATATTTGTGTGTGTGTGACTCATAAGTACCAAGCATTTGTCAAGGTGCTGAAAATTCAGGAGCAAATGAAACAGATGAAAAATCCTGACCTTTATGGATTTATGATGGAGTGGGGTGGAGGTGTGGGATCAGACAGACCTTAAACAGAGAATGACACATGTATATAGTATATATATGTTTAGAATATAAACATTATGAAAGGGAAGTACACAGTTCTCAGAGGGGGAACAAGCTGATTTAGATTGAGATAGACATAACATTTCTGCAGAAGCCTTAAGAATTGGCAAGAGTTAGCTAGGCTAAGAATGGGGAAGAGGGCTCCCAAACCAGGGATTAGGCAGGCAATGGATCTATGAGTTCCTATTTCTCTTCCACAGCTCCAAAATAGTAATACTTACTATTATTGTTATAACAGTCAAATAATTCGGATATATGTATGTAATGTATACATTCCTATAATACGTATGTACATGTATAATAAATACTATAATATTAATAGTCAAGTGACCTGTGAGAACCTGCTGGCCAAGACCACGAGAGACGGGGAGCATCTCAGGAGATGCTGATGGGAAATAAGCCAATCACCAAAAGCCAGATAAGAGGATTTACACCAGGCAGAAGGCAGCCAAGGGCTGGACCATTCCCCCATCCCTCCACCACACCCCCAGTCCTTGACATCATGTAAAGCCAGCGCTTGTAGGTCCCCTTAAGGGGAAAAAGTGGGCAGAGGTAGTTATCCTGAATTGACTGGGATTAAACCTGAAAAACACTGCAGTGATCGAGCCTATTCAGAAAGAACCAAGTGCAGTTTTCTGCCATGGGCTTAGATGAGAGTTGCTTTTGCCATGAGAGACTAAAGTTTTTGTTTTGAACCCCTCACTGTAACCTGCGAAGTGCTTCTGTGTGGGTACGTGTGTGCTTTCTACAGGGGAGAGCTCATAAATGAGCCAGCTCTTTGTAGCCACAAAGCGCACGTAAGGAGGCAGGCACAGGGCGCATCACCTTCTCTTGATGGACTAGTGTGCACGCCCCAAGCCGGCTTCCTGGCGCTCACTTTCAGACTCCTCCACCAACACTCCCCGCACTGGTCCTGGCCTGAGATTTCCCAGGGCCCTCCGGGAGTGCTGGCTTGTTAACAAGTGGAGTCTGCCCCAACCTTGGGCACATTTCCCGGTGCCTCCTCGAAAGGATATGTGCTCTGGGGCCTGAGCCCGCAGGGATGGCCTCCCACAGCCCCTGTGTGTGCCTGCGACCCCAACTGTACTCTCCCAGGGGGATGCCTCATGCACACTGCCACCTGAGGGAAGGGACAGGTGGCACTGATTTGATAGAAAGCCTCAAGGAGAAATTTAAATAACTATGAGGCACTTAGCAGAGTGGAGAACCGGCTACGCAAACGCTTAGAGTGCACATGCCTTGAGGTCTAGAATGGCAGCCCCAGAGCAAGGAGATCATCTCCAGATGCAAGGTGTCCCAGCGTAGAACCCACACACTGGAAGACAAGAGCAGGCCTAGCCTGGGTCACTACCAAACAGTCTGAGGGCTTCCCCAGGGAGCAAATTCTATCTAGTCCACTATTTATTCCTTTGGAGGACTTGGGTTTCTCTTTTCTTCTGACAGACAGGGAGCTTGCAGACAGGAGAGCAGAACTACACCAAGAACCAACAGTTTCCTAAAAACTACACCTCATTCCTCAGTGATAGGGAGTGGGAGGGGGGTCCCCTGTGTCTCAGAACACAGCACAGCGGAAAGGCCTTCGAGTCAGACAGACGTGGCCTCAGATCCCGCTCCCACTGTCACCTGAAACAGACGACTTAACGTGACGTCCAGATCAGGGAGATACCTCCCTCACGGGTGTTTGGGTAGATGAGTGATACTGAATGGGAGGGTGTCTAAAATCATCCCTAGCTATTTTTTTCTCTCGGCCATCTATTGTTCTAACACTGCTTTTATTGCAACTTGTAATTACAATTCTGTGTTTTAACTTCATTATTACTATTGTTACTATAAAATCCATGAGATCCAAATCCTGAGTCTTGCTCACACAGGTCCCCAGAACCTAGCATGTGGGAGGAACTCAATAAGATTATTTCCAACAATATTTTAATTCACCCAATAAAAATTAGCTTCTCTTCTCTTGACTCCACCAAAGGTGATGGTTTTCCTGAGATACTCACTGCAGCATTTATACCCAAAATTACTGGGGCAGGAATTCAAGGAAACCAGTAAACTCAGCTGACCACTAGAAACAGTTCTGGTGGTTATCTAATGAGATACTACCAAGTCGCACACCCAGGAGCCACGTTAGAATGAGGCCATCAACAAGCACACTCCTGGAGGACAGAGGAGGGACATGCTGCTCTGGCTTCTCTGTCCCTACTCCTGAGAGCGTCGTCAAGGCCCTCTGGTCCTGGGGGCGGGCTGCTGGGGAGAGCAGAGCTTCCAGTAATCGGAATGCTGCTGCTTCAAGAGAGGGAGGGAAAAGCATTTCAGTAATAAGCAAAGGAGAGGGAAAATCAATACGGATGTATATAATGAATTTTTGTTTCCTGAAATAGCCTGGTCGGAGTCTTGCCAGGAAGAGTCAGGACTAATCAGTGACAAGATGAGAGACACGAATCCAAGCACATTATTCAGCTCTGCAGGCCCTGCTGGTGGAAGAATGTCAGTGTAAGGAATCACAGAGAGCCCAGCCTGTTGTTCAGAGAGGCAATCTTTAGGAGAATCTGGATGAAGGTAACAAGAGTGCCGATGTGGGAAGAAGCCTGAGTTTCTCTGGCAGGCCTGGAATTTTTTGAGGGGTGTCTGATCAAGGCTGGACAAACTGTAATGGTTTTTGAATACTTGAAGTCAAATAAATGCCCTTTATTAATACCCCACATATTCTAGTGTTGAGCTACAACATAATGGTTATGAGCAGACTTCAACTCCGCCATTTACTACTCATTAACTGTATAATCTTGGGTAAGCTACTTAACATCTCTGAGCCTCTGTTGTGTCTTCTATAAAAGAGGGAGCTAACAGCACCCATGTTCCAAAACTTTACCCATGCTATGAAGATTAAATGAGATACTATATTAATCACAGTCTCCAGTGCCTGCCACAGGAATACACGCAATAAGCGATTGTTATTATTGATATCGTTACAGTTAACCAATCTCACTGTGCTGAGTCCTCGTTAAGATCGCTGAGTCTTTTGTCGGGCTGCTTGCCCTTGACAGGTGAGAACAATGTGTCCATCCTCAAACACTCTGTACCTGGCAAAACCGATTGATGATGACTCAATGAAACTGCTGAACTAAAATCCAGAAATAAGGACAAGGTGTTTCTCACTTTCATTTTCTCTCTTGAGCATCTGTGTGTGTGTGTGTGAGATTCACCTGAAAAAATGATGGGAATTCCCTTTCAGGGATTTTGGGTGTCTAACAACTCACTCACAGGTGACAGAGCAATTAGCCTTGCATTAGCACTTCGTAAAACCAGTCTGAAGTATTTTCACTTCCTGCCGTAATTATCTGCAATGTAGCGAAGTGGTTCTGAACTGCCTATCATCATTTTGTTAATTCCTGGAACTATGTTTTAACAATCAATTTGACTATGGCACAATTTACATATAATAAAATAGACACATTCTATCAGTTTTGTGAGTTTTGAGAAATGTGAATCATCTGAATCAAGACGCGGAAATCTTCCATCTCGGCTGCCTTGTGCCCCTTCCCCATCAATCCTATCTCCATCTCCAGCCCCAGACAACCACTATCACATCTACTGAAGATTAGATTTGTCTCTTCTAGAGTCTTATGTAAGTGAAACATGCCATATGTAGTATTAGTACTGATCAACAAAGTTTTTGATATCCACCTATTTTTTTGTATATGGGTAGTATGTTCCTTTCTATTGCTAAGCAGTACCCCACTGTATGAATAGAACACTTTTTTTTTTTTAATCCATTCACCTACTGATGAACATTTGGGGTTGTTTCCAACTTTTTACTATTATGA
Source organism: Ursus arctos (assembly GCF_023065955.2). NCBI lineage: Eukaryota > Metazoa > Chordata > Mammalia > Carnivora > Ursidae > Ursus > Ursus arctos. Next base: position 43,381,516 of record NW_026622930.1, on the reverse strand, counting down.
ATAAAGCTGCTATGACTATTTGTGTACAAGTCTTTTGACATGTTTTCATTCCTCTTAGGTAAATACCTAGGAGAGGTATTCCAGGTCATACAATAAGTGTACGTCCAACTTTCTAAGACACTGCCGAACTGTTTTCCAAAGCTGCTGTGCCATTTTACATTCTCACCAGCAATAAGAGTCCCCGCAGCCCCGTATATTCTCCGACATGTGGAGTTGTTGTGATTGAGCTCTTCTATTTTACTTGGAAATTTTTAGAATTTCTTCTCTCCCCATCTCTCTCTAATTTCCAGAAACTCTGCCTTTACATTTAGTGTCTCTGAAGAGCAGAAGTAAGGTTAAAGTATTTACTATTAAACTCCAGAATTTGTTTTAAGAACATTTTAAAAGTGCTCATATGGAAATAACCTAAGTGTCCATCAGTGGATGAATGGATAAAGCAGATGGGATATGTATGTATACACAGACACACAGAAAGACAGACACACACACACGCACACACACACACACACACACACTGGACTATTATTCAGCAATGAGAAAGAAAAAAAATCCTGCCATTTGCAACATCTTGGATGGCCCCTGAAGGCATTATGTTACATGAAAGAGGTCAGACAGAGAAAGGCAAATACTGTAGGATCTCACTTATATGTGGAAACTAAAAAAGCAGAACTCATAAAAACAGCGAGTAGAATGCTGGTTACCAGGGATTAGAAGGGGTGGGGAAACTGGGGAGACGTTGGTCAAAGGCTATCAACTTGCAACTACAAAATGAGTAAGTTCGGATCAAATGCACAGCATAGTAATTATAGTCAACAATACTGTATTATACACTTCAGAGTTGCTAAGAGATTAGATCTTAAATGTTCTCACCACAGAAAAGCAAACGATAATTATGTGGTATGACAGAGGTGTTAGCTAACGCTTGCGTGATGATCATATTGCACTATGTCAGTGTATCAAAGCCATGTGCCGTGCACCTTGAAGTTAGGCAATGTTATAGGCCAGTTAGATCCCAATTAAAATTAAATTAAAGTAAATATAAAATAAAATGTGTTCAAAAGATGTCAGGAGCTCATCTGCCAAAGAAAGTTCTTCCACAACAGGATTCCTCCTGTTTCTTTCACCAAAACCCATACATGCAAATATACACACTTAGAATCTCCTCATCTTTGGGCAAATGTGGCTCTGGAATAATTTATTTATAGCAAAGGAAAGAAAAAAGCAACAGCTTCCTTTAGACATTAAATAATTAGTTTCCAGGACCTTCCTTTCAAAAACAGCTTAGAAAGTGGAGTTGTCTGTTCATCTTCTGTAGTGTCCTTCCCTCTGGGCTTGTTTACGGTCATTCTTGGGCCCTGTTAGGCCCAGTCACTAATTTCACAGTAGCGTACTGCTGTACCTATAAACAGATTTGTTGCTTAGTAAAATGCAAATTGTCTGGACTATGTTTCGTTTAATGCTATCATTTTAGAAATAAAATCTTGGGGCACTTGGGTGGCTAAGTCGGTTAAGCGTCTGACTTCAGCTCAGGTCATGATCTTGGGGTCTTGGGGTGGAGCCCTATGTCAAGTCACGTCAGGCTCTGTGCTCAACGGGGAGTCTGCTTCTCCCTCTCCTTTTGCCCCTCCCGCTTTCTTTCTTTCAAATAAATAAATAAAATCTTAAAAAAAAAAAAGAAAATCTTAATCTGTAGCAGAATGAAGAAAGCACACAATGTTTCGTTACAAAGATTTTGACTTAGGGGAAAAAATAAACCTCTTGTACTTTAAATTTCCAAGATTTCAACATAACCAAGTTCTTTCTAAGATAGAAAAAAAAAATTAAGCAAACAACAATTCTTTGTGATGAAAGTGCCAAGATCTTTTTCCAAAATATGTAAATGCTTTCCTAACAAAGGCAGGTAATGGAGTCTATCAAACGTTGAGGTTCCTGGACATGTTTGGATGGTCAGATTATATCTCTTGCATAGTTTATAATTATTTTCCAAACCCCAATTATAAGAAATGAAACCTTTTTTGTTCTTTGCCCAATTCTTTTCCGGGTCTGAAGCTAAGTAACTTAAGGAAGGTGGCTGTGCCGCTATTCCTTCCTACTGAAGTCATTCAGCGTGCGACTCCAGCTCTCTGTTAGCTTTGGAAGCCGCTCATAAAGGCTTTCCTGAACCCTTTTTCTTAGAAACAGAAACATTTTAAGAGTAAATGAACTTGCACATCAGAATTTTCCAGTTCAGGTGGAAACCCTGAACCCAGGAGGTTTGGGTGAGTCAGGAACTTTGCAAAATGCATCCTCTGCCACCCTCAGCAAGCAGGGTAGCTTCCAGAGACAGAAATGCAATGGTCAAACCCTGCAGGAACCAACCGCGGCCAGCCACTGCGACAGGCAGATGATCAATAATGCTGTCAGCCTCTTCTTAACGTTTGGAAGGATAGAGGCCCGGGGCTTCTCAGTGCTCCAATAAATGAAAAAAAACCAAGCATCTCCACCACCAAAACAAAACACTACACACCCAGGTACAGAATCGCTCATAAATGTGAAAGCTTTTTGCATTTAAAGGAAGGTGTGATAAGGAAATAATTGTGGATGGTACAAATAACCAACAGAATTGTGAAAGACTTACTTATAAAAAAGGAAAATGATACACGTATGCTATGCATTCATTAAAATATATATGCTAGGAGGATACTGATATCATGACCGAGCTTCCTTAGGTGTGACTCATGGATCAGTGTTCCAGAACCATGGGAGGAGCCTGCGTAAGTAGAGATCCCTGGGCCCCACTTCGAGCCCACTGCCCCGCAGGTGAATCTTATACACGGTGAAATCTGAGAATCCTTCAATAAATGGATGTTTCCAAAGGTATTTTGGTAGTTAGAAGAATGGCCCTCAGCCATATGCACCCCAATGTTCATAGCAGCAATGTCCACAATAGCTAAATTGTGGAAGGAGCCGAGATGCCCTTCAACAGATGACTGGATTAAGAAGTTGTGGTCCATATATACGATGGAATATTACTCAGCTATCAGAAAGAACGAGTTCTCAACATTTGCTACAACATGGACAGCACTGGAGGAGATAATGCTAAGTGAAATAAGTCAAGCAGAGAAAGACAACTATCATATGATTTCTCTCATCTATGGAACATAAGAACTAGGAAGATCGGTAGGGGAAGAAAGGGATAAAGAAAGGGGGGGTAATCAGAAGGGGGAATGAAACATGAGAGACTATGGACTATGAGAAACAAACTGAGGACTTCAGAGGGGAGGGGGTGGGGGAATGGGATAGACCGGTGATGGGTAGTAAGGAGGGCACGTATTGCATGGTGCACTGGGTGTTATACACAACTAATGAATCATCGAGCCTTACATCGGAAACCGGGGATGTACTGTATGGTGGCTAACATAATATAATAAAAAATCATTAAAAAAAAAAAAAAGAAGAAGAATGGCCCTCAAAGATGCACACATTCCAATTCTGGCCATGTCACCCTACATGGCAAAAGGGACTTTGCAGAAGTGATGAAGTTACAGACCTTGAAATGGGGAGTAGAGCCTGGATTAAACAGGTGAGCCCCATCTAATCACATGAGTCCTTGAAATGGAGAAACATTCCCAGCTGCAGTCAGAGAGATGCCACGTGAGAAGGATTTGATCAGCCGTTGCTGGCTTTGAAGATGAAGATGGGGGCCGCAAGCCAAGAAATGTGAGTACAGCCAGCAAGAACTGAGAACCTTGTTCTTAGAACCACAAAGAACTGAATTCTGCTAACAACCTGAATGAGCAAAGAAATGGATTCTTCTGTAGAGTCTCCAAAAAGAACACCCTGCCAACACCTTGATTTTAGCCCCAAAACACTTATACCTTCTGATTTACAGGATCATAAATGTGTCTGATTGTAAGACGCTAAGTTTGTGATAACTTGTCATAGCGGCAACAGAAAGTACTGTGGTTAAGACTATATATCTGTGTCTACACTGCATCTGTATCTACTGGAAAATTATAGCAGCAACAGAGAGTACTGTGGTTAAGACTATATATCTGTATCTACATCTGCATCTGTATCTACTGGAACATACACCAAAATGTTAATAGCATTTATATTCAGAGACTGGCATTATGAGTCTCTGCTTCTCTTTGTATTTTATTTTTCAAAAGTTTACATAATAAATATGTATTGCCTTTATAATCAGAGAAAATTACTCAAAAAATTAAATTAAAAAGAGATGAAAGTGAGAAACAAACCCTAACATGATTTGGTCAACACAATGTGCTGGACTTGGCCTGGGGAAAGGCCTTGAACTTGGAGCCCCTGACTTTGAGTTCAGTCTTGGAACACTCAGTGAACTACACGAGGCTCTCTGGTCATCTGTATGGGGACCCAAGCTCACTTGTCTTCTCCTCTTTTATTCCAAGGACCACATTAGGGACTCAATTACTTTACAACACCTGTTCATGGGAAAGCAGCCCAGACAACTGATTAGATTATTTTAAGCCCTCATTTAGAAACCCTCAAGTTGCTACAACTGGTGTTCAGTCCAACTGGATGAATACAATCAAAGTAGGTAGTCAAAAGGTCCAGTAATTGCTGTTGCTAGAATATATTAATTATTCAGACAGAGGTATAGCATTTTAGGTTCATAGAATTCATTGTTGGCTGTGTCAACTAGTAGAGAAAAAATATCAAGTAGATTCAAATCTCATTTGAAGAACTGAGAAGAAATAAATTATTTATTAGCATTAACACAAAGTGTGATCTAAAATTTCTAGTAGAGCTATTAAATCCTGCAGAGTGTGTTAAGTCAAAGGTAGTATTAGGAGGGGGTGTTGCTACCTGGTCACTGAACCTGACCCCCCAAGGCAAATCCGAGCATCAACCAAGTCTGCATTCAAACAATAAGACAGAAAGACAATCTACTAACTTAAGTGAAAAATCCATTTTGTACGGGGACTGTAATACATCAATCCATGCGGCTAGTTCATGGCATAGTGAAACACATGGGCATCTGGGCCCGACAGATCTGGGTTCAAGTTCTGACCCCTGTACTTAATTGCTGAGTGACCTCGGGTAGATCTTGATCCCAAGGTTTAAGTTTTGGTCACCTCTTCTGTAGAGAAAGTGATTACAACCACACCTCACTGAGGCATTTGCATTAAATTAGATAATGCATATAAAGTAGTTGAAACAGTGTCTGACATATGGTGAGAGCTCATTAAGTGTTAGTCATTATTATCCCATTTTACAGATGACACTCATAAGGGTGAAGTAATTTGCCCAAAGTCCCAGAGATAGAACATGGATGCAAACCCAAATGACCAGGCTCTTCACATATGAATCACAGATAATGAGTGAAAAGGTGGTAAGAAGTTATATGTATATGGAAGGATACTCAAATGTATTCTCATTTTAGCAATAATTATAATCGATCCTGACCCATGTTAGGGGGGGAATAAGAAGTCTCCCCTTCGTGATTTGAAACTACCTGAATTAAGGGCTGTCATATTCAGTTGAGCAAGTTGTGCACTGCACAACTCAAGAGTGCCTTTCATGTAGATAGCAGCCTTAAGAATACCCTGACTCATGGACTTCAGAACCATTATTATGCACTGGGACTAAGAGGGCACTGGGAATGAGGAGCTAAATTTCAGAAGCTATATATTGTCAGGAATGCATGTAGACATAGTGAAAACTTTCTACGATTTTTAGAAGCACAGGGAAGAGTACTCAGTAGCAGTACCAACGCTTTTTGCAATGCTAAAGAGTTCTCCCTTTGGAAAGGACAGAATACATTTATAAATATCCTCATCAGACTAGTTGTTACTTTGATAGTGCTAAGTCACAACAGGATCCACCGTTAACAGTTTAAAATAATTTCTGAGCCAAAATCCTGCAATAGGGTTCAGAGGCATAAAGAAATGTTATGACTAGGGGCACCTGGGTGGCTCAGTCATTAAGTGTCTGACTTCGGCTCAGGGCGTGATCCCAGGGTCCTGGGATGTTCCTCTCCCACTCCTCCTGCTTGTGTTCCCTCTCTCGCTAGCTGTCTCTCTCTCTGTCAAATAAATAAATAAAATCTTTAAAAAAAAAAAAGAAAAAAAGAAAAAAAATGTGAGTGATACGATCGATGATTGTAAGGGACATCATCCAAGGAACAGGAACATGCCAGTCATCACTATTCCCCAGCCTTTGGGACTGGCTGGGCTATCCCCTTGTAGACTCTACTGAGAGCTGAGGCCCCCCTCACCACCGCATTTACTGAGCATGCCCACCTGTGTCCTGGCAGCTTCCCAGGATCCTACGAGCCCAGAAGGACTGTGTGTCTTTTCTCTGCATTTCTGGGGCCTGGCACAGATCGGGGCACCAATAAATGTTCAATGAATAAGTGAATTTATAACTTTCTGAGGAGGCCTCCTTGATTATTAACAGAACCCACATTTGCAGAACTGAATTTTTGTCAAAATAGAATCAGAGCCTGTCCCAGAAGTGAAGCTAAAAACTCTTTGTTTCTCTAAACCACAGAGAGCCAAAGAAGGCCAGTCACTAGAGAAAAGTATGCCCCGAAACTCTCTGGGATGTTCACAATATTGGGTTCATCCCAGCCCCGTCCAAGGAGACATGTTCTACCCACACTTGGAATAAGGCATCAAGAGGGCTGTGCCCAGAAGTTTTCTCGGAACTACACTCGGTGGAGTTTCCCTTTCAGAACCATCACCAGAGCTATGTTCTTTCAGTTGTCTTTTCTAGAAGGGGAACATAGTAACCCGGCACAGATGTCTCTCCCGCTTTCTGAAGTCTTTCGTGACGCAGGCAGAACAAATATATCTCGGCATTGGGTTCTGCAGCCTCTCCCCCACTCCTTGAGCTCACTACTCTATTTTTTTTTAATAAAAAATATTTTTAAAAATATAATTAGTAGTTGTAATAACCACTTGCATTTTTGTGAAAGGCAGTGCTAGGACACACACACACACACACACAGTAGGAGATATATATATGTATATACATACACACTGCTAGAATATATATATGCATAAATATGTGTGTATACATATGCTAAAAAGCTTTATACATACATAAAATCGCCATGAGTTCTTAAGTAACACTACCATGTTAGTTCTATCAATTCAATTCAATGCACAGGGAATTTGAAGTTCAGGAACTTCATGTCACATACCTAATAAGTGATGGCCCGTGGATCGGATCTCCTGACAGTCTATAGCCCCAGCCCCTGCCCTTTGGACTACGTTTCAGTAAAGCCACAGAGCTGCCTCCATGTGTGAGGTTCTTGGCATATCTTCTGCAATCCATGCAATCCCCTCCCAACCTTCCAGCCTCCCAGATAATAAGTAACCAAATAATAAGATTGTCTCCCAGGGTGAGATTTCATCTGAGCGATGAAGTGTGCACACCTAGGGCTTTGATTTAATTCTCCTGGACTAAGCTGATTAAGTGCTGAGCAGTTTAGAATCTTTTATAATTTTATTAGATTAGATCACTAGATTTCAGAGATGAAATGAATGCAGGCCTGACCAGAGACTAAAATAGCCAAATCCAGCTGCAGGGAAGGTTCCTTAGGGCTAGCTTTCAGGATTCAAGTGCTGAATAATACATACAAAGTGTGACTCTGAACAACAGGGATAACATTTCAATATGAAAGTAACTTTTATGGTGCCAGGAAACACTGTGACATGCTTTTGTCTTAAAGCACCATGCTTTTGCTTTAATGAAACCATAGATTATCGATTCTCAGACTTGGAGAACACTGTCCTAATGGATATGGTCTTGAGTGATATTACTACTACAGCCATTAACTCGTGTGACTAAAAGCAAATGATTTCACCTCCCTGTGCCTTATCTCCCTTGAACCTTTCTAGTAGAATTTAGAAAAATGAGGACGTTCAAGTAAGAAAACATTTGTGTCCACACAGAAAAGGGACAATAAAAATGGAACTTGTGACTGCCTCTTATACTTCTTGCTGGTCTCCTGGAGGCAGGACTCCATTTGAGCAAAATCATCTTAGTAACATCTCAACAGACACAAAAATATCACTGATGTGTTTAGGACACTGGCTGGATCCCGAGTCAGTCATCCCGTCTCTACACCTGTTCTTGAGGCACTCGACACCTTCCAGCGTCACTCACCTGCACATCTCTCCCTGGCCTCACAGTTCTAGCCCTAATTTCTCATCCTCCCTCGAGTTTTGCATCTCCAGTTACCCAGGGGACAGCTCTACTTGGGTATGCAAACTTAAAACGCAGGCACTGCTTTCAGCACTGTCCTCTCCTAGGGTCTCCCTCCACCAATGGTACCAGGGTCTCCAGGCTCAGAAATTCGTTCTTCTCCACCTCCTGTGTCCAATCAGTCCCCATGGCCTGCTCATTTTCTTGGTTATCAATACTTCCCTTTTATTTCTTTCGTTTCATTCTTAATCCAAGACTCATTACCTCATCTCTCTGTTTTTGGTAATTGCCTTCCATCCTGTCTCGATTCCTCTGATCTCTGTCTCCTCTTTTCTCCATACAGCCACCAGCTCAATCAGAAAGAACCTTCCTCTTGTCTGTCATATAACCTCTGGTTTCCACAGCAGGGTTTTGACCTTTTATCTCTTCTCCCTACTCCATCAGCCTCACGAGCTTCTTCTGCACGTTGTTCCCCTAACATGGGCCGTGTCCTCCAGCCAAGCTCATTTGCATTCGGTCTCCAACACACCGCTTGCTTATTCCTATGGTTGGCATACCCAAAGAATTAATTGAGCGGATGGATACACAAGGCAGTTGCATATACCCACACCTCAACTCTCTTCTGCTCACTCTGTCCCTTGCCACCATAATCAGAGCAAAATACATTCATTCATACACTCTTTGGAAGCTGATCTCCTTCACAGCATGCTGCTACTCAGAACTGGTTCTCATTCTTCCCTAGGTTCATGTTTCAGACATATGATCTGCAGTTTCATACGTGTGTTCTCCTTCCTTATGGCAGAGATTGTGAGCCATTCACCAGACCCAGCTCCTCTTCTTATAGGTCACTGGGCTCCATTTCCCAGCTCCTTCATAGACCCTTAGACGTGCGCATGTAACTAACAGCGGAATGTGAACGGAAGTAATGCAGGCCACCTACAGGCTGTAAAGGCTCAAGACCAGGCTATACGAACCTAGGGTGGGGGGAGGCAAGGGGCAAGTGGCCTTGGGAATCAGGTGTTGAAGATAGCAGAATCACCACCAGCCTCGGCCCCTAAATAATAAGGAGAGTTGGCCACTGACCTGGAACATGCACAGAAATAAACTTCTGTATTTCTGGGGCCACTGCAATTTCGCTGGATCTTGTTACAGCAGCTCAGCCATTCCTAAATAATTCATTTCTCAACTGGATTGCCAGTGCTCTGATTAGCTACAGCTGCGTGAGCACTGGGGCCTACACCTGGATGTGATTCAGAGCTGCAGAATGCCTCGTGGTAGGACCAGGTAATCCCACAGAAGGTGCGAAGGCAGGTGGGCCAGGCTGTACTTTGCGATTCAGCATGAGCATGGATGCAGGTTGAATCAGAGACAAGGAGTAAAACATTTTAGAAGAATGAATATGTGGTCAGCGCTGGAGACTGAGGAGACAGAAGCTGAGGGAGTAGATTAAAACAGCTCCAGTGATCACTCTCATTGGCTTCAATTCTATTGCTAGGTCCGTAAGGAACATGGGGTTCTGTTCTAGAAAAGCTTAGGTTTTTCTTCCAATCATACCCAGTAAACCTTTGGGAGTCTTATTTCTGCAGATTCCTGGTTACTTCCTCATCTGTGCCATCTCCCGGATCAACACAAGGCTGGGTCAAAGTAAAGTCTTCTGAGCCCCTATAATAACCTTCCTCACTTCTTTCTCCTAGGCCCTCAGCTGGGGCTGAAGTCCTGACAGCTGGGCTTTTGACCAGGGCCTAAACTCCATCCCATTGCCAAGGACAGTTCAGGCCAAGCTAAGTGGAAGAAAACCAAAGAATCTGCCCTGAACCTCCAGATAGACCCCCTCCCAGGTACTGAGTGGGCACAGGAAGAGGCTGACTGAGGGGTGCACTGGGGAAATATTTTGGTAGTGAGTGTGCCAAGGCAGAGGAGAAAGCAATGGAGGTAGGATGGTCTTCAGGGCACTGAGAAGCTGGAATTCTTAGAATTCAGGTTCATTCATTCATTCATTGAGTAAACAGAGAATACCCATTTGGTTTCAGAAACTATGTATGTAGAATTTTGATGCTACAGAAGAATCTAAGAAAGTAATACAACCATTTTTTATAAAGTCGAATGGAAAGTAAGAGCAGGGTATATGACCATATCTCTCTATCACAAGGTCTTCCCTTGTTGAAACTGCTGAAATTTTATACAAAATATTTGGACTGGGCCACTTTGACGTCCCTATCTTTAACAGTCCGTGGCTGAGAGGGGATGAGGTGGGGGAAGGGAGAAGCACACGTAAAAGCCATCATCTGTGGGTAAGGAGCATGCCCTCCCAGGAGGTCTCTAATATGGCAGCTGGTAGAATAGCAGGTCAGAGAGCTGAGACTGCTCTTGAAGGAAGAGTCTTGCTACCAAAGCAATTTGGTCAGCAACACAAAATCAAGACAGGACTGAGGGACAGCATCATTTCCTGGGCAAAAGGCCAACATGGTCTGCGTCCTCATATCAAAGCTAACATTCCAGTTTTAATGACCAGACCCTGGCCCTTCAAGTCAAGAGTTAGGTGTATATTTTGTCTGCAAGATAAGGGGGGAGGTGAAGAGAGGCCATCACCTGTGACCAGAGCCAGCACAAAGGGATATCTAGCTCCCTCTATTTGTCACTGGGTCTCAAGTGGAGCCTTTCTTGCCAGTGATGTTCCTGGGAGATCAAGTCATTCACCTCTGTGACCAGCTTATGTCAGGTTGGAACCTCGTGGTCCCGCAGAAGTTAGAAGCTCTATATCCACTGTGAAGAAACATCTTGGACCCCACATTTGTACAACCCAGGTCAATGATGCTTTCTTCACTTCTAGAAAAATATGCTTTTGGGAAAGGAATCATTAACCTTAATCACTCTAGGGTAAGTGACTTTGATGATATAATATCGTGTTCATTCTAGGGATGTTTATATTTTAACCAGCCATGAGAACTCTTTATTGTAAAGAACGGATCAATCGGGTTGGAGAAGTATTCAAAGAAAAGGAACATAAGTCTAATAACTGGGCTTTCCCACATGTTCCCCTTTCACCAAATGGACATATGTAGGGAGGGACTGGAGTGAGGGCTTATGGGATTATATGTACTGAGAAGAGGAATGAAATAGAAGCTAAAGACAAGGAAGGGTCTGCTCCTGCCTTCGAGATTAACTACCTGTAGGACAAAGGCCAAGCCATCTAGCCTTTCTGTGATATTTTTATTTATGAATAAAATCAGAATAAAAATACTTTCTACTCTTACATGGGAATTATGAGGATCAAATAAGGTGACAGATATAGACAATTCTACTAAATACATACAAGTACAAAACGTATTGTTGGGTTAATGTTGCCAACAGTGGGCATGTGCATGCATACATGTGTATGTCTGTGTGTGTGTGTGTGTGTGTGTGTGTGAGAGAGAGAGAGAGAGAGAGAGAGAGAATTTGTTAAACAGTGATGTAGGAAGTCACATAGTATCACCCAATAGTTCTTATCTTGGACCCCTCAAGCAGCAGAAAGTAACTCTTCCCACAAAGAAAAGCAAAACATGAACACACACAGTGACACAGAACATGCGTGGAGGATAGGGAATGCAGGTCAGTGAAAGAGCTGGCAGGCCAAGATAAATCAAAGATAATCCGTGGTAAATGAGTAAAATAGACAAAGACTTATGGAATTCATGTTGGCGGGTTTGTTTGTTTTTTTAAGTAGCTTCCCACAGAAATAACTAATAAAGGTTTGCCACTTAAAGTGAACTCCAGAAAGCAGAAATTAGGACTAATCTCCAAACATTAGCCAGCGCGCTAAAACAAGAACGCTCATTCCAAGACGAAGCAGAGTAGAGGTGTGACAGAAACCAGGAGTGTGAAGCAAAAACAGTTTGTGGCCTAAAATAAAGTATAATTAAGGAGTGCCATCAGTGCCACCAACTGCCTACTGAGGAGAGGGGCAGTCAGAGCTGTGCCACCCATGGGATGAGATGAGAGGCATCCCAGCCCGCACGGGGAGGGCAGGGCCAGGTCAGAGCATCAACAGGGCGCAGGACACAAAGACAACTTCCCTGCAGGAGCACCTGTATAAGCTTACTGCTCCCCAGCTGAGGCTGGTGGGCATCCCAGTGACCTCCCTGGGAAGGGCTGCCCCAGGCACGACAGAGACCCGGATTCCTCAGCGCGCTCCAGGCCCACATGGACTCAGGCAGTAGACAAGCTGCACATTAACAGAGAACAAGTCTCCATTTTGGAGGTTTGGAAAATGAAGGAAGTGAGTGACTTGCTTTCCATAACCTGCTTGTACCCTACATGTGCTTCACGATTTTAGAAGCAAATGGAATGCAAAAAAGGCATAATTGTAGTTTAAAAATTCAGAAAGAATTTCAAACGGATTACTGTTGTTCCTTGGAATCTGTGTGGCCAGCTTCTGTCTTTCTTTAGTCCCTGCCCTGCTATTTAGCAAGGGACAAGGGACCACAGAAATCAAAAATGAAAGTTTCTAGAGAGCAATATATGGTGAGCTGTAATATGTTTACTCATGAATTAGCCTTTAATCAACAGATTTAATATTAATTAATAATTCATAAGCTGTTCTTGCATAGAAATGACATAATTATGTTTCTGATTCAACCCAAAGTGTCCACTGCAAAATGTGTAAAATGTTAATTAGGAGTGAAATGCAGTTAGGAAAAAAATTCTTTTAATTATGTAATAAGGCTCATTACAATGGGTAATCAACAAAGCTGCCAAATTAGTCCTCTGGTGGCATTTTTCTATATATAGCCACTAAACTTTTGTTTGTAAAAACTGCGCGTCTGAACAGACAGATTTTAAACTGCTTTCAAGAAGGGAGCAGCAGCAAGTCCCAGAAACGGTTAGAAATGACCTTGTAATCTTTCAATACTATGAGTCAGTAAAGGTGGCTCAGATAAAGGGAGAAAAAGCCTCAAGTATTCCCCCCACCCGCATTTGAACAAATGCTCAAAACCTCCACTGGGTTTGAATCAATGTGGTGCTATCTTTTGGAGACCCCAGCTGTTCCTGATAAGAGTTCAAGTTGCAGGAGCATTATTGTCAATAAGGTAGTGATACAGCACCTACTGAAGAGAGAACATCAAAGAAACAGAAAACATGATCCTGCCTTTTATTGATAAGACTTCAAAACCTGAGTCTTCATTATCTCACGTGTGTGAACGTCACAGCCAAAGACTCCTCAATCACATATTCATGAACAAAGACGCAACTCCATCCACTCACTCGTCATTCATTGATTCACTCATTAAAAACATACTGACTGCTTTCCATGTTCAGGCCCAATGCCAGGAGCAAATATGATCCAAGCACAACCTATGCCCCCAAGGGGCTCTCAGGGATGGTTTGAGGAAGAGACTTGGGCTTTGAAAATCAGACCATCCTGGACTCCCATACATTGTAGTCCCATCCTCACCACATCATAGTCATGTGAACTTGGGCAAATAACTTCTCTGAGTCTGTTTCCTCATCTACATGGGGGTGGTCTTCTCTACTTTGTGGGGTTCTTTAAAGGTTCCAACGGGATAATAAACATGCCCCATGCGTGGCAAAAGGCAGTGCACAAAGACTGCCTCTTCCTCCATCCATTACATACATCTTGGGTGGTGGTAGTTTGTCAGCCTGAAATTAATACACATTACAATACAAAGACAATGGATTTTAAGAAATTGTCTGTGGAATTTAATTCAAAGTAATGATCATTTGTATTAAGTGCTGCACTGGATACAGGGAACATAAGGAGAAAAGATCTAACCCGTCCTGCCAGGAGTGCCAAATCTACTTCTCCTTGTCTTGGGCACTGCACCCACACTTTCTGCCCATTTTGCTGGTCCTCATCCCCCCTATGACTTTGCTTCTATCACACCCTGGCCTATGATCAGTTCTCTAGCCCTGAATGCATCTCTCTGCCCACATTTGTCCCTCCTCCCCTCAAACTCCTAGCTCCTAATCTCTGCTGCCCATCCGGCCTGCAGAGGCCAGATCCGTAAAGAACCTGTAGGAGCTCAGGTCAGACTTCTCTAACCCTAGCAGAGGGCGGAAATTGACTCCCTCCATCACTATCCCATGGTCCTTTCCATTAGGAAGCAGAGGAAGAACACAGCTCTGCAGGCCTGGGTGCTCCAGCCTAGGGTAGGAAATACAACCCTTTGGCCAACTCCAGGTCAGCCTCTGAGGGTCCTCTACCAGCTCGTTCCCACCACATAAGTGTCCAGTTAGCCCCAGAAGTATTGGGGAGCTTTCAGGCCCACCTCCAGATGAGTACAAAGTTCCAGCAACTGAGTGGGGGTGGTTGGAGGGGTCTGGGCCACCTTTCAATATTCAGTGGCTCAGAGTGCTTGGCTCACAGAGGGTGTTTAATATGTGTGGAACATATAAATACAAGATTCTGATACGCGGCCACCCGTTGCATACAGGCCTAGCCCAAAGATGGGAACAGCCAGAGCTTAATCACCCAGCTTAAGCAGACTTTCTGAGACCCACTCTGCCAGAAGGCTGCCAATTGTCAAATTTCACAGCTCTAGCAGAGACACTGATCCATTTGGGGGCATATGAGTTCATTGTGACAAATGCCTGAACTGTAATGAGATGAGGCTGCCATAGTGGACACGTTCCAAGACTGAGCAGGGATCCATCCAGGAGGAGCCTGCCCAGGCTGAAATGTATGAGTCCTTGCCTGGAGGCAGCAGCCAATGCTACCGAGATCTCCTTACCATGGTCTCCTGCTGCCAGGATATGCCTAGTTTTAAAAAGAAGGGTCAGAGGCTACACATAAAAACCAGGAGGTCAGCGCCAGACCAGGGCAAGGGCAGAAATACTCTGAAGTATGTTGTTAGGCCTCAGCCAGTTCTACTACTTGTCCTCCTTACTGACAAATTGCATTTTTTTTAAACACTAAGGATAGGTTGACTAGACAGACAGATGGATGGAAAAATAGATATATAGAGAAAGGGAAGGGGTTTTAAAGCATGACATTTTCCCAGAAGGATGAACATTTAAAAATAAAATATAGGGGCATCTGGGTGGTGCAGTCAGTTAAGTGTCTGACTCTTGGTTTCAGCTCAGGTCATGATCTCAGTTGTGACATGGAGCGTAGGGCTCTGGGCTAAGTGCAGAATCTGCTTAAGATTCTCTCCCTCTCCTTCCCCTTCTCCCCTCTCCCCTCCACTTGCACACACACATGCATGCACTCTTTCTACTCTCTCTCTCAAATAAATAAATAAATAAAATCTTGCCTCTGCGCTCAGCAGGGAGTCTGCTTCTCTCCCTCTTCCTCTTCCTCTGCCCTCTCCCCATGCCCTTGCACAGGCTCGCTCTCTCATATAAATAAATAAATGTTTAAAAATAAAATAAAATCTTTTTTAAAAATTAAAAATAAAAATAAAATATAAACCTTTATAAAGGAAAAGCCTCTACATGGAAATCCCTACGGCATCCCAAATTTGCCAGCCAGCCCTCAAACACAGGTTTTCTGACTCCAAATCATCACCCCAGGCTGCACTTCATGTGGCATTACAGCCTCAGGGAAGTGAATTTGGATCATCAGGCGCTACTGCTTTAAGAAATACCTTGCAAGACACCAAACCTGTGGCAGAACCAAAGATGAGTTAAACAATTTGGGGGCAATGGCAACAGCATTCAGAAGACTGAGACAAGAGGTAACACCACATTTTCTGACTCCTAAAACCATTTCCCAATAACCCGGATTTAGCTTAAATCTACGCAGCAGCTGCTGGTAGTATCGTGTGATTCTCCAGAGGCACCTCCTTCTGAAGACAGAAATTTAAATAACTGGATCAAATCCTGGTGAACTCTGGCCATTAGAAATGACCTTGAGGCTAATCAGACCTCCATGTTCTATATGTAACAGACACCCAGAAGTGCTGGCTATGTTCGGGTGGGCTCCTCCTGGAACTACATTCATTTTCAAGCTGTAAAACCATGGCAACGATTTCTATAAAATGTGGGTAATTCCAGTCTGTACACACGCTATTGGTTTTCGTTAGGGTGGATCACATTACAAAGCCAGCTATGCAATGTGAAATGAGCAACAGCGACAGACTCTTTGCTGACAGCCTCCTCATTATCTGCCACCAGGGTCACTGCAGGTACTGAGCTCCAGTCATGGCATGTGGGAACATTTTTGCTGTCCCCCTGTAGTGACCAGAGCCATATGAACTCGGGGCACTGGTTGGCTCTGTAACTCCTCTGTTAGCTAGGGTTTCATACCCACCTACGACGTAGATGAGGTGGATTCATCCCTTTTACCAAAGTCCAGCAGGACTCTCCTCGAAATTTCTCCGTTCCCCACAGGCTTATACTTATAGGGTTCTTAGTCTCCAATTCCCTGCTTCTGCTGAAATTTTTTCAGTCTGTATCCCTTGATCTCCATTCTGGAATTGACCCAAACTTGGTACCTACTCTCCAAAATCCGTGCCTTCAAAACAAGTTCAAATCATTATACTTATTATTGGCAACTAAGATTTATTGAATGCTTATTATATATCAGACTCTATCCAAAGCACCTATGTGTATGATCTCATTTGATACTCCCAACAACCCTTTGAAAGATATCCACAACTGTTACCTGTAGCAGAATGAAGATCTGAGGATCACAGGAAGTGACATCACATTCTACGCAAAAGAACAACAACATAAATTGTATCTTGGTCAGTTCGGCTGCCCTGGTCTTCAGTTTCTCATACGCAACCCCATTCCTGTACCCCCATCTTGCTCGAGTCTACTCTCTCCTTTCCCAAACTTCTCAATTACTCTGTCTGAGATGAGTCTGGGAACCTCTTTCTTATGCAGGGAAGTTCTGCTGCTTCAGAACATCTACTCCCAACCCCACATGTACAAACGACTGTGGTACCCAACAGAACATGTGGCTTGTTCTCCACCGCAATGTCTTTGCTGAGAAGGTATCTGGGGTTACAAACAACAGGTTTGGGTAATATTGTTATTATGGCTTTTCTGTTGTTGATATACCTATAAGGCCCAAGAAACCAAACCAAATATCAGGAATAGAACTGGAACAATTTGTGAACACTTTCACTACATTTAATTCTTTTACATATATAGTACATTTTCATGTTCTAAATTCAAAGAGTTCAAGAAGATACATAGTGAGAAGTCTCCCTTCCATCAATTTTACCAGTATATTCCAGGGATATTTTAGGCATCTATGAATAAGCCAATTTAGATTTCACCCTTCCTCTTTTTATTTCAGTGGTTTTAAAATGGTAGTATGCTATGCCATTGTTAGGCACTTTGCTTTTCTCACTCAACAATAGCTCTTGGTGATCACCCCAACTCAGAACACGAAGAGTCCTTTGTTCCTTGCTATCGCTGCATGGTGTTCTCTTGAGTTCCGTAACATATTAAGCCAGTCCCCAAAAAAGGGACATTTAGGTTGATCTGAATGTTCTGTTATTATAAACTATAATTAATAACTTACAAACTACAACTAATAACTCACTACATCATCTCACACATGTGCAAGGAAACATGGCTTTTAAAAAGTCGTCAGAGAATTGCTATGGAGGAGAACAGAATCTACCTGCAAAACTCAATAGATGCAGCAGGTGTCTCACATTCCACAAAAAAGAAAGGATATTCAAGTGTGTTCTCTCATCTTCCCTTCTCTCCCTTAGCTTCTTTACCCATCCCTTGCTCCTCTCCAGTCTCGGAGGAAGGCTTGCTGCACTAGGGATGGCTTCTCCATGCGGGAATCTCTTCCATTTTGCTTGCTGCACAATCCCTCCCTCTGAACCCATGCCTTCCCTTCAGCCTACAAATATGCTAAGTCTGCCAAGCAGAAAACTAACCATCCAATCAACACCCTCCTGATACTGTTACCTCACTGTTGTCTAGTCTGCTTTTTTTTTTTAAAGATTTTATTTATTTGTTTGACAGAGAGAGAGAGAGCCAGCGAGAGAGGGAACACAAGCAGGGGGAGTGGGAGAGGAAGAAGCAGGCTCCCAGCGGAGGAGCCTGACATGGGGCTCGATCCCAGAACGCCGGGATCACGCCCTGAGCCGAAGGCAGACGCTTAACGACTGCGCCACCCAGGCGCCCCAGTCTAGTCTGCTTTTTTAAAAGTGAATAGTTGTTAAGCACTCATTATGTGTCAAGTGCCATTCTAAACTCATTTAGTCCCCAACAATGCTATAAGGAAGATACTATATTATCCTGCCCATTTTTTTTTTTTTACAAATGAGGAAAGGGCACAGAGAAGTTAAGGGACTTATCCAAGGTCACACACTAGTAGGTGACAGAGCCAGGGTTTGAACTGAATACCCTGACTCCGGAGTTCATAAGCCCTATCGCTACACTCGCCCTTTGCCCCCACACTTCTCGACAGAGTCGTTCCCACCAGTGCCTCTGCCTCTCACCTCTGTCTCACCCCTTAGCCCTCCATTCTTACTTGACCAACTTCCACCCTTGCTCTTCCAAGGAAACTCTTCTGGAAAGCTACTAGTGACTTCCTAAGCACCAAACCTGAAGAATCCTATTTTACAAACATTAGTTTTTAGTCACTGTGCCCAAGAAATAGAAAAAAAAATACAAATGTAGTAAGACATAATTCCTACTTTCAAGGAGCTAACAGTTTATTAGAAGATGAAACAAGGTAATCATGAAACAATGTGATCTGTGTAAAAATAAAAATATGCACAAGATACAGGAGAGTGTTCACTCCACCCTGAGTGGTCCAACATGTTTTGTGAAAGTGATGGCACCTGAACAGCATTTTGAAGGGTAAATAAGCATTTTCCAGGCATATGAAGGTGGAAAGAGTGTTCCAGAAAGACTGTGAAGGACAGATTTGAAAGACTGTTTGAAAGACTCTGGTTCAATATTGCAGGAAATAAGTATCAGTTGAGTCTAAGAAGAGGAGGGTGAGGGTGACTGATAGAGAATATGATGGAAGAAGAGGCGGGAGAGTGAAGAAAGGCCTTAAATGTCCTACAAAGGAGCCTGGACATCACACCAACAAGGGAAGGAGCTGGCACACTACCTCAAGTCCTTCCTAATCAACCCAATTGCCCTCAGAACTCCTGTGACTCTTACGAATCTAGTTCATGCCCTGTTTCAAAATATTATAAAAATATCCCAACTGGTCTCTCCATCTCCAGTGTTCTCTTCACTCTCTAGCCATCACCAGGCTAATCTTTCTGCTGGCAGGATATATGCCACATCCCTGCTCAATCACTGCTGATTAATTTCCCATGGTTTTGTAAACAACTCAAATCTGGCATTCTAGACCCTCCATGACTGAATCCAAGTCCCTTCTACCTTGTCCCCAACCTGTCCTCTGCCTACCCTATGTTCCAGTTAATCTCTTCTCCCAGCTCACTCTTGTCCACATCCAGAGTATTTCTGCTTAGGAAGCCCTCCTGGCGTCATTTTCCCATGGTAGCTCCGCTAGAAACCCTCTTCCTGGACCCTGGCCCTTCCAGGAGCAACTCATTCCTCTTCCAGACTCTTATGGTGTTTTATCTGTACCTCTCTTTTGGCTTAGATATTGGTCTATTTATTCATTCAACATTTATCAAGCATTATTATTTGGGATCTACTATGTACCAAACACTTACTAAGCACTGAGTATGCAGAGATGACCAAAACAATTTTGACACATACCCCTGGGGACATTTGGCTACATCTAGAGATATTTTTGGTTGTTGCAACTGGAGGAAGAAGGGTGCCATTGGCATCTAGTGAACAGAGGCCAGGGATGCTGTTAAACAGCCTATAAAACATACAACAGCCCCCACGACAAAGACTCATCTGGCCCCAAATGTCAATAGTGATGAGGCTGAGAGATCCTGTGGGGGGGGGGACACCTTGGGGTGGGGGATATGTGTATTATTTTGTTTAGTTTCCTCCAAAATAGCCAACATAATGACTTGATACATAGTAGCTCTTAAATATTTGTAGGAATAAAAATGGTACCCTTAGGATGTAGGAAAGGGGTAAGTTTTAATTAGGAAAAGCAATAAGAAATATTAGTTAATTTCAGAGGGGAAATCATAGCCTAAACTTCTTTGCTATGTGTATGGTAAATTAAGTTAGTATTTTATGCTCTATTGTTGTGTTTTCTTCATTATAATATTTATCATATAAATCCAGCAACTTACATAACTCACTGGGAAAGCAAGGGATTAATTAGGCAATTTCAAGATGCATAAATACATTAATATTAACAAAATATATATGGTGATGAGGGAGCACATTAAGGGACATAAATCAAAGATAATATAACAGAGCAAACTTACCAGTGGAAAACAGGCTTGTAATGTCTAGAACTATTCTTTTGTATTTAATAATCTGACAGATTCCTGGCACAATCCTCCTATTCATTATAGGGCTATTAATTTCATCATATGCACCTTGCATGAACCTGCTTTATTGCATTTGTGATTATAATGTGAAGGTCTTAAGAGGTCACTGCCATGGCAATGACTTGGCATCCACAGCTTTAGAAATGGTTCCTGTGCACAGAGTGAAGACAAACATTTGGCAATGGGCAGGACTCAGGATGTGCTAACAGAGGTCTGAACACAGACATGCATTTTGGGGTCAGGCTAATTGGAAGCTCCAGCCAAGCCCTGGCTTTCCACATAAACGGAGGATTTTCCTGCCCAGCTGTCTTAGGAAGATTTGACTCAAAGGCATACATCCTTAAAATTACAGCCTTAGAAGCATACCAAGATTTGACCTAATTTGACCCTTTTATTTTACAGACAGTGAAACTGAGGCAAAGGAGCTGATGTGGGCTGCCAAAGGCAGAGAGCTGGCTAGCAGATGCCCTGGTTTGGGGGCTTCCTGACTTTACTATCTCTCTCTGCATTATCTCACCATTATAGTCTTCTGATTTTAAATCTATCTCCTACTATTGAATGGAAATTTTACTTAATATACCTGTTGCTAGTCCCTTATCTCCTTATTTCATGTATTGTTTGATTCCAATGGCATTTTATAGTTCAAAGTGGTGTTGCATATATTCCTTTAACAAAAATGGAAGTGTGCATATATTGATTTGCTCTTTTGTTGATGTCTAATGGTCAGTGTGATTGTAGCAGCCAGTTTCTAACCAGGAAAATAGAAGTATTCCAGATATTTCAGAGGGGATTTAATAATACAGGTAATTGGTTACAAAGGTGATGGAGGGGTTGGGGGGCTCAAAATACAAAATATTCAAAGATAAGTAACCGTAGAAGCCCTAGAGGAGATCAGGGGAAAGGATGTCACCAGGGCTCATGTTCGCTGAACCTGGCTGCTGAGCAAGCACCAGGAGAGACACTTGCTGCCCGCTGACACGGCTCTCGCTGCTGTGCTGCCCAGAGCTGGAAAATAAAGTAGCTTCTCCCTTTCTCCCAGCTTTTACTCTCCCATCAGTACCTCCCATTGGCAGAATCTAATAAGCCAACTGGCTAAAAAGTCTGGGAAATGTAGTTTACAGGCTTCCCACCCCAGAAGTAGAGAGATGGATCAAGAAGACTAAGCACGGGCTGAGTGGCCACAGACAGTAGCTGGCACACCCACCGACTGAAAACTGAGCTGTAGCTTGTGTGTCTTCCGTGAGAGCAAGTTGCTCATATATTTCAAAATGTATCCTTTGTTGCTCCCATATCTGCCAATTCCCATCATCTTTATTCCTATTTTCTTTTTTTTAATGTTTTTAACGATTTTATTTATTTGACAGAGAGAGAGAGCATAAGCGGGGGGACCGGCAGAGGCAGAAGGAGAAGCAGGCTCCCCGCTGAGCAGGGAACCCGATGTGGGGCTTGATCCCAAGACCCTGAGATCATGACCTACGCCAAAGGCAACTGCCTAACTGACTGAACCACTCAGGTGCCCCAATATTCCTATTTTCTTTCCTTCCCTCTTCACAATCTACGTGCTAAGCAATGTGCTTGGCATTGGAAATGCAGAAGGAACCCTACGGTGTTCCTACCCCCATGAAGGTTATATTCTGGTGGAAGGTAAGACAAACAAACATTTTGAGCTCTCTCTGATTCTCTCCTTTTCTTGTTATTGTTCCTGTTTTCCCATGCCTAACTTTTCCAGGATAGTAACTCTTTATTTACATGACATACCAATGCTGCTTAATATCCATGCTTTATAACACTGTCTACACTCCTACAGCGAATATAAAAAATTGTCTAATGGGATGCTCTTCCAAAATTAAGAGAGGACACTAGTTAAGGAGTGTGTGTAATTTCCGAAGGTAGGTTTGAATTTCATCGTCTTATCCTTCACAGCTGAGACTCAAAGTTTTCTGTATCTTCACTGTAATCAATTTGAAGGGTATTAATAAATAATAGGTTTTGCTACAACAAAAAGAACCATAATTTATAGACTTTTCTCATAGATCTTCTCTGAAAAATGCATATAAACCAATTTGTTCACTGAATCAACTAGATTTATTGATGGTTAACAGTGCATTGATGCTTGGTGCTGAGTACACAGAAGAAACCAAGAGTCAGTGCTCTCAAGGAGCTTGTGGCCTCGTGGGGGAAGCAGACAAGAGAATTCACAGTGACAGCACAGGGTATAAAGTGCCTAATGATGGGGTAAGAGAATGCAGAGAAGGGGGACCTGAGTCAGCCTGAGGACTTGGGGAAGGTTCTGAGAAAAGTGAAACTTCAGATGGATTGGAAGGGGGCATAAAAGTCAAGTGAAGAAGGGGGGAGAAGGCCTTTCAACCTGGGGCGCAAAGACAGGAGGGTCATGAGACAGGTGTGAAGGAGGGCGGAAATGACTTCCCTGAAGAATAAATGCAATGCAATGGTGCCAGCAGGAGGTGGGTTATGGAAGAATTTAACACTGTGCAAAAGGCTTCCTTCTGAAGCAAGTGAGCCATCCCCCAGGTTCAGGGCAGAGAATAAGATCAGTCTGGGAGCACACGGGATGGGGGGGTGGACTGGAAGGGATTAAGAATGACAGAGGGACCCGCTGAAAGATGGCGGGGGGGTCCAGCTGAGAAGTGACATGGATGAGAAATATATAAGCTAAAGAGGCAATAAAATGCAGTGAGAAGAGGAGAGCCGTGAGAGCAGAAGAAAGGTCTGAGATGATCCCCAGGATAAAGATCTGGGGGACAAGCAGGCAAGTGATCCAATGACCAAGGTAGGGGACACAGGAGTAGGACAAGTTCAAGGACAGGGAGAGGGGTAGTGGGAGATGTCAGGGGGAGAAGAGTTGTTCAATTTTCAACATGCTGAATTTCAAATGCCTAGGAAGCATCCCAGTGCTTGGTGGGAAATACGGTGACCGAGCTCTGTCTACATGGCTTTGGGAGTTATCTGTTTTATAGTGAAGCCATAGGTGTGGAAGAAATCACACAGGGAAAAGAGGAGGCCAGAGATAAATTTCTTGAGAACCTCAATATTTAAAAGATATACAGAGTAAAAGAAACAAAGAAAACTGGGAAAGAATTGTTGGAACTGCAGGAGAAAAATCTGTGTGTGTTATGCCTCATCTCATGAACCTGCATCCTCCAAGCTGCTTTTGTTGGAAACTAGTGGGCCATCCTTCCACTTCCAATTCTTCCCTGAGTTCTATTAATGGTGTCTTCAAACTGTACTACAAACCTGTGTGCCACTCACTAAACTACTGGTAGCATCTGGGTCCTGGTTCAAACCCCCATCTGCTCTCCACTAGACTATTTGATCAGTTCCCCACAC
This sequence comes from Ursus arctos, assembly GCF_023065955.2. NCBI lineage: Eukaryota > Metazoa > Chordata > Mammalia > Carnivora > Ursidae > Ursus > Ursus arctos. The sequence goes on along the minus strand of NW_026622930.1, from coordinate 43,357,634 downwards.
GTCCCTAACCCCCTTCCTTCACAGCTGTAACCCAGAGAACCTGCCTGTTTTGCTTGCATAGCCCAACAGTAGCTTATTGAAGGAATGGGTGACTGAAGGAATGGAGATGGCACTGCCTAATGGTACAAAGAAATCAAGAAAGTATTCTTTGCATTAGGCATTCTGGAAGACACTGGTGAGGAATAGTGGAGGGCATCAGTGGTTATGCCTCAAGTCCTTGTGATGTTAGGACAGTGATCACTCTCTGTGACCAGAGTTACTCCCATATCTTTAAGCAAGAGAGATGAAATTAAACTATTTCTTAAGGTTGAGAATAAACCTTTAGTTAGTTACTCTCCCCTTCCCATTGAGGATGAGGAATGTTGGCCGGATGGACACAAATGTCCATTATACCGTTATACCCACTGCCTCATGCTTTTAAGGTAATCGCAGCTTTAACAGCCCAAACCTCGAGTCTTCCTTATGGAAGATCTTCTTCAATCTCTCACTAAAATGTTGGTATCCCTTACATTTAAATGTCCTTAATGAGACCCAGTACCAAATCCACTGAGCTCCTTTTCTATGTCACACCCTAGCAACTTCGAGGAAGTGAGGTGAGGAATTCTGCGCCCCGTACATTCAGGCTAAAGGAGTAGTAGCTTTCACAACGGAAAAATTTGTCTCACTGGGTAAATGTCTGTCAGACCATTACTGCACCTTTTTGCAACCTTTATGAGGTGTGGAGTGCGTGTGTTTTAAAAGAGAGAGAAAAAAAAAATCCCCTAACAGGATTTCTCTTGAGTCAGTTGCCGGAGTTGGCAGAGAGAGGGAGTGGAACTGAGGTGATGAGGAAGGAGGGGTGGGGCTCTGCTGTGGGACTGGAGCTTCATTAGTGCTTGGCAGCACAGATCTGATGGAAGTCTTAAAGCATTGTGGGGAGGATCCCTAGGATTCCCAGGGCTGGGGACCATCTCCAGAAAAGATGAGTAAACAAGCGTGTGCACGAGTGCGGGCGTCAGCATGCCTGGGCTAGAACCGCAGCCCGATATTTATTGCTTTGCCACTGTTTCCCATTATGGATGTCCCCTGAAGGCTCTAGTAGTGGGCACAATTTTTCAGAGAGAAACTTAGTAACTCAATTGACATCCACCTAGGCCCCGTGGCAAGCAGGAATAAAGCTTGTTTTCCCTCAAAGTGACAACACAGTGATAAATAGGTCTCCTGTCTCTCCCTCTGTTGTAATACGCACCCTCTGGCCCTGCTGGGTATGAAAACTGTTTACAGTAGCACCTTGCTAGAAAGAGGCAGGTATGAACCCTGTTCTCCCAAACCGCACTCAAAGGAGGATGTGGCACAGAGCTAGATTTGGAGCTTGGTGACTGTTGACAATACCAGGTTTTCCTCCAGGTCTTTCCATCTCAGAAGAAAACCCTAAGACTGTCAGTATCTAATGTAACCCTCCCTCTTGGCTGCCCTGTGAGGAAGGTACCTCCAGGGTGAGGTGAGTCAGAACAGCTACAGAGGAAACCCAGTGAGGGAGAGGGTCCAGAGAGGAGCAGAAGAGAAGATGTTGCCTTGCCAATAGGCACTAAGGGTGGTAGCAAAGAAATGGGTTCCCAGCAGGCATTCCATTCTCCATACTAAAGACAGATGTCAACCAGTCTTCCCCAAGACCTCGAATTTGTTCCAGACCGACTTTCAAAGGACACAGAGATTTTTCACAGGAAAGCCCCAGAGTCCAGGGCAGGTGCCTTAAAAGCAGCCCAGTGCAGAAGCTGCTAGAAGAAAAGGGTGCTTCCTGCTCTTTCCTGACAGCTCTGTGACCCACGAATCCCACATCTTGGGAGCCTGGGCTTCAAAGCATTGCCATTTTAGTGGTAACAACAGACCAACCAGCAAACTAAGAAGGTGCTTCCCTGTGTTCCCTGAGCCCACTTCAGAATCACTCGGGGAGCTCTTAAAGATATAAACACTCAGATACAAAATCCACCTCCACTAGAGGTGGAGCCTGGGGATTCTACATCATTTTAACGAGAGACTTGGATCCTTCTCAACGAAGCCACCCGGAGACTAGCTTTGAAACCACGACCCCGTAGAAGGACGCACCCCAGATGTGAAGTCAAATGCCTTCTTTGCCACCAACCAACTAATATTTTGACAAGCTACTGTAACATCTCCAAGCCTTAATTTCCTCATCTCTATGACACAGGTGACCTACTGATATTTTTAAAGCAGTGATTAGATATTTGTATTGTCTTGCTCCCTTCTACAGCCTGAGTACTTTGCATGAGATTTAGGGTCCCAGAGAAGAAGAAGGTAGAGACTTTGTAGCCACTCCCCCTTCAAAACAGAGTGAGAACCGGGGCTGGGGATCGTGCTCTTTAAACTTCCAGGAACTTCTCACTTTCCAAGGCACCCCAGGTCTGGAGAGTTACAGGAATCAGTGTTCTCTCTGCTATGTTTCCTATCACCCTCTTCCCTCACTCCACAGAGAAAGACAGACAACTTAAAGAAAGGAAGTGGCCTCAAATCTTACTAAGATACGTTTCCTTGAAGCACAAAAACCTCCAGGTGGCCGACAAAAGGACACTGAAATATCAGTGTCTGCAAAGCCCACTGGAATTGGCATAACAACCCTCCCATCCATTTCATTAAGAGATACATTTCTAGCCCTATTATTTTTATGTTTGATAATTAACCATAAAATATGTAATATGTGTATGTATATATATTGCTTTGATCAATAAGTGTGCTAATAATAATTCTATTGAGAATTTAACCCATAATAATTTTCTAACAGAGTGCTGTGGTGACCAAAAAATACGAACAATTTAAAATTTTCAATGTATATACATAGTTTTGTCAAAGAACAATAGGGTGATTAATAAAAGACTTTCAAGCATAAAAATATATCACATTAGGATAAACTTCTGCGGGAGAAGTGAAATGGAAATAGAATTTCAAGAGAAAAAGAAACACTGTAAAACTTCCAACTGTTAAAAAAGAGATTGTTCATGTGTTTTTTGAACCATGGGTATTAAATCACTCTGGTATTTAGACTCCACTGGGTAAATGTAAAAGAGCGTTGTAACAGTTGTATTCTAAAATGTCAGTATTTACAATATGCCAGAAATTACATCCTTTGCAACTCTTTAATTTAGATGAAAAACATCTGATATCAATTTGAAAAGGCAGTTATGGCTTTGCAGATGTTTTTGCAGGAGCACACAGAAAAGGACTTGGAAGACCACTGGGCTATATTATAGGGTCATCCTACGTGCTGACGGGGAGAGGATGCACAGAGTGACAAAGAGACGATGGACGCCATGGCCCTTACCAGCCCCAGGGATCAGGGTAAGAGAAAGCCAGAGGGTGTGAATCGGTGCAGTGTTCTCCCAGACAGGTGGGCCAACACTGCTCTCTAGTCTTCCCATGCCCATGTGTGGCATTCAAGGATCCAGAAGTTTCCTGGACTCACAGAAAGTGCTGAGCCATCACCCCCTACAGACTTCACAACAGCACAGATGACCAGACCCCAACAGTATGAGACACATGTGATTCTGGAAGACCAGACGGATCCATTTACCCTCCCATATCGGCTGGCCCATGATGTAGAGCACTGAGTGTCCTGAAGTCCCATCCCCTGACTGGGGAAGCCCAGTGAGTCCTGCCACCACGCAGGACTGTCTTTGAGGAGAAGGAGTAAGTGAGGAACTTGGCAAGAGTACCTGATGATCAAGGAGAATGAGTTATCCAACAGAGACTAATTAAAACAGTTCTGACAAGGAACTGAACTTAGAAAACCTTGACTATTTAAACAGGAAAGAGGCTATAAACCAGAAGAGATTGAGGTGTTGTTAATTGGGAGGACTCAGTTTTGTGCTCCAAAGCAGGGTTGGGACTCATAAAGAGGTTCAAATCAGCTGGAGAAAATAATTTACATTGTCTTTGTGCAGTGAGTGTCATGTGAGCAAATATGTCACCCTCCAATTACACCTGTGAAATGGAGTTAATGATACTCACTTGCAGGGTTCCTGTAAGAATGAGAGAGAATATATAAAAGACACCCAGCACAACTGTGGCCCACAAAGGGCAACTATAACTGATATTATAAACTCTGTCAGCCTCCACCACTGTCTATGAGGTGATGAGATGCCCATACTATGGTCTCTGGATCAGTGTCAAGCTGTCGCCGCCTTTGGGGGACACCAGCACTTTGGGTAGTGAAACCCACTTCTTACAGATGTGGGAGGCCACCTCTTCTGTCACGTTCTGTACCTTATCCCTGGTACCTGGGTGCTGCTCTGGGTTGCAATATTGTATAGACCCAGAGAGAAACCAGTTCTGAGAAAAAGTCCCAGGCCATTGTAATTAGCAGTCCTAACCCTTAGGACAAGGTGTTCCCAAGAAGTGTTCCATCCTCTCTGTAAACAAGCCCTCTGTGAGCCCAGCCCCAGAACCCCCTGATAAAGCCAGCCCCCAGAGCGCGTAGAGCACACAGCGCCAGCAGACTGGCTGTCAACCTACTGAAACATAAGATTCCAGACTACTGCCCAGACCCTGTGCCTAACAGCGCATTTTTTCTCTCAAAGAGGGCCGTCCAAAATTGTAAGCCACTCAGACTTCACAAAACCTGGATCTGCCCAACCCAGATGCTATTCCTACTCTCTCCTGGTGATTACAAGAAAAAAGAACTGGGGGCCTCACAAGCTGCTTTTGTAAGAAATCCCTAACTCTGCCAGCAATAAAGCACCTCCATGGATGGAAAAGCACTTTCAAGTTAGATTTACTCACCAAGTTCTCGCGAATAATGAAATCACTGACCAAATATTATTTAGGTACCCACCAAATACAGGCACCAGGCAGTTCGCCCTACCCATGCCAGGAAGATCCTGCAGCCAAGTAGGAGATATGCGGTATTGGCACAAATCACATCTGTAGGCGCATTGTCTGAGCAATCTGCAAACTCCTCCCCCTGGCCAATGGTCAGCCTTGAAGCACCAGCCCATGCTCCCCTGCAGTGTCAACTCCCCAAGACCCATTAACTAAAGGGTTGACACAGCAGATGTGGCCACAGTGGCTATTAATATTCTAATATATCCTTCCTTCCAACTAGTATTTTCCACCAGGTCCTTCAGTTCTATTGATCTTCACGAGGGACCAATAAACAAACCTAGGAATATTGACCATTCTGATCATCTGTACAGAAAGCTGTAGAGATGGTTGAAATGTTCTCCGACATGCACGCAGCCATATATAGGTAGGTCTTGTTTGAAGGAATATCTAACTCTTAAACTTGGGTGTAAACAAAAGGCCAACTGGGAATTCTAATTCCATTTGCAGGACTGATGAAAAATAGGATTCAACAACAGTGTTCTCCTAATGCATCTTGAAATACATTTCCATCTATAATAATTAATTTATACACAATTGCTCAGGAACACATTCACTGGGTAAACTGAGTTCAAACATTCTGTTCATTCGTTCAACAAAAAGTTATTGCATATCTACTAAATGCCAGGCACTGTTCTAGGTGCTGGCGACACAGCATTAAACAAAACAGATGACAGTTATTTTCACGGAGCTGACATTATGGTAGGGGTAGACAAATAACAAGCAGATATGCAGTATGCTACGTTGGGATAAGTGCTATATAAAAAAATTAAGTGAAGTAAAAGGGGCATTGGAATAACTGCGTAGTGAGTGGAGTACTATCTTTATAGGGAAGGCCACTCTGCTAAATGATGTTTGAACTGGGAAGGTCTAGATAGAGGAAAGAAAAGGGCAAATGCCTTGGAAGTCAGAGTATGCTTGGTGTGTTTAAAGAACAGCAAAGGAGACTGGCATGGCAGGGGCTTGGTGCAGTTGAAATCAGCCAACAAAAGAAGTATGGAAGGTCTGACTTGGAGAACCAGCCAGGACCGGAGATCGGAGAACCAGCCAAGACTTAGGACTGAACTGCCTGGAGCAGGCCATTTGTTCTTAAATAGCTCTGGATAATGCCCAGCATATACGCAGGACCCAGAATCTATCTGACTCTTCTAGAAAATTCAATCATAAAATGCTAAACCAAGTTTAGGAACTCTAACCACATTTTAGATTAAAAAACAATTTCCTTCCAATATCCTGTAACTTTATGCCAGGATTTCCATGGCAAGCTGGACGTGGTACACAACGCTTCCTTCTCACTGAATAAATGTGCTGTTGGCTACCCAGGCCAAGAGAGAAGGATGTTGTTCTCACATACTTCATTCCACTCTGCTGTTGATTATGTCTTTGTGTTGTACCACCAACCCCCGGAAGACTGATACACCAGCTGCTGAAAGCCTGGTATGCAATATTCATTGGAAAGGTTATGCTATGACTCTGACCTCCAAATTCCCCTTAATAAGTGTGAATGGGCTAGGAAACAAATTAAATTAGACCCGGCATCATTCCTTAGCCAAAATGCAGTATCTTCAAATTCCCACTTCTTCCTTTGATGACTTAACTCAGTCTTTATCCTACCTTTAAAGAAATTCAAATAACATCAACAACTTTCATGACTTATTTTTCCCCCTTTGTATGTCTGAGGAATTCAGTTCCTAGTATATAAGAAAGGTCATGGATTCAGGACTCCTGAATTGTTCTGCCACAGTGATGTCAAAGAAAGACCATTTCTTCATGTGGGGAAGTTATAGGTCATGTAGTATGCTGGCTGTAGGAAGTTACCAGGTCGCATCTCGGCAAGAGATAAAAACTGCTTCTAGAAATTGTTCAACCAGGCATTCCATCTCTCACAAGGATTTTGGCTTCCTATCCAAACACAAGAATAATCTGGAGGGAACTTAGTAAATAATGACCCCAAATCCCAAAAGTTACTTACAAGTTCTCATTTTGTTTTTTAAAATGAAAATAGCTTCCATAAAATATAAATAATAGCCACTGTAGAAGTATGTTAAGGCAATCCAGGAAAGCAGGAAGGAGAAAGAAAAAAAAATCAATGGATATCATCACCCAGAGATAACCCATGTTAACATTTTGGTGAACACTTATTGAGACTTCTTTTTATGAGTATACACACACACACACACACACACACACACACACACAATTTTACATAAATAGAATCAAAGCAGACTTAAAGATTTAGGACCCACTTTATTCCCTCTCAAGTATCATAGACAACTTTCTAAGTTATTAATTATAGACCTAAATTATCTTAAAAGATGCATAATATTTCATTATATAAATTGTGGGAGTCACAAAATTACTCACCTACGCTCATGCGTTCAAAGAAATATGGCTTCTTTATGGGTCATGAGTGGACCAATTCGCCAGCTAGTGGAGAAAAAAACAATCTAGTCCAAACTCTTAGAATAATCCCATATTGTACAATGTCCCCAAAGGATAATATTCTCTTGTGGCAAAATGCTGAATCTCTCACATTCGTGCCCCTTCCACAGTTTCTTTCAAAGAAAGCATCTGGCTGTAAGGTGGGTACAGATCATGTGACGCTGCAGCGGAAAGGGAGGAGGATTCCCAGATGCATCTCTCTTGGGGCCTTCTGGATCCTCGCTGGGACTTCCAGTGTGCGGCAGGTCTTACCTGCTCCCTGAACTGAGGCTGCTGCAGTGCAACTGGCCATTTTCTTTTTGTTGGGGCAATAAGCAAAACCCCTGCCAGCACCCACCATACACCACTGTGGTCAAGACCATCCCCAGAAAGGTGCAGAGCTCCCAGGCAGCTCCATCAGACTTAGGGCCAGCGAAGGTAACACACTTGAAAGGAGGCTGTACTGTTGACATCTTCCTTTGCACCCTTAGGATACTGTTAAAGGCAGAAATTTTCTAAGTCCCAAGTGGCTGTTATCCCATCCAAGGGACAGGCCTGCTGTGGTCTCAGCCAATTGACCCTAATCTCAAAGGTCCCAATTCTGGCAGTTTCTTCCACCTGCCCAAGCCTCTGCTCTTTCACTGGTGCTCTCAGGACCTCCATACCTCCTTGAGGTTGTAGTGTCTGGTACTTCCTTGGCCTAGAACCCTCTTGACAGCACTGCCTGTGACCAGTAAAACACCATCCTGTTGGGTTTACAACTTCCTTAGAGAATTCAAGTGTCCCACAACCTGCCTCCCTATCCTTTGTGGAGTCTAGAGTCCCCCATCAGTCTTTCTCTCTGCTCTGTGCCCCATGGTACTCTATACTCCCCCATCAAAGCACTTAGCACACTTCCTCTTCTTAGCTGCAAGTACCATGAGGGTAGAGACCATGTCTTCTGTGTTCTCTGTGAGCTCACACCATCCACCCAGGGCCAGAGGCATTACAGATGCTCAAAACATACTTGAGAAATGGACAAACAAAAGAATAAATGAAGAAATGTCTATAGAAACAAGGCTCCTGCACTAGTGGGACCTCAGGAGGGCCATTTCTAGTAAAGGATGCTGCTTCTATTTTCTGGGTCTGCAGAACCCAGACGGGATCCCCACACAGGATCTTGTTCCCACCCTGACAGAAGCTTCACCGTGTCTGGACACCAGATTGCATACTAAAGAACGGGAGACATGTGGGAGTCCAGGCGTTCAGAAAAACAGTGTTTTCTGACACCTGGAGAGAAAAAGAAGGCAGGAGGCGGAGGGAGTGGGAGAAGGAACGGAGGGAGGGGGAAGAAGGGAGAGGGAGACGGTGCAAGCAAGCACTGCAAGCAGCCTAGAGACCTGCCACGCTCCATCTCTGCCCTGCTCTCACATTGTAGTGTCTTACACTTATTAAGAGGTGAGAATCTACCCTTCATGATTTATCAAACAACTCTAATAAGTACATTTTATTGTCTGGGTCATATCCTTTCATGAGCCTCATTATTTTAAACCAGTTTTATAGCAATGAGAAAATAAAATGTATCATAAACTGCTTTTCACTAAGTGTCAATTAGCAGTTCTGTTTAAGTACTGCTTCTAAATCCAAAGCAAGAAAGTTGTTTGTGCTAAATAATATGTTGCTATGAGAGGGAAAGTGTCAAAAAGATAAGTTCACATTAATTTTAATCCACTAAGATAAACTATAAAAGTCTTTGATTTTCATTAAAAAATACTGTTTTGCCAACCTCTGAAAAAAAATGCTTCTGGATTTTTCCCAATGTTTATTTGTTTCACTGATTTAAAAAGAAAAAGTTCCTGGCTGGCTCAGTTGGTAGAGCATGCGACTCTTCATCTCAGGGTTGTAAATTCAAGCCCCATGTTGGGTATAGAGATCACTTAAAAATAAAATCTTAAAAAAAAAAAAGTTACTGATATTTTAATTCAAGTGAAACATGTAACTATAATTGGCTCTCACCAGCAAATAAATCTGGAGGGGGGGAGAATTAGGATTTTTCTCGTACTATGGAATAAGCTAGGAAAGTTTCTGACAACTGCCTGTGCTCTGGATGTATTTATTAAAAAATCCCTTAAACTATCGTAGAAGTATTCTTCTAAGCCAAATTTTATTTATTTCTAGCTTTTTGCAAGAGTTAAATACTGACATCTTTTTGCTGGATGGAGGTGGGGAGGTGTCATCCAGCCATGCCATTATCTCCCACTCAGGGAAAAACTGGCTCCAAACTCATTGTCCCTCGTGGCCCTCATTCATCTCTGCTTCAGCCTGATGTGATACTGGTCTACTCTCCACAGTGTCACCACACAGTGTTCCCGCCCCCACCTAAGCAGTCCCCGTTGGAAATTCTGGGCTGTGGTTACCTTCTCTTCCATTTGGATTGTCCCTCAATCTTGCTCTAATAAAACCTTGTCCAGGAGAGCTGCTCTCCAGCATCATGCCCACAGCTAACAACATTGTTATGATGTAGACTTAAAATATTCTGATGAGGGTATATCTTATGTAAGTGCTCCTACCACACACACATACACACAAAATAATAATAACAGCAACAGCAACAACAACAACGGGGGTAAGAACAAAGGAAGTGACGGATACATCTATATCCTTGAAGGTGGGGATGTGTACACTTCTCCCCAAATGTGGTGAGTTATGTACATTAAGTATACACAGCTTTTTCCATATCAATCATACCTCAATAAAATTGTTTTTAAAAAATTAAATTTTTTTAAAAAATAAAAAACAACAATAACCTGGTCCATGGCTCTCTCTCAGTTGATGGCCTAGCGTGGCTGGCTGCTAACATCATGTTAAATTTTTCTTCCTCCAAGACCACCACTACTGATCATAGGCTATATAAGAATCAGCATTCTAGGGGCGCCTGGGTGGCTCAGTTGTTAAGCAGCTGCCCTCAGCTCAGGTCATGATCCCAGCGTCCTGGGATCAAGCACCCAGTCGGGATCCCAGTGGGGAGCCTGCTTCTCCCTCTCCAGCTCCCCCCTGCTTGTGTTCCCTCTCTTGCTGTCTCTGTCAAATAAATAAAATCTTAAAAAAAAAAAAAAAGAATCAGCATTCTATTCACGCAGGAATAAAAGCTAATCATTAAGAGGCATCATGCTATAAAATTCTATTTCTAGGCTTACAAACACAAGTTATGAAAGATGGTACATCTAAAATTAGTTACGAATAAAGTGTTACTCTGGAAAGGCTTTACTAAAACCAAAGCTGATACATGAGTTTACAGCTCGTCAAAATCAGTATTTTCATATTTAATAACAAAAGCAAAGAAATAGTGGCAACATAGAAGCCGAGAAAAGGTATTTTGGCAGAAGGGTCCAGATCTTAGAGTTAAGTTTCCCTACACAGGCCCCATGAGCTTAGACATTTTGATAACATCACAAGTGGTATTTCAAAGCCAAAATGCAATCACAGAGCTAAGTAGTACATGTTTCATAACTTCAAGTTTCAATGAAGATTTCTGCATCTACTCAAAAACCTTTGAAATAATTATGTAAGGATGTAATCACAATTTTCCACTTACAACATTTCTGGAGATGTTGTTTTGGTGTATCTCAAAGTTTCTGGAATCACGGTTTGAAACAATGTGATTTGATTAAGTGTGGGAAATTTTCCAGAGTGAGCACATAAGCATGTAATTCATGTTTTTATATACAGATTCTGAAATGCACATTGCTATTTAGCTTTCTCTCAATTCTTCTAACTCCTCTATTTTTATCCCTTTAATTTTTATAAAAGGTCTTCTTTTTTTAACGTTATTTCCCTTATTCCTAACTTCAAAATATTTATATAACCTTATTTTCTACTAACCCTTGAAAATATATTTCCCCACCAGCCCCCATCTTTCTTTGGTGTCCTTTACCTGCAACAATTCTTGGTAGTGGTGTCCAAAGTAGTAACAGTTACCATTTACTGGCTGCTTGCTATAAGCCAGGCACAGTATTATCTCACTTAGTTCACTGAAAACACAGTTGTAAATTCCCCTGTTACTTTTGCTTGGTAGAATCTGTTAAAGCCTCGTTTATTAGTGTGAGAATGAGCAGCAGCTTCGCTGCTTGGAGTAGACTAAAACCACAATCCACTCTGTATTCAAGTCCAGGAACTAAACGTGGCTGCCGGGTCCAGCTGGCCACAGGAAGCGTCTGGATGATTTCATTGAACGCCTTTAGAAATATTTCTCACTGGGCTAATTCAAGGAAAATGGCTTGTCACGGATGATATCTGACTATAATAAGTAGCTAAAATGCCGTCCCAATAAATATTGTAAAATGAAACAGGTGTGAAGCCACAGTTGGAAAATCAGCGGTCAAGGAGTACTGCAAGGATTATGGGCCAACTTTTCAGCAGAAGGCCGATCCCTGGGTTACAGCGGGCATCCATGTTACCAGGACATTTCCCACACACACACACCCATGCTTTCAAGAAATTCATCATTTATTCAGGCATTCATTTAATAAATATCGACATACTATATAAAGGCACGCTACTGGTTCTTAGGAAGATGAATGCATTTCAGCCATAAGGAGTTGCTGGCTGGTGAGAATGAGAGGACCTGATAGGATCTGGGTGAAGCAATGCCACCCCAATATGTACAGAATGTTCCCTGCTGCATGTGAAGAAAACCCAAATTCCTGCGTTGAAGGCGGTGCCAAAGGGCCGTGAGTCTGGACTGGTGGGAGGGAAAAGGCCTGTGGAGGATGCTGAAAGAAAACAAGGTGGGGGTGCTGGGAGCCGGAAACAGCTCTCCTCCCACTGGAGCAAGTGCCAGGGGGTTAGGGGCATGCAAGTTGAGAGCGGAGCCCGGGCTGGGCAGCCTGTAGCGACTGCCTGCTGTGTGGGAGGAGCTGGAGCAGAGTGGGTAACAGGCAACCCTGGAGGAAAGCCATTACCAAAGGCACAGTTACAGGCCAGTCGGCTGGCTTGTTTGCCAAGACATTCTGTGAGCTGTGTGCAGGGCCAGCCCTGAGGGAGGAGTGAGTAGCACCTCCAGGATCCAACACAGGGCTCAGAAGGGCTGAAAATTAGTATAGTCAGCAGAATTCCCATGAGCTGAGAAGCCACCTGCCCTGAGGCTTATGAGTCCACACAAAGAAGGGAGAACCAAGGTGGTGAGGAAGCAAGTGGCCCTGGAGGGAGAGAAGGGGCCCTGGGATTCTTTTGCACTCCCAAGATACGCAAAAGGATGATGGTGATGATGATGATGATGATGATGATGATGATGATAATGTACTGAGTGCTTACTATGTCCAAGCATTTTTTCTTAAAGCTTTACACACACTATCTCATTTAACCTTCATAATAACTGTATGTGGTAAATATTATTATTATCCCCATTTGACAAATTATAAACCTGAGCACAAAAGAGGTAACAGAACTTCCCCAAGGTCCCACTGCTAATACCCAGCAGAGCTAGATTTCTAACCCAGGTTGTCTGTCCTTGACCCATACTGTTAATCACTCAGCAATTCTTCCCTCTTGAAAGGTCACGCTTCAGAGAAATGAAAATCCATATCATCATGATGCCAGATGAGTATCAGTCAACACAGGCATCTGAGATGCACTTCAAAGCAGATGACTGGGACACCTAGGCCACATAAGTGCAGGACATGGCTCTGGGTTCCCAGCAGTTTATTTCCTTAGAAAGTCTTCATTCTACCTGATGTGGAAGTAGAATAGAAGAAGTTCATGCTGAGAGTGTGAAGATGTCAGCAGGTCCTAAAAGTCAGTGGAACAGCAGGATACGTGTCAACCCTGCCCCCCCACCCCGCCATGATGCTCTCTGTATGAACACTGAAGGACATTTTGTCACAATTAATGTGTGCATCAAGTCCCGTCCAAATTCAGAGCATGAGCTTTCAATGGCCAACTTCTCTTAAAATTCTAATATATCATTTCTAAGGACAGGATTATCCAAATGTACTTCTCTAGCAATTCCCTTATATCTTAAATTGGATTTAGAAGACAAGGCAAAGAAAATATAACTCCTGGATTTCAGGCATTTTTGGTGGAGGATGGAGGGGAAGAAGGATAATAAAAGGATGTTGAAAAAAAAAGTTTATGTTTACATAAAAACCTATACATGAATGTTCATAGTATCTCTATTCTCAATAGCCCCAAACTGGAAACAACTCATGTCCTTCACTGGGTGAAGAGTTAACAAACTTGTGGGACATCCATCCCATGGACTACTTCTCAGAAAAAAAAAAAAAAAAAACTATTGATAAATGCCAAACAAACAAACAAACAAAAAACCCTGTACTTGCTACTCATTAACCTCCATTCCTATGGGGCTGACCACCTATCCTTTCTTTCATATACTCTTAAGAATGCTGGGGGAAAAGAATGTAGCAATCTTCTAATAGTCTGGAAAATCAAGTATCTGGGAAAGTTTGTATTAGGCATGGCTGTTATCAGTGTTACATTAAGTTATATATAAGGAGTAGTATGCTGGATCTGGTTGTACCATTCATGAAAGCTAGTTGGGCACATCTCTTCCCAACTCCATGTTCAGTGACATCACAATGTTAACTTAAAATTAGTCATGATTGGAGTATTTATATCACAGAAATCAACAAATCGGGGGTTTCCCTTACCCTGAGAGCTGGTTATTAAAGCTACACCAGCACACCAATGTGCATAAGTCACCTAAGATGTTCTAAAAGACTCCAAGAGTGACCAGTGTAGATAATCCAAGACAGGGAAGTCTAAATCAGTTAATGTAATCCTCACTACCCCATTGACAATCAGTTCAGAACCAGACACATTTCTCAAACCAGAAAAGGGACCTGAGTGGAAAAACCTGGGAGGTCTAAATAGCGAAAATACTTGAGTTTTGATAAAGTGCTTTCACGTTTGTCAAGGAACATGAAAAAACAGATCAGTTCCCAAAGTCCTGGGAAAATAAAATGGCAGCCAGCACAGTGAGACAGGTCACTGAGCAGGAAGAAACCTGATCAAGGTCAGATTAGGCCACCTGCAGGTGCTGTGTATCTATCTTGAGGAATGGTAACTCAGCCTACAGAAATCATTGCCCGAATGCCTTACAAACATTTTTGATCATGAAAAACCTGTATCTTAAAAAAGTATTTGACAAAATCTAATACCTACCCGTGATAAAAACTCTCAGCAAACTAGGAATAAAGGGGAAATTCTTCCACTTGATAAAGAATATCTAAAACAAACAAAAACAACCTTATAAATAATATCATACTAATGAAAAAATACTTAATGTTTTCCACCCAAGATCTGAAAAAAGGCAAAGTTGGTTCTGTCCTGTTCAATGCAGGACTTCCACAACTCTTACTAACATTGGTACTAGAAGTTTTATGTTGCAACAGGTAAGAAAAAGAAACAAAAGGCATATGAACTGAAAAGAAGTAAATAAAAATGTCTCTATTTACAGATAACATGATTATCTTTGTAGAAAATCCCAAGAAATTTACAAAAACAAAAATAAAACAACAACAGAAAACCTTCCTAGAACAAGTGAACTCTGCAAAGTTGTAGGATACAAGATCAATATAAAAAAAACTGATCACATTTCTATATACTGATAATGACACATGGAAAATGAAATTAAAAACAATACCATTTATAATCATGCCAAAGAAAATGAACACTTAGATGTAAACTTAACGAAACATGTACAGAATCTGTATGCTGAAAACTACAAAATACTGATGAAAGAAATCAAAGAGGACCTCATAGAAGAGAGAGATACCAAGGATTGAAAGACTCAACATAGGGACATCCAGGGAAGATCTTAAGCTCATCTTGTCCCATGAGTACAACTAGATAATACTGACATCAGTGTAAATAACCCAGAAAATGACCTGACAACTGCCAGGCTCTCTACAGCTAAATGTGGAGAATAGGTCACAGTGAAGAGGGTAGGAAGGGAAGAGACAGAGTTGGGAGCTAAATGGACCTGAGGGATGGCCCATGGGAGGGAGGGATACAGCAGGAATAGAGAGGGGAGAGAAACAGACCCTCACACCAAGCACCCCACACTTGGGGATCCTGCATGGGGAAGACAAATCTCCATAACATTTGGCTTTGAAAACCAGACGAGCCTAATTTCCTACGTTTTTATAACCAGTGGGTCTTAACACCTAGAACTTTATTTATTTTTTTTATTATAAAATTTTTTTATTATGTTATGTTAGTCACCATACAGTACATCCCAAGTTTTTGATGTAAAGTTCCATGATTCATTACTTGCATATAACACCCAGTGCACCATGCAATACGTGCCCTCCTTACTAGCCATCACCAGCCTATCCTGATCCCCCACCCCACTCCCCTCTAAAGCCCTCAGTTTGTTTCCCAGCACCTAGAACTTTAAAAAATCAGCAGGCTAGGCTCTGGGAGAGCGTGAAGGGCAATAGAAAACTGAGTCCCCGCCCCTAAAGAGCCAGCACAACAAAAAGCTCCAGGGAGATACAGTATAGAAGCAGCAGTTTTTGAAGAACACCTGGGGCATACGGGAGGGAGAGTTATTTACTAATCTCAGAGTATATGCCAGAGGCACTGGAATCTTTAGGAGACTTCTCCAGGAACAAAGGAGCTGGCAGGGACAATTTCCCTCCCCTCCCCCCAAGCCTAGATACATGGACACCTATGGAAACCAGGATAGAACCAACACTCTCCATCTAGCTTGCTAACAGCATCCCCGACCCCCATGCTCTCTTATAGACTCACCTCCTCCAGCCCTGTGGCAGGAGTTTTCTAAAGTGGCTCCAGGTCTCTCCCTCCACAGCAGATCCACTCAAACCTTCCGAACACCGTGTGCACCATCCACACGTCCCCCTGTGGAGTTCCCTCCAATATGCCCTTGGCCGGAGCCCATCCAAAGCAGTGCCACAAGCCTGGCAGCATGCAAGCAGCCCTGACAGGTGCCAGCACCACTCCAAAGTGACTCTGGCTCCAGGAAGAGGGGAAGATAACATACTGTCAGACTACAGCCCCAGCAATGGGCTGGGGGCAGACACCTGGTCTGGTCTGACTGCAGCCCCCACCACCCCCTCACCAATGAAAGCTTCTCAGGGACAACAGAGGGAAAGCACCCTGTAGTTTGCATCTCTGGCAAATGCCTGGCCTGACTCAACTCAAGCCCAAAGCAGCTCCAGACTGGCCCACAAACAATATAGGGACCAAACCCTGCCCACACCAGGCAAAGAGAGTCATTGCAGACACTTGGACTAAAGGCAAAAGCAACTCAGCCACAGCAAAAGGGTGCAGAGAACACATATAGACAACACTGAAACACCAGGTTCTGGTGCACAGGGGACATTACACTGTAGGGCACTACAGGACCTCTTCTTCATAAGGCCACTGCTTTCGAGAGCAGGAGATGTACCTGACTTTCCTAACACAGAGAAACAGACATAAAGGGTTAGACAAAATAAGGAGACAGAAGGGTATGTCCTAAGTGAAAGAACAGGACAAAATCAAAGTAAGAGACCTAAGTAAAATGAAAATCATTAATATGCCTGATAGAGAATTTAAAGTAATAGTCATAAAGATACTCGCTAGACTTGAGAAAAGAGTGGAGGACCTCAATGAGATCCTCAACAAAGAAATATAAAACATTTAAAAAAGAGAGATGAAGAACTCAGTAACTGAAATAAAAAATACACTAGGGGAACATGGGTGGTTCAGTTGGTTAAGTATCTAACTCTTGATTTCAGCTCCATGATCTCAGGGTCGAAGGATTAAGCACTGTGTTGGGCTCTGCACTGGGTGCAGAGCCTGCTTAAGATTCTCTTTCCCCCTCCACCCCCATCCACACACACGTTCTCTCTCTCTCAGAAAGAATTAAATTAAATTTAAAAATAAAAATATACTAGATGGAATACATAGCAGATAAAGGAAGCAAAAGAATGGATCAGTGACCTGAAAGACAGAGTATTGGAAAACAACCAAGCTGAACAGGAATAATAAAAAACAATAATAATAAATGAAAATAGATTTAGGAAAATCAGTGACACCATCAAGTATAATAACATTTGCATTATAGGGATCCCAGGAAAAAAGAGAGAAAGGAGGGTAGAAATTTTATTAGAAGAAATAATAGCTGAAAACTTCCCAAATCTGAGGAAGGAAACAGAAATCCAGATCCAGGAGGCAAAGAGAGACCCCAACAAAATCAACCCAAAGAAGTCCACACCAAGACACATAATAATTAAAATGGCAAAAAGTAATGATAAAGAGAGAATTTTAAAAACAGCACAGTTATATACATGGGAAACCCCACAAGGCTATCAGCTGATTTTTCAGCAGAAACTCTGCAGGCCAGAAGAGAGTGGTATGATATATTCAAAATGCTGAAAGAAAAAAACCTGAAACCAAGAATATCCAGCAAGGCTATCATTCAAACAAAAGTTAAAGGAATTCATGATCACTAAACCACCCTACAAGAAATGCTAAGGGGATTAAGAGTACACTTATGATGAGCAATGAGTAATGCACAGAATTGTTGAATCACTATATTGTACACCTGAAACTAATATAACACTGTATGTTAACTATACTGGAATTAAAATTTTTAAAAAAGAAAGACTCAAAATAAGAAATATGTTAATTGCTTCCAAAATTGACAGTTTTATGCAATCCCTATCAAAAATCCTCAGCAAAATATTTTGTAGATACGATAGCATTATTCCAAAATTTACATGAAAAGGCAAAGAAACTTGAATAGCTAAAACAATTAAGTAGGAGGAATCATTCCAAATTCATAGCCAAAAAATAAAACAAAACAAAGAAAAAAAGAAGAACCTTGACTTAAATCTTTTATCTTACACAAAATTTAACTCAAAATTAATCACAGACTTAAATATAAAATAAAATTAAATATCATAGTTCTTTTAGAATTTGCCCATTAGGTTTCCAGTCATTACCAAAAGACCATAGGGCTTAGGCAGAGGGGATGGGCAGGGGGGTGCAGGGAGGCAAGGGAAACTATAAAACTTTTAGAAAATAATAGAAGAAAAACTTTGGGATCTAGGGCCAAGCAAAGGATTCTTATATTTGACAACAAAAGCATAATCCATACAAGAAACATGGGTCATGGGGTTGAGCCCTACATCAGGTTCCCTGCTCAGTGGGGAGTCTGCTTGAAAGATTCCCTCCCACTTCCTCTCCCCCCACTCATGCACACGTGCTTGTTCTCTCTTAAATAAATACATAAATCTGAAAGATCAGAGTTTAAAATAAAAAAACAAAATAAAAAATTTGCTCTATAAAAGACCCTCTTAAGAAGATGAAAAGACAAGCCACAGACTAGGAGAAAAGACTTGCAAAGCACATATCCAACAAAGGATCAGAATCTAGAATATATAAAAACTCAACATTAAAAAACAATCTAATTAGGAAATCAGCAAAAGACATGAACAACATGTCATCAAAGAGGTATACAGATGGCAAATAAGCACATGAAAAGATGTTCAACAACATTAGCTATTAGGGCAATGCAAATTAAAACCAGAATGAGGTATCACTACACACCTTTCAGAATGGCTAAAATGAAAAACAGTAACAGTACAATATTTGTATTGCCGAGGATGCAAAAACCTAGATCATCCACAGATTGCTTCTGAGGATGAAAGATAAAACAGCCACTCTGAAAACAGTTTGGCAGTTTTATATAAAACTAAACATGCAACTACCATATATAACCCAGCAACTGCACACTTGGGCATTTTCCCCAGAGAATAAAAACGTACAACTTACATTTACATCAAAAGCTATATACAAATTTTATAATAGTTTTATTTGTAATAGCCAAAAATGGGACCAATCCAGATGTCTTTCAATGGGTGAATGGTTAAACAAACCGTGGTACATCTATACTTGCAATAAAAGGATGAACTACTGGCACACACAGCTTTAGATAAATCTCCAGGGAATTACGCTGAGTGAAAACAGCCACTGTGAAAAAGTCAAGCATTTTATGATTTTATTTATACAACATTCTTGAAATAACAAAACTATAGACTTGGAGAACAGGTTAGTAATTGCCAAGAATCAGGGATGGGAGTTGGGAGGAGGTATTATGACTATGAAAGGGCAATATGAGGGATCACTGTGGGGATAGAAATAGTCTTCACACCTTGATGCATCAGTGAGATATCCTGGTTGTGACAATGTAGTACAGGTTATAAGATGTTAACATTAGGCGAAATGGAGAGTAAAGGATACATAGGATCTCTCTATATTATTTCTTAACATATGTTAATCTATAATTGTCTCAAAATAAAAAATCTAATTAAAAAAAACTTGTATCTGGGTAACTTGACTGTTCTCTTTTTATATGTTATCTGTGTTTTTGCTTACAGTGTTTTGTAAGTTCCTTCAAAAATATTAGCTTATTTGTACATTTAAGAGATATTAAAAATATCTTATCATTTGACATAGTAATTCCAAGCTCAGAAATATATCCTAAGAAAAAGTCCAAAATGCAAAGATATTCATTGTAACATTATTTATTAGCACAAAAGCCTGAAATAACTTTATATCCATCATCTAATGAGGGATTAAATAAAATACCACATCCAAATGATGGAATATTCTACAACCATTAACAATGTTAACAACAAGAACAAAAAACCATCAATGATATGTTAAGATGAAAATGGTTAATATAATGTTAAGGAACAAAACAAAAATGGAATATTATATGTTCACTATGATTTCAATAATCTACAGTAATATGGATAGAATAAGGAAAATACTCCAAATGTAACCACAATACTCCCTAGGTGATAGAATTATGGGTGAGTTTTACTCTCCTCTCCTGTATTCTGTTCGGTTTTCCACAACGAACTTACCACTGTTACGGTCTTGGATTAGCTGTTATCCTTTCTAAACCTTGGTATCCTCACTTATAAAATGGAGACAATAATAGTACCTTCCATATATTTGGTATTATATCTAGAGTGCTTAGCGAAGTATCAAATACACAATAAGTGACAGATGTTACTTTTTTGGCAAGCATATGTGTGTAATACTTAAAATGTACTAGGCACTTTTCTAAGATCTTTCCAAAAATTAACTCATTTCGTCCTCATAACAAGTCTCTGAGGTATGTACTATTATTATTGAAGGCGAAAACTGAGGCACAGAGAAATTAAGTAATTTGCTCAAAATCACACAGTTAATAGATAGCAAATCCAGAATCTGAACCCAGATAGTCTGACTCTAAAGTCTGTGCTATTAATCATTACACTATCTTGCTTTTGTTGGTTATTATACTTATAGAGTAGAAGTAAAACTATGAGCCAGATCTAAAATAATGGAAAAGGCAGAATTTTTCTAGAGATATATGGTTAGCGACAATCAGCATGGGGAAAAAATGGTAAAGCAGATACTTTGCTCTACCAGAGTGTTTATAGAATTTGGAGTCATATAGTTTAAACTGTATGTCAGTTCCCCAATTCTAACCTTATATGGCCTTGTATAAATTACTTAATCTCTGTGGCACAAATTACATATCTGTGAAATAAGATGTAAAAATATATCTACATTTCAGACTTATTGAGAGGATTACTGAAGATAATACATTAAAGTAACTCTATGTAGTACACACTCAACAAATGCTTGCTTCCTTTCCCTTTGTTAACATCTAAAACACTGTTTTCAAATAGGGCAGAACACATTCAGATAATCACATCAAAATGTATGCTTCATGATAAATGGACCATCTCCTGATTATCACCAGCAAAATAAAATTGATGCATGGTATCTAAGTGGCTTAATGGACCATCTCTACTACCTAACCCAGAGTTCCCAGAAAATGCAGAACTTATAGGGTGTGTAGTTATAGCATCTCTTGGAGCTTGAATACCCAGCAAAAAGAGCAAGTGCGTGATTCTTGGTAACACTGTTTACTTGATAAATATAGCAGACACTGTAAAACATCCACTGGCAGGGACATAGGACTTAACATCAAAAGCAAATATATACCATCTGCTCTTTATGAAGCTTTATGAGCCAATAAAAATGGGAACAATAGATCACTGTATCAATATACAATCCCAATATAACAATAAGGCTCAAGAGACGCTGGGATAAAACATCTGGAGCAGAAGAAAGGGAGAATGATAGAGTATAACTAAACTATATGTAGTAGATCCAAACTAGTAGTGTGGTATTATTTACAGCTGGGGACAGATTGTCAGGGAACCTTAACTAAAGTTTTGTGATCCATGAGTTTCCTAGTCATGGGGGGGAAAAGCCTTCCCCACACAAGGCGTGCAGCTGATGAAGAATGGATTATCTGCCATAATACAAAATGTGTTTTACATCGATCATTTTAACAATAATGAAATTTCACTGCCACGAGAATTAGCAAAATCCTGTATCTTGAAGTCATGTATGCCAAATCTGTGAAAGTTGCAATGGGAAGAACATAGCCTTTGGAGATGGATGGGGACTGGCCTACTGACTCCCCTCCTTACCATCAAGGTGACTTTGAGTGAGACTTAATTAAACCCCTGTAATTCTCAATTTGATTCAGCTATAAAATTTAAAAAATTACTTAACCATGGAACATTGTTATAAAGATATGGATTAGGTATGAAAAGGGCACATATCAGGTATCCACTAAATCATAGCTGTTATTATTATTATTATTATTATATTATTATTATTCAACTAAAAGGAATTGAAACTCTTTAAACACCAATAAACAATGTTTCCTGTGACAAGATTTCAAAAAATATCACAAAGATCACCATCTTCAAAAACAAAAATAGAATTAAAATGGAGTACTAAAGATATTCAAATAACCCAGAAGAAGCAGGAAAGGAGCAACAAAGGAACAAAAGACATGGAGAACTAACAAAAACAAATCATAAAATGGCTGACCTATATCCAAACATATCAATAATTATATTAATTTTAAATGGTCTAAACATACCAATTAAAAGACAAAGATTGTTAGAAGAAAAAACAAAACCACCTGGCTATATACTGTATATAATAATCTCACTTCAAACACAGTAATATAAGTAGGTTAAAAGTCAAAGGATAAAAGTTATACCATGTGAACACTAATTAAAAAAAAAGTGGTAAAGTAGCCACATTAATATCATACAAAGTAACTTCAAAGAAAATTATCAGGGAGGGACATTATATAGTGATAAAAAGGGTCAGTTCACCAAGAAGACATACATTTCTTAATGTATGTGCAATTACCAATACAACCTCAAAATACTAAAAGCAGAAACTGACAAAGTTGAAAGAAGAAATAGAAAAAAAACCCACAATTATGTTTGGAGACTTCAACACTTCTCTCTAGGTAATAGATAAAATTAATAGAAAATCAGTAAAAATACAGAGTACTGAGCATCACAAGTAAATCTAATAATATTTAGAGAACAATGACAGTAAATTACACTTTTTTTTTCATGTGCACATTGAATATTTACCATTTATTTGGGAATAAACTTTAACAAACTTAGAAGAATTGAAATCATGCATGTAAATTCTCTGATCATTAAAGGATTAAACTAGAAATCAGTAATAGAAAGATAATGGGAGGGGTGCATGGGTGGCTCAGTCATTAAGCGGATGCCTTCGGCTCAGGGTGTGATCCCAGGATCCTGGGATCGAGCCCCACATCAGACTCCTCTACTGGGAGCCTGCTTCTTCCTCTCCCATTCCCCCTGCTTGTGTTCCCTCTCTCGCTGGCTGTCTCTCTCTCTCTCCGTCAAATAAATAAATAAAATCTTCCAAAAAAAATTTTTTTAAAAAGAAAGATAATGGGAAAATCTCCAAACACTTGCAAATTAAACACACCTGTAAATAATCAATCATGGTTCAAAGAGGAAGTCTCAAGGAAATATTTTTTAAAAATCTAAACTGAATAAAAGTGAAAATAAAACATAACAAAATCTGTAGGATGTCTCTAAAGCAGTGCTACAAGGAAATTTATAGCATTAAAAGCTTATATTAGGAGTAAAGAAAGGTTTCAAATGATAATTTGAGGTCCTACCTTAAGTAACTTGAAAAGAATAGCAAATGAAACCAATAGCAGGCCAAAGGAAGAAAATAATTAAGAGCAGTAATCCATGAAATCGAAACAGAAAAAAATAGAGAAAATTAGTGAAGCAAATTGTTGATTATTTGAAAAGATAAATAAAATTGATAAACCTATAGCAAGACATGAAGAAAAAAAGCAAGAAGACACAAATTACTAAAACCAAGAATGAAAGAGGGATATCACCACAGACACACATACATCAAAAAGGATAATGAGGGACTAGTAGAAATTACGCCTACAAATTTGACAACTGAGATGGAATGGACAGATTTTCCCTAAAAATACGAATTAACAAAAATCATTCAAGATGAAATAGAAAACCTGAACAGTCCTGTAACTATTAAGAAATTGACTAATAGTTAAACACCTTCCAAAAAAAACTTTCACACTCAGAGATCTTCCCTGGTGAATTCTACCAAACATTTAAAAAAGAAACCATGCACATTCTATAAATCTCTTTCAGAAAATAGAAGAGCAGAGAACACTTCCTATCTCATTTTATGAGGCCAGGGGCTATCACCCACTACAAAATCCAGCCAATGAGAATAAAAGAATTAAAGACCAATATTCCTCATGAACATAGATGCAAAATTCCTCAGCAAAATATCCATAAATTGAACCCAACGATACATGAAAAGAATAATACAACACAACCAAGGGGGATTTATCCAGGGAATGTAAGGCTAGTTCATGTTTAAAACTCAATCATGAAATCCATTGTGTCAAAGTCCAAAAGAAGAAACACCAAATGATCATATCAATTGATACAGGAAAAGCATTTGAAAAAATTAACCATGATGATAAAAATTTTCAGCAAAGTAGGAATACAAGGGAACTTCCTCAACCTGATATAGGGATCTGCAAAAAACCTACAGCTAACATCATACTCAATGATGTAAGTTGAATGCTTAATACTGGAAACAAGGCAAGGATGTCCAGTTTCACTAGTTCTATTCAACATCAGGAAACTTAGCCAGTGCAACTGGCAAGAAAGTGGAATGTGATACATCTATACAATAGAATACACTCAGCAATAAGAAAGAATAAACCACTGACGCATGCAACAAACTGGATAATATCAAAGGCATTATGCTAAGTGAAAGAAGCCAGTGTCAAAAGATTGTGTTCTGTATAATTTCATCTATATGACATTCTCAAAAAGACAAAACTATCACGATGAAGAACGCATCAATGATTGTCAGGGGTTGGGGTGAGGGAAGGATGTGACTAAAAGGGCATAATACAACAGAATGTTTTTAGGTGGTGCAACCATCTGTACTGATTGTGGGGGTGTACATTTTACATGGGTTAAAAATCCATAGAACTATACATACAAAAAAGTCAATCTTACTGTATATTAATTTAAGAAATATTTATTTAAAGACAGAAGAATGTCAAATTGGTAGAATCATTTTGACCAAATTCCTTTGGGTTCGATAACTGTGTTACAATGACAATGCTGTGAGTGTCCAGAATCAAAATGTAGCTTTGGATACAATATAATAATGTGGACATGCACTTGACTGAGTTGCATTTACTGTCCTAGAGTAAGGAAGCAGGTCACAATCGTTACTCAGTATTTGTTTACCTTAGAGAATTTTACAGCAAGAGTCTAATTTATCATAAGTAGGATTGGCTGTCTAGAGACATTTACAAGGCTACTCCTTAATGGTATGACTTGCCAAATCAAATCAGATTTTATGATCAATATTCTTCATAATAAAGAGACTGAATCCAGGTTAGCCAAAAGAGTCGGTCTCCCTCAATCTACTAAATTTTATTTGCTATATCTCTTTCTCCAAGAACTGCCGTTTATTAATAGACATCTATAATACAAATGGTCAGAAACTCCCTGTCCAGATATCAACTACAGCTCACTGTCTCCATTAGTACTTTTACTATGCCAGAATTTAACTGGACTTGAGAGCTTGTTTGCCAACTTCTTCTAAATATAGTGCTTTCAAGCTTTACACAAAATGTGATGCTTGGGCACTTAATACTTTGCTTTTTCTTGCTTGGAAATCAGTGACAGGTGTGGGGGAAAAATCTTTGAGCAGAGTAAAGCAAACTGGTGTTCAAAAGGCTCTACAATAGTATCATTTCCAGAGATACTCACTCATTTATTCGATCATTCATTCACTCAACAAAATGTTGAAATAATGATGACTTAGACTATGTAGTAACAATGCAAATGGGAAGAAGTAGACAGATTTTAAATCTATTTTGGATGTAGAGTCAAGATTTGCTGATTAACCTGGGGAGAGTTGAAGGAAAGAGGAAAATCAAGCATAACTCCTATACTTTTGTCTTGAGCAACAGAGAGTGTGGTGGTTCCATTTACCAAGAAGGTTAGTACTAGAGGACTATTAGGTTAGTGGGACAGAGAAACTCCTCCACTTTGAACACATTAAGTTTAAGAAGTCAGACATTCTAATGTGGAAAAAATGGCAGATAACTGGATGTGTAAGGAGCACAGGGCATAGGTCTCAGTCAGACCTAACCAGGGAATACATTAAAACCTGGAAAAAAGGTTTTAAAAAAAAAAAGGACTGAACTCCAAGGTGTGCCAACATTTGGAAATTAAGTAGGGGAGAAGTAACCAGCAGAAGAGGCTGAGAAAGAAAGGCCAGGGATATTGGAGGAAAACCAGGAGAGTCCAGTGCTTTGGAAGCCAAGAGTTGAAAGTGTTGGTAGATGGAGAGGATGGTCAACCAACTAACAACCAGAGTGGCTGATGCTGCTCAAAGGCTAAATCAGATGAGGGCAGAGAACAGCCCTCTGGATTGGCAACATGGAAGACACTGACACTCTTTAAGATCAGTTCTAGTGAAAGGAAACCAGTTTTAATGGAGTGCTGGCACACAAACTTGTCTAGAGTTCAAGTACAGATAAGAAAGAGAGACAGTGAGTATAGGTAATGCATTCCAAAAGTTCAACTATTCAATGGAGCAGATAAGTGGGGTCAAAGGAAAGTTTTTCAACAGGGGAGGTCTTAGAGAATATTTATATGCTGATGGAAACTGTCAGCCAAGAAGGTGAAGCTGGTGATACAGAAGAGAGTGGAGGCAAAGGAGGGAGCAGAGCTGTGGAGAAAGAGGCAGGTGAGCATTGATAGGAGGGAAGGCGGAGATGAGTACACATGCCTAGTTAATCCTTGCAAGGCAATAGTTAGGATATTTTACCTATAACCTGGCTCCTCAAATTAAAGACTGTGTGTAAGACCCAGCCCGGAGAGGCTCTGCTCTTTCCAACTCATGCCATTGTGCTGCTGGCCCAACAAGCCCAGCATGCCTCCCTCCAAAGGGAATTAATTGGGTGAGGAAGGAAGCCACATTCAAGAAAATCTGTCCCACTAACTACTCTGTCTCACTCAATGGATCAGTAAACTAGTCAGCTAACTGATTCTATGTGAATAACGGAATGCTACCTGGGATTTTTTTCTCTCCACCTCAAACTGTCTATGGAAACTTCAAGGAGACCATAGTTTAGCCTGTAACATACCCTACCAATGAAATCTAACAGCAACACAGAAAAACTTACGAGTGAGAATGTACTATTTCAAATATGTCGGTGGTATATCTTGGGCTGGCTTGGCTGTGAGGTATGCCAAGACCACTATGGTAGACAAACTTGAAACTAGGACACAAGTTTCCCCACACAGGATAACTAGGAAAAAGGGCTACAGCTTCCCAGGCACCCAGTGCCTTTAGATTATTAAAGATTATCCCTTCAGTTAGCAGATTAAATCCAGGCATCATCTATAGATGGAATCTCACTATGATAGAATTCCAAAGCTGACTCTCATTGGCTATGTTCAATTACAGGGCAGGACTATACCCACAGAATGAAAGTTGCAGATCCGCAGCTGAGCAGGATCATGGCAAGGGGACCTGACATAAGCCACCAAGAGCACAGTGCCAGGATCCAGGGCTACATGAACCAGTCACTTCCATGAAATCCTATGAAATCTCGGTAGTTAATACTGGCAATGAATTTAAGCTTGTTGGGCAATCTTGCTGACTCCAGAGATTTCTTTTTATCCCACCCTTCAACTATAGTTAAGCCCTGATAAGAATGTGTTTTTCCTAAGTGAATTTAGAGTTACTTTTTGCTGGAGATCTGGATGCCCTTTTCCATCAAACTGAAAATAGGCATTCTTATTTTATCATAAAAATTTACACACACACACACACACACGCACACATATGAACCACACACACAAACTAGCAATGTATTGAAAATAGGCCAAAATATATTCTAATTTAGGGTGTAGGAGTAAAAAAGAAGCTATCATGCAATCAAATCTTTTGACTCATAAATCTTATCAAATCTCTTAGAGTCATTAAGAAATTTCTGTAAACTCACAAAAATGCGTCCAGAGGCACACCAATGACAGCATGCACACAATTATAAATCACTTAGCAGAGTCGGCATCTCTCTTAACACAAACACTAAACCCAGGCTTAAACACCATACCACATTAGGACAATCTTAAAAGCAGCTGGACATCTTCCACTGGCTTCAAGAGCTGAAGCTATTGCTGAATGTGTCCTCTGAGGCACCACGCAGCTCATGTTCAAGGAATTCTAAATGTTCTCAGGGACCTCAGCATGACATCAAGCTCCATCCTTAATTGAGTGAGGATAAGAATAACTCTTTCTGTTTGCAGAACCTGCTACAGATCTCACATTTTCTTTCTTGACTTTCTTAACTCTCCTAAGTGTTCTTCTCATATATTTCATTTGTGGTTGGTATATGATTCTTTCTTGGTAAATAACTTGGTAAAATGAGATCCCAAAAGCTTTTTTTCCCCTCCCTGGCAATCTCTCAATGGCTATTCTTCTGTAAGAGTCTTTGCCCATTTCTCTCTCGTACAAACTGAAGACCTACTGGGAGATACAGAAGAAGTATTTTCTCTTGGCTAAAGCTTGAACTTATCATAGAGTTTACATATGTACCCTTAAATAAAGTTTTCTCAATTTGGCAAATTACTGTATTAGGAGTAACTCATGTTCAACTTTCACCTGGACTTTTGATGCAGATGAAGGAGGGCATGATGGTGGAATAAGAACAGGGTAGAAAACTTTGAGAAACATGGTTTATCCACAGAGACACTACTTGTTTGCCCTACGAAGGCAGAAACAATGGCCGAGACCAGGAGCTGAAGATGGAGACTCACAGGTATAGCAAGGATTAAAAATTAAGGAGAAGAGTGGAAATTAGGACATGTGTGCTGCTGACCATGGTCCTGAGAAATATTTGCCTACTAAGGCCTTATTAATTCGGCTAATCCTGAGATGCTGGTGACTCTTGTTCAACTCTCTTCAGGTCTTCTGAACCAGGTAAGGAAAGAAGTGGTGGTGGGAGGGACCCGAGTGACTCTTGGGAAGGCATAGTTATTAACTGACTCCCAGGGAGGAAGAAAAGACTTTCTGGACAACATTTTCACTTAACTGTAATTACCAAGAAAGAAATCACCAACCAAACTTAAAAATCAAAATTTGAGAGCGACTAAGAAATTTGGTACCAGATAATGAAAGGCTGTACAAGGAAAGATATGAACAAATAAGAAGGATCAAAAGATGAGCAGAACATCAGCTGTATAAAATTGAAATGTCATTGTGAGTTGAACTATACCAACATTTCCCTCTCCCCTTCTATGTTATCTTCTTGGAGGATCTTATCCATTCCAATGGCTTCAATACCATCTAATGCTGATGATTCCAACTTCATATTTACCTGTGATTTCCCCTTTGAGCTCCAGAACTCAATATCCAACTGCTTATTTCCCATATCTACTTCGAAGTTTCATAAGATGTAAATCCCCTTATCAATGTGCCCAGAGGGAGAGAACAATTGGCAGTGCATTAAAAAAATGCTTCAGTAGGATAAATACAGTATTAGACCATGTGCCAACATTCAGGGCAAAAGGGAAAGATCCTAACTGGTAGGAAATTTGGACATGAGACATGGGGGACTTATGCAGAGAAAATAGTGGGCAAGGAAACACAACCTCAAACAGAGGCATTTGCTACTAATGGTAGCTACAAATAAAAGCAGCCCTTTTCTAAACACCCTATGAGAGGAATTGTTTGCCAGGCATCTCTGTCTTCACAGCCATATCTGCAGCTATGAACAGGAACAGTGTCAAATAATGATAAATTAAGATTCTTAAATCCAGAAGCTCAAGATGAAAAGAAATACTGAAGAAAACCCACATATACTTATAAGTCCAGAAAAGCAGTGATGGTATCATCAAGGTCCAGAGCCCCAGACTTCTAAAACCAACACTTGAAGAATATCTTAGAGAAAGTAAAAGTAAATATACTTTACACTGTGTGCAGTAAACTTATGGAATTCCTGGCTCTAGAGGTAATAGAGGCCAAAAATATAAATCAAGTTGAGAATTATCTGGATCCTTTCCTTGGTGCAGACAACACAACATATTAGTAACGGACTTTTATTTTGGGCAAACACAATTAGCTTGTAAGGCTGAGCCCTAGAGAGATATACAATTTCCATCTTGGTATCACTTTCTGCCTAAAATCACCTCCAGGAAAAGCCAGGACCTCCCAAGCCTCAGATAAATGCAAATGTGAGACAAGACTGTTCACAGGTTACAGAACATGAAGCTGATAGAGATCTGAATGTCAACATCTTGAACTAAAACCAGAACTGGGATAACGTGACATTACACATGCAGTAACGGAATGGCATTTAGTGGCAAAAGACAGATCGAGCAAGTTCAGAAGAGAGAAAGGAGGTGGTGACTAGAGAAATGTCTCAAGAAACAAACAGAGAAGCCTGTGAAGGGACAAGGATTTGGCGATGGGTGAGGCACAGGCTTGTAATGCTCACGAGCCATGGTAATACCCCTTCAGAGAAAACATCTGCTGATGGACCAGTGACCTTTCTGTGTGTTTTTTGGATGTTGGAACATGAAATACAACAGACACACAGTCTAACATCCTCTAGAAATATATTCTAGCACGAAAAGAGTGGCAGGTGGCACACACTTGCGCACACATGCCCGCACACACAGACATACACACATTCTCATGAAGTTTTTATTAGTGCCAAAAACCAAGAAGGGAGGAGGAAAAGAATCCTTTGAACCAAGGACTAAACAAAGTTTTTCACAATATGCCATGCACATGAGAATTTAATGAGTCACAAATTCCAGTGGGTATTTTTTCCCTCCATTTTCCAGTTTGTTCTATTTTGCAAATATTTGTACTCAAATGATAATGTGACTTTTGTTGTACAGCCACACTGACTCCCTCATGAAGAGCTTTATTTTGAGTCAGAAGACATCTGCTAAATTGAGATTTACAAAGAACTTAATAAATACAAACATAAATAGATGAGCTCTGAATATTATATTCTGAGCATTCACTTTCTTATGTACTTGCAAATTATACACAGCATGCAAAGCATCTTAAAAGAGAGATGCATAAATCTCCTTAGAATCTCTTCCTTCTGAGCACCTTGGAGATGTTCTTTCATCCAAAGCCGCTAATTAGGGAGGTTAAACACTGCCTTCCTCATAGGCAGGCTTTGTCTCTATAGGCTATTGATGCAGAATGTGGGGAAAGACTAAGCAAGTGCATTTCAGGATTATGACAACTGATGCCTGACATCAAGGATCCATAATATATTCCAGACACACATTTCAGTCAAGTCTAGCAGTGGACAGGATACACTACAGTACAAGCCAAAATTCTTGGGAACGTCATATTCCTGGGGAGCAGGCTGTTTTATGATTTTCAGGCTCATAAGTGAATCAGAATTGGCCTCACTGCTTTGCTTTTGAAAACGTTACTTGGCACTGTCACAGTGACAAACCAATGGCCTAAAATGCAATTAGCTATTATGCATCCTTGTTAGGCAACAGCCTGCTTGCCCCTGGCATTGCATGCGAGATTCAGTTAATGTGGTATGCCTAGCTGTCAAGCAGGTCCCAGTTCAGATGAGATAAGGAACTCACTTTAAATAAGACATTTCTTTGCAGACTCCAAAAACCATTTAAAAAAACTTTTCCTGCCAAGTTAAAGAGAAGTTTTATAACATGATATAAATGTAGTGTTGAAGAGGTTCTGGACTCCCTCTGGAACTGTGTAATATTTTAATAATATTTATCATTTGTCTCCTGTGGTTAGAAAGGTAGAGAGGGTCAGAAAAGCACAATGTTAAATTGGTTTCTGCAGCCTTTGATGAAAAATTCTTTGCATTACATCATTTTAGTGGCTCTTGAATTCTGACCGAGGACATTATTTGGTTCTCTGAAACTGACGGCATCTCCTCAGGGGATAAAGCCATAATATGGAAAAAGTTGTACTCCCTGCCCTTCTCTTGCGATTTCAAGTCCTAGCAAAAGTAAAGACATCAGTTTTGCTATCTATATGCAAACGCATGACTATGATGATAATGACGAATTCCTCATCACTCAACAAGAATGATCTATTAATTCAGAGGAGCCAGGGTCTCAGACACAAATGAAGTAAGTGTCCAGTAGTCCCATTCCCCACCCTGAGTCCTACTTCTCCCAGCTGGCTTCCAGTCACCCACAGTGAAATCCTAGTAGTTTCCTGAATGTGGAACAAGAGTGTATAAATGTCTTTCCACAATAAACTGGCTTCTGAGCTAATAGGTCCTGATCATTTGCAGGGGTTTGGTTTCGTAGTGTGGAATATGCATGTTTGGGGCCTGTGGTAGATTGGTTGCTTTAATGGCCCCAATCAATGGTCTCCCTGTAGCTTTGTAGGACCAATTTCACTGTGATTATGGGCTGAACCATGTGTCTTCGTTCGGTCAGTGGGACAGTAGCAAACCTGACACTTACAGAGGCTTTACAACATATTTGAGCATTTCTATGTCCTCTTGTTTCTCTGTGATGAGAGAACATGTGCAGGCTAGCCTGAGAACATGCCTGGGCTAACCTGCCAGGGAGGCATGTGGGGCATGCGTATGTGACCACAGGGGAGATCTCAAATATCCCAAACGCGGCCGTCCCAAACCAGGCAGTCTTCGTTTGACCCACCAGCTGAACAGATGTGTGAATGAGCCCAGTTAACCGAGAGACTTATGGGAAATAATGGTCCTTGTTTTAAGTCAGTAATTTTGGGGTCTTTTGTTACAGAGTTGGCCACAGGTCAGAGGTGAAAATTTTAGGGCACCAGATGGGAATCTGAGCACTACTATCAGCCACCCTGCTTCTCTGTTCTCTCCCATGCAGCCTCTCCTTAAAATACATGTTGAACAAAAACTTTAAAAAATCCCTTTGAAAGAGCACTGAATGATTAGTCTGTCTGAAGACCCAGGTTTGGAAGGCATCACAGGTAAGAGGTCGGGAACTGGGTGACTGTGAACAAACCTAGGTGGATGGGTGCAAGGTCAAACAGAGTCCAAGATGTAGACTCATCATAAAGCTGAGTTCTCAACTGGGCTCTGGGGTTCAGGGGTAGTTCAGCAACTTTAGAGGTACAGGCTCTTCTTTTCCCCTAAGGTCAGGAACATGACAGAGATGTCCACTCTCACCACTGTTGTTCAGTAAGGTACTGGAAGTCCTGGCCTCAGCAATCAAACAAAAAGAAATAAAAGGCATCCAAATCAGCAAAGAAGTCAAAATTTCACTCTTCTCAGATGACATAATACTCTATGTAGAAAACATGAAAGACTCCACCAAAAAACTGCTAGAACTGATACAGGAATTCAGCAAAGTTACGGGATATAAAATCAATGCACAGAAGTCTTGCATTTCTATACACTAACAATGAAGCCACAGAAAGAGAAATCAAGGAATTGATCCCATTTACGATTGTACCAAAAACCGTAAGATACCCAGGAGTAAACCTAACCAAAGAGGTGAAAGATCTGTACTCTGAAAACAACAGAACACTTATGAAAGAAACAGAGGAAGACGCAAAGAAATGGGAAAATATTCCATGCTCACAAATTAGAAGAACAAATATTGTTAAAATGTCTATAGTACCCAAAGCTATCTACACATTCAGTGCAATCCCTATCAAAATCACATCAGTATTTTTCACAGAGCTAGAACAAACAATTCTAAAATTTGTATGGAACCAGAAAAGACCCCAAATAGCCAAAGTGATGTTGAAAAAGAAAAATCAAAGCTGGAGGCATCACAATTGCAGACTTCAAGCTCTATTACAAAGCTGTAATCATCAAGACAGTATGGTACTGGCCAAAAACAGAAACATAGATCAACAGAACAGAACGGAACAGAACAGAGAACCTAGAAATGGACCCTCAACTCTATGGTCAATGAATCTTCGACAAAGCAGGAAAGAATATCCAATGGAAAAAAGACAGTTTCTTCAACAAATGGTGTTGGGAAAAATGGACAGCAACAGGCAAAAGAGTGAAACTGGACCACTTTCTTAGATATACACAAAAATAAATTCAAAATGGATGAAAAACCTAAATGTGAAACAGAAATCCATCAAAACCCTACAGGAGAACACAGGCAGCAACCTCTATGACACTGGCCACAATGACTTCCTGCTAGACACGTCTCCAGAGGCAAGGGAAAAAAAGGCAAAAATGAACTATTGGGACTTCATCAAAATAGAAAGCTTTCACACAGCAAAGGAAACAATCTACAAAACTCAAAGGGAACCTAGGGAATGGGAGGAGATATCTGCAAATGACGTATCAGAGAACCAGCTAGGATCCAAAATCTATAAAGAACTTATCAAACTCAATACCCAAAAAATTTTTTAAAAAGTCAAGAAATGGGCAGAAGGCATGAATAGACATTTCTCCAAAGACGTACAGATGGCTAACAGACACATGAAAAAATGTTCAACATCACTCGGCATCAGGGAAATACAAATCAAAACCACAATGAGATACCACCTCACACTGATCAGAATGGCTAAAATTAACAATTCAGGAAACAACAGATGTTGGCAAGGATATGAAGAAGGGAAACCCTCTTACACTGTTGGTGAGAATGAAAACCGGTTCAACCACTCTGGAAAACAGTATGAAGTTCTTCAAAAAATTAAAAATATAACTACCCTATGACCCAGCAATTGTACTACTAGGTATTTATCCAAAGGATACAAAAATAGTGATCTGAAGGGGCACATGCACCCCAAAGTTGATAGCAACAATGTCCACAACAGCCAAAATATGGAAAGAGTCCAGAGGTCCATCAACAAATGAATGGATAAAGAAGATGGGGTGTGTATATACATAATGGAATATTACTCAGCAATTAAAAAGAATGAACTCTTGCCCTTTGCAACAACATGAATGGAACTAGAGGTATTATACTAAGCAAAATCAGTCAGTCAGAGAAAGACAAATACCATATGATTTCACTCATATGTGGAATTTAAGAAACAAGAACAAGAAACGAACTGATGAACATAGGGGAAGGGAAGGAAAAATAAGATAAAAACAGAGAGGGAGCAGTAGCACCGGGTCTTCTGAGATTGCTGCCTCGGATTCGTGCTTTCTTCTTTCATCCGCCTCCCCAAAGGAGTACCCTCCCCTTCACCCCACACCTTGGACGTGAACTTCCTGCCTGAGGACTATAAAGACTAAGTTGTTTGAAAATGGAAAACCAAGAACCAGCGGATCCTTCTCAAAATACCAAACAGT
This sequence comes from Ursus arctos, assembly GCF_023065955.2. NCBI lineage: Eukaryota > Metazoa > Chordata > Mammalia > Carnivora > Ursidae > Ursus > Ursus arctos. The sequence continues at coordinate 43,322,614 of NW_026622930.1, read as the reverse complement.
CTATTATTTCAGAGGAGTTAATTTCAGAAGGAAAATGGGTCAAGCTTGAAAAAACAACATACATGGACCCTACTGGTAAAATAAGAACTTGGGAAACCGTGAAACGTACAACCAGGAAAGGACAGTCGGCAGATGGTGTGGCGGTCATCCCCGTGCTGCAGCGGACTCTTCATTACGAGTGCATCGTTCTGGTGAAGCAGTTCCAACCCCGATGGGAGGCTGCTGCCTAGAATTCCCCGCAGGTCTCATCGATGATAATGAGAGCCCAGAAGCAGCCGCTCTTCGGGAGCTTGAGGAAGAAACTGGCTATAAAGGTGACGTTGCAGAGTGTTCTCCAGCTGTATGTATGGATCCAGGTTTGACAAACTGTACCACACACATCGTGACGGTAACTATTAACGGAGATGATGCTGAGAACGTGAGACCTAAGCCAAAGCCAGGAGACGGAGAATTTGTCGAAGTAATTTCCTTACCAAAGAATGACCTGCTGAAGAGACTTGATGCTCTGGTAGCTGAGGAACATCTGACCGTGGACGCCAGGGTCTATTCCTACGCTCTGGCACTGAAACATGCAAACACGAAGCCATTTGAAGTGCCTTTCCTGAAGTTTTAAGGCCAAAGGACAGTAGCCGTGTTTTTATAAATAAGACCACCAGGCCTCCTTCACTAAGACTTTGTATTCAGTTTAGCTTACTGTAGATTTGAAATTAGCTTTTCCATTAAATAAAAGCAACACAGAATAAAAAAAAAAAAAAAAAAAAAAAAAAAAAAAACCAGAGAGGGAGACAAGCCATAAGAGATTCCTAACTTTAGGAACAAACTGAGGGTTGCTGGAGGGTGGGGGGATGGGCATTAAGGAGGGCACTCGATGTAATGAGTACTGGGTGTCGTCTGCAACTGATGAATCACTAAATTCTACCCCTGAAACTAATAATACACTATATGTTAACTAACTTAAATTTAAATAAAAAGTAATTTTTTAAAAAAGGTACAAGCTCTTCTCATTACCATCTTCCTTGAAAGAAACTTTAAAGAATCTCAGAGGGAATCTCAAAGATCAGGAATGTACCCTCCTTCTGATACTTGATAAATACGAGTTGTCACCTCGCCTGGTTTGTTTTAAGCTGAACAAACGACTGTGTTTGGGAACGGTGTTAAGTGACTGACAACCACTGGGGATATTTAGACAGGTCCAGGAATTTAAAAAGGCCTCAACGAGTTTCCTGCCTAGAACCCTCTCACTTGGTTCTGCTGGCAAAGAACACAAAGCAGGCCTTAGATTTCTGTAAGACATCTAATCCATATAAGGCCGGAATCTGAAGCTATCATAAACTAGGCTTAATGAAGCAGGATTTCACAAAATCTGAGGTCAAACGTAAATGTATTAAGTGCCTGGTTTTGTGCCCTCTGGTGGACACTATGGTTTTACAAAATAAGAAGGTTGCATCATTTACCTTCACAATTCTTGTAATTTGTAATCTGCTAAAGGTAAGATGAACATACTGGAAATACTAGCACACTAATAAGGACCGTATAATTGTGGTAATCATTTATATGTTCAAAACTATCCAGATTCTCCTCCTTACACACGCTCCAAGGGAAGACTGCTCTTCTCTGTCCCCTGAAGAGATGCAGCCATGTAACTGGTTTCAGGCAATGGGATGTGAATACATGATAGGTGTCATTTTTTTTTTTCCACGAAGGCATTTAATTAGTGGCACTCAGCTCTAACCTCCCTCCCATGTGGTATTCATCATGAAAGTGCATGTCAAGATAGGGCCTCTACCAGCCCAGATCCCACAAAAGCTCCCTGTTGACCTACAAGGGAGATTAGTATGAATGAGAAATACATTCTTATTATGAAAACCACAACATGTCGGAGGTTGCTTGTTACTCAAGAGTAACTTTGCCTATCCTCACTGATGAAGAATCAACTTCTAAAATTTTGGTACCTTATTTATAAGCATAACAAGGACACTGAGGGGAGAAATCAGCATGGAATCGTAGTCTGAAAAGATAGTTAATGCCATAAAAGGTAACAAAAGGGATAGAAAAGAGTGGGAAGACAATTAAAGCCAGAAAAAAACCCTCAAAAGCATAAAAATAAGAATGTGTTTTTGTCTGTGTTATGGGACTTAATACCATCATTGTGTACTTGGTGGGCTCCTTGAAAGGAAAGACCTCGGCTCCCCATCTTGAACCTCCCAGGTCCTGGCAACAATGGGCTCTCAAGTAATGTTTGTTGAATGAATTAGCTAAGTGTATTGAGGTCAAAGAAGTGATGAAGCCAAGTCAATCAAAAAGGTAAAAGAAAATTAATTTGGGGGCGCCTGAGTGGCTCAGTCGTTAAGCGTCTGCCTTCAGCTCAGGGCGTGATCCCGGCATTATGGGATCGAGCCCCACGTCAGGCTCTTCTGCTGGATGCCTGCTTCTTCCTCTCCCACTCCCCCTGCTTGTGTTCCCTCTCTCGCTGGCTGTCTCTCTCTCTGTCAAATAAATAAATAAAATCTTAAAAAAAAAAAAAGGAAAGAAAATTAATTTGATTGGTAAAAGCCAGCACTTTAAATATAGGGGATGATAAATGTACAACAGAAGTATCAATGTTGAGAAAGTATTTATTTTGGAAAGACCTCAGTTTCCCCATCCATAAAATGGGAACTGATAACCCCAAAGGTTTGCTCTTGTTCTCACAGGCTGGATGCTATTATGCCTTTTTGACCTAAGAGTCAGATTCCTTTCTCCATTTAAACTTTAATCACTTCAATGGTCTAACTATGTCATTGGATTTCTCATAACATTACTATTCTTTCGAAAGCTTTAAGGTTTTATACAATTCTATGCCAACATTAAGCCAGGGGTTCTTCACAGTGGAATAACATGAAGTTTTTGAAAAAAAGATTCAGCTTGTGGTAAGTTCAAACCAGGCCCAAATTACTTGTTAAGTAAGGTATAAACATGCACGTTAGATAAGGTGTAAACAATCTCATTTTTGTTCCAAATTCTATTCTTAGCGAAGTTATTGGGATGGCAGAGGGGTTGGGGGAGTAAAGGATGACCGCTATGTTGGTAGTGGATACAAATAATTAACTCCATCTGTGGCAACTAAAATTTTTATAATTATGATTTATTTAATTTAAAAAACTCAAAGAAAGAAAAGAAAAAATATTTTTTTTCCAAAATTTTCCAAAGTTGTACTTTGAAAATCCCTCTCCTATCATTTTTTTTCTTAAATATATTTAGGTTTCACTACTGGTTTTTCTGGTTTATTCTATTGTGTGACCATTACCACACCTTATATCACTATTTAATATACATGGAAGGGCAGAAGTCAGGAGCATGCCACCATTTACATTTCAGTCTACCTGAGGCAGATGCCAGTGCCCTTGGAAATGCGAGTCCTTGGGCCAAGAGCAAAGTGCTTTACAAGCAAAAGAGACGCAGAGGGCTCAAGACACATGTCCACTTAACATTCCATTCCCATAAGTATTGTTCTGCTCCTGGTGGCCAGCTACGGTTTACTGTGTGAACTGTCTTTAACTAGGCCTGGGCCAGCCTTTGTCCTAGGTAATATAAGTAAGCTATTAAGCAACAATGATGGGAGACTATGCTTATCAGAAGATAATTGTACACTTAGGATGGTATTAGCAGCAAGACCCATTCAGAGGGCCTTCGACCTCCCAGGAAGGAGATTAATTCATGATAAAAATAACCACTGGGACCTTCCTTGCCTTGGAAATTTTTTCTAAATAATAATCTTTGTTACAGAGGAAGATGATAAGATAGGGAAGGGAAACAAGCCTTCTGAACAATTTCAGATGTGATACGTTCAGATTAATGGGCTCTGCCAGACTGTTCTACGGCCAGTCAATGCTCCATTAATCTATTTTTACAATAATAATGAAGATACTTAAGACAAGTATCTACTATTGCGGAAACTAAACATACATCCCCACAGCTAATCTTGGAGAGGCTTACTATGGGGATGAAGGAGGCAGAGAGTTCCCCTTGTCTAATCACACATGGTCAGTTTGAACCATTTCCTTTCGTTTGACCTTCCTTGCAGGTCCTCAGGGAAAACATGTCTTAGATTTTCCCTCTGGTTGCAAGAAGCTCGTTGACTCCTCTGTACCAACTGCACATCAGAGCGTATGCTGTTAGCCCCCCTGTGGGTATGATGTGACCATCCAGGGCTGGATGGTGCCTCTGGTATATCTGCTCCTCACTTCCAGAAAGGCTTCTCAGACATAGTAAGATGCTAGAAAAGTGACCAATACGCAAGCTCCCAAGTATTTTCTCCCACGAAGCCTAAAATTCTCTGCTATGTCATAGCTGCACGATGGCTGCCAATATGAAATATTTTACTGTATTTGTACCTATAAAACCAAGGAGTTCTAAGTGTCTAATGTAAGAAGGTTAGCTAGAACACCCCGGAGAAGAATTCCTCTCATTTCCCTTTATTTTGACACCAACAGAGGGGCTCCTATGATGTGACGATTCGTCGTTAGTTTTCCACAATTACCTCTAAATGTCTCTTGGGTCCATCTGCTCCTTTCTACCTTCACAAGCACCACCTTGATTCAAGCTATCAGAATTTCTCACCTGGACTATTGCGATAGTTCTAAAGCCTGCTTTTCTAACCCAGCCTCCATACTGCATTCAGAGAAATCCGGTTTTCATTTTTACTGAGGTGAAATTCACTTAACATAAAATTAACCATTTTAAAGTCTACAATACATTGGGGTTTAATTCACAGTGTTGTGTACGCACCACCTATACCAAGGTCCAAACCCTTTTCATCACCCTGAAAGGAAAGTCCATACCCATTAAGTAATTACTTCCCAACCCCTTTCCCTCCCTGACTCCTGGCAAACACCAATCTGCCTTCTATCTCTATGGATTTACCTAGTCTGGATACTTCATATAAATGGAATCATGAAATATTTGTCCTTTTGTGTCTGACTTCTTTCACTTAGCATAATGCTTTCAAGATTCATAAATGTTGTAGCATGTCAGTATTTCATTCCAGTTTATGGCTCAGTAATATTCCATTATGCGGATAGACCATAATTTGTTTATCCACTCATTTGTTGATGGACGTTTGGGTGCTTTCCACTTTGGGCTAGTGTGAATAGTGCTGCTATGAATATTCATGTACAAATTCACAGTAATCTTACACCCATATACACAGGCACACATGCACATCTGATCATGACCTCACTATTTAATAGAAGATGAAGGAAAAAATTGGGAAGCCCAAAGAGACCTGAAGCTAAAATAACCTGTCAATACTGGTGGTGGGCGGAAGTTAATCAAAGCAGGTGGGCGGCATTATGAAAATAAATCTTTCATTTCTAAACAGTCCTGTGAAGCTTGCAGAAGTCTGGCCAGCCTAGAGCTGTTGGGCCCCCACATTTCAACGGGGTGGGAGGGGAGAAACTTAGTCCTGCCTAAGCCAGGATCTTCCACCCAACGTCACCATGAGCTCCTACGTTGCAGACGTTGGGGATTTCCCTTCTCACTCTCCAGGGCTCTTACCAATCAAACAAATATAACCAACCAAAAGAATAAGGTCAAACATTGGTCTTTAATCAGATTCTGGTTTCTGCTTTCAGACCTGTCAAAATACCTATAAAATACATAGAAACCAAAAATGGAGAGAGACGTCTGCTTCGGTGAAGTTTTAGAGGCAAATTTACCCAGCCTTCTAACCGTATGCCAATGTGATGAACACTTTTATGCTAATATTAAGCCAGACCAGTTGCAGGCATTTTGTTCATTAGAAAGCATAATTTTTCAACTCTTATCAGTATGTAAATTAGATTTTGACTCTCTAGTTGCTTGCTCCAAAGGCACACTGCCCCAAAATTCAATTAACATAATTTTCATTCCAGCGTGACATTTCAGGTGGTGAGGACTAGATAGGAAGGGCCCTAGCTAAGGACTGGGCTGGGGTTCCTCCACTTGTGGCAAAACCAAAAAAACTCAGTCTTCCCAAGATAAAAGCCACCAGAAATCAAACCACAAAGACATGAACCAGAGGAAGCAAGTATTTTCTTGCTAAAAGTTCTTTAGAAATCCTTAATGCCAATCCCCTTTGACAAATCAGGAAATGGGGCTCAGTTGCAGGGGCTCAAAGAGATCCCACTTGTCAGCATCGGCTATTCGAACAGTGGGTGAAAGCCTGCAGTGAATGCCAGAGGCAGCTTCCCCGCTAGGTCCAGCAGTAAAATCAAAGAAATATATTTTCCATCTATTCTTACCTGCTTTTTTTTTTTTTTTGCACTCTTTCCTCTCCCTGGTGCCACCACTCCCTAGCTACCCAGCATCTACACGAAGGTGTCCCATCTCTATCTACTCTCTCAAACACTACCTTAGAACCCAAATTTCTCCTTTCCTTCCTTCTTCTCTCCCTGTTACTGATCGTTTACTTTGATGACCTGTTGAATGCAATGGACTTCTCTCAGGAAAAAATAAATAAAATGCAGCACACAGTTTGCATTCGATTTGAGAGTTCTCAGACTTCCTAAAACCTGATCCACCTATCCCAATTTTAGAACTCTTCTTGCTTTCTGCCTTTCTCCCACTAAGCAATCATGGGGGAAAGCAGTCAGAAAACTTAAACTTTACACTGAGAAGAACTGCCCAACCCAGGTTCCTCACAAAGCAGAGCCTGAGACAAAGCCTTAAAAGCCAGCACTTGATTGGAAAGTGTGATCCCAGGCACCATTTGGGAGAGGGGTAAAGGATGCATAATGGAGTCTGCCAACCTGAAAGGGGGGTGGGGGAACATGAACCCCTCGGATGGCACAACCTGCAAGCCTAGTAAATATCTGAGGAATCCCAACCCAAGCCCTAGGGTGAGTGTTGAGAGATGCAAGAAGTGAGCCCGAGGGGAGGCACCGCTCTCTGCACCAGCACAAGCTGGTCTGAGCTCTCCCTGAACTCGTCCCCACAGCAGTAGCCCGAATACAACACAGGTAAGGCTAAGAAGATCGGAAGCAATGCTTACTAGGTATCTGACGCAGGATCTTAGACATTGTCTAAATCACTTTCCTCATTTATCTGAAAAACTAACTCACACTCATCTCTCAGTGACTGCTAAGAATTCTGCTGGCCAGAAGCTTCCTGAAACTATCTAAATATTCAGACTTTGAACTAAATTAGTTAAATATACTAAGGCAGTGGCCTTTAAAGTGTGGTTCCCAATGGGCGGCATCAGCAGCCCCTGGGAACTTGCTACAAATGCAGATTCTTAGGATGTGCCTCAGGCCTCCTCAATTAGAAACTCTAGAGGTGGGTCCAGTAATCTGCTTTCACAAGCCCTTCAGGTGATTCTGACACAAGTTAAAATTTAAGAATCACTGTACTGAGGTATATCTATACATATTTCATGAAATAGTATGCAACCATGGACACTGTTCTTGTAGATGAATATTTAATGACAGGGAAAAGTATGCCCAGTATATACTAGGGGTCCTATAAACATTGGTTAAATGAATAATAGCTAACACATAGAATCCTTACTATCTGCCAGGCTCTATTTCAGAGCCTTACCTATATTAATTCACTAAATTCTCAGACCAAGGCTGTAAGGTAGGAGCTAATATTATTCCAATTTTATAGATGAAGAAACTTCATGAAGAGGTTAAGAGAACGTTTAAGATCATACAGCTATTAAGTAGTAGAGGTGAAATTCACACCCAGGATCCAGAGTTCCTCCTCTTAACCATTATGGATGGATGGATGGATGGATGGATGGATGGATGGATGGCTAGATGAATGAATGGGTAGGTAGATGGATGTTGATTCTCCTTGGCATCTTATTTTGTAGTTTTCTCTATAAAACCATACTACAACTGGGCATTTTGTGTCAGAGGTGTTTCACAGATACAGTAGCCCCCCACTATCCATGGGGGGATACATTCCAAGACCCTAGTGGATGTCTGAAACAGTGGATATTATTGAACCCTATATATACTACCTTTTTTCCTATACATAATACCTTTGATAGAGTTTAATATAAATTAGGCACAGTATGAGATTAACAATAACTAATAATAAAATAGAAAAATTATAATAATATACTGTAATTAAAGTCATGGGAATCCAGTCTCTCAAAATATCTTACTGTACATACTCACCCTTCTTGTGATGTTGTGAGATGATAAAATGCCTCTATGATGAGATGTAGTGAGGTGAATGTCATAGGCATTGTGATGTAGCTTTAGGCTACTACCGACCTGAAGATCTGTCAGAAGGAAGATTATCTGTTTCTGGACCACAATTGACCACAGGTAACTGAGACCACAGAAAGTAAGCCACAAACAAGGAGGGACCAATGGACATAAAACTATGCAATCACTAGTTTTATCTGCAATCACAGATGCAGCTCTTTGGAAGTCAATCATTTCCCCCATGAGGTGAATCTCATTTTCCAGATATCAATTAATAACATCTTTCCTGGCACTATAAGAATCCCTTGTCTTTAAAAGAGTAGCCTTTTATTCACAGAGAACAATGGCTTTTTTATGGCATAACCATGCCATTAGCCAAGCCTGAGGGGCAGTTTCAACCCTCATTTTAATAATGGAAGTGCATTAACGCTGTACACTAACAAGGGCAGGCTCAGTCTGTGGCCGCGTATTCTGTTTGTTATTCTCTTTCTTCCATTCTTTCTACATCATTCTTTCCTTCCTACCTGTCCTCCTTCCTTCTTTCCTACTCTCCTCCTTCCTTCCTTCCCTGTGAAGGTAATTGGTGGAAGGAAAAATGAATTTAAGTTTAGATAATGTGGTTGATTTTTTAAGAGAGAAACAGATTCTTTTTTTTTTTTTAAGATTTTATTTATTTATTTGAAAGAGAGTGAGAGAGCATGAGCGGGGTGAGGGGCAAAGGAAGAAGCAGGCTCTCCACTAAGCTGGAAGCCCGATGCGGGGCCCGATCCCACGACTCTGGGATCATGACCCAAGCCGAAGGCAGACGCTTAACCAACTGAGCCACCCGGGTGCCCCGATGTGGTTGGTTTTTATAAGGAATTTATTATACTCTATACAATGCCTTTTACTTTGGCAAACTGTTTATTTTCCCATTTGAGTCTAGTGAAAATCTCATGAAATAAAACTAAATATATCATTATTTTGCAGATTAGAAAACTGGAGTTACCATTCCATACCTTCCGCCCAAGCCAAAAAAGAAAAAAGGGGAAAAAAAGAAGAAGAAGAAGAAGAAAAGGAATTCCACTGCTCTATTCCTTTTGTCTATTAAAGAGGAGAGAAAAACTCAGCCCCAAGGTGTCGTTAAGCCCATTGGTTAGTGGTCTGTCCTTGGGCTGAGGCACCATGTAAACTTACTATAACAGTACCACTGCCCAGAGGAGATCTGTCCAACTGAGCCAGGCAGGCAGGAAGGTGAGAGGCTGGTGTCCTTCCTGCAGTGGAGTCTGTCCTTTTCCCTTCTTCCTCCACTTGGCTGCATTATCCTGCATTTATTTCTTGCTGAAAAGCCTTGCACAAATACACCAAGATGGTAACCATACAGGGGCAGAGCCAGCAGCAGACGGTAATCTGTCTTCACTGTCATCCTTGGGCAACCCCTTTCAGCTGTGAGGCCTCCAGTCACATCCTCCAGGGGACTCCCAAGGAAGGCATCCTTCAGAGTGGGGCAAGGACCCAAGGGCCAGGGAGTCGTTGCCTCCTTATACCTTCCCCCAATTTGTTTAGAGACAGGATTGTTCGCTCATTTGAGTCACTCAACAAATACTTATTCGGCACTTGCTATGTGCCAGACACTATGCTGGGTGCTTGGGATACACCAGTGAACAAAACAAAGATTTCTAAGGTGGAGGAGCTTACGTTCCAGAAGGGGAGGCACACCATAAACATGATCATTAAGCAAAGTGTGTAGTACGTTAGAGGATAAGGGACATGAAGAATGAAAGTGAAGCACAGAGTGGGACAGGAAGTGCAGTGGCAGGGGTGTGAGCATGTCACAGGGGTATGTGGGCAGTCAGAAAAGGCCTCACTGAGATGGGGAGTTATAAACACAGACTGGAGGAGGAGAGGGAATGTGAGCCATGCTGCTATCTGAGGGAAGAGTTCCAGGCAGCCAGAACAGCTTGGATCAGAACCCTGTTCCCCTAACATCTGGTACAGAGCCTCCAGCACCTCACCCAGTGGAATCTGATATGGGGAAGGGAAGTGGAACAAATGGGCGTTTTTACAGAAAATCTATTACAGAGACATTATGATCCAGGCCTCCCAGCTGTAATAATGCAAGCACTCAGTGGTAACACCTATGATTCACTGGGAAAGGTTGAACAACCAGCTCTCCAGGAAGGTCTGGGATGTGTGTCAATCTCCATGGAATACATACTTTCCTCATGGCTAATTTCAAGCTACCAAAATGAGATCACTGAACTTGGATTTGGAGCTGGCTCCAACACACGGATCCTCATCCTTTTCTAGGGAAAAACGCCAAAAAGTGACACCAAGTGTTTCAGGATTTCTCATCACCACCCCTTCCTTAATACTTCTTTATTATGAGGTGGGACCTTCTATCCTCTGCCTTCACATCCAGCACCACAGTCAAATCAAGAATGTGTCTTTTCCTCTATGCTCTGTAGGGAAATTTCTGGAGAAAAGCTAAATGGAGAAAGAAAATCCCAGGGAGATGGAGATATTAAATAAGGAGTTAAGAAGCAAATGCTGAGATGAAGGGAGAGGAAAACCTAGCCCCCAACACACAGTTCAACTAGCTGAAATATCAAGAACTTATCTAAGTTAGAAGCCTGAGAGTTCTAGCACCAGCGGGGGGAGAATGAAGGAAGAAAACAAACAAAACACACTTGAAAGCAAATGTACTTTTTACTTGAGAAAATGATATGACTCTATCCAAAATACAAATGTGAGTGCAGCTTTCCCTCCTGAGCTAGTTTTACAAGAAAAAAAAAAAAAAAAGAATTTTTCTTCTTCTTCTTCTTCTTCTTCTTCTTTTTTTTTTTTTTACAAAGGACTTGGCCTGGGGTTAGGAAAGGTAGGCCTGAGTTTAAAACTAGGTTTGCAAATTTGTTTTAATTACAGCCTTTCATAGTAACAAAGGCGACTACACTGCATGAAGCCACCTGCTTCTCTTGGTTTCTTCCGAAAAATCAACCAGAACAAAGGGTAAGATTAAAGTCCAATTAAAACAGGCAAGAAGATTTTAAGTCTGCCCCTGTCCTCACCCAAAGAAGCTCTGAGTACGAGGGACAGAAAGATACCAGGGACAGACACACAGACAGGTACACTTTGACACTTAATTCATGGGCAGGGGCCCACATTCTTCGGTTAGACTGTCTGAACCCATTCAGGGAAATAATCCTTTTCCATTTATAGCCACTTGGAATGCTGAACTGACTCTACCTTGGAAAGCCGTTGTGGGATATAGCCATTAGAAGTTATCCTTATGTCTGTCTCTGAAATTCCATTCCAATTTGGTTCGAACAGAACCAACTCTGCCCAGCCTTCTGGATGCAATATTCAAGGTATTCTTTCTGTGCACTTTACGGAAGGGAGAAACAGGAGAAACCATGCAAATGTTTTAGAGGCTTTCTTCCAAAGGGATGCTGCTTTTCCTTATTTCCTGTATAAAATATTTTTTACCTACCTACCTCATTGAGTTCCTGTGAAGACCAGGATTTAAATAAAAGTTAAAGCACTTTGAACTTTGGGGCAAAGAAGTTTTGATAAATGCACTATTAGTTAATGTCTTAATGGACATCTGCTGTTTGACTTCCTGGAACCTTTAGTACCCTTCACTAAACTCTAAATATGATTCAGTGTCAGCATCTGTCATTGCACAGACCATGCCTCTCTGGCCAGTGCTCATCTAGAGATGCTTCCTGACCCAAGTAGAAACAGTCATGGCAGCCTGCCCCCTGGGCCATTAGGGAAAGAGTCTACGTTTTGAGGCTCCACATTGCAGAAAGGCCTTCACAAATAAAAGAAGTCTCAGCTGCACAGCAAGTTCTACGTGTGCAGACTTGAATTCGAGTCTGAACTCCAGATCTTTTCCTCCTCACCTCTTAGCCATCCACAGCTGCTGCCACCGTTCTGCGCAGGCTCTGAATGGCTCACACGGGTACTGCCTGACAGGAGCACCTCTACACAAGCTCCTCACAGCCTGCCCTGGGGTTTGTCTGACCAGAAGCACGGGCTCACACAGAAACAACCAGAAATGCAGGAGAAGGAATACCCATGGAGCACCACCTGACCACAGCGGAATAAGTCAACACATAGATGCTCCCTCCTTCCTTCCTCAGGCAGATAGTTCTAAATCTCTGATGGGCTTCTGAGCGAGAGCACCCAGTTACCCCTGGAAGTGCCCAGTCAGCTCTGTGATCTTGGGGAAGCTACTGGATGTCTCTAGGCCATTATTACCCTTTCAAAAATGGGGAAACTATTACCTACTTTGAAGATCTCTAAAGCCACTGACCTATCCATGGTTAGCTATTGTGACTTTCAGCTATAACCCTTTAAAATCCATTTGCCAACAACAAGCAAATATATCCTTTGATCCAAGTCTTCCTTCAGAATGCCGAACAGGTCATGCTCACTTTATATTATACTTCAAACCCTTCATGATCGTGATCACTCATACTGTTCTTCTCTTGTCTAGATAATTTCTGCCTTTGTCGTCCCTCAAAGCTCTCATTTTCCAATCTCTACATGAACATGGTAAGTAAAATTTTTCCAAATTCTTCTTCTAAGAATGTGAGACTGTATAGTGGAATAGTAGAAAAAGCTCTGGACAAAGGCCCAGGAACTGTGGGTTCCGGGCTTGACCAGCCAGTGTCAGCCTCAATGACCTTGGGCAAAAACCTCCACTTTTTGAAAATAAACAAAAAACAAAAACAAAAACAGAGGCACCTGGATGGCTCAGTCAGTTGAGCATTCAACATTTTCTTTTTTTTAAGATTTTATTTATTTATTTGACAGAGAGAGAGAGAGACAGCCAGCGAGAGAGGAAACACAAGCAGGGGGAGTGGGAGAGGAAGAAGCAGGCTCCCAGCAGAGAAGCCTGATGCGGGACTCAATCCCAGGACTCCAGGATCACGCCCTGAGCCGAAGGCAGACACTTAAAGACTGAGCCACCCAGGCGCCCCCAGCATCCAACTTTTGATTGCGGCTCAGGTCATGATCTCAGGGTCATGAGATCGAGCCCTGCATCAGGCTCTGTGCTGGACACGGAGTCTGCTTGGGATTCTCTCTCCTCCTTTTCCTCTGCCCCTCCCCCTGCTCGCATTCTCACTCTCTCACTCCAAAATAAATAAATCTTCAAAAACAAACAACGAAAGAAAGAACCTTCACTTTTGGGTTCAGTGCTCCCAAATTAAAAGGAGGTGGCCAGTGAAGTCATTTCTGAAGTCCCTTCTTGTCCTCACTTACAGTGTCTGAGCCAGATGTCACAGGTTGGTGAGGTGGTCTCAGGCCAGCCATTTAAACCTGGATGTCACCATGTGCCTCCTCATCCCCATCTTGCCCATTCATTTCTAAACCACAGGATGCCACACCAAAACGACATCGGACAACTGTCCCCATGACCACCATGAATGCATGCAAAACGGTTGGAGGAAGACAGTTCAATAACATGAAATATGTATCTCAGAACTTATGTAGAGTATGATCTTATTTTTATAAAAGGAAAAGTGGGTGGGGGAGAGATATATGCATAGAAAAATGTTTTAAGTTACATACACCGCAAAAGGATTAAAAGTGGTATTTTTACCTTATGGTTGCCTAATTTTTTAGGTTTCCTACAATTAGAGTGTATTAGTCTTTGGAATAAAATTTAAATAGGACTATGAGCTGAACCTGCTCTGGGCAGAGCCTCTGATGCTGCCTGAGCCTCCTACATTGCCAAATACCTCTCTGAGCAGCAGCTCTCTTATAACCATAAACCCTTCCCCCCAAACCCCATCATTCCTCTCACCCCCTCTGTGCTCAACAACAAACAAAATGGTGTCCCCAGGAGGCCACTGTTAAATGCCTCTGTGTGCTTTTGGAGGAAAGCAGGAGACCTGAGAGCCTTGTCTGGACCTTTCCATTGGTACATGGATTTCCTTCTCAGATTCGTTCATTCTCACCTTGGATGGCAGTAACAGGTGATTCTTTAACGGCTTGAGGACTACTTGGGGGGGGGGGGGGGAGTCATGAACCAGAAAGGGTAGGCCCTAACTGTGGGCTGCTCAGAACCAACCTGTAGGTAAAGAGATAAGGAGGAGAGAGAACAAAGGAGGTCAGGGATGGTGAGGAAGAAATGTGATCCCAAAAAATCATTAGGAGGGAAAAGTTTCCTCCAAAGGAACTTAGGAAAGACTGTGAATTCTGAAGTCAAATACAGCTGGTTGTAATCCTATCTGCTAGTTACTGCTCTCACCTGCTTTCAACCTTAGCTTCCTTAATCATAAAATGGCTATAGAAAAACCTATCTTGATAGGCTATTTTTAAGATTAAAGGAGAAAATGCCTCTTGAGGGGCCTATAATAATACCTAAATAAAGTAGGTCCTCCATAACTTCTACTATTAATAATTTGAATTTATTGTTGTAATTTATAATATTAAAAATAAGCAAGCTTGCCCTGGGCTGCATTCCAGATGGAATTTGCAAGTAACCACAAGTAGTCACAAACCACCACACACAGTATCTTTCATGCGTTTAGCCAACAAAAATTTATTGAACAATTGCTAAGAACAAGGCTCTGGGGAAATAAGTCTGCGCCCTTAAGAAGTGACCAGCAGAGAGAGTGAGGGAGACATGTACACAGAGAGGGAATCACTGGGTGATGAGGGGGTGAACGGTGTGAAGGCGGAGCTGCAGGAGCACCGCAAAGGGGATTCACTGGGAGAATCAGGAAGGCTTTACTAAGGACGCAAGGCTTGCTCTCACTGTCTGAGGAGGCTGGTTTTTTTGGGCGGGGGGGGGGGGAGCAGAAAGGGCATTTTAGTGCGCTCGGTCTGTACAGAGTTAGAGTTGTGGAAGGGTCATAGTATATGTGGGAGATGGAATGACTTCCAGTATGACTAGGGGCATTTGTATCAGGAGAGATGAGAACTTAAACAGGAGGACAGAACCAGGCTGTGATGGCCTTGCATAGCATGGTAAGGGTTTGGCAAGGCGGTGCCAGCACAGATCTTTCAGCAGATGAATAACAAGATCAGGTTTACATTTGCACTCTAACAGGAGACTGGAGGCTGGAATGAAGTAAGGAGAACTTTGAGGCAGGATGACCAGAAAGGAAGCCACTATAATAATCCAGAAAAGAGACTTGTGAGGATCCTAATAAAGAGAAGACAGTGTCAATAAGAAGGGGATTGGATTTAGAAACTATTTCAGTGATAGAATTGAAAAGATATGGAGACCAATGGGGGCAATATGGGAGAGGGATGATTCCAAATGGGGATTAGTTCCAGATTATAGCTCAAAAGACTAGATGGCTGACTTCACTGGGAAATAAGCAAGGAGGACCCAGTTGTAAAGGGAAGCTGAATCCAACTTGAGTTGGAGATGACTGCGGGACATGTAGATGAGATGTCTGGCTTAGGGCTGGAAATATGGATCAAGAACTCAAGAGAGAAGTTGGATGCAAATTTGGGAATCATTAACATGTGGATTGTAGTTGATACAATGGCAATATGTAAGATCACAAAAGGGAAAAAATTATAAATTGGAAAGGTACCAATGACTAGGGAGACCATATATCTCAGGTTGCCCAGGACAGTCCTGGCTTACACCTGTTGTCCTAGCATAATTATCCATAGCAACTTGTTTTATTTCAAAAGTGTCCCAGTTTAAACAGTAAGTTTTATAGTCCTCCTAACCAATAACCCAACTCTGGGGACCATCAAACAAGAGTAAAGGAGACAAAGAGGAATATCAAGAAGTAGAGGGAAACCAAAAAAGAGGGCTTCTCTAACCATATAGGGAATAGGCCCCTAATTAAATGTGTAAATTTCATGCTATCAAATAAAAAACAACAAATTTTTTATTGGAACTAAATCATTTAAATTAACATCCCCTATTGAAAAATAAATGTAAGAAACAAGCCATGAAAATTCCCAAATAAAAACAAAAAGAACAAGAACTTTACCATGTTTTAAATTGATTATAAAGCAACAATAAAAGAGTTTGATGAATGAACTGACAGAAACATCAATGAAACAGAATAAAGGGTACAGAACCAAACACATATGGGAGTTTAATACATGATAGAAGTGACTTTCTCATAGAAGAAGCTAAGATATATTAACCATTAAATGATGGTGGGACAGTTGGCCAACCATCTGGGAGAAAACAGACTAGATTTTTATACTTTATTCCCATTCCAAATGGATAACACATTAAACATTTTTAAAATAAACCACAAATATACCAGAAGAAAGCATGAATGCTTTTTTAAAAAAATCATCTTGAAGCTGATGATTGGGTTGAAATGGCCTTTAAAACACCAAACACATAAAGAAAAAATTGATATATTTATCTCAATAAAAATTAGCATTTTCTGATGGACAAAAGAACATGAATAAAGGCAAAAGTCAAATAGCAACATGGAATATTTGCAACATATATGAGAGACCAAACTTGACTTCTTATGAATCAGTGAGTAAAAGACCAACAACCCCATTTTCTAAGTGAATGAAAGATATGAAAAGAAAAATAAAAATTTCTGCTATGCAAAAGATGCTTAACCTCATTCATAATTTTAATTACTTCTACCTCATGTTGGTAAAAAATTAATAATAGTTATTGAGATATAATTCACATACCATAAACTCCCTCCATTTAAAATGTTTAATTCAGTGGTTTTTAGTGTGTTCATGGAGTTATGAAACCATCATAGCATACCTTTCTGAGCCTCAGTAATTCTAGGGGTGATTATGGTCCAGTCCTCATGAAGCTGTTACAAGAGGTGATTAGGAATATGCTTGTAGAGGGCTCGGCACAGTGCCTGGCCAACAGGAAGCCCTTGAGACGGCAGGAGCAGTTATTATTACTACCTAGGGTCACACAGTGAATCAAGGGTGAAGCTTATGGTAGCATGAGACCCACCTCCCCAGAAGGGCTTGTCTTCCTACCTCTGCCATATAGATACTTCTGGGCAGTCACTTAAGGAAGTACAGGTGGAAGAGAAGCAATGACTGTAATTGTTTATAAAGCTCTGAGATCACTAATAATTGAGTCAGCCACAACTCCTCCCATCAGCTAAGCCAGTGATTCTCAAGTTAAGACTGAACACCATTTGGTACACTTTTCTGATTATTATCCTACATGTACATTTTCATAAATACTCAACGATATTTCTAAATCAGTATTAAAATAAAAATATGGGAGGGCATCTTCGTGGCTTAGTTGGTTAAGCATCTGACTCTTGATTTTGGCTCAGGTCATGAGATCGAGCCCTGTGTCAGACTCTGTGCTCAGTGGGGAATCTGCTCTCCTTCCCCCACCCAGCTCTCTCTCTCTCTCTTTCTCTCTCTCTAAAAATTAAGAAATCTTTAAGATATATATTTTTAAAATAAATATTTTGGTAAAGACAACAAGATTCAATTAGACATTGCTTTTCAAAATAGGATACTAAACAGGATACAGCAATTTTTAAAGTAGGTAGCTGGTAACCATTTAATCAACTCATGAACACCGAGAGTATAAAAGGATTTTAGAACTGGAAGATTCCATTGAAAGAATGTTGGTATGCCAAGTCTCCTTTCCTACTAAGGGTTGGGATAGACACCACTTGCCCCTCACCTCAGAAAATTCAGTTTGTATGCCCTGTAGCAGAGGGGCACGGTGGACTCGCACATCTCACTCGGTACACAAATCTTACAGTCAGCCATCTCATTCAGGGAATGGATCTGTTGAGGAAACTTTCCTACACAACTACAGAGGACGTTCACATCAGGCTCCTTTATTAATCAGGCTAGTCCTTCATTCATAAATGAAAGGAATCTCCAAAAACTAGAACTTTTTAGGGAAGTCAGCCATATGAAACAGAAGGACCAAAAAAAACTAATCAAACCACAATCAACAAAACTAAAGGCAGCCTTCAGAATGCGAGAAGATATTTGCACATGGCATATCTGATAAACAGTTAGTACCCAAAATCTATAAAGAACTTACCAAACTGAATACCCAAGAAACAAATAATCCAGTAAAGAAATGGACAGAAGACAGGAATAGACATTTCTCCAAAGAATGCATCCAGACGGCTAAGAGACATGTGAAAAGATGCTCAACATCACTCATCATCAGGGAAATACAAATCACAACCACGATGAGATGCCACCTCATACCAGTCAGAATGGCTACAATTAACAACACAGGAAACAACAGATGTTGGTGAGGATGTGCGGAAAGGGAAACCCCCTTACACTGTTGGTGGGAATGCAAACTGGTGAGTCTGGAAAACAGTGTAGAGGTTCCTCAAAAAGTTAAAAATAGAACTACCCTATAACCCGGCAATTGCACTATTATGTATTTACCCAAAGAATACCAAAATGCTGATTCAAAGAGGCACATGCATACTGTATGGTGACTAACATAATATAATAAAAAATCATTAAAAAAAAAAAAGAGGCACATGCATCCTGAAGTTGATAGCGGCATTATCAACAATAGCCAAACTGTAGCGAGAGCCCAAATGTCCACTGACTGATGACGGATAAAGAAGACGTGGTATATACATACACTGGAATATTACTCAGCCATTAAAAAGAATGAAATCTTGCCATCTGCAATGACATGGATGGAGCTAGAGTGTATTATGCTAAGTGAAATAAGTCAGAGAAAGACAAATACCATATGATTTCACTCATACGTGGAATTTAAAAAGCGAAACAGATGAACATGGTGGGGGTGGGGAAGAGAGAGAGGAAAACCATAAAACAGACTCTTAGCTATAAAGGACAAACTGAGGGTTGATGGAGGGGAGGTGAAGGGCGATGGGTTAAATGGGTGATGGGCATTAAGGAGGGAACTTGTTGGGATGAGCACTGGGTGTTATATGTAAGTGATGAATCACTAAATTGTACTCCTGAAACCAATATTACACTATATGTTAATTAACTAGAATTTAAATAAAAACTTGAAACAAACAAACAAAAGCTAGAACTTTTTGGGAAAGTCAGCCATATGAAACGGAGGGACCAAAATAAAGTAAAAGAACACTTCAGGAAACACAAAACTCAAGAAATAGAAAAAAACTTAAGAGAAAAATTCTATATTGGTATCCTAAGATTCAAGAGGATATTGCATTCATAAAATAAGAACACTGTTATGAAAAGGCAATATCAGAAAAAAGAGAGTACGTTGGAAACTTAATATTATTGGCAATATAAAATTATTTAACGGGGGTGAAATAGTAACATAGACACAGCCAAGGTTGAAATGGTAATGTATAATATATAACACAAAGCAAAGAAAATTCCCCAGAACTTCAGCCAAAAGACAAAGTTTGAGGAGAAATTTGTAAAGACAGAAAGGACCAATCCAGGAGGTACAATACCTGCTTAGTAAGAGTTCAAAAGAGAGAGAACAGAAATTGGCATAAGGGAATAAGAAGACAACCAAAGAGAAGAATTTCCTGAGCTGAAGACTCAGGTCTTTAGATTAGAGAATCCACAGAGTCTCAAGAGGGTAAACTGGGGAAAAAGTTGACATCCAGGCACACTCTGATAAAATTTCAGAATTCCAAAGATAAAGAGAAAATTCTAAACCTTTGCAGAAAGGAAAAAACAGGTCACCTGCGAAGGAGTAATAGTTAGGAGAGCGTCAAACTTCTCCTGTGGACCACAAGCGATCTGAAGGCAACGAAGCCAAGTCTCCCACACCCTAAAGACAGGCTTCTGAACCAACATGTGCCAGTTATCGATTTACTGCTCGTGGCTCCAAATTCTCCTCTTTTGCTTACTCTGTAGAAATGGAGCTGGGCCCTTTATTCTTCCTGGCCAGCCGTCACTCTGGGTGTTACATGCCGGCAGATGACGCTGAAGAGCCTGCCCCGGGTTTTGCGTCCCGGTCGGAGCACTCTCCCTGGGCAGCTGCTGCCGCACAGGCAGCTTCTCTACAACTAACTCCCGCAGTGCAAAGCCGGCAGCAGCACCCAGCGGCCAGAAGTACCCCGGAGTCATCCCTGGAGCCATTCTGTAGTGCAGCGTCCCTGGGGAGAGAGACCCTTCGACAGACACGTGAACAGTTTCCCTAGCACCTTACAGGGCAGATTTCTAGCAAGTTCCAGAGGGCGGATTTCCAACTGGCATGCACCACAGCAACATCTCTGCTATTCAATGAGCCATGGCTGGGCTTGCTCCAAAAAGATCTGGATTTCAGCTCTGGGCTCAGGGTGGCTCTTCCCGGGCACTCTGTTTCAGCTGTGGGGTAGAACTGTTATTTACGTCTGCTTGTCCTATATTCTCTAGAGAGTTCTCCTTACTTCTTACTAGATAATTCCTCATTGCTCCAATCCTCTAGTAGAGTTAATAATTCTTTATACTATTTTCCTGTTTAAATTGCCGTGTGGCTTCTATCTCCTGATCGGACCCAGAGTGATGCACTAGCCTGGGGTCCTGATGAGCGTCAGTTGTGTATGAGGGTGAAAGAAAGACATTTTCAGAAATCCAGCAATACGGAAGATTATTCTGTATATTATCTGATAATGGCCTTCAGCAAAACAACAAAAAAATTTAAGGAAGAATGATAAATGATTTCTGGGAGGGAAAGGAACTACTACAAGAACCCAATGAACAGAAAATTAAGGATGACAACTTTGCAAGTGACTTCGAAAGCAACTGATCCAAATTAAAACAAGAGGTCGAGGGTTCCGTGAAGGTCTTCAAGAACAAGATGGTTTCGTTCATGATTAAGAACTTGGGAGGCGCTGGGGCACCTGGGTGGCTCAGCTGGTTAAGCATCTGACTCTCAATTTTGGCCCAGGTCATGATCTCAGGGTCATGAGATAGGTCCCCATGCGGGGCTCTGTGCTCCATGGGAAGTCTGCTTCGGATTCTCTCTCTCCCTCTCCCCCTTCCCCTTCCCCCTGCACACACATGCTCACTCGCTCTCTCTCTAAAATAAATAAATCTTTAAAAAAAAAAAAAAGATCCTGGAGGCTCTTAAGGACATGTTTTCCAGTTAACGAGTGAAAAGAAAAATAATTAGCAACTCCAGGGGAGGAAAAACAAACAAAGCCTGAAAAATTATTTCAGATATAAGGCAAACTAAAATGTGAAAAAAAAAAAAAACCTGAGTAATTATCACAAGGTAAAAACGATAATCCATTTGAGTTGAAACATTGTCCTGATTATGGCACAGGATGGATATCCTCTAAAGTTTCATTCATGCTACTTGGTTCTACTGGGAATAAGAGTTACATAATTATGATATTATAAATGTTGTTCACTGCATTTCAACTTTTAGAATCTACCTACAGACAAAGCAGAAAGCTTGATTGCAGTTATGAAACAGAATATACGTGCAACTAACAAACGTAAATCTTGACAATGTGAAAGGAATATAATGACCGGCCAAAGCTAGGAGGGAGCCAAGGGTGATGGAAGTGGAGGAAATGCTATGTGTGGATGTTGTTCTATTTGTCTCATTTTACACAGTAGGGAATTAATACATACTGCCTAAAGTTAATGACTCAAGAAATAAATGTATATGTGTATATATAAAAACGTGTGTATTATTTAAATGATGGTGGTCATCAAAATGATTCAAAAGGGGAGATGTACCAACTGTGGTATTTCTTCCACCTACCCACTTCTCCTACTCATGAGTAGAGAAACCATATAATTTATCATCCAAATAAGACACTTAGGAGAGTGAAAATGGGAGCTAAAAATAATTAACAATCATTAATCCATCAACAAGCATAAACCAGGACTGTCTGGGCAAACCAAAACACATGGTCATTCTACTCATAACTTTGTAGAACTTCTTCCATGAGGCTAGTTCAGGGTACAAAAAGGGAAATTACTTTTAAAGCTCACCAAGTTCTTTATTATCTGGCTGGCAAACACAACCAGGATAGATGGGAGTAAAATCTGGGAAGACAAATACAGTGAAATTTAAACGGGTATTCCAACTGCTGTAATGTGCACCTTCTCTAACCCCATGTGTAGGCAAGGGGGGTTGCGTTTGAATTCACCTGCTTTTCCAATCAGTGTAAGAAATCTTCCCTTCTTCAAGCACAAAAGCAGAAATAACCTCTCTCTGGTGTGCCTGATTATTATGATTCTGTGATGTCATTAAAATTTGGGGGCTAGTTACAGATCCATACAGAACAAACCAAAATAATACTTTCAGCAAAAAGAGTAGTAGTTGCTACATTTTCAGTGATTTTCTACGTCGGGATGCTTCCAGTTTGCATGAATCACAAAGTTGAATGAACAAAATAAAATAACAAGTATATCTAGATTTAGAAGGGATAATCCAATATGTGGGTGAGTGGGAGGTTTATCAGCACCCTTCCTGACCTATGGACTGCTGGAAAACCTGCTCTTTTTCAGTTTTCTGGATGCAGTAACTGTGCCTACAAAACACATTCTCAAATTGCACTCTGAGCTGGACTCAAGGCTGGCTCTAACCAGCTGTGGCCAGTGGAGCAGAGAGCTATGCCAGGGAAGACCGCCTGCTAAGGAGCCAGGCCCTTTTCACCCCTTAGGGCCACAAGGAGATCTGTGGTCCATCAGTCTGAATAGAAACCCTTTAGTCCTTAATAAACTCCTCTTGGTCTCACAGGGACTCTAGTGAGGTACATGGGAAAGCAACAGAGAAGCATAGAATATCCTTTTTGTTTGTTTGTTCGTTCATTTGCTTGTTTGGGGGTGGGGGGTAGACATTTTTCCATATTTGGAAGACTCATGTCAAAGAAGTAATCAGATATTTTCTGGATGATTCCTTATTGCTAGCAAACTTAACATCTGTGGGTTTTTAAGAATACATTCCTTTTTCTACTACCTCTTCTTAATTCGCTTTTTTGAATGATAGCACCAAAGATTCTTGGCTCCCTAGGGAGCTGTTTGGTTGTTGGTGCTTGAAGAATCCCATCTATGGAGGATAACAAGGATAAGTGGCTATTAAACCCCAATCATTCATCCAAGAAGATGTCTTCCCACATGCTAAATACTGTATGCACCCTCTAATATTTCAGCAGTGCTTGCAGAAAAGAATGCTGTCTCCTTCACCAAGGAGGCCATGACTCCCTGGAAAGTCAAGGCAGTTAGTTGACATTTAACCTAGGCCCCCAATTGATAAAAACAAACAAAGGCATGCTTCCAGAGCAATCCTCTCCTAACTAACAATCTAAGGGATACAGTATGGATAATTTAAAACAGTATTATATGTGTAGCGCGATTATATGGTCAACTAGTCTTCAACAAAGCAGGAAAGAATATCCAATGGGAAAAAGACAGTCCCTTCAACAAATGCTGTTGGGAAAACTGACAGTAACATGTGGTAGAATGAAAATGGACCACTTTCTTACACCATACACAAAAAATACATTTAAAAGGGATGAAAGACCTAAGCGTGAGATAGGAAACCATCAAAATCTTAAAGGAGAACACAGGCAGCAACCTCTTCAACCTTGGCAGTAGCAACTTCTTACTAGACACATCTCTGGAGGTAAGGGAGACAAGAGCAAAAATGAACAATCTGGATTTCATCAAGATTAAAAGCTTCTGCACAGCAAAGGAAATAATCAACAAAACTAAAAGGCAGCCTTCAGAATGGGAGAAGATATTTGTACATGACATATCTGATAAACGGCTGGTATCCAAAATCTATAAAGAACTTACCAAGCTCAACACCCAAGAAACAAATAATCCAGTTAAGAAATGGACAGAAGACATGAATAGACATTTCTCCAAAGAAGACATCCAGACGGCTAACAGACACATGAAAAGATACTTAACAACACTCATCATCAGGGAAATACAAATCAAAACCACGATGAGATCCCACCTCACACCAGTCAGAATGGCTAAAATTAACAACTCAAGAAACAACAGATGTTGGTGGGGATGTGGAGAAAGGGGAACCCTCTTAGAGTGTGAGAATGCAAACTGGTGTGGCCACTCTGGAAAACAGTGTGGAGGTTCCTCAGAAAGTTAAAAATAGAACTATCCTATGATCCAGCAATCACACTAGTAGGTGTTTACCCAAAGAATACAAAAATGCTATTCACAGAGGCATATGCACCCCAAGGTTGACAGCAGCATTATCAACAATAGCCAAACTATGGAGAGAGCACAAATGTCCACTGACTGATGAATGGATGAGGAAGACATGGTGTGTACGTATGTGTACACACACGCACACACACACACAGGAATATTACTCCCCCATCAAAAAGAATGAAATCTTGCCATCTGTAACAATGTGGATGGAGTGTATTATGCTAAGCAAAATAAATCAGTCAGAGAAAGAAATACCGTATGATTTCACTCATATGTGGAATTTAAGAAACAAAACAGATGAACGAATAGGAGAAGGGGGAAAAAAGAGAAGGAGGCAAACCATAAGACTCTTCACTATAGGGAACAAACTGCGGGTTGCTGGAGGGGAGGTAAGTAGGGGGATGGGCTAGATGGGTGATGGGTATTAAGGAGGACACTTGTTGTAATGAGCGCTGGGTATTTAATATCAATGATGAATCACTAAATTCTACTCCTGAAACCAATATTATATTATATGTTAACTCACTAGAATTTAAATAAAAACTTGACACCAAAAACAAAACAAAAAACAGTATTATATGTGTTCACAGAATATTAGTCCTCCAAGATGCTTCGATGGCCATATACATTTGGGAAATTTTGCTCACCACAACCACCTCTCAGAGATTCGTAATACAGGTCACATTATGAAATGCTCTTAGAAATCCTACTATTCAGAGGCACCTGGGTGGCATCTGCCTTCAGCTCAAGTCATGATCTCAGGGTCCTGGGATCGAGCCCCACGTCCAGCTCCCTGCTCAGCTCTCCCTCTGCCCCTCCCCCCCCTCATGCGCTCGTGCTCGCTCTCTCTCTCAGATAAATAAATAAAATCTTTTTAAAAAAATCCTACCATTCAAATAAATCTGTGGTTAAACTAGCATTTCCCAAACTTATTTTACCACTGAACCCTTGTTTTATATATCACCTATCAATTTCCCAGAAGACATCTGGGGAAGTGTTCTGAGAGAGAGAAAAAGAAGACGGAGAGAGAAGGTATACAGAAGGGAAATATGAGAAACATTTTCTTTAATGACAAAGACTCATAAAATGACACCCTTTGGGAATTAGAAACAGGTATCCTGCTAGAAGAACCAGTTTTTAAAATGTGTCCCTTTGGGCTGACACAGCTGCATACCAGGCAAGTAGCTTTGCCAACAGTGTTAGCTGGATTTCGGCCCCCAAATGCACCCCTTAAACCAAACATTGTGCAGGGTATAACCCGCACCACTGTGCATGAAGGCTCGACTTGACCTTCTACCAATCTGTGACACATTTTCTGTCCTTCCTATCACCAAAAACATGGAGACTAAGAGAGCCCGTTCCACTGAAATACATCCTAACTCCTTGTCCAGATTGCGATAGCTTTGTCAGAACATCAAGTCTTTCTTGAGCATAAAGGAAAATCCAGGCTTATGCTGGGAGCAGTGTGAACGTAACAATTTTCTGGACCCACTGCTAAAGTACCCAAGGCAGGTGAGGTTTAGTTAACAGCTCTTCATATCCCTTACACCCCAGGTACGTCCTTTGATTTTCTTGGGGCATTTGTTTTTCAAAATAACTCACACCTCTCTCTCTGCCTCTTTTGGGATAGGTATTCCATCCAAGCACCCTGGGATATTGATGACTTAACATGCCACACATCCTCACCTTCCACAGCATGGAATTCTAGCTCAGGACCTAGAAAGTGAGTTTTGCTTGGCTGTGCAATCTACACACGCCGTCAGGAGCATCTTTCTTACTGTGTGAAATGTGCTGCTTGCAGGTGGCTGCAAATCCCCTTTCTCCAGCTGCTTGCCTCCCTATGACTGTACCTCAGCAGTTCAGCAGGATTGGTCCCAAAGATCACAGGGAGGAAAGGGGTTAGAGAAGGAAAAGAAACAAGGCATATGGAATTCGTCCAGAACTACCCAGAGGCAGTTACAGTCTTAGAGCTCTCTCCCTCACTCCTGCTCTCTCACTTGCAGGATTAATGTGCCCTTCTGTTGTTATTATTATTATTTGTTTGGGGAGGTTTTCCTTTCACTGGAACATCTGGCACGACAGTTTCATACCCTGAGGTTTCCTGGAAACACTCTCTGGGAGGAGTTTGAACCTTCACCATTGAAACTGGCCCAGGCCTGAAATGTTGCAAGCTGTAATCTCAGCCCATGTCACGTTCTCTCCCTTGTTTCCTTTGCAAAACATCATTGCAATCAGTCCCGCTGTTTTTCAATAAGAGGGGCTGGCGCCAAGCCCAGAGGTGGCTGCCCAGGCCTTGTCCTGGCCAGGGAGTGGAGACAGTATCGACCTGACACAAAGCCCTCCCACCACATCTGGGTGGCTCCCAGCCTGTAGCGCCGCCAGCTTCCGTGATGAGGTCAGAGTGCAGCAAGCCAGGGAGCAGGCTGGGTGTGCCCTGGGCTCCCACCCTGGTCCGTCACATTGTGACCCAGATGGCTGGTATTACAAGCTGAAAAGGCCCTTTGGCCCCCAAATTCCCAAAGAGGAGCCACAGAGCCCCTCTGAGTTTTCAAAGACCTGATCAAATGAAGAATAGCAACGGAGAGGCTCCAGAAGGGGCCCTCCTGCCTCTCCCTCCTCTCACAGAAATCAGCTCTTCCTCTCTTTTTTGTTCCTGCCTTGACTGTCTTGTCGCCCCAGCTGTTCATCTGCAGAACTTTTCTTCCCCATCATCTTTGGAGTCTGGCTCCTTGTCCTTCAGATAGCAGCTTAAATGTCACCTCCTTCAAGAAGCCTTCCCTGATCTCCCAGGTTAAAGTGGCCACCTAGAAGCTCTACTGTATCAGCTTACTTTAATTCTCTGCATGGCGCTAATGACTGAGAGTTTGTAGAAGGGAAACGGGTGGTGCCTGTCTTGTACACCTGGTATAAGTACCTGGTACACAGTAGGTACTAAATAAACATTTGTTGGAAACATGGAGTTTGTGTACCGGCCCCAGTATTTACTGATTGTGTGACCTTGGGAAGATTACTTAACCTCTTTGTGCCTTGGTTTCTTATGTTAAAAACAGGGATAATCATAGTGCCTAATTTCTGGGATTATGAAAGGATGAGACAAGATAACCCTTGTACGTCCTTAGTAGAGTGCCTGGCGCAGAGTGGACACTCAAGAAGTGTTAGCTATTGTCATTACCGACGTGTTAGCCCATTAGCTCTATGGTCATCTCCCAATATCCACTAGCCTCCTAGCTTAGCAGGGCCCTGAGAGAATGCAGACGGGTCCAGACCACAGCGAATGGCAGCATAGCAGAGGCACTGGAGGGAAGTGTGCCAGAGCAGGAAAGGTCACAGAAGAGCACATGGAATCGGGCCGGGAAAGGAACACCTCCTATTTCCCAAATAAGAACTACTCCTTTCAGAAGGGCTCTTTCCTTCCCTTTCCTCTTCTCCTCCTGTCCCTGCCAGTTCCACAGAACTGAGCCGGGCCCTCTACTGGTTACCAAGCAGCGGGGGCCGGAGGTCAAAGTGATGTTCCATGGACAGGGCAGCCTAGCGCTCCAACCAGGGCTGGTTCACGACCTTGCCTGAGGCTAAAGGACAAGGGACAGTTCCCTCTGAGCTGCCCCACCTAAAAATAAGGTAAGCAAAAACATCTGATAAGTCACATTAATCTCAGATGTGACAAGAAGAGGAGAAAGGTCAGTCTCCTTTGGCTGTGGCCCAGTTCAGTATAGGCTCAAGCCTAGGACACCATTAACTTTCTATGCACTACAGAAACAAAGCCATTGTGCACTGGGATTTGGCATTTCCTGGGTTAATGTGGCTACACAAAAGGAATGGAGACACCAATTTGCACAAGGAAAAGGGACTGTGTACTCCTGGTCTGGACCAGAGATTATCTCTATCACACCCTCTCCCCACCATACCCCATCTCTTAGCACTGCCGTGCCTCACCCTCCCAAACCAGCCAGCTGCTTTGAATGTCCCTTCAAGACCCAGCTGATGCTCTTAGGCTGTGACCCACAGACACTACCTGGTATTTCAATGAACAGTGTGGGGTCATTCCCATGGCCTGAGACCCAGCACCTTTATTACTGCCAAGTCAAATGCTATGTTTCTGGGTCAATCCAATTTCCCCAAAGTGATTCTTACTTTGTCTGCATTGTGGTGCTGTGTCTCCCACCCTGGAGAAGATAAACCCCCAGGTGGACAAATATCTGTCTACCTGCCAACAAAGGAGAGCAGAGAAGGCTGCAGCTTCAGGAAGTCCTCCCGGCTTAGCCAGAATAACCAGTTATAGACCCCCACCCCTTCTACCTTCTAGATATTCCAGCTCAGGCAGGAAAAGACACAGAGGTCTGCCAGGTCTTATCTGGGTTTCCTCTTAAGCTTGACACCAGCATTCAGGTACAAGTGTTTATTTGGAGGTGACCAGAACTCAAGGTGACAAAGCTGGAAATTGAGACAGTGAAGGGGGGAAAGCCAGGTAAGGGGCACAAATGAGAAACTTCTGGCTGGAGATAGCTGGGGCTCTGTCCCATTGAGACCTCTTAGAGACCCACCTCAGGACTCATCACTGTGGGGTAAGGAAGCTGGAGGATTTACCCCCTAACTCCTGCCTCTTATTGGCTGAGGGCTGCTCCTGGGCTGTTAATTCCCCAGCACTGTGCCCAGAAAACACTGCCAGAGAATGTTCTCAGGCAGAGAGCCCAGGAAGCCATTGGACCCCTACAGGATCTGTCTGTGGGTCGAAGGGATCTGAGCCAGGCCGGACAAATCCTGCTACATTGGGCTTTCTAATGATCAGTAATGAGCTTCTTAAAAATAATGCCCCATGGATAGAGGCATTTTAGAACACCTATTTCGGATTTGTCTTAACTTCCTAGAAATCCTTCCAACAACCCTTAAATAGACATGGTTATATAAATCAGTCTATGATTGCTTTGAAAGAAAGATTCATGGGCAAGCAAAGCCTTCCCCACTAGTAGCCTGAATTCTGTCCTCCCTGGAATTGTAGTAAGGGCCCACAGAGTTCTGAGTAGACACTTTGCTTTGAACACTTTGGGAGGAGGTCAGATCCCACTGGTTTTCCATGGAGAGCAAGCAGGAAAAGAGATAGAGTAGCCTGTTTTGCAAAGGTTTGAAGTTCAGATTGAAATCGTAGCAGGGAGGCACACACCCTTTCCCTAAGTACAGGGTAAAGTGAGCTCAGGAACTAGTGAAATAAACTGGATCCTAATGAGAAAAAATAATCTCTCCTCCCAAGTGCCTCTCCACCCACCCATCTGGACATGCCTACTCTCACATGCCCTGGGCAGGAACGGGCTTACTTTGAACAACAGAACCATATCAGGGATCATTTTCCTGGAATTTAGCCATGGAAAAATTCACCCAACTACCATTTGATACTTTGATCCACGGAGCTCCCACCCCTTCTCAGGCACTCTGTAACCTCTATAGGGTCTTTCGATAATATCCTGCTTTAACTAAATACCACGCTGATATTTGCCAACAAAGAAGAATTTTCCACAGGCACTACTGCCTCTGTTACATTCTCAAAAGGGGCAGGTGATTCAGCATGGAAGGTTCCAAGAAAGAAGGAAAAGTCTCCTGACTCTGGGCTGCAGCCCAAGTTGAAGGTCAACCCCTTATGAAAGACATGCAAGAAGGTCAAAAATTTTTCTACATGAAGTTGCCTAGAATAAGAATGCTTACAATCAGCTCACCCTGGTAATGGTGAGAGGGTCACAGGGATGGACAATTAGGAAGTCAAGAGTCCTATGTTCTAGTTGACACTCTTCTAACTAGTTTTGTGGCCTCAGATGACTCATTTGACCTATGTAGGCCTGTAAAATAATGAGTCAGTCAGGGGTAACAAAGAGTCAGCTCCTACAACAGTGCCCCTGCACCTACGATAGAAGCTAGGCAACAAAATGCCCTCGGCCCCAGAACAGTGCCATGCATGTAACAAGCACTCCACATTTAGTGGCTGAACGAATGGATGTGGCAAACATGTCACTGCTTCTGACTTCTGCAACTGCTAATCAACTGTGAAAGTTTTTCATACTGAAAGTGGATGTATGGGACGCCTGGGTGGCTCACTCGTTAAGCGGATGCCTTCGGCTCAGGGCGTGATCCCAGGGTCCTGGGAATGAGCCCCGCATCGGGCTCCCTACTCCACTGGGAGCCTGCTTCTTCCTCTCCCACTCCCCCTGCTAGTGTTCCCTTTCTCGCTGTCTCTCTCTCTGTCAAATAAATAAAATCTTTAAAAACAAAAAAAAAAGAAAGAAAAGAAAAGGAAGCAGATGTAGAACCAGAATTTTTCTCAGCGTGACTCTCCAGACAGGCACAACCAATCTATTGGCACTCACATGTGAAACGCTATCTATTTGCCATACCTAGACAAACTAGGATTTTCCCAAGAGTCAACTTTTATAAAGGGAAATACTAAAAGGTAGACAATTTGACACTCAGAAAAGATACATATAAACATGACTGAATCTTTCAGTCTAGTCTACATAAGAATCTGGATTTCTATCCTCCTGACTAGGGCAAGAAATACATTTGATCAGTGAAGGCCCCATAAGACCAGACCACTTGGAGTTCTTCCAAGCAAATACACATTTCTATACCCTTGTGGAAGCCATTAAATTTCTAATCTCAACCATGTAGAAGAAAACCAGCTCTGAGGCATAGCCCCACCCCAGCAAGTAGACACATTTAATCAGTGCTAACTCTAGAAGTGTCCAGTGTCTGGGATCTGGTTCATATTCGGCAGGGGCGGTGGTCATACTTTCCCATAGACTTCACACAGGTGAAATATATTAGACAGGTTCCCCAGAGAAACAGAACCAATAGGAGATTAAATATAAAGAGATATTTATTGGGACGCCTGGGTGGCTCAGTCAGTTAAGTGTCTAACTCTTGATCTCAGCTAGGGTCTTGATCTCGGGGTTATGGGTTCGAGCCCTGTGTTGGGCTCCATGCCCAGTGTGGAGCCTACTTAAAAAGAGAGGAAGGGAGGGAAGGGGGAGGGAGGGGAGAGAGAGAGAGAGAGAGAGAGAGAGAGATTTATTATATGGAACTGGCTCATGTGATTATAGAGGCTGAGAAGTCCCATGATCTTCCATCTGCGAGCTGGAGACCCAGCAGAGCCAGTCATACAGTCGAAAGTAGAGAGTGTAGATTCCAGTTAGACCCTGAAGGCCTGAGAAGCAGGAGCACCAAGCAGAAAATTGATGTTCCAGCTCGGACAGGCAGTGTCGGTTCCACCTTCCTCCATCTTTCTGTTCTATGTAAGTAAGCCCTCAATGGACTGGATGAGGCCCACCCACACTGGGGAGGGCAATCCACTTTACTCAGCCTACTGATCCAGAAGCTAACGTCTGCCAGAAACACCATCACAGACACATCCAGAAATAATGTTTAACCAGATAACTGAGCATCTTGTGATCTAATCAAGTTGACACATAAAATTAACTATCACAAATATCAAGGACAACATGGAAAGAAAGAAAAAAAAAAAAGAACAAGAAGCCACAGAAACAACAGAGAGTGAGATAGGAAGAGTGGACTTCCAGTACAGAAACCTTCAACATTTTTAGCCCCCACTGCCTTAGCTCCTGGAAATACTTGGTAGCATCAATCTATGATCCCCTTTGGGAAGCCTAAAAGACTGTCTCCAGGCACAAAGATTAAAGCTCACCAAATGGCTTTTAGAACATCCTGAAAATAGCCCTGAGGGTCCGAAGTTACTGATCTTCACATTTGAATACAGAGCTGCTGACCTTCTTGGGGGGCAGCTGAAGGGTCCTGTCTGTCCTGACTGCCCACGCTAAATTAACTAGCTGCTTTCCTGCAAAATGTCAACAAATGAAGTGGATTGCTTTCCGCTACATAAGCAAGGCACTGAGGCACAGATGTTCCCTCTGGCCAAACACGCCAGTTTTCAATGTGTTCCTCTACTGTTCATCATCTCTTAAGGCATGAACCTGGAGAAATAAATCTTCTAGAAATCTCTGGGCATGAAAAGAAATAGATATGGTTTGAATCCTTAGTAAGTAGCTTTAGTTGTTGGAAGGGGTGACTTTATTTGCCCCAATAATTGCCATGAGACCTTAACTGTTACTCATGCTGGCTTCAATTAAAATCCCCAGGGCAGTGAATTAGTAAATTAGTGGATTTAACAAGGGCCTAGGGATCTAAGAAGCAGAGAATTTGCTAAGGCGGAAAGGACAGGGGGCCTTCAGTTAATGGCTCACCCAGGGCTGAAAGGCCACGCCTTCCAGAACTGTCCCACCAGGGGAACACAGACCAAATGCAATTCTTGGCTTAACAAAGTACCATGCTTTCTTGGCTAGTTTGTTTCCTCTCGAAAGGAAACATATGAGACAAAAATGCTAACATGCCCAATCTTTAAGTAAAGATACTCTTAACAAAAGGACACTCCTAGCACCATTTTGACCACAGAATCTTTCCTGTCTCTGGCAAACGCAGCTTGCTGCCCACCAAAGATTTTGCTCCCCTCCGTAGTACACAGTTGTTCTTGGGAAGTAGCGACCCAGCCAGGGCCTATTTGATGATCTAAAAATTGAAGAACTTGTCATAAAGGCAGAGGGTCTTTAATAAAGGCTCACCTAGTTCCAGAAATTGTTCCTCATGCAAAAGGGGGCCCATCAAGGAACGTAAGTGCAATAGAGGTGGTCCAAAAGCAAATATATTTTCTCTACTTCTCTGTCCTCCCATTCGCTGGCTGGCTATTGATAGCAGGGAAATGCTGGGAGCCATGCACTGACGTTAACAGAGCCTCTGTCAACCTGGATCCCTGAAAGCCTACAGAAGGTAGAGCCGCCCCACCAGTCAACCAGAAGAGAGTCCTAAGAAATGGGATGTTTATATTAAATTACTGGAGTTCGTTATAGCAGCTAGGTTGCTCGAACCAACCCACTGTCCTTGATTAGAAGAGTTTGAGCCCAGATATTACTCTCATGGCAAAACAAACCAACCCTACTCCCCACACCAATACACAGCATCCCGCAAACTCTAAACAGCCCCAGAATTCAAGGTTATTTCCATAATCACCTTAATCAATATTGCTTTGCTTCCAGGAATATATCTATAACCTGCTACCCATAGGAGATGGGTCAGTCCCTGGAGGAGTGGGGGTTTCATTGGTTTGGTTTGCATAGCTTGTGTTTGTAAGGCCGCCAACTTGCCGGACACCTTTGCCTCTCTCCTTAACATGCATCCTATAATCCTTAGACATTAGTTGTGTGACTCTGACCCTGTCAAATACGCACGCACTCAACCCCAGCGGGCTACAAGAGACCGTGTATGAGGCTTTCTGAGTGGCCTGAATGTGCTGACTCCAATACGCCCTCACATATGGTCAAAAAATTCATCTTCCAAACAGACTTAGCTTGGACTCTTAACCACCCCTACCCCTACTCTCCAGGAAGTGCCTGTGCAGATTCCTAACCCTGCCTCCAAGCTCACAGCTTTGTGCCTTCCACACGAGTCCTCAGGAGGAAGAGGGCAGGCATGACAGAGGTGTCATGCTGTGAAAATCCGTGTGAGGAACCCCTTCCTTCCTAAGCAGTCATGTCTACAAGCTGCCTGGAAGTTCTGTGGAGCCACGGTGGCATAATTACCCCGTAAGGCAGTGCTATGCTGGGGCCCACTCCCCCAACTTGGCTAAACTGATCCGGTGCATCTCTCCCCAACTCCACAGTCAGTGATATCACCCTGGTAGGTTGAAGTGAGCCCCAGAGAAAAGATTTCCACCGTGGAAATGGCCACACACCTCCAGTCAGGATGCTTTTATGTCCCGGAGAACTGGTTGTTAACATTACCAGCACGCCACTGTGTGACGGGGAAATGCTGCAGGACCACCCTGCAAACAAGAACCAGGGGAATGAGTTCTGTTTGCCTACATCTTTCCTTCTCAGAAAGCACAGGCATGGCCCCAAGCCCCAGAGCAGTGACAAGGCCTGTTGGGTATGCTCAGTGATACTGGTAGAACTTTTGTTCTGAATTTGATGAGAAAAGAGACCAGGGGACGGTGACTTTCCACAGCAAGTAATGCTCACAACAGAGCTGAACCATGGCAGACAAATGGGCTTCAAGAGGCAGAGTCGTCATTTTGGATGTGACAAAATGCATCCTACCCCAGTAATCAGATTCTAATTACTTGCTCTGCCACTCACCTGGGCACCGTGCAGGTCTTCCGAGGCAGGAGGATAAAGGAAAAGGACGGAGCTCATTGTCAGGCTGTCAAGCCCAGGGCTGGGCATTTTTCACAGGTTAATGCAGTCGACCTTCACACAGTCCTATGTCTCAGGTATTACTCTATCCACTTTTCAAAGAAGGGAAATGAGGCTTCCGGAGGTCAAAATGGTAACTCGCCTAAGGTTACACAGTGGTAAGGAGCCGGATACTAATCTGCGTGTGTCTGACTCCAAAATCCACACTATTTGTATCACACCGCACTGCTAAAAAGCCTCATTTTATTTATCTGTGGAACTGCAATAAAAGAAACAGCCACCCCTGCCTCATGAGAAATTAATGACAAATCTGTGTTTTTGTTGAGACATAATTCCCATAGCACTTTAAAAATGTACAATTTAGTGGGTTTTAGTATATTCACAAAGTTGTACAACTATAACCACTATCTAATTCCAGAACGTTTTTATCACCCCAAAAAAGAATCCCACACCCGTTAGCACTCACTCCCTGTTCCCTCCTCCCTCCAGCCCTGGCAACCACTAATCTACTTTCTGTCTCTATGGACAGGCCTATCCTGGACATTTCACATAAATGGAATCATACAATGTGTGGCCTTTTGTGTCTGGCTTCTTTCACTTAGTATAATATTGGCAGATCTTCTTTAAAGTTCATGGAGTTCAGCAGATGAGAGCCACAAAGTTGAAAGGCAAACATATGCAGTTGCTGTTTAAATACCACTAGGTAATAGAAGTGAGGCAAAAAACATGAGGTACTTGATCAATGTGTTTTTAAATTCAGTTCTACTACATGTAAGAGAGCCTCTTACAAGCCAGACACAAAACAGAGAAACATCCCTGCCCTCATAGAGCTTACATTATGGTGGGGAGAATCATACCAATAATAATAATAATAATAATAATAATAATAATAATAATAATAATATCATATTAGAATATCTTAATTAACATGTGTGAAAAAGAGCAGATTTGGGGGATTCCAGATGCTGGAGGACTCCCCTGAGTAGCCTCCAGAATACATTTGTACATCTCTCCCTCTCTCTCTCTAAAGGCCTATTTGTGACCCAGGTACTGTCCTAATGCCCTCTGGGGTTCCAGATGCCTGACAGCAGTGGTCACCCTGGATCCCCGTGTGATTGCCCATATCAGATTACTGGGGATCTTTTCTACCATGGGTAACAGACCAGCAGACAGCAACTCTCACTCATTCTGTGATACTCCATCTTCCCCCAGGCCAGCCTCCTTTCCTCTCTGAAATCCCGAGCTCAGAAGAGGAAAGAAGTTCCTCTTCCCCTCATCTCTTTTCACCAGAGCAGCAGGGAGAACGCCATCACCCCCAGCCAAGGGGAGAAGTGCCCAGCTCCAACCTCCACCCTGCTCCCACACTTCACACAACTATCAATGACCTGCAGAGTTTCTTGCCAGAAGTTTCAAGGCATAATATCTGCTTTTGAAGCTTCCTGGAGCCTGGCGAGGCTTCCCCTAGGCTCCACATGCTGCCACTTCACAAACAAATTATTGTCTGCTTCAGCTCTCCTGCCGCTACTGTTGCTGTTTCTAAAACACTAAACTTTTTTTCAATCCTACATTTATTCTTATAAATATAACTAGAAACATTTTCCTCCCAGGTAACCTCACCATCTCAAACATCAACAAGATTTATTAGGCCATAAGAATCCAC
Organism: Ursus arctos; assembly: GCF_023065955.2. Classification (NCBI taxonomy): domain Eukaryota; kingdom Metazoa; phylum Chordata; class Mammalia; order Carnivora; family Ursidae; genus Ursus; species Ursus arctos. Next base: position 43,286,501 of record NW_026622930.1, on the reverse strand, counting down.
ACCTATGAGTGTGGATGGTGCCTATAGAAATCCCAGGTGTGTTCCACCAAGAAATACACTCCTTCTTCCACCAGCAGTACACGCTGCTATATATATAATCACATTTTTCAAATAGCTTTTTCTTATTATAAAAATACTACATGAAAAAAAAAAAAACACCACATGTCCTTAGAGAGAAAATAGAAAATACAGAAAATAAAAGCAAAGTCATCCCCTATAGTGAGGAGTCTCTAAGATGGCCCCAGTGATCCTTCCTCTGAAAAGTCATGTCCTTGTGAAATCCCTTCCCTTTGCCTGTGGACTAGACCTAGTGACTCACATCTAATGAATAGAATATAGAAAAGTCATGGATATCACTTCGGAGATTAGGTATGCAAAAAAGAGTCAACACAGCAGGCCTGAGATTGTTATCCTTAGAAGGCCCTGCTTATAAGGTTGTCCCTTGGCTGGTGGCTGGGAACTTGGATTTCAAGAGTTTTCCCACCATTCCCTGATAAGAAGGGCTCACTGTACCTAAACTGTTTGTGCAAAAAATATGGCTTAAGCTGAGTACCAGTCTTCCCTCTGGGAGTCTGGAATTTTGATACATACTCTGCAGCAGAGGGTGTCTATGTGACCAGCTCCTGCTAAAATCCCTGGGCACTGAATCGTTAATGAGGGTCCCCAGTAGACATTTCACATATGTTGTTACAACTCACTGCAGGGGGATTCTGTGTGCCCTGATGACTCCACTGGTAGAGGACTCTTGGAAGCTCGTACCTGGTTTCCTCCAGACTTCACCTCATGCACCTTTTCCCTAGGTTGATTTTGCTGTGCATGCTTTCACTGTAATAAATCATAGTCCATATGCTATGACTACATAGATTACGACTACGTGCTGAGCCCTGTGAGCCCTCCTAGAGAATCATCAGACCTGGGGGTGGGTCTTGGGGACGCCTGACACATTAGGCTTTTATCCTTCTCCAGTTGAGCCTTGAGATGACCAAGGCCCTGCTATGACCTGGACCATAGCCTCGTGAGAGATGCTGAGCCAGAGAATACCCAACTAAGCAGCATCTAGATTCCTGACCCAAAGAAATGGTGAGATAATAAGTGTTTGTTGTTTTAAGCTAAGTTTTAGGGTAATTTGTTACACAGCAATAGATAACTAATTAATTCTTCACCTAAAGAACATTATTGTTAATGTTTTAGGGTACATCTCCTCGAGGGTTTTTCTACATTCATACATATATTGTAAATATATATTCTAGCAGACACTGCATTCTTTTTTTTTTTTTTTTCAGCACTACTGGTAAAAAGCAAAGGCAGAAGTACAATGTTTCCTTTTACTACTATAAGAAATGTTTACATTCAAGAACGACAGCTGTTATTTCTTTTTGAGCCAAACTGTCCCTTTATTTTGGGAAGTATGGGGAACAGGGGGAAGGGTGTCTTTAATGGCCTTTTGGTCATGCAATTTATAAGAGCCCATTCTGAAATGGGGAGGCTTCAGACACTAAGTTAAATCACTAAGCATAATAATGTAAATGTTATTATCCTCAGTGTGGGTGGAATTAATTTATACAAATTATGTTTCCTTTTAGGAAAACAGTTTTCCCCTCTCCAGAGTCTTAGAGGGATTGGTGGCAAAAATTCCTGGAAGGGGACATAAGCTTAAGAGCACTCTTAAGAGAGGAGTAAAAGACGGTCCTTGCAAATGGTGACCAGGAGGAGGAAAAGAAGAAACACAATCAATAGAGGCCACGTGGATACATGGGTGAGACTGACCCAAGTGTAAGTTTCCTGGGAGCAAACATACCTAGCATCTAATTTTAAGCTTTCCCTTTTTGCTTTGCCATTCCCATCTATTATGTCTAAGCACTCGGGAAGACTGTCCTGAGCATCACAGCTTAGTCTTACCTGTGTCTGGGGCATTACAGAAAACCGACTGTTGTCCGTGATCCTGCAAAGCTTCATGAGGAGGGAGATAACCCAAAGAAGCTGGCTTCGAGAGAGCGACAGGTGACCTGCAAAGGAACAAAATGCCAGAGAAGGTGATGAGAGAAAGAGCAGGGGCATCTTCTAGAAGAAAGAACCTCTCACAGTCAAGCTGAATGGGGGCTTGAGCCACAGGATATGAATATTAAAGGCAAATATAGCCTCTTGAGGCTAGACGAAGCTAGAAAATCAAAGTTACACACATTTTTTATAACAAATTGTAATCAAACCGAACATACTGTTGATAGCTTGCTTTAATTCACTTAGCAATATGTCGTATCTTAAAAATTCATCTACAATTCAATTTGTACTGGCCTCTAAGTATTTTATCATATGGGAAAACCATGCTTTATTTTACCAATTTCCCCTTATTGGATATGCAGGTCATTTCTAAATTTTTATCACTATTATAAACAATGCTGCAATGAACATATCTGTATTAAATCTTTGTCCAAAACTGTAATGATATCTTTAGAATACATTGCTAAGAATGGAATGGTTAGATCAAAGGATACGCACATTTTATGAGGTTTTGATCCATTTTTCCAAATTGCTTTCCAGAAACATTATACCAATCCAAATTCCTGCCAACGGGAGATGAAAGCATAATTTGCTCCACCACTTTAGCCAAAACGGAGTATTATCTTTTTATTATTTTTACATGATACACACGCTTGTTCTGACACTTGCTTGAACATAGATATGGTTGAAAATTACCTTTTTGTCCGGTTCTTATGTGCAGGCCAAGTATAAATAATGAATGTCGTTCTAGACAGCCCTTAGACAAAAAAGAAAGCCACATAACCAGTGGTTACACACGGCTCACCTCAGTAGCCATGTCTGAGATGAGCACAAACAGGTTCTAGTAACTACAAAAGCTCATTCCTTTTGCTTTTAACATTTGAAACTTACTCATACCCAGTTTTTAAAAAAAGTTTTTCTTTTGCCAAAAACAAGAAAGCTAAAAATGGATGAAGCATATATAAGTCTTAGAGAACTGAAAAAAAAGAAAAGAAAATTATTTTCTAGCTAAGTGACTACTGCTATAGAGAAACCCTGTTCACAAAACCTGGTTTTTGTAACAAAAGAAGCAGCATGGAAAACATTCCATTGTATTTCATTGTCCCATCTGAGATTGTGCCCTTTGCTCTTCAGCCATGTTCAGTCACTGTGAAAACTTACCCGCTAACAGTTCTGGGGAGAAAGAGAGGGAGGTCTCAGATAAGAAACAGTGTCAGAACTGCTGGATTTTATCATTTCCTCGTTTACTAATGATTTCCGTTCTTTGTAAAGGAAGTGCAGACCGTGCTCAAATACAAAATGTCATTAACTTGAGAACTTTTAAATAACAAAATTTATCAAACAAATATTAAGTGTCTAATTGGAATAAAGAAGGGGAGATAAGGGTGACCTAGAGTGAGGAATGACTGGCTCCGTCCTCAAGGAGCTTCCCAGCTAGCGTGGGGTCAAGACACGCACACACACACGCACACACACGCACAGGGCCAACACCACCACCTACCCTAGTAGAGAAGCTGAACAGCAGTGTGAGAAGCCACATGAGTGAGAGCAGAGGAGGGAATGACAGAGTGACTGAAAGTAAAAGCAGTCTCAGGGAGCAGAGAGGACTGGCCCCACCCTGAAGAGAAGAGCAGGGCTGCAGAAGGTGGAGGACAAACCACGAGACGAGGCACTGACAATGGAGAAGACAGCCAGAGCCAAGGAACGAAGTGTGTAAATGGATGCACGGGGCATAGAGGGATGCAGTGGAGACAAGGCTGAAAGGAAGGTTGAAGGCTACATCCTATATGATTCTGACTCTGTGACATTCTGGAAAAAGCAAAACTACGGAGACACTAAAAAGAGCAGTGGTTGCCAGGGGTTGGCAGGAGTGAGGGATGATTAAGTGGAGCACAGACGATTTTCAGGCAGTGACATGACTCTGTGCCACACCAAAATCATGGATACATGCTGTTCTACACGTGTCCCAACCCACAGAGTGCACACCACCAAGTGTGAGCTCTAAGGTAAACTACGGGCTTTGGTGATTAAGACGTGTCAGTGCAGGTTCATCAGCTGTAACCACTGGACCACTCTGGTGTGGGATGCTGGTAAGAAGGGGTGCTATGCATGTGCGGGGGCAGAGAGCAGAGAGGAAATGTGTTACATCTCAGTTTTGCTGCGAACCTAACACTGCTCTAAAAAAATTAAATCTTCCAAAAAAAGAGAGAGAGAGAGAGGCTGTAACTGAAGGTCTTGTTTGCAGTGCTAAGGAAAAGGAACCTGACTCTGCAGACCACTCTTCTCCAAACTGGATCACACACTCCATTCACTAAAAAATCTCTGAGCACCCTAATACGGGGGTATGCATTTATTTACTTATAAATTATACACCTGATCGCCTATGTTAATGCATCATACCATACACATACACGCACACGTATTTATACACATATAAAACGAAATATACAGGAAAATATGAACTAAAAAGGATGAGATTATAATATTCAAATGTCTTACGTTGTAATAGCTTCAGACTAACAGAAGCAAATGCTCAAAGCACAATGTACATTTACTTCAAAATTGCATGTAAAATTTAAATTTCAAAGAGTCTTTCATGATAACTTTGAATTTATTGAGCTACTTCTTGCCAGGCTCCTCAGTGGACTGGTAAGATAATGACCTCATTTTTTGCTATGTTCAGTTGGAGATTCCAGCGGTACATCCGCAAGGAAATGTCTAAAAGAGAAGTGATAATTTGGATCTAGAGCAGTGTACTAAGCTCAATGGTGCCCCCCAAAATTCATGTTCACCTGGAACCTCAGTATGTGACCTTATTTGGAAAGTCTTTTTTAAAAAAATTTAAATTCAATCAGCCAGCATATAGTACAGCATTAGTTTCCGATGTAGAATTCAATAATTCAGTTGCACACCCAGTGCTCATCACATCACGTGCCCTCCTTAATGCTCATCACCCAGTTACCCCTTCCCTCCACCCACCTCCCCTCCAGCAACCCTCGGTTTGTTTCCTGTATTTAGTAGGAGTCTCTCACAGTTCGTCTCTCTGATTTCTTTCCATTCCGTTTTCCCTCCCTTCCCCTATGTGGGAATACAGTCTTTGCAGATATATTTATCAAGTTAAGGTGATGTCATACGAGGTTAAAGTGGGCCCTAATCCAATGTCTGGCATCCTTACAAAAAAACCAGAAATCTGGACACGACCCATAGCAAGGTAAAGACCCTGTGAAGACTGAGCCAGAAATAGGAGTGATGCAGCTGCAAACCAAGAAGCACCAAGGATTGCCAGCATGCACCACAAGCCGGAAGAGGCAAGGAGGGATTTCTCCCCTGGAGCCTTCGGAGAAAGCAAGAACTTGCTGATATTTGATTTCAGACTTCTGGCCCCCAGAATAGTTAACCAGGAAGCTTCTGTGGTTTTAAACTGCCCAGTTTGTGGTGCTTTGTTACGAGAGCCCTTGGAAACTAGTACAAGCTGATTCCTCACTAGGGATCAATGTAAGAGCTGGAACTGTAGGAGGTATGCAGTCATCCTTCTAGAAGACTCAGAGAAGGGAGGAAAGATCTAAACAGAATGAGGGCAGAGAGAATGTGAGAAGCAAGCCGAGCAGCCAGAGGGGGACACTGGATGAGAGATCAGGAAACGGGAAGGACCTTGTGGTTCAAAGAGAATGTGTGCAGAATGGAGGGGAGATGGCGGGGTAGGCGGCAGGATGGAGGGCAGTGCCGCAAAGGAGAATTTTTTTAAGATTTTATTTATTTATTTGCGAAAGAGAGAGAGCATTAGCAGGGGGAGGGGCAGAGGAAGAGGGAGAAGCAGGGGCTGAGCAGGGAGCCAGACACGGGGATCATGACCTGAGCCAAAGCCAGACATTCAACCAGCTGAGCCACCCAAGAGAATTTTGAAGAAGGTTGGGATAGTCAGTGGAGACAGATGTCCCCAAAATACTGAACAAGATGGGAAATGAGAGAAATGTTTACAAGACAGGTGATCAATGAACATTTTTGACCCCCATAATCCAAAGAAAAGAAACTTTGAATACCAAAAGGTCACGTGACCCCACCAACATCAGTTAGAAAGTTACTAAGTCCAACATACTTCAGGTGAAAACATTAAGTTCCAAGACAGTACAGAGAAAATCAGAGAGAACATACACCCAACTATTACAACGGTGTTCACTGGAGAGACTGTCACATCCTGCCTCACGTATCCTGAAGTGTTTGCACCTTTTTTTTTTTACAATAAGCGTTTAATAATTTTAAGCAGAAAAAGAGACTAAAAAAGGAGCAGGATACAAACCAACATGTGCAGTACGTCACCTTCATAAGACAGCACACCTCTGTCGGGGTATATGGGTAGAAAGGGATCTTAAAAGATGCCAAATGCTGCAAGTGTTTGATCCAGAAATGTTTTACCTCCTTTCCTCTATATATTTTATCCTTTTCTCTATTTAATTCTCTTAAATTGAGCAAATATAATTTTCTCCAAAAATAAGGTCACTGACATAACCATGTAAGAATAAAGGCCTATTCTCTGGGTCCTCTTCCTCTCCACTTCAGTCAGCACCACCAAATGGACAAACAAGTACTGAACTGAAGTTCAACCCTGATGTTCTTAATACTTCACCTCTGTTAAAGCTCTTAATTTATTCCAAAAGGACCCACGCAAGGCAAAAATATACCCATGAAGGGGCGCTTGGGTGGCTTAGTCAGGTAAGCGTCCAACTGTTGGTTTCAGCTCAGGTCATGATCTCAGGGTTGTGCGATCAAGCCCCACATGGGGCTCCGCACTCGGCGTAGAGCCTGCTGGAGATTCCCTCTCCCTCTGCACCACTCCCCACTCAAGCTCTTTCTCTCTCGGATAAATAAATAAACCTTTTAAAATATATAAATATCCATGTAACACAAGCACATTCTGAATATTGTCACTCTAGCAAAGGTCATCCTACAATTATATGACCTCTAATTGTGCAGGGGAGGCAAAAAAATTTCCTGGCTCTTGTTCTTGCACTCACGGTTCCACTCAGCTTCTTCTCTCCCTATAGTATTTTGAAATATTTCTCTCTTACCCCCTTGGAACATAAGTTAACTTTGTACCAACAATTATATTTTCTGCAGTTTGTTTAATTTTTTCCTTACTGGCAAATCTTGCACACATACAAGCATAAATATCTCTGTTTCTTCAACCACATTCAATTCTTTTTATTACGTCCAATTTTCTTCCCAAAGAAAACTATGCTTAACTAAAGGCAGTAGCCACATCTTTATTACTTTTTCATAAGAGATTGTACAAATGTTTCTCAAAGTATTTTGCCTCCTTAAGAGGAGGCCTCACACAGCAGGTGAACAAGCTGGGAGAAGGAAGTGTTTGGAAGGAGATGATGAGCCCTCAGCTTAAGACGTGGTGCAGGATAGCGGAGCAGGGTCCCCTATAGCACCCGTTCAAGATGGAGCTTCACTTCTTCGTCATTGCTAAAATAGATTGTTAACTGCTAAAGTAGGTATATTTTCTTCTAACATGCTTTTCTGGGGGGGAAAAAATAAATCTCATACCACCTCCTATAATGTCCTGAGAAGGGAACAACATCATCTCCTGTGGTATTCTTGCCAAAATTAATAACCTGAATTTAATCATGAGGAGACAGCAGATAAAACCAAACTGGAAGACATTCTACAAAATAACTTTTTTCTTTTTTTTGCACTCTTCAAAAGCCTCAGTCGGGAAAGACAGACAGACTGAGGAACTGTTCTGTGTTCAAGGAGGCTAAGGAAATACAAACTAAATGTGCTGTGGGGTCCTGGACTGGATCCTAGACCGAAGAAAGGGCATCCGTGGCACAATTAGAGAAATCCAAATGATTTAATTTGAAATTAAATTTGAATATAATTCTACAGAATTAGTCTGTAGCAATAATAGTATTGTATCAATGTTAATGTCCTGGTTCTGATCATTTGACTACAGTTTTTAAAAGGTTAATATTTTGGGGCACCTGGGTGGCACAGCGGTTAAGCGGCTGCCTTCGGCTCAGGGCGTGATCCTGGCGTTCTGGGATCGAGCCCCACATCAGGCTCCTCCGCTATGAGCCTGCTTCTTCCTCTCCCACTCCCCCTGCTTGTGTTCCCTCTCTCGCTGGCTGTCTCTATCTCTGTCGTATAAATAAATAAAATCTTTAAAAAAAAAAAAAGATTAATATTTTGAAGACACTGAGTGAAGGGTGTAGGGAATCTTTGTATATTTTTTCAACTTCTTTTGTAAGTCTGAAATTATATCAAAATAAAGTTTAAAAAAGTGAATGATGTAAATATTTATTAAGTGAGGGGTGACTGTGTCCCTGCTCCATTCCCCTTTCCTACCTCAAGGTATCACGTCTCGTTGGCTGTCCCCGGCTCCTCAGGGCCACATTCAGGTCTCCTAAACAGGACTGCCAGGCTTGGAACCTCCTCATACCAATGCTAATCAAAAGACTCTATACCAGTCCCATCCCCCAGGGATCTGTGAGGTTAATGGGGGCTAATCTGATAAACCAGTCTGAGATGGAGTATTAGCAGTGAGGCAAGGCTCTCTGCACCCACCTTTTGAAGTAACTTTGCCTTTCAGGCAAAGGTGAGAACCTCATGGGAGCTTCATACATTTTGTACAAACAAAGAAGTGATATTTGAACAGGGAGCAGGTGGCACCCTGGTCAAACTATACAAAAGGCAATAACAATGAGAATTTTCAAGTATAGCCTGAGACAGGAATGCTCGTGCCTGGCTATGAATCAGGATCACCTGGGGAGCTTTTAAAGCTTCTATTCCTACTGCCACACTAGGCTACAAGTGAGAAGTGCCTTGAATGCGCTCAGGAAATCTTTGTTTTTACAATTCTCCTGAAGACTGTATAATCCACAGCCCAAAGAGAGACGGCTCTAATCCACGGGAACAGGATATCCTAGGGATATCCTCAGGACAGAACAGACTCAGAGAAAGGAGGTGAGAGAAATGCTGAAAGAAAGATCACAAGAAACAGATTCCACAGCATGGTTTGAGTGTCCTGTGTGAGCCAGACCTGAGACGCATCCTGTGCGGGTCTCAGTGAAGCCTCACAAAATCTTGGCAGGTGAGAGGAGGCAGCAAGTCCTGTGCCCATTTTACAGATGGCAAAAAAAGAGGATACAGCAGACGTCACCAACTTGCTTCAAGTCTCTAAGTTAAAGGATCTTTTGTTTTGTAGCTTTTGTTTTTACCTGTCCAAGTAACTCTTTTAAGAATGAATGAAGAAGAAAAGCTGTAAGGATACTTTTACTACCCTCCAAGCACTGTGGAGAACAAGATCGGGTGGGAGATGCTCCCTCCTCTTCCCAGGGACAATGCCCGACCGTCCCACAATCTCACTGGCACCAGCAACTCCAGTGGGCCTTCCGTCTTCACAACTGTCTAGGCCCATGTGGGAACCAGTCTATATATCCACATTTGCTCAACTTTAGGGCACCCAGGTTGGCCTTTCCAAGACCTCCTTCAACAATCTGAATTTTGCTGACGGCACAGGGTAAACCTGTGGGTTCTGCAGCTCAGCAAACCTCCAGCAGCTAGCTTCCCTGTCCATGGGTCCCCAGTCTTTGCACACTGAAGAAGGGAAAGCCCCCCTTCCCCGTGGTGAGATACCAGCCCCTTCCCACACACATGGCCTGAGTGCTAGGAAGACCACTCTTCCAGTCCTCCTGGCCTGGCCTGGGGAGGGGCTGGTGGGAGGGTAGAGCCTGGGGAGGGGCTAGTGGAGGGCAGTGGGTGCTGGCAGGCCCCATCCTGCAGCTTCTTGTTAAGCCCGGCATGGAGTGTCTGGCCCAAATCTTCAGGACCTGTTGCTTAGCTTCCTGAAGACTTGGGCCTTAGCCACCATTCAAGACCACAGCACAAGTCCCCACCTATAAATGAACAAATGAATGAATGAACTTTGGCATCTGACAAAACTAGGTTCAAATCCTGGCTCCTCTACTGATTACCTAAGTTGTTTAACTTTTCTAACTATAAATTGTTATTCCTTCTGTCTTGGCTTCTAGGAAACACTGAGCTAAATTTATGGACACTTCCAACCAGTCTACTAGTGTAGTGTGTGTTTCTGGGTGGCTTATTATTCCTTCCATGCATTGCCTCCATTCCACCTCTCTGCATCAAGTCTTTATCGTTTTCCTTTTGACTTGCAAGTGCTTTTGTTAACTACCTCAAATCCGTCAATATCAGCAGGGAGCAAGATAAATAACTTAACTTCTCTGAGACTGTGTCCCCTCATCTAGAAAAGATGATAATAACTCCTACTTCACAGGATGGCAGGGAGGGCAGATTGAGTCAGCCTGCATAAGGGCCCCGTGGAAGGCCTGCAGCAGGGCAGGAAGGGGCTCACCAGGTACTGGATCCCTCCCCACCAACCCTGCTCCCCACACCAAGCCTAAGATCCTCAGGAACTCAGATCACATTTCACAAAAAAACATTTCTAACTGACTACTTTTACCCAGAAGAGACCACTGGAGTATGAGCTTGCTGGACAACACTGGTCCAATCATCCCTGAAAGACAGGCATCGGTGGGAAAGGGGCAAGGGGGAGGAGAGGACAATGCTGGGACTATGGAGTTAGGGTGAGCCCCATGTGAGTATACAATTAACCAGGAAAGATCTCCCCATTTAATCACGTCACAAAAGCTGTCACAAATCTTACTTCCTCTGTTTATTGATGGGGTCCCCCGCCCCATTTGCAATAATAGTTAACCTTTTTTACCATTAGCCTATGGGCACAAGGCCCAAAATTTCTTCCACTACAGGTCACAAGACCCTGTAAACCATGTTGCCCTGGAATTCTCAGAGCTGGCCCTCGACTTCTTTCTGGAAAGTGCCCTGGTAACAATGTGGAGGGAAGTGGTGGGAAAGAATTTCTTCTGGGTTTTGCTTATAAGTAAAATTGGGGCAGTCCTGAGGGGGAGGGGTGGGCAGGAGGGAGCAGAGGAAACAGAGTGCCACCTTTGGTCCTGGGTCTGCAGTGTAGTTTGGGAGTCAGAAGACTTCCCTGAGTTCCTTTTCTCATAAAGCTGCACAAAGCTTTGAGACGGAAATTTTCCTTCCTCTCCACAGCTCTGAGCTAAGGGATATTGTCTTAAATCACGGTGGCCCAGACGTCACCCATTAGGCCCTTCCATCACACCCAACATGTCTGTAGTCATCCCAGTTTCAGGAAAAGCCTGAATAAACAGGTGGATCAAGCTTCATGGTGACAGGAAAGCTTTATAGGTTTTTCCTTAGGCTTGTTTAGGTAGGGAGTGGTAAGGTAAACTTTCTTTCATCCACAATGGAGCTAAAATCTTTCTCTTTGTGATGTCATCTTCTTACTCTTATAATGCTACAAATACAAGCTAGAGGGGGTGTCTATGACATGGGCAACGAGAGGCCCCCCCCAAAGATGTGATGCAGCTGGCAGTGGTTTTCCATATGTCATCAAGGCCCGTCTGGGCTTTGTGGTAGAAAAACATTCCTCACATTTAAAGAATTATCACTTAATCATGTCAGCATATTGAGGCTTTATAAATGTGTAGGGTCAGTTCTGGGCAATTCTAAACTGTCTCGACATGGAAAGTAAGCCGAAACACGTGTTAGTACCAAACACGTGTTAGTCCTAAACACTGGCCATCCAGGGAACAGCCTCATAGGAGCACACTCCACGTAACTGACAGAAGAGACTTCTCAGGCAGACATGGGCTATAACACCGATGGGGGTCCTGGTGACATTATAAAACTTAAGACTGGGCTCAAATGGCTTGTGGAGTCAGCAGAAGGGCCATGGAGAATTATGGCCCATCATTCAAGGCCCAGCAGGACCTCGGTTTGTGATTGCCCTTAGCCACAGGGGGCCCAACTGCTGAGGTTTTTACAAATCACATTCACCTAGGCCTTCCATTTTGCACATAATCTTTTTAGCACTTGGCATTTTTAAAACCATGAGGCAGTTTAATATTCCCATGGGCCCTGCTTTCAAGTCTGCGAAACTTAAATGCTAAAAAGAGCTAGCCATTTTGCTGGGCTTATATCCTAACCTCCAAATCCTAGTTCAGGGCCTAGAGTGTGAGAAGCTCTAAGTCCCTGGAGAAATCTAAGAGCCATGAACAAAAGCCAAGGGCAAGCTTACAGGACAGGAAAGGCCACCTGCAAGAGGGGTACTCAGCACTATGAAAGGGTGCAGAGACAAACTCATCCAGCGATGTACACGGGCTACTGATGCGAGGAAGAACATGTGGCCAGAGCTCTTAGTCCCAAGCAGGTGGCTGATGGGGTCAGAAAGTCCTTTAAGAAAGACCAGGAAGCACTTTCTGGAGCAGCTGAAGATAGAACCCCAGAGTCCAGAAACTGTGCACGCCACCTTTTCAAGACTCTTATGAATCCATGGTTGATGATTTTAGCCTATAGTTCTCTGCCTTCAAAGGGAGACACAGCCTTTACAAAAAAAAAAAAAAAGTCATAGCAATAGCCAAAAAGAGAAGTAACCAAATAAATGTCCACCAACAGATGAATGGATAAACAACCTGTAGTACGTCCATATAGTGGAATATCTGGCCGTTAAAAAGGAATGGGGTGATTGGTAGACACTACAATATGGATGAAACTTGACAAACAAATTACACTAAGTATAAGAAGCCAAACACAAAAGGCTACATATTTTATGATTCCTTTTATATGAGATGTCCAGAATAGGTAAATCCATAGACACAGAAGCCAGATTAGTGGTTGCCAGAAGCTGGGAGGTGGCGGGTAGAAGGGAGAATGAGGGGTGGCTGCTGGGTACAAGGCCAGGTTTCTGTTTGGATGATGAAAATGTTTTGAAACTCGACAGAAGTAATGGTTGTACAATATTACGAATGTGTAAATGCCACTGAACTGTTCATCTTAAAGTGGATTTCACCTTCATTTTTAACAGTCATAGTGTCACGAACGGACGCTCTCCACGCTTGTGGGGCGAACAGAGAGACGGACCATGGAAGCAGGAGCAAGTGAAGCAACTACTGACCCTTAAATGCATCAGAGGGCAGACTGCTGGGGAGAGGGCAGTTCAGGACAAGTCTTCCAGGCTCTACAGTCTAGAGGAGGGCCTGGGCATAGCCCGTGAAAATAATTTTAGCAGGTCTGCCCTCACTGGGGAAGGGCTTGAGAAAACATACTCTTGCCGAAGTCCAGACCCTTTCTTGGTGGCCCAGCCAAAGAAGAGGTGTCAGTCACCTAGGACAGTTTTGCTTAATTGGGACCTCGTTTGCATAACATCACTGAAGACAGAGAAAGACCATGAACTGGGTGGAGCAGAGCCCCATGGCTTCAGATGAAACTCAAATTCATGATGTGGAGGGCAGAGCACTGCGTGAATCAGGCCCCTCCCCTTATACGGTAGCACACAGCTCAGTAGAGCCAGCTTCCTCCAACCCAACACACGCCTTCTCTTACCGGGATAGACGTAAGCCGCATGTCAGGTGCCTCTTTCTCCCTGTCAGCCCCCCAAGCCATGAGCACCCATCTGAAAGCACCACAGAACAGCAGTGTTGACCAAAAAAATTATTACAATAACTTCAAAATAATTGTCAAAGGTGCTTTATGATCTTTATATGATACCTTTTAATGACTCCTGTTTAAAAAAAGATTTTAGGCAGAAAATGTCATGCTCATTTTCTTGGAAGTGTACTTTCCATTTAAACGAAAAGTTGGAATAGATAGACTCAGTCGCTTTAAGAGAAGAAAGTTACATAAGATTTATAGCTCTAAAAGGTATTTTAAATATTTATAAATTTTGACATATACATAGTCCCAAAATGTCTAAAATGAGTAAACTGACTTTTCTATGTGTTCTCTATGGCCAAGTCTAGGAAAAAGTGTTTAAATAATGAATATAAATGTTTGAAAAATCAATGTTATGACTCCACTAGACTAAATTTCATAAATGATTAGAGTTACTTAACGATCCTCATGAGTATGGAGTTTAGTAACTATACAGTGTTATTGCTTCTTTGATTTCTATCTGAGGGCTTTCCCAGTATTTGCCAGTTGAGTGGCTGTGGTTTTCTACAGCTACTTATAGGGAGGAAGTAGGCAGATGCAAAAATGGTTGGATTGATGATGATGATAATGACAGTGATGATTTTTTAATTTTTTATGTTCTTGGAAGTTTCTAGTTTGTGTCCCTTTTTTCTCACTTGCCTTTCTTAAATTATTATTATTATTATTCTCTAACATTGAAAGAATAAAAGCTCTCTTTAGACTGAATCAAATGTTAAACGCAAACAAGAAAATAGAGTAGCTGAGACTATCACATTCAGGTCAACCCAGCGGCTTTACCTCTCATGGCAGATACTACCGACTGCTGTAATGGGTTGAATTGTGTCCCCCAACTCCACCACCACCAAAATTCATATGCTGAAGTCCTAGACCTTAGTATATCAGAAAACAACCTTATTTGGGAATAGGGTCATCATAGATGTAATTAATTAAGATGAGGCCATATTAAAGTAGGGTGGGTCCCTAATCTGCTATGACTAGTGTCCTTATAAAAAGGGGAAGTTTGGACGAGGACAGGCACACAGGGAAGACAGCATGTGAAGATGAAAGCAGAGATCGGGATGATGCTCTTACAAGCTGAGGAACGCCTAAGATTTGCTAACGAACAACCGAAGCTATGGGAAGGGCATGGAACGGATTCTTCCTCACAGACCTCAGAAGGGACCAACCCTACCAACACCTTGATCTCAGACTTCAAGCCTCCAGAATTGCAAGGCAATAACTTTCTATTATTTAAGTCACCCAGTTTGTGATACTTTGTTATAACAACTTCAGAAACCTACTACAACTGCCTACCAGACAGTAGGCAGGACTTTCCTCTTTCTTGGCACGTTGAGTCTTGACAGCGTACACACAGCTACAGGCTCAGGAAAGGGAGCCCCTCTCTAGACCCAGGAAAGAAGCCATGATAGGTCTAAACCAAAATGGTAGCCCTCTAGGCACTGGCTAGTGACTGGTCTGAGGTGAGCAGATGACTCGGTTCTAGTCAAAGACAGGTAAGGTAAACCTTTTGGAAGCTTCTGAGAGGGATTTTTACCCTAGATGAAAGAGGGAGAGAGGGAGAAAAGAGGAGAAAGGGAAGAGAGGAGGGTATGATGGGGAAAGAGGAGGAGAAAGAGAAAAGGTGAGAGAGATGTTGGAAGAGGAGACAGACAGACAAGGGAAGGGGGAAAGAGAGAAAATACCTTTCCTTCCCCTGGGAACCCTCTTATGTGGAACAAAACCTCAGAGCTGTGATGACCATCTTGTGATCTCAACAAAAGGCCAGAAGAATTACAGAATCACCAACCCAGAGGAGTGATCTGATGAACAAACTCTGAAAGTGCAGACCACCAACACCTTTTGAAGAGTAGGTTTCCTTCTGCCACTCTTAGCCTGGCTGGCTGGCGATGTGCAGACTAAGGCAGACGACCCAATACGCCCTGACTGCACGTATTCCACAGGCTTTGAAAGGCTGTCCCATGACTTCTCCTTAGGCTGTGCGCACCGAGTGTCCTAAGGAGCAAGAGAATCGGAGCTGGGGAAACTAGAGAGAATTCGCAGCCTCTTGTCAGCGGTGGCCAGCATTTGAGATTTTAAAATGAATTCTTCAGTGGCTACATTTTTATTGTGTTGCTACTTCCACTCCTGTTCACTCTTGCACGCATTTACACTGTTCTGGAAAGCATAACTCTCATTTAATGAGACCCAACAAAGTCTGCGGGCTGCAGGACGCCTTCTTCGTTCCTACGGTAGCCAGGAGGGGTGAGGAGCGTCCCTTGCTTTTGAGTGTGGAGCTGACATTGTCCCGCTGAGTCTACTTAGGAGGCTTCTGTGCATAGTCACTTCCTCTATCACCTTATCAACCCCCTCTCAGCAGACAGCATCAGTTGTTGCTAAAAACTGCCCACTTGAAGCATCCCCGGGGTTTTGCTATTTGTTTATTTTATGACTATGTCAGACTAATGTCCAACTTTCAGGTGAATATCATCTCTGGCTTCATCCCTTGGGAAATCTAGTTTGATTCTAGTTTGTGTCCCTGGAATGCCCCTCAAGGAGTTCATAATTCACAGAGGGAAAAACATCTACAAAATATGCAGCATATGTTATAGACCCAGAGCTGTGCTAAGAAGTTTAAATTCATCATCTCATTTATACACCTGAGCCCATATGACTAACTTCATTCAAGGTCATGCAAACACACAGCAGCGGTGCCTAGAAAGGTGACCTAAACCACACTAATAAGCACAAGGCATCCTGGCCACCAGTAAATTTGTACAATCCCAAAGTAAGACAAAAATGGGTGTGATCCAATTATGCTGTTCCCAGGTAGCTCCAGAGGAACAGCAAGACCCTGACCTGCAGCACAGTGGACTCCGCAAAAAAAGGTCAGGAAGTGGAAGGCTAGGGAGTGCCACCTGGACAGACCACCTGAGCCACAGCTCGAGAGAAAGGGCGTCATCAGGAAGATCCTCTGGGGAGGCCGCGAGCACGGATGGAAATGGGGAGGAGTCTAAGCTGATCTGAAAGCTCTGCAATGCCATAGCCCCCGGGGCAGTTTGATTTCCCCGGTGTGTGAGGTCCGAAGGTAACCTGCATCCAAATCCATTAGGATACGTGTTACAAATACAGACTTTTGCACCCTTCCTCTGACCTCCGAATCATAACTTGGGGCTGGTGCCTGGAATGACTCTGTTAATAAACTGTCTTAGGTGAACCTCATGCCGGCTAAATTGACAGTCACTGCCCCCAGACAATGTTCCAAGCACCAAGCCAAAACATTTATTCATTCAACAAACACTTACTGTACACCTCCATGTGTTAGGCCCAATGCTGGGAGGTGAGCAAACTACCCTCATCACCGTGAGCAATAAGAAAGAGAATCATGAATGCATCTATTTCTGGAATATCCTATATTTCCAAGGTCACGAAAGCATCCATGAAAAACTATTCTACTAATTATGGCTTAATTGACAGACGAACTGGGAACCTCCTGGGCTCAGATTTGAACACTGAAGAGGTCTGCGTAAGTAGCTCTAGAGGGCTATTCTAAGCTTCATTAAAAGACGCCCCTGCTGCAAAGAGTTTTGTCTCTTTTTCTCTCTCCTATAAAAGTGTGAAAACAAATATCAAGGAAATGCAATTGGGAAAATTAGACTGTTTAAAAAAGTCATTTGCAGAAATGAACAAAAACAAAAGGTATTCTGTGACCGAGTCTGCCCCTGGATTCTAAAATCCCTACCCACTTGCCTTCTGATTTCTTCATCAAAAGTAATTTTGCAAGGTAAGGACAGAGTCAGCCTCACTATAAATGGTTCTGGTGTCAGCCCTGGATAACACACTCCAGCAAACAAGCAGCATTCAGGCAGGCACGAATGAATCCCATGAGGCAGCCTTCACAGTTGGGAACAAGTCTGACTGATCTAGTAAAAAGAAATATCTAACCCAAAACATATGCATTTAGATATAACTCTATAAAGCCAATGCTAATTAATCCTCCTGCTCATATAAAATGGCAAAGGAATTAACAATATTGCCAAGACTCAAAAAGTCTTTTAATTGCACTGCAATTCTTTCCAAACAGCAGGCGTCGGCACCATATGTGGCCACAACCCTGCACCAACACGGATTTGCCCTTCACGCAAAGAACTTGGCACTCGGCCTCGCAACGGTGTTTTGTTGAAGCCTGGTACACATTCCCCCCTGCCAAACTTCTCAGAAACCAGCAAGGTAAGTTCCTGTTTACCTTTGTAAAAGATCAACTACTGAACACTGAAAGTTCCCCCAAGTCCTTCCTGGGAAGTTATTTGTGTTTGTTTTTCATGCTAGGAAAGGAATTGATTTAAATTAAAATTGTGGGCTTTGGGCACCTTGCTTCCATTTGGGAAAGGTCACTAAGTACATTCTTGATTTAGAATAAAATAGGTTTTCCTTTTGATTCAAAGGCTGAAATTGAATAGCAAGGGAAAGTAGGCTTCCCTTTAAATACAAATTCTGGGATAGAATCCTGAGCCTGCTGGATGAATAGCGCTGGTGCAGTGCTCAGCCCACAGCCACTGAGGGTGAAGAGGGCTCCCAAGAAGCCCCCAGTCCCTACCTACCACCCCGACTCAGGCAAAGGGGTTGGGGATGTCACTGGGATGTGACTTCTGGGGGCATCCTGGTTCCAGCCTATCTTAACCCTGATGCTGGATTTTCCATCTTCCCCAGCTGAGAGCCTCCAGATGGTTCCCAGCTTCCAGGGACAGGATTATTCTGCTGGAGGACTAGAAGCCAAACCTTTCTGGGAGGCCCCAGATGAAAAAGCCCTGACTCATGATCACATAAGCTCTGCAAATTTCCAGGTTAACTGACAGAATAAACAGTTATTGAACACCAACTACATGTAAGGCAGTGCTGTTCTGGGGGCTCTGGGAAGCACGAATGAATCAAAGATTTTGTTCTCAGGCAGCTTAAATTGGGGGAATGAGAGAGAAGCAGAGAAAAAGGCAAGTGAAATAAATACATAGTATCACTAGGTTCGGGGTGGGAGGAGAGTGCTGATGATACCTGAGCTTTCCAAGTTAATTGGAAGTTTTGTCAACAGTATCAAGCTTCTGGACTTTTTTTCCTAGAACAAAGAACTAGTTAGGAGCCCCTCAAGGCTTTTGGACCCCATGTTCTGCAGTGATGATTCTGTTTGAAAACATACAGAGCTAAAGTTCACAAAACTGGGATATTCAGACCACCACCATGGAGTTTACCTGGGGGCACTGAGTACACTAACCCAAATCTACTGTCTTCTTCAATCCACCTCCCCTACCATTATGTCCCTGGTCTGACCCAGACCATCTTGCATGATAAATGACAAGGGAAAGGCACATTCAATCCTTGTCGTGGTCAAAGCCACCACATACAGTTGTGTTCAATTCAGTCTATGTGAACGGTGATACTGGAGCCGCACAAGACACAACCTGGCATCTGAACACACATCCCCCCCCAAATAGTCAGCTGGCTCTTAGGCCACTCTTGATTATGGTCTTCATAAACTGGGCCATGTAGAGTTGGCTAGCTCCCAGAAGCTGAGGGAATCCTTAAGCTAAGGGTAGTCAGACAAGAAAAACAGCTATAGTATCATCTCAAATGCCCAGACCTGAACTATCCTTAGGGGCAGTAGCTAAACTAGGCCTGCTGGAATTTTCTTGGACTACCTTGGGTTAAATTCTTCCAATTATTCCATTCTTCTGAGACTTCTTCCTTGAGCTTCTTAGCTAAAGTAGCTCCCTCTGTTTTTCACTAGTTTATAGCATCCTTCTTGGGTTTCCTTTATAATACCTATATCGTGACTAATATAACAAAATAAAAATTATAAAAAATAATAATAATACCTATACCAATTTCTAAATAATGCACTTGACTATTTTTTTCTGTCTCTTCCTTTCACATGTCCATCTTGTTAACTGCTGTACAACTGAGAACAGTTCCAGATGTGTGATAGGTACTCAGTGAAAATTTTTCTAATTAATAAAGGACTGACAAGAAATGACAAAGGATGTATACCATAAGGGTCTAATTTCCCTTCATTCAGACAGGGACTCAGCAGAAATAGCAAATTAAGAGGACAGTCACACAGTTTGCAGAGAGTGGTAGAGTCAGTCTTCAAATGTATATGTAATTTTATATCTAGAACTCTACTTAAGACTTCCTCCCCATCATCTAATTAGAGGATTGGACTGAATAGCTTCTCAGTTCCTTTTCAGCTCTAATATAGCATGACCTATGATGTGTATTTGATGAAACCAGTCGCTTTCCCATCTCTGATCTCTCACACAATGTTACTAACAATTACATTTCAATTAAAAAAAAATTACTGAATTCTACCCCACCACGCCCTGTCCAAAAAAACAAAACAAAACAAAACAAAAAAAACTCACAAAGTCAGAAAGATAGGATCAGCCAAAGCCCAAAAGGCAATGAACTAGCATGTAAAGGGAAAGTAGTGAACTTTTCCTGGCCTCACTTCACACAGCACCTATGCTAGGGGCCCAGATCTACCTTCTCATTGCCTGTAGTTCTGTATTTATCCAGTGCATTGGAAATGCAAAATCTTTCCTCCATTCCAACAGTTCCTAAGGATTTTGGACTCATTATTAGGTCCTGTCTTTCCCTCATCCCACAAAAATAATCCATCAATAAATCCTGTTACCTTTATTTTAAATAGATGTTCCAAACACAATCATTTCTCACTAACTCACCTCTAACATCCTATTCTAAGCCACTATCTTGCCTGAACTAATACATTCTTAAATAGTGTCCCCAGTTCCACTCTAAATACCCTTTACTCTCCACAGAGTACTTAGAGTAATTCTTTTAAAACTTAGGTCAGACCCTGTTACTTCTCTGCTCGGAGTCCTTCAAAGTAGTCAACCTGGAAGTAAAACGTGAAGTCTTCACCATGGCTTCATAAGACTATTTGTCCCAACCTCGTTCTCCCTTCCACTCTTTCTGTTCCAACCAGGCTGGTCTTATTGCCTGAAGCCTAGAATGCTCTTCTCCCAAATACTTATACAGCCTGCTCCCTTGTGTCACGTAGATCTGCTCTAATGCCACCCACTCTAAGAGGAGACCCTGGTCAGTTTATCAGAAAAGGTACTCTCTCTCCTTTCTATCCTCTTACCTGCTTCATCTTCCTTCAAAGTGCTCATCCTTTGTTTGGCTGCTGTCCAACCCCTACCATTCAGATGTAACCCCTATTTGGACAGGAATCAACGTCAAACTCTGCCTTTTCCCAGTAATAGTCAAAGCGTCAAAGGGATCCATTTTTAAAAACCAAAACATTTTTTAAAGTATTGTGTTTTCCCTCCAACAAAATAATCTCTTGAGGAATGTTAGCTGGTTGGAATAAGATAATTGTATTTTTCATATAGTACCCAGGAAAATTCTTCACTGGCGGCAGAGTTTTCTTGGAATAGAAAGCACCTCTGAAGAGTTACTTTTTTCGTGTTTTCCTTTTCGTGAGGAAAACAGAACATAGTCCTTTAGTGTGCGTACATGGTGGGGCAGGTTGGAGAGTTGTTGCCCAAGAAACAAGCTATAATATCAGAAAATTGCATCAGAACAAGTCATATCTTTTGAAACAAAACTATTGCTCCAAAACTTCTATTGCGTTTCACATCTTATTTTCTCTGAAGAATTTATGTGGGGCTGATCTTCCTGCTCTTGTTTTTGGTTTAACAGCCTCATTTTTTGTTTCTTTCAAAAGATCACATTCACTCTCCAACCTTGGGATTACTATCTGCGCTCCCACACCAGCACTCTGTCACTTGTATCTGGCTATTTTTCAAATCGCTTGAGTCCTTTTAAAACTCATTAAGGTGCAGTTCTTTTTAAAGCTGGGAACGACATGGCCATCCAACCTCATGAATCTGCTTTCCAGGTGTCCTGCATGTAAAGATGTTTGGGGATCCATGAGCAGGCTTCTGCCCACTCCCACCCCCCCCAGGAAGAGGAGTCCTGGGGCCTTTGCAGCTCCTTCTCACAGCTCAGCTTCTCCCTACGACTTTCCTAAGCTCCCTTCACAAGCTCCCTGAGGGGAAGCGGACACTGGGGGATCTAGCAGAAACTATTCTACAGTGCGTGTTAGTTTTTACATTTACTAGTAATAGTCTAGTTTTACTGGCCTGTAAGTACCCATGGGGCCACAGGTCGCCAAAGAGAGAAAACCAATCTCCCATATGGGAATCTTGACTGGATATCTGTTAAACAGTGTGGATGCTATTAAATGAGTTGCGGACTGGTACCCTAATAGGTACCCCTTACCATCTCATTCTAAGATAAACTTCTAGGACATGGCCTACTCCACCCCCTTCAAGGTTAAAACTCTAATGACTAAAACAACTTGCTCCCCTCTCAATCAAAAACCAGCATCTGGAAACATCGTCTTAGAGCTGAGGAGTTGAGTGACTTGCTCAAAGCCATCCTGTAGTTTAGGGGCTGCATCTAGATAAAAGCATTAAGGCCCTCTGTTGAAGTGTTCTTTCTTTCCTCTGAACCACATGTCCACTGACTTATTCAAATACTGCTACAGGACGCAGAGAAATTCACTCACTCGACAATGTTCAAGTACCCAGTGTGTGCCAGACTCTGTGTTAGAGCCTGGGGACACAGTGGTAAACTCGGTGGGGCCACGTGACAAATAACCTATTCAACAAGCATTTCAGATGGCAGTAAGGGCTATGAAGGAAATACAACAGGAGGATGTGATACGGAGAGAAGGAATGGGGCCGCACAACGTGGTGATCAGAGGTCTCCCTGCGGAGGAGATGTGAATGACAAGAAAGAGCCAGTCATGCAAACATCTGGGAGGCAAAGCATTCCAGGCAGAGGATCTCAAGTGCAAAATCCTCAGGCTGGAAACAACGTGCATCCAGGGAGCGTAGCACATAAAGGGAGAGGGACAGGGAATGATCAGACAGACAGAAGTCGATAATGTTGAGTCTTATAACTGAAAAACCTACATGTGTTACTCTGTCTACCTGCTCCCATATTGGAATAGCTTGTACACATTGTTGTGGTCAGAATTTATTCTGCAGTACTCATTAATTAGAATATAACAGGAGGGTACTAGAACACTGTCACCGAGTAATCACTTTCAGCAATGACAGAAATGCATTTATTTCTCTAAACCAAAGCCGTGGATCCTCCTGGCAATCTCCAAGGGCACTGGCTGCACTTGCACTGGGCCCTGTGATTAATGCAGATTTAATCAGTTCATCTGATGGGTATCAGTGCAGAGCTGTGACAGCAGCCCTGCGGACCCCGACACACGGACTGGTGCACAGCAGAACTACTGTGTGGCTGAAGCCAATCGACGACTAGTCCAGTTCATCCCAGAGGCACTGAACTGGGATGAATAAGCTGCCTTCTGACTGGCTCAAGTCACAGTGACTGTTTATTAATTCTGCCAATGAACAAAGCTTATCCACATTCACTGGATCCAATTGGTTGGCCCGGATCCCACAGCACACAACTAATGCCACACTGCACTGGGCTATTTCTGAACTGACATGTGGCAGGCAGAGAGAATCTAAATGAGTTCATCACCACCTGGGTTCTGACCAAAAAAAAAGTCAAATAATGCAAAACAGTGGACTGGCCAAACAACCAGCTGTTATCTTCCTGCCCTAGCACACTCATCTCTGGCAACTGGTTATGACAAGGAGGTTCCTGAGATACCCCACTGTGCGTAAGAACAAGAAATCTTAACTCCAGCACCTTGGCCACCTTCCATTTGGGTAATTATATTCTGTATGTTAAGAATTTCCTCTGCCTTTGGCCTTCAGAAACATGACTGAATGGGGTCTCAGTGCCCCCAAGCTCAATGCCTCACCCCAGAAGAACCTTTACCTGTGGCACTGTTAGAGAAGTTTACACACACACACACACACACACACACACACACACACACACACAGAGCCAAATACGTTTTTCCCATACACGTGATAATTTTATACGTACCATTAGAAAAGTATGAGCATATTCGATAAAACAATACTCAATTGAGAGAAATGTGTAATTTGGTTCACTATTGGGTGTTCATGGCAGAGGTTTATTGGCTTCTGCATCACAAGGGAGCTCATTATGATAGTAGCTTTGCCTCAAGTGCCATACAAATAGGGGATTGGCCCCATTTTCTAGGCTTTTGAGTGGAAGGGTGAAGAAAGGGGAGCTGTAATGCTGTAGGAATCAAGGTACCTGGAGCCAAAAGCAAATTGAAGAGATAGAGGTGGTCTAGCCAGCTGCTGTTTTAAAGACCTGAGTGGCTCATTTAAAAAAAAAAATTCTATATATATAATACACACACACGCACATACACGCATATATATACATTATACATGTGTATACATTATATATCTATTCAGCACGAGAGGGCCCCTCCCCAAAATACTCCATACCCCCTCATCCAGAAGATGGGCCTTCTGCAGCCTCTTCTGGGTCTTTTTCCCTCTCAGAGTAGAGCTTTAACTACTTCCTTCAGTCACATGACTTCGGAGATACTAATTCTACCTCCACGCCCCCGCCACAGTATGATGGCTCTGCCACAGGTCCTGATTGGGAGTTCAGAAGATATGGCACCTATATAACTCTGAAAGCTCATTTTAGTCCATTTTATCAGCAAAGAAAGATCATCAGGGCAGGAAGTAAACATGTTGTATGATTCACATTCCTCTTCATGTCCCAACCTATACCACAAGAGATGGCCTAGGATACTAAAGGTTGTTGTTTCACCTTTAGAACCTAGGTACCCAGCAAGGTACCATTTAAAACACCTAAGCACACTTGGGGCGCCTGGATGGCTCAGTCAGTTAAGCATCTGACTTTTGATTCCATCTCAGGTCATGATCTCAGGGTTGTAAGATCAAGCCCCCATGGGGCTCTATGCTGGGCGTGGAGCCTGTTTAAGATTCTCTCTCCCTCTCCCTCTGCCCTTCTGCCTCTCTCTCTCTCCCTTTCTTAAAAAAAGGGGGGGGGCAGGAAAAATATAAAACACCTAAGCACTCTTTATCATCATAATGATTCCATATCCTATTTGTATAGGTATAGGGTAATATAGTGCAGTGCTATTTTTTTTTCAAGATTTTATTTACTTATTTGACAGAGAGAGAGAGAGAGAGACAGCACAAGCAGGGGAAGCAGCAGGGAGAGGGAGAAGCAGGCTCCCCGCCGAGCAGGGAGCCCAACATGGGGATGGATCCCAGGACCCTGGGACCAGGACCTGAGCTGAAGGCAGACGCTTAACCGAGGCCCCCAGGCGTCCTATAGTGCATTGCTTTAATCAAAGCCTTGGAAGGATGTTAGTGGCTTGGGGTTTGGAGTTTTCTTTTTCTTTCCTTTTTCTCTCACATGCTCTCTTCCTAACATCCATTTCATCTAGCTTCCCTGAAGTTTTGAGTGTTCCCCCAAAGATAAAATGGAGTTAGGAAACCTGGAAGAGGAGGATTTCTCCTGTGCAAGAGAGCCTTTCCTGGGCAAACTAGAGTCAAGAGAGAAATGACTCCCCTGGGTCATGACACAAGCCTTGGGAGTCTTAAGGAATAACATTAGGTATAAAGAGAAATCTATAGGGAAAACTTCTATTAACAGAAGAAAAATCCCCATATATTCTGGCAAGTGAGTGTAATAAATCTGAAATAAAAACAAATCGGCACTAGAAGTTCCATAAGTGAGCAGACACAGACAGAAGAGAGCCCTGGCATTTTGGCTGCCTGCAAAGGGTATGCAAAGACAGCGATGAAGAACACCCTGGGGCACGTGACAGATACACATGACGTCCAGGTCAACACAATATTTCTGTGTGAAATACAAACTTTCCAGGTTTCAAGAAGCCAAATTGCTCTATTTTACTTGGTTAGGTAAAGTAACAGTAGAGTGGGTCATGCACTCTGTGAATCCCACAGAGCACTCAGGGATAGAAAATGCTAACTACAGTAGGTAATTATCTGTTAGGGAACATGGTTAATGATTATGTTCAGAAGATGTTAACAATCACGCTTAGGGAAAAGATTACAAGAGCTTCAGAGGGGTCCCTCTGGGCCACGTGATTGTAATGTGGTCTGAGGAGCCTGCTCTAATGCAAATGCTTGTTGTCATGGTGACAGGATAGCACCAGCCGGCTCACCAGCACCACACAAAAGCCCCCTATTTTGGCACAATAAGCTTTTAGTTCAAGATAGACTTTATAAGTAACCAAATATGGAAAGTAATATGCCATATGATTTTATCTAGCATTGTTCTGTGAGGACCTAAAGTTGCAAAAGTGAATCTAATCCTAGGAAAGGTTTGGAACAGAATGAAGAAAACTGAGAAGCCCCCTAAGAATCCTCACTCACACACACACACACACACACACACACACACACACACACACACCCCATGCACAGAAGATCTCCCGTTTTTCTGAAATCTAATAGTTATTGCCTGTGGAATTATCCTTGCATGAAGATACGTCATCACTGGGGTTTTTGCTCATTCTTTCTATTTCATTCATCCTAAAGGAGATAGCATTTTAAATACTGTGTGATGCCTTAGAGATAAGTGCTCACCCAGAGTGAACGATGATTTATGGGGGTCAAGTAATAAAGAATAGGAATTTCATTTATTTTATTGCCTGCTTACCTCCTAGGGGAAGACACAGCTCGTAAACCATTGGGGTGAGTTAGTGAATTGGAGGTACTTTGTTTGCTGGGTCCAAAAAGAAATCACAGGATAAAAAAGGATCCAAACGGTGCCTCCTCCACCCGCCCCTCTCTGAGCAGGACCGCTTATAGGGCACATGAGGCAGAAAGCTTTTAAGTCTTCCTTTTAGAAACTCTAGATTAGCAAACAAACATTGAGCTTCTTCCTGTTGTTCCAGTGGCTTTAAGTCTTCTTATTCTCTAAGTACTTCCTTGTGTCTAACCTAAATACCTCTTGCTTTGCCGTCTTTACCAGTTACCGGAGTTGTTTCTCTTACTTACGTAGATTAACCTGCATGCAAGCACAGATATTTTTAGTACCATCTCAGTTTAAGATTTCTTCAGGATTTCAGTTTGTAAAGGAACCTCAGTGAATGTCTACTTCCTCCTCTTTAAAACAGGAAACCACCCTTACCCTCACACGGCCAGCTGAGAAGACATGGCCATTTCTTTGCTCTTTAATGTAAAGCTCATCAAAACTTAGTTTCATTTTTTCCTGAAAGGTCAGTACTCACATAAGTGACGTTACTATATTTGTGACTGAATAAGTAAGGATAAAAGTTTACATTATTTTGGGGCAACTGGGTGGCTCAGTTGGTTAAGGAGCACTCTTGATTTTAGCTCAGGTCATGATCTCAGGGTCGTGAGATCGAGCCCCATGTCAGGCTCCGAGCTCAGCACAGAGTATGCTTGAGATTCTCTCTGCCCTTCTTCCCACTTACTCTCTCTGTCTTAAATAAACAAACAAATAAAATCTTTAAAAAAAAAAGTTTGTATTATTTTTTCAGAACTATTTTACCCTATAGCATTCCATAAATACCCAATGTCTTCCTGCCCTTGTTCTATTTCTTCTGTGATATGGCCCTCAAGCTAAACCAATAAGGAGAAGTGTTGCTCAGGACAAGTGTACAATCTCCCACCTATATCTCTTGCACTTTGCCCACGGTGTGTGTGTGTGTGTGTGTGTGTGTGTGTATGTGTTTCAATGGGCCAATAAAGTGCCTTTAAATTTTTTAAATTAGTTACCAACACTTTGTAAATGGGAAACTTCAATTAAAAGTCTAGATTTCAGTATTTTCTTTAAAAATGTGAAGATGTAGCAACAATTACCAACTTGGCCACAAGTGAGAACACTGAACCCCATATAATGGGGCCTTCACTTTCCATTTTTCTAGTCCTCACCAGTCCCTATTGCATTCATCCTGCCCCTTAACTCAGGTTACTTGCCCAGCCCCTTTTCTACACTTATTGCTTTATTATAACTTGAAATAAGCCTATATACCGAGTTGAAATCAACTTTCCAAATACAACCCTCTTTTTCTTTGGTTGTGTAATATGGGAACTGCTCATTCTCCAAAGGACATGTCCTAGTGGGAACTGAATAATCAGCACTCTTAAGACATCTACTACCACCTTAGCATGTATCAGAATCCCCTGGGAGGCCCATGAGAACATACTCTGGGGCCCCACACTCAGAGTTTCTGATTCAGTAGGTCTGGGATGGGGCCTGACAAGTTGCTTTTCTACAAGTTCCCAGGGGTAGCAGACAGCCTTTCAGAGGGCATGCAGTCATCCCTACCTCTTCGTAGTCACACCCTGCTGAATACCCTCCTCTGAGTGTAAGCTGAACTTACAGATTCATTTCTAAAGCACAGAATATGGCAGAAGTGATGGGATGCCAATTCCATGTTGAGGTTTTATAAAGACTTCCATCTTGGCTGATTTCTCACTCTCTGTTGGACTACTTGCCCTGGGGGAAGCCAGCTGTCATGTTATAGGAAGTCCTAAGAAGAGGCTCATGTGGAGAAAGTCTGAGGCCCAACAACAAGCACATGAGTAAGTGGTGGAAGTGGATTTCCCCCCAGACTGAGTCAAGCCTTCAGATGAGACTTCAGGCCCTGCTGACAGCTTTGCTGCACCCTCAGGAGAAATCTTGAGCCTGGGGGTCCTAGTTAAGCCACATCTAGACTCCTGATCCACAGAAACTGGGATAATACACCCTTACTGTTTTAAGCCACTAAGTCTGAGGGTAATTTGTTAAGCAACAAAATATAACTAACACAGTAGGTGATGCTGACACTGCTGGTCCAAAGACCATACCTGAAAAATATTTTAAAAAATAAAAAATAAAAATCTTGGTTCTAATGAAAGAGCTTCTTCTTCAGTCTTCTGACTTGATTAGGCAGAAAAATGTTGGTCTTTAATATTTCCAAGTTCTAGAATGTTATAGGAGCATCCTTCCAGACTCTTTTCATCATATTGATGACAGAAACAAGTTTGACACATTGACCCCAGTCACCAAAGAGCCCCATCCATAGGTGGAATGATGAAGGTAAGGTCCTATGGGCGAGCTGGTCCTCCCTCCTGCTGCTACCAGAGATTGTCAGGAGATGAGTGCTCTCAATTAAAAGGAAAGACACTGGTAAGTCCTGCTTATGTTGAGAGCACGGCAAAAGTAAGGGCCCAGCAAAACTGGGGAGGTGAATAAAGTATTCTTTTGGAAACCCTCATTGTCTCTCCCTTACTCCATCCTGGTAAGCAGCCTCAGGGGCCTGGTCTGTGCCTCATTCTCTCTCTGGACTTAGTTATCGTACCAGTGAATCCATAGCAAGCTGTCATATGTACATTCCACGCTCATCTGAATATTACACGTGTGTGTGAACATTCCACATTCATGTGAACATTCCACGTTCGCGTGAACATTCCACGTTCACATGTACATTCCACATTCACGGGAACAGTCCACATGTGTGTGTACCTTCCACATTCGTGTGTACATTCCATGTTTGTGTGAACATTCCACTTTTGCGTGTACATTCCACGTTCATGGAAACATTCCACATTCCTATGTATAGTTCACGCTCATGTGAACATTCCACATTCATATGTACATTCTATGTTCACATGTAAATTCCACAAGGGCAGAGACCTTTGCCTGTTTTATTTACAGGTGCATGCAAGCACCTAGACTTGTGACCGGCATAGAGAAGGCACCCAGGAAATAACTGTTGAATCTAAGTCTTAACACCTCAGGGCAGGACCCAAGCCCAGGGTATTGACCACCCACAAGCCAGAGCATGCACCTTCCTCCCCTTGCCCTCCTCCTAGCATCAGTTGGCTCATCTCTGGGAGTCTGGACAGATTTGGAGGACACCCCCATTCAGTTCAGCCAGGTCCCTCATGCTGTGGAGATGGGGACTGACACAAGGGCACCACCCTCAGACCCACACTCCCTCAGTCCTCAAAGAAGAGGACCACTCCTTATCCCCTGCAAGGAGAGACCCTGTAGGCCACTCTGTAAAACTGCAAGCCTGAGGTCTCAGACACGACTGAGTCGGTTCAAGGGAAACCAAGGGGCTGGAAACACCAGTGGGATTCTTCAGTGATGGGGGCCAAAGTGTCTGCTGCCAGGAACCAAAAAATACAAAATAGCATTTTTGTGTGCATACAGCAACTGGCCTAGGGCCTCATTCTACCCACTTCAGAAGGAAATAAACCATGTTTGTTTAATAGACACAGTGGAAGAATGTCCTGGCACAATGCCTAACACCCAGTAAGGACTTAAATAAATATTTATTGAATGAATGAGAAAGACCTTAAACCCAGCAGCATACTTCTTAGCTGCAAATGGAAAAGGTAAAAATCAGATTTGTGAAGCCATATGCCCCCTCTCCTCCTCACAATCCACACACACGAAAGAGCAGAAAGGAAAGCAAAAAAAAGGTATCATTAGAGCAGGAGGAAGGAGCTATCTCTGCTGTTTGACTTGGGTCAAAACACTGAACCTCTCTGGACCATCACTGTTTCTTCTGTAAAATGGAGAGTCTGCGCTTGATGATCCAGTGCTGAGATCCTGTGGCTCGGTCCTTCTCCCAGGCACTGCCCCTCAAACCTAATTACACAGCCTGCTTGCAAAAGGAGTGTGGCCTGCCCTTAGGAGGGCAGAAATAATAAGGAAGAGCCATTGTCATTCAAATCATGAAATGACCCTTTTCTCAACTTCAGCTTTGGGTCAGCATTTCATGAGTGGAGCAGATATTCTTCAGAGCCAGTTTTTAGGAGCATTAGGAAGAGTTTGAAGAAAAGGTTCTAGTGAAAATATGCCCACTATTTCAGGTTTAATTTCTCATGCTCACTAGTGGGAACCCTCCCCACCAAGGCCAGTGGGGAAAGGGCAGCAAGTCTTCTCCGTGCAGAACTCGTCCTTCATCTGCTGCCGTGGTGGGAGCGGCTGATCGTCAAGAAGCAGGAGTAGCTTTACTGGTGAGAGGAGAGGAGAGAGAAGGTGCGGATAGAGCAGGCCCTTCTGCTTTCCCCTCCGTGCCTTTCTAGTTTTGCAGACAGTGAAAAATGTCCTTCTGAAAAGAGCAAAAGGAAGAAGTGGGAAAAGAAGTTTTCAACTGCAAAATTTTATTCAATTATTTTTTGTGAAAATAAAGCACTTCTTTTCAGCATCTGTAGTATTGGTTGGTACCAAATACCAAAAACTTTGTAGAAAAGAGGTCAAACAAATCAAAATCTGAGCCAGGAAATTGCAGAGATATTAATAAATGTGACATGACAAAAAGATTCCATGTCAACATAATTTGGGGAAGGATTTATTGTAGGACTTCTCAGAGGCTTTAATGTACGAATGGGCATTGTGACTTGCAGGAGAAGCTTTTTCTTCTGGACAGTAGAGTTTTCAGAAGACATTTTGGGAAACACTGACTTAGGAGTGATAATGCACTTCTCTTACTTGAGAGCAAATCATGCAAATGAAAAAGAATTCTCCTCTCTGGTTTGAGAAGACGAAACAAGATCAATGCACATTTAAAAATCACTCCTTTGGGAGAATGGAGTTTATAATTTAGTTTCGATATTGAACCTTTGCATGGAAGTTAGAGAACAAAAGATCTGGACTTGATATATTGACGTATGTGCTGACAATAGCAGCTGCTCCCAAATGAAGAAGTCCATCTTCAAGGAGACTGAATAGCCCCTTTCTGGAATAGCAATCATCCCTGCCCCAACACAGTGTTTGCTATTTACTGACTCTGGGCTAAACGACATTATCTAATAAGTACAGATATAGATATATAATATATGTGTATATATGTTGCGTGTGTATTGATATTTACATCCATTTTTCCATTTAATCTTTTCAACCCTATGTAAGGAGACTCTACCATTACTCTTATTGTGTAGATAAGAAAACTAAGGCTCCAGAACATTACCTAATTTGGCCAAGGCCACATATGAAGTAAAAGGCTCAGGCCCAATTCAGAAGCAGGCAGGCTGACTGTAGAGCCACACTCCACCATGCCACCAAAACCGGTCCCTGAAAGTCAGGATAAGAGCATGACTACCAGTTGTGACAGGAATGCTATAGAAGGGGTTCTGGTGTAGAAAGGTGTGTCCTACGTAACTCACAGGGTCCTTCCACATAGTTATGATTCTAGTTTTCCATCAATCTACATAGACTAACAACAATAGTATTCATAAAAACATTGAATTTAATTTTTAAACATATTAGTGGCAGCTACGTGCCTAGCATCGTAAAGAATGCAACTGATAAGAGATAGGGGAGTAAAAAATGTCAAAGATGGTAACTCCCCTTGAAAAGCTTATGGTCTTGTAAGAGATGAAATGACAAGTGGGAAGCCATGAGACACACGACGGCCTGCACTGGCTACATTTCTAACAAGTGGGCCCGGCCTCAGTGGCTGGTGGTGCCCAGAGGACGCAGTCTGTGTGGGTCCCCCCCCCACACACACACATGGTGTGGCTGCCTATCGGACACAATTTCACAAGGACCCCATGACAGACATTGATTGTGTGGGTTGCCTAGCCTCTGAACTTCCGTCCTGTGTTTGTGGAATTGTTGGTGAGAGGTAGCAAACGCTAGGCACTTGTGCACCATCAGATTCCAACTGCCAGCTCCTCAGGCTCAGTACCTGAGGGCTTTCTCTGACCCCTGCTTTGCTCAAGGTGCAGGACAAGTGGGGAGTGCCAGAGAATGCGCAGTACGCCTCCGACCCTGCAGCAGCCCTCAACCAATGACCGCAGGAGCTGATGGGGAAATACCCTAGCTCCTTTGTCCATCAGTGGGATAACTTTGAGGCGCATGGTCTACACTGTCTCCCAGAACCCCCCAACGGGGTTAAGTTCTAATTGCCCACAGGGGTAACTTGCTTGGTAACACAACCTTTACCGATGCATTCTATTCCCTGCCTGACTTTCCCACTCACCTACCAATGTTTCCTTGCACCACTCTCCCAAACAAACCACTTGTACCTTAAACCCTTGTTTTGGGGTTGCTTCTGGGGGAACCCCACCCGAGCTTGGATCCCAGCCTCTGACAACCAGGACACAGAATTTAAGTCCATATGACCTAAATGCCACCATCTGCAATTTTTACCCTGGAGCAAGTGAAGAACTAAGAACAGTCTAGGACTGGGGTGCCTGGGTAGCACAGTCGTTAAGCATCTGCCTTCGGCTCAGGCATGATCCTGGCGTTCCGGGATCGAGCCCCACATCAGGCTCCTCCACTGGGAGCCTGCTTCTTCCTCTCCCACTCCCCTGCTGTGTTCCCTCTCTCGCTGGCTGTCTCTCTGTCACATAAATAAATAAAATCTTTAAAAAAAAAAAAAAAAAGAACAGTCTAGGATTCATTCTGAGACCACTGGCAAGGACCTCCTGTGTCCAACAAGGTGGTGGCCCGGTGCTGGCTGCAGAACCAGTGGGCAGACCCAGCCTTAGGGGCAGCAGTGACTTCCTCATCAGGCTATTCCAAGCACACGACTTTGACGGTGATCCACCTGACACGTAACAACAAACTTCTTTTCCGCTTGTGTTATCCAGAGCTGGATGTTCCCACCTGCATTCAAGAAGCCAGGAAAATACAGACCTCCATTCTTACACAATGGTGCCTGGACTGGGGACAAAGAATTTTGGAGTTGGAATTATAGTCCTACAATTTCAGAGCTGGGGAGGACATCTGAGTCCATCCAGTACTGTCTTTCTTCACAATGTTAAGACACTGACTTAAGGTCCTAGAGGAAGGCAGAAGCAAGAGACAGTTTTTTGACCATAATGGGTAAGAGCCAGGTTCTTTGAAAGCAGGTGTCTAGATACGAGGTCCCAGTTGCTGCTTGTGTCATTTGGAGAAAGCTATTTAACTCTCTAAGCCACAATTTTCTCATCAATACAAAGTTGTGAGAATCCTTTGAGATGATCTACATAAGGCATTTAGCACAGCATCTACAAGGATGTTTTCAGCTTTAAATAACTAAGAAGACCCAAATAAAAGTATCATAATAAAACAATAGGGAATTATAATAAGTTCAGAATCGGGGCTGTTCCGGGGCCGGTGGAGCAGTTTTTATGCCATCAAGGACTCGCGCTCTCCATGGTTCTGCTGTGCCATTGGCAATGTGTCCCCCCGGTGGATGCAGCACAGCGGAAGCTGCTCCAAACACGACCTCACGCAACAACCACCGCAGAAGAGTGGGAAGGCAGACTCTCGCCTGAAAAAGTCTTCATATCAAGGAAGAAACCTTTCCTAAAAGCCTCCTTACGTCTCACTGACTAGGTCTGCACTGTATTCCCATGTCTAAAGGAATCCTGGCAACAAGACTCCAGGAAGCATGACTAGCTTAGACCTACGGAACATGTACCTCCTGATACTGAGGCATAGTCACCTTCCTGGAGCACATGGGGGGGGGGGGGGGCAACTGGACATCAAGCCTCGGGCAGCAAAAAGAAGATGATGGTGTGGAATGACTGATGAATTAGGAAGCAACAATGTCGACCACGGTTGCCAGGTACAGAGAAGGTGCTGAAGACTACTTTTTATTGTGATGCAGTTTTTTCTTTTTTTTTTTTCATAATTTTTTATTATGTTATGTTAGTCACCCACCATACAATACATCCCTAGTTTTTGATGCAATGTTCCATGATTCATTATTTGCGTGTAACACCCAGTGCACCATGCAATATGTGCCCTCCTTAATACCCACCACCGGCCTATCCCATTCCCCCACCCCCCTCCCCTCTGAAGCCCTCAGTTTGTTTCCCAGAGTCCATAGTCTCTCGTGGTTCATTCCCCCTTCTGTTTAACCCCCCTTCATTCTTCCCTTCCTTCTCCTACCAATCTTCCTGCTATTTCTTATGTTCCATAAATGAGTGAAACCATATGATAATTGTCTTTCTCTGCTTGACTTATTTCACTTAGCATAATCTCCTCCAGTCCCGTCCATGTTGCTGCAAATGTTGGGTAATCGTTCTTTCTGATGGCTGAGTAATATTCCATTGTATATATGGACCACATCTTCTTAATCCAGTCATCTGTTGAAGGGCATCTCGGCTCCTTTCCCAATTTAGCTATTGTGGACAATGCTGCTATGAACACTGGGGTGCATATGGCCCTTCTCTTCACTACGTCTGTATCTTTGGGGTAAATACCCAGTAGTGCAATGGCTGGATTATAGGGTAGCTCTATTTTTAACTTCTTAAGGGACCTCCACACTGTTTTCCAAAGTGGCTGTACCAACTTGCATTCCCACCAACAGTGTAAGAGGGATCCCCTTTGACGCAGTTTTTTCTTATATACAATTTGCAACTCTTTTTTTTTTTTTTTTTTTGGCTTAAAGGGTATATGTCTTCGAAAGGCAAAATTATCTAGAAATATAAGGAACACTCTGTCTTAATCATTTTGTTTTTGTTGGGTTTGGGTTATTTTTTAAAGACTTTTTTTAAAGCAGTTTAAAGTTCACAGCAAAATTGAGAGGAAGGTCCAGAGATTTCCCCTGTACCCTCCACCCGCACACATGCATAGCCTCTCCCATTATCCACATCCCTCACTGAGTAGAACATTTGTTACAACGGATGAAACTACATGGATACATTGTTATCATCCAAAGTACACTGTTTACTTGGGGTTCGCTCTTTGTGTTCTACCTTCTATGGGTTTGGACAAATGCATAATGACAAATATCCATCATGACAGTATCACGCAGAGCACTGTCACTGCCCTAAAAATCCTCTGTGCTCAGCCTATTCATCTCTCCCCTCTCCCCCCCAACCACTCGCAACCACAGAACTTTATCTCCATACTTGTCCTTTTCCAGAACGTCACAGAGTTGATCAGATAGCATGGAGTCTTCTCAGACTGACTTCTTTCACTTAGTAACATGTTAACAGTCACTTTTTACTTTCCTACATTGGGAAATTTTGTGAAAAGTAGCTGCGGAGCTAGTGGAATACATGGAAGAACAGAGAAAAAAAGGCCTTCGTGGAACTAGAAAGCAACTTCATAGACATTACAACCTTGCCTAAGGCCTGCTCCAAGCTGGGCTTTAACGAGTCGATTTTACCCCTGCACTGTTCTTTGTGAAATCCAAATTCCCACTTGTACTGGGAGACTTTCAAGCAGAAAAGTCAGAAAACAAATACGTTGGAGCCTCTTCTAATAGCTGTGCCTCTGAGCATAAACTGTGCGGGCAGGGGCCGACTCGTTTTGTCTACCCCCGAGCAGCCAGCGCAGCAGATGATCGAGGCAGGACACGGCACACGCAGACTTCCCAGGTTCTACCATGAATGCAAATCTGAACCCTCACTGAGCACCTTTCATCTTTCAATTTCTTCACCTGGAAAACAGACTGTTAACCTTCATGCGCATCTCAGCCCTTGGGCTGACAGGATCTTTTAGCTGAATGTTCCCTGTTCCCCTATGACTCCTAATCCAAATTCTCCCCAGAGAGTGAATCTGAGAGGCCTCGCTCACTGGACAATCTACCACTAAGGACCTCCCTCCAGGTGAGGGATAGCCCCCGACCTGTCAGCGGGATTCCCGCCATACAGAGCCACGTCATATTTCCCTGTGTGACGGGGCCTGTGAATAGGGGCAGATTCTCCTTCTCTGCAAAGGAGATATTGGGGGCCAGACCAAAGTCTTTGGACAGAAGGTGGAGGAGGAGGAAGAGAAGGCTTTTCCTCAGGGGTATTTAGCCAGAAGAACCAGAGAAAGTTTCCTCAGGCCCTCTCCAGAAGAGAGATCTTGGGAGGGGCGAGCATGAACTCAGATCTAAGGGACAGTGTCTGAGCGTTCCAGAAACAGTCTGCCTCTTTCCTCTCTGTTCACACCCTTTCAGGGTTTTCTGCTAATCAATAAAGAGAAAACAAAATAACAAAGGTGGGAAGTTGGAGACGTCACAGACGCTTACTAAAGTCAAACCATGAGAGCCCTAGTCTGAAGTTTCTGCCTCCCTTCTGATTTGGCAAATGAAAATCTCTCTGGACTTTTTCCCTCCAACCCTACTCCCTACATTGGAACTCAAACTTCTCTCTCCCTTAAGCCATAAGATTACAGAGATAGAAAAGCACAAAGAGTTGCAAAGAGCACATCTCCTCATTTTTAGATACAGAAACTGAGTCCCAAAGAGGCAGTGTGACAAGCCTACTTGCTGGAACCTATCTTAGAATCAAGTATATGGCCTGGCTACCCATGTACCCAGGGCCCCAAGTGACTTCCCCATAGCTGCCCAGAGGGTCTCACTGTCACAATGGCTGTGTGAATGACAAATCTTCCCAGACACCAGACATGGGCAGCCTTGGGGGGGGGGGGGTTCCTGAGCTTCTGCCACCTCATAGCTGATGTACACAGGAGCAATGTCATCCCGGGTGGATGAGGAACACCTGGAGGCATCCAGAGAAAGCCAAGGAACACTGTAGCCCGCTTTCCTTAGCTACCCTGCCTATTGAGAAATTAAGCAAGTCACCCTATCCACTGTGTAACATCATATTGCTGTTACTTATGAAAGGGTACTGGACAAAATCACTGCTCATAAAAAAGGAATCAAGGTAGAGTTAAAAAGTTACAAAGGTGAAAATTTAGTCCAACTACAGGTTACTTAAAGGAAGGGAAAACCAGCTGTTGGGCAAAATCTACCACAAAGCTGAGTGAAAGAATAAAAGAATGGCTTAGATACTGCCATTCCCCCTTGGTTTTCTCAGGAACAAGCAACTCCAGCTCTGGAGGGAAAAGACCTGGGTACAAACCCTGACTCCTTAACTGAGCAGTTGTGTGGCCTTGACCAGGTGATTTCACTTGTCTGAGGCTCTGCTCCCTCTTCTCCCTGATCCAGGACTGCCGTGAGAGTTCAGTAAGATAACGTCTGCAAAGGGCCCAGCTCTGGCACAGAGTAGGAATTAATGAAACAGTCATGAAGACAGCTGTCACCATCACTGGATCCAGATCTAACCATGACCATCACCAAGCTAAGCAAGCTGTTCCAGTAGGTGAGAGCTGGACAAAGACAACTGGACCTCACATCCCAGTGCCAGCACAGAGCCAGCACTGGACACTGGTTTGCCTAACACAGGGCTTCTCAACCTTGACGCCTCTGACATTTTGAACTAGGTAATTCCTTGCTGGTGAGGCCTGGCCTGTGCCTTACAGGATGGTCAGCAGCATCCATGGTCTCTACTCTCTAGATGCCAGTAGCATCCTCCCCTCACTGGTTCCAGTCATTTCTCCAAATGTTGCCTGAGGGACAAAAGCACCCCTGGTTGAGAACCACCGGTCTAGTGAAATGTCCATAGTGGGTTTCTTAGGCAGGGTCAAACAATCTACCCAGAGTTTCTGGTTACAAATCACCTGCCCAGAGTTAGTTTTCCTGGCAAACCACTGAAAAACATTCATCTCATATTTTTATCAGCAGTGCATTCCAAGGGAAGAGAACTAATGGAAGAAATAATTTGGTGAGGGTATAACTCTTGTACTTTTTTACAAGGCTACTTCAACTACCAGCTAATACATCTGTGGCTACTAATTTCTGCCTGATCAAATGGTGGGGTTTTCTAAAGCCCACACACAGGTTCACAGGGAGCCCCAACTCTTGATTAAACGTTGTGGCTGGTCAGTAGTCTCCAGGAGGGCAACAGACATACACAAGAACATTCTTTCCAAGGGTATTTATCACCTTCTAGTTCAACATAACCAAGACATCGTTCCAATTCTGGGGGCCTTTAAAAAGGCAATGACTTAAATGGGTAAATGAATGAAAGAATAAACAGCACCTCTCCTTTTCACATGAGCTTCTGCTGAGTGCCCACCCTCTGCGGCAGTCACCCACCTCCCCATTCAAAAACAAACAAACAGAAATAGGTTGTGATCAAGACATACTCCTGGCCAGAAATGCGTCTCCTTGGTCCCACCTGGCAGCTCTCTGCTGGCTCCTCTGACAACCTTCTCCAGGAATACACAGGGAGAGCCCTCTGAGCCCTACCATGGCCTAGTGCCTCAAAAATGTGCAGAAACTGCTTCTTTCCAGGTGCAGGGAGCTTAAGAGGCTCCACAGTGAGTTGTGTGTGAGACAACCTCATATCATCAGCCACACGGAGACACCAAACCGGCCTGAGACTGGCTGGGACCCAGTGGGAAAAAGATGGGGAGAGCAAGCAGATCAGGAAAAACAGGCCAGTAAGGAAAGGACATCTGTTGAACACTTATTACGCACTTCACAGTAAGACCTTCCTTCAAACGTTATCTCCTTTACTTGTCACCACACAAGAAAGCTATAATGCTCCCCAGTTGCATCGACAATAAATTCAGAGAAGTCTGACCCACTGAGACTAAAGCCCAGCATGTCCCAAAGTCCACGCTCTTTGCCACACCAAAGGCTCCCAGCCCTAGCTTCACAGTTGATACGGATGCCCAGTCAGAATCCTGGCCATGGAGCCAGGCATGTTATTTTTGGAAAAGCCTCCCAGATGAGTCTAGTGGCCATTCAGGGTCTAGAGCCACTACCGAACACAAGGAATAGAGGAGGAAGTATGGACGGAAGGATGACACAGCAGGCAAACATCGCCCATGTTGAATTATCCACCCCTGGAACCTCGCCGCGCTTCAGAAGCCCTCCATCCCTCCGCCTTCCACTGCAAGCACTGAGCACTAAGAAAGGTCAATTTTAAGGTGTGCTAAAAAAAATGGTTTTGGAGAATAAATCCACAAACCTGCATGCTGTATGGGAGATTCGAGCAGAAACTGCTTTTTGCATAATGGGCTTTCTCACACCATCTGCAGTGCTGTCTCCCTTTATTCCTATAGAACAGGGGTTCTCAGGAAGGGGCAGTTTTGCCTCCCAGGCAGCACTGGACAATGTTGGGAAGCCGCTTGCTTTTCATCACTTGGGTAAGATGGGGAGGCGCTCCTGGCGTCTAGGAGCCCAGCGACGCTGCTAACATCCCACAACGCACAGGGTGGCCCGCGCTACAAAGAATTATCCAGCCCCAGAGATAATAGTGAAGTTCAAACACCCTACAGCAAAGAAGCAGTAGTCACCGCGAGGTAGAAAGCCTCAATATAACCCTCCTTCAGACCTGCCCAAGCATCTTTCAAAGAATCACAGAATCTGAGCAGGAAGAGACGTCAGAAACAACGGGCACAACTGAGACCCAGTTGGGTTTTCACGACAATGAGAATAAAGCTGCACAATGTTTACCAAACCACATCATAATACTTTGCTGGCTTGACTCCCCACCCAGATAGTACATGTGTAGCAAATTAACCAAAATGGAATTCCTTACTGCAAACTCTTATTTGTTGGTTTAACAAATATTTGTCGGGTACGCAGTGTGTTTAGGGCACCAGGCGTAACTTCCCTGTTGAAACTGTTTAACACTGTGGGAGAGCCCTCTTTGTGTTCAAGCCCAACATAAGACCCAGGCAAGATACATAGGCTCAGAACCCAACAAAATCCCCCCTCAGCTGGGTTTATGGTGGTTTTATTGTTTTCTGGCTCATTGGGTAACTTGGCAACCTGGGGTCAGGTGTGCAGAAAACTGAAGGAGACTCATCCAAGAATTAGCTCCCCAGAGGCTGCACAGGCCGAGGCTCCACACAGCCGGAAGCCCAGGGCCAAGTGCCCAGCATTCCTCCCAAACTGCCCAAAGCCGCCCTCTGCCCCAGCCCTGCTCCCCACTCTCTCCCACTTTGGGCAAGTTACAGCCACCCAGCCACCCCCACCCAGCCCAGGTTCATCCCCCTCCTTTCTCCTCTCCGGGAAGCTACACTCTTATCAACAACAATAAGCACTCTTTTGTTGCTTGCCACAGAAATGGAAACTGCTCGGGGGAAGAAATTGGGAACGTTCTGTACTCCAGGGTCACAGAAGATTTAAAACTCATTCTCCCTACTGGAGGTCTCATTTATACTGGGCAGCAACAACAACAAAATAAAAACCTCTCGAATGGATCGTGCAACAAAGGGAAATGCCGCTGAGGCAAAACTAGTGGTGGGGGCCCAGAGGACAGGAGAGGAGGCAAGAGGAGCCACCACCACGCGGAAGAAATTGAGGTCCTAGAGCTGGGGTGCTGAGCACTGCCTGCTGCTGGAGGGAAGCGAAGGTACCCCCGTCCTGCCCAGCTCCCTGAAACACCTCCAGTGCCTGTGGCCTGCTCCCCTCCATGCCCAGGAGCAGAGTTCCCCACACGTCTGCGCACCCCACTAAACACTTGGTACAGCTGTGCCATGAAACTGGCCCGGAGTCGACTGTTCCTGTTGTAAGGGGAGAACTAGCCGAAGCTACCCAGCCCTGCAGGGCCTGTGATCACAGCGGAAGCTCCCAATATTTCTCTTCTCTCCTCGTTCCCTGGAACTCTGTCTGGAAGTTATTTCCTCAGGGAAGGCTCCTTAATCCCCCAGATTCAATCTTTCACAGAACAAATATTTACTGAATGAATAATATTTACTGCATGGCGCCCAAGGGTTAGGTGCCCATAGTGTGTTCTTTCATAGCAAACCCCTTTTCCTATGTAATAGTAGT